>NC_138030.1:62497240-63205614 GCF_964106645.2 Podarcis pityusensis
GAAACATATTTGCATTTCTTTTCTTTCTTTCTTTTTAAATAATTTTATTTTATATATACACACACACACACACACACACACACACACAAAACAAACAACAATTCGAAATCCAAATACTGAGATTACTCTGAATCTCCTGACTCCCCCCCCCCCGCATCCCTTCCATGGGTCCTAATAAAAATAATTACAACTACATTTCAGTATTTGCATTTCTGAACCAATATTTGGTCAAACGGCCCCAGTTCCTAGTTATCTGAACTCCTTGCTGGATCAAAATGTTTGTGACCAAAAAGTATGTGTGAAGAGCCTGGCAATCATAATTTATACCTGCTCAGCAGTCTTCCTTAGAGGAAACAGTCAGAGCTACTTACTTCCTACTGGTAAGTTGTAAGCAAGTGTCCAAGCTCTTGATTTTTGCTATAATTAGGAATTGCAAAGCTCGTTCATGGTGGGGCGTATTGTAACTCAAGGTTTTATGAATATAGCCATATTTTATTTACCATACTTTTCTGTCTATAAGACGCCCCCTTGTATAAGACCCACCCCCATTTTGGGGGACTCAAATTTAAGAAAATGGGGTGGGGGAGATGGCTCAGAGTTGTTTAGCTTTTGGGGGGAGATTGACTTGAGTTTTACAGCTTTAGGAGGAGAAATTGCCAAAAATCGCTCACATGCAGCATTGACGCTGACAATAGCCCACTTGCCACAGCAATAACCAATCGCAAACAGACCCTTCCCCAGAAAAAAATCTTTTGCCCGACTGAGAAAAGCTGTCTGTTGGCAATCACGTGCATCCCAGAACAGCATCTGCCAATCGCGGCAGCGACAGCCAATCCACAGCAGTGTTTGCTGCAGAAACCAATCGCCAACCCAATTAGAGAAGCAGCAGCCAATCCAAAGCAGCCCTTCTAGCAGCCAACAATCATCGCTGACCACAACTGCAGCCAATCACCTGTCCACCCCATTCACTATCCATGTATAAGACGAGGCACATTTTTGAACATAATTTTAGAGGGGGAAAACCTCGTCTTATACATGGAAAAGTACGGTACATACCATATTTTCCACAGGTTTGTGCTCAAAATATTTCTAAAGCTGCTGACAGTAATAGTCACAAGCAATACATCCCCACACCAACTTTTCTACCCATACTCAAAAGACCAGAAAGCCCCTTATAGTTTTCCTCTCAGCTCTCAGGGCAAGGAGGGTGGTTTATGGCAGGCAGAAGCAGCCTTCACTAATGACAAACTTAGTCTGCCTCTCTCCACTCCCTTTCAATTAATATCAAATTGATCTTCTCTTAGAAAAATAATGCTTGAAGTTTTCTTTTAGCATCTCTATAGTTAAAGCTCTGCACTTTTAGCCGAGGCAAAAAATAATGTCTAGGTCTTATGTAACAGTCTAGAAAATGTGGTTTCGGGGTGGGTGGATGGGTGTGTTCAATCCACAGCATTTTTCACAGAATCACACATCCGAGTTCTTTAGCCCTTAGTATTGGAGCAAATCAGTGTGTATCTTTATCTTGTGCAATGTGTCGTGCTTTGGTATCTCCTAAAATGCATATTTCAGTGAATTAATACAGTAACACAGATCTGTAATATTTTGCTTGCATGGCTCCCGCCTACTTAGAATACTTGGTACTGACAAGTAATGCTACAGAGCCACCTACTGCCCTGCCTTCGGTTAACATCTAGAAGGCAGTAGGAGGTGGGGAGGGAAACTTTCCTTTATCTTTTATCTTGCTTTTGCTGGTTTTATAACTTCTGCTTTAGCAATAAGGAATGCAATTTGTTCTTCTTGGATTTTTTTCAATTCCTTATTCTGCTAGCAGTGCCTCAAATACATATGCTAGCTTTCTGAATAGTTCCATTACACGTTATGCAGCTGGATCCCCTCCTCAACAATTCCCAGAAGTTTAGCAAATTAAGGCGCAGGGCAAGGGGGGGGAGGAAGGGAATTAACTATTTTCACTGTGCCATTTTGCTGATTAAGTCACACACCTCATTAAAAAAAACCCCAAACCCCACCTTTTTTGTTTTTGTTTTTAGTCAACATGGCAAAGCATCAGGTACAATATGGGTCAAATGGCAACTAAAGGGCAGGGTTTTATTTGGGGAAATGGCAAGGTCCCAGTCAGACACCACCTCCATTCCCCAGCCACTCTAAAAATATAATAAAAACATTTTTATTTATGAAATAGTATGTATGTTTATCATTGTAAGCAGTCTTTGGACTTTTTGAATGGTGTTTTATAAATAATATTCCACAGTAGTAATTTGTTGTACCTGAGATCTGAGCTATCTTTCCATTCTGTCTGATAAAGATTAATATGGATCTCCAAAGACTATAGAAAGATTATTATCTTACTTTCTTTCAAGAATGTATTCTTGTATTTCAAGTTAAATAAGGTGGTTAAAGATAGGATTGCCACTAAATCTCCTAATCTGGCTAAAATGCAAGTTACTATGGCATAACAGTTACAATGCTGTACTGGTGTGATTTATAGAATGATCTACATTAATTCTAAATCTAAATTAATTAAAGGTAATGTGATAAAGAGCTCAAAGACCAAATGATGATGTGTTGGAAATGGCATTTCCTAGTGGGCATCATGAACAGAAAATCTGACAAGTTGGTGCTTAGAGCTTGTGGCAGCTGATAGCCAGCAATATTAACAAAGGCAAGAGTCACAATCTAGTCTGATCCGTACATCTCTTTCTCCATGATTTAAACATGTTTTCTCTAGATAGTTCTACAAAGTATTGCCAACTTCATCCAGTTGCCCACTTCTGCCTTCAGATGGGGTGGATTTTTTGAGTAATTATGATGGGATGGCAATGACTAGAAGAACTACAGCTGGGATGCAGTATTCCAGTAGATGGCACTCACTGAATAGCAGCTGCTTGCTATGATTCATAATATGGGACTCATTAATAGTATTCACTATTGACACCTCTACAGTATTTAGAGTTTAAATCATGATGGCATGAGTTGATTTCAGGGACTGGCTGGATGTTGGAGAATGGTGGGAAGCTCTAACCAGAAAACTCCCTAGGAAAGCCCTAGAGAAGGAAGGCTCAGAGCCAGGGAAGTGGTGGTGGGACCCTGAGGACAGGTCTGAGGATGAAGGGGAACAGAATGGTTGATGCTGAAGAAGCTACAGGCTTGATTGAGAGAGAAGAGCCAGATGCTGGAAGTCATGCAGACTCAGGACATGAAGCAGAGAGGGAGAGCCCTGAGGTTGCAGAAGCATCCATCGAGCTTGTGATCTTTGAGTGGTTAACTTTGAGGTCAGTTGTTACCTAAAACTGCTCCATCTTGAGGGCCTACTGCAGTGTTACATTTTGCCTCCTTAAAATAACAAGCAACAATTGCCCGGGGGCCAGATCCGGCTCAATCGCCTCCTAAATCCAGTCTGTGGATGATCCAGGAATCAGCGTGTTTTTACATGAGTAGAATGTGTGCTTTTATTTAAAATGCATTGCTGGGTTATTTGTGGGGCATGGGAATTCGTTCATTTCCCCCATCCCCAAATATAGTCCGCCCCCCCCAAGGTCTGAGGGACAGTGGACCAGTGCCCTGCTGAAAAAGTTTGCTGACCCCTGGTGTTACCTTTGGGGTGTTCTTTAAAAATGTAGTGATCTAAAGGACCCTACAGTTGTAGAAACCAACCATTGCTTTCCTTTATCAGTGAGAAAGACAAATACAGTGGTACCTGGTTCTTGAACGAAATCCGTTCCAGAAGCCCGTTCGGCTTCCAAAACGTTCCAAAAACTGAGGTGCCGCTTCCCATTGGTTGCAACAGCTTCTTTGCACTCAGCGGAAGCTGCGTCACACGTTCAGGTTCTGAAAAATGTTTGAAAACAAAAGCATTTACTTTCAGGTTTTTGGCATTCGAGAACCAAAACATACGACAATGGAGGCGTTTGGGAACCGAGGTTCCACTGTACAGCCATTTATATGTTTACAGAAATGTAAGCAAAAAGGCATTAAGGAGTGGCCACACTAGGCTATCATTCAAGTTTCCCCCCAACACTTTAATACTCTCTATGAAAGGCATGAGAATGGTCAGGGGCAGGAGCCAAATGCAACCCACCAACCATCTCCATCTGACCCTTAAAATTATCCACAGGTTCCCTCCCTCCTCAGCCACAGCCCCTCTTCCCAGGCCTCCTTGAGTGTGCTTCCCCAGCTGAAATATGTCCTTGAACTCCAATGATTTGCTTGCCTGGACAGAGGGTAGAGAGAGATGCATGTAGAAACTAACCTACTGTACAAATACAACATGGGCATTCCTTGTTCCACCCACTTTTCCTCTAGCCCTTCCCAGCACAGGCATGTGGCCCCTGGAAGCCTGCCCAAGAGGGAGTTTAGCCCACTAATGCAGAAATGTTCCCCACTCCAGGTCTAGGAAATAGGAGGATAATACTTTCAAATACACAATCATTATTATATTACAGGAATCGCTTGATTTTGATTTTTTTTAAAGAAGGTCTTACAGTGGTATCTCGCAAGACGAATGCCTCGTAAGACGAAAAACTTGCTAGACGAAAGAGTTTTTCGTTTTTTGAGTTGCTTCGCAAAACGAATTTCCCTATGGGCTTGCTTCCCAAGACAAAACGTCTTGCGAGTTTGTTTCCTTTTTCGTAAAACTGTTAATACTGTACCAAGTTTGAAGCGGGAACTGGGATGGCAGGGAGCGAGCGAGGGAGCGACCTACCTTTTCCAGTTTCAGCCTTGGGGAAGGAGAGCGTCTCGCTCCGTGAATGAACGCAAGGCAAGAAAAGAGCGGGAGCAAATCTCTTCCAAGCGCGATCGCGAGCACGACAATTAGTCCTGAGTTCCGAGCAGAGTAACCCGATACGAGAGAGAGAGAGACTCCGGAGACAGAACGTGTGCGTAAAAGCGCACGAAAGAAAGACTGCAGAAGGAGCCAAAGAACAAATAACGGACTTGGGCGCAACAGAAGCGGGATCTAGCAGAACGACACAGAGGGATCCTCTTCTGGAGAGGGCACAGAGGAGGCAGGTGGGCTGGGATCCAGCGGATCTGGCTGGGTCTCTGCGCCGCCTCTGCCTCTCTCTCTCTCCCCCCCTCCCCACGTGGCTGCTCCATTTTGCCCTAACTGCGCGAAGGCAGGAGGAGGGGGACCAAGGAGGAGGAGGAGGAGGAGGCATCCACTGCGCTTGGGCCGCCGTGAAGGAGCCTTTGCAGGGGTGGGAAGAAGCCGGGAGCAGCTGCCGAGACTGTGGGGAGCCCGGCGGCGTGGCGCAAGGTAACGGGGGGAGCAAGGGAGAGTCCGCGCCGGGCACTTCGTGCGTCCGCCCTCGGTTCCTGGGCTCGAACTTCCTTTGGCACCTCGTGGAGAGAGAGGGAGAGGAGCGGGCTGGGGCTTTGATGTGGGACGCGGTTTGCCGGAGCGAAGACGCAGCAAGGCTTGGCGACAGAGGAAGGGGGGCTGTTTTTGTGGGGAGGTGGGAGGGGGTGTCTTTGCCTCTTCCCGGCAACAGATCCTCCAGGCTGGGAAAACTCCTCCTGCTGGGGAGCGACCCGCTTTGTGCTTTGCCCGCTATCCCGTTATAAAAGGAGTACTGTAATAATGTTCATAATACAGTACCAGGGTGCATCCGTGCTTCGCAAGACGAAAAATCCACAAGACGAAGAAACTCACAGAACGAATTAATTTCGTCTTGCGAGGCACCACTTTATATTTGCCTCTTTCTATACAGTGGTACCTCGGGTTAAGTACTTAATTCGTTCCGGAGGTCTGTTCTTAACCTGAAACTGTTCTTAACCTGAAGCACCACTTTAACTAATGGGGCCTCCTGCTGCTGCCGCGCCGCCGGAGCACAATTTCTGTTCTCATCCTGAAGCAAAGTTCTTAACCCAAGGTACCATTTCTGGGTTAGCGGAGTCTGTAACCTGAAGCGTATGTAACCCAAGGTACCACTGTATTCAGAATTAACAAGAAAAAAAATAGTGTTGAATCCAGTTAAGTCCTATTCAGAGGTGACTTACTGAAATATAGCTTACTTGGATTCAACTCATTATTTACTTTGCATCAAGCTATGTATCATATTAAATATTGCTGGCACCATTCAATCCTCTCCCTGATTACACTGAGATTTAGTTTTAATTCAAGTACAAAAAGGTGTGAATAAGAATGTGGCTGTTAACCAGAAGTTAAGGGGGAAATCATTATGATGTCACATCCATTTACCTTTTTATCTGTACAAAGCGGGTGAGTTTCTACATGTGAAACACATTTAAAAGTGTATGGAAAACAGGAGAAATGACAGTTGAGTAACACTGACCTTTCAGATGGCCTAAATAAAGCTGCGAATGCACATGAACCATGCTATTGCCCTTATGTTGTGTGCCGTACGTTGCTGAGGAGACAGGGGAATGTATTTGCATGCATGGATTGATCTGGTATCTGAATCAAACGACAATTTCAAATGAAACAGATAACGTTTTAATGGAATATCTAGAGACATTCTGTATGTGATTTTGTTTCTTAGTTTTGTGAATGGACGGTGAGCATAATTTATAAATTTATTCAGTCAGCATCAACTGAGTACTCTGCTGAAAAGCTAACACTCTACCTGAAAAGCTCACATTCTGAGTGTGACTGTTTTGGCTCACAGGGACTGTGTAAGAAAAGGAGAATAAATTGTGAATCAAGCAGCTGCTGATAAACAGGTCAGAGACAAATACACATGGAATAAGTTATAACTGAAGCTTATAAGATACCTTGATTTTTCCCACAAAGGAAAGAGATATCATTATGAAGTTCTCCCAAATTGTCCTTGTACTCTCATAATATCATAAATTGCAATGGAGTAACTTTCTTGCCATGATACGATTACAAAATGAGATCTTTTGTAGATCATTAATGGTATTTGCGATTGTAAATAAGGACAATAAATGAGATATATAAAGAGAACTTGGGAGACATTTAAACTGGAATTCTGAGTTCCATGGAAAGAATTTCTTAAATGACAGAGGTGTTGCCTACATGCCACGGGCTTCTAAATGCCACCTTCTTAATCTGGTGCAAATTAGATGAATGGTTCCTGATCATTATGGTGTGCACATGTATTCGCCAGAGAAAGCCACAATCTTGCTGACATGATACATGATAATGACATGTATACTAGCTTTCTTTGCTTAGTGTATGTTGATTTTGAAAGTCTAAAAATTGCAATATTTGGAAGCTAGAATTTGTGCCACAGAGGGTGCCTGTCTTTGTTTTCTGTCTGCAGTTAATGGCAGCTTGGAAGGGGGAATGTATTGCAGCAGAGAATTGAAACGAGGAGAAAAGATTAGGTTCCCCACTGCTCTATTTTGCAGCCCCCATCCAAATCAGGCCTCCCACAGCTGCTTTTTGGAAAATAAAATTATGTGAGAAGATCCAGTTATGGATATACAAGTTCTTTGTTCTGAGTCACAAGAGTGCTAGTGCAGTCCTGCTAAACTGTTTACATATCTCTAGCTATCTAAAAAGACACACACACAGAGCTCCACAAAGTTTTGCTTGGCGTACTACCAGCGCTAATTGGCAGTCAACACTGACCCCCCTCCCTGAGTTTCTCTGCATGTGCCAGAGAACTTGTGGGAGGAAAGTTTCTCATGTATTGCGGAATGGGGAGGAGGCCTGAAAATGTTCCTGCAGTGTAGGAAGCCACTTCCGTGAAAGGCAAAATAAATGGGCCTGAAAAAATATCAACTTCAGAGTAAATGTAAAGCAAATGGGATAGCTGTAGCTAGAAGTTCTGCAGAATTTATTAGGAAACTATAGTGGCTATACTGACTCATTTTATTATTTTATTTTATTATATTATTTATTAGACTTATTTATTAGACTTGTATCATAAGATATCAGGGCAGTTCACAAGATTAAAAAAAAGTACAGTGGTACCACGGGTTAAGAACTTAATTCGTTCTGGAGGTCTGTTCTTAACCTGAAACTGTTCTTAACCTGAAGCACCACTTTAGCTAATGGGGCCTCCTGCTGCTGCCGCGCCGCCGGAGCACGATTTCTGTTCTCATCCTGAAGCAAAGTTCTTAACCCGAGGTACTATTTCTGGGTTAGCGGAGCCTGTAACCTGAAGTGTATGTAACCTGAAGCGTATGTAACCCGAGGTACCACTGTATCACACGGACTTTCAGAAAGTGATGTTGGAAGTGCAGTGTCTTGCATTCAGGAAGTTTGCCAGGAGATTTTTAGACCAATTTTGAGTTTGTCCACGCATGTTTAATATCCCAGTATAGTAAACTCGTCTCCCACCCTTTCCCTTAAGAGATAATAAAGAGAAAGTCTTAGTGGATGAGTTAGGAGTTCTTCTGGGTTCAAAGATTTTGCAGCTGTGAAAACATTCTCTGCTGGGCTCACATCGGAGATTCAGATCTCATCCCACACGCTCTTTGAGCAAATTAGACCCAGATGCTTGTTGTTGGTCTGTCAGGTTAGCAGTGGAATTCCTGGGGATTGATATGAAACATAGCTGAAGTTCTAAAAACATTAGAATTGTAGTAATTAAATATGAGTGATTGTTTGGGATTAGTCAATTTTGTAAACATTTCGCACTATCAAAGCTGCAGTGTGATTTGATGTTATAAAGGGAAAGCAAAGGGTAGCAAACAGTTCAGTGTGGGGCAGGAAAAGCACATAATGTGGACATACATCATACCTTAGAGCTTCTTAATATACATCTGAAAATAATATGACTTGTTATCAGGGAGTCGAATCATTAAAAAATGAGTGATCAGCATTTGAACTTTCCAGTTTGGTTTTAATTCAAACATTACTTTAAAAAATAAAAAAATAAATAAAAAAGGTTAGTAATAAGCTTTCAGATGGCATGCTGATTAGTATCAGATTTAATTTTTTTTTTACAATGGCAGTGTAATCCTATGGAATTAATTCAGAAATAAATATTTTGTTTGAGAAGGAAATATTTTTTAAAGCATAGTATTTGCATGTGCATGGGACGCGGGTGGCGCTGTGGGTAAAACCTCAGCGCCTAGGACTTGCCGATCGAAAGGTCGGCGGTTCGAATCCCCGCGGCGGGGTGTGCTCCCGTTGCTCGGTCTCAGCGCCTGCCAACCTAGCAGTTCGAAAGCACCCCCGGGTGCAAGTAGATAAATAGGGACCGCTTACTGGCGGGAAGGTAAACGGCATTTCCGTGTGCTGCGCTGGCTCGCCAGATGCAGTTTTGTCACACTGGCCACGTGACCCAGAAGTGTCTTCGGACAGCGCTGGCCCCCGGCCTCTTAAGTGAGATGAGCGCACAACCCTAGTGTCGGACACAACTGGTCCGTACGGGCAGGGGTACCTTTACCTTTTTATTTGCATGTGCTACTAGCATTTTCTGCCAATCATATTCAACTACTGGGGAGACAGAATGAATTACAGTCACCAGAAATTCTGTGTGCATTGATTTGCATAGTAGGAACAAATTTCAAGTGCATTTGTCATTTCCTCACTCTCAACAGCAAGCATAATCTCAGATGAATACATGGTACAACTGCATCTGGAACACGGAGCACAGTTCTGGTTATCCAATCTCAAAGAGAATCTGGGTGAACACATACAGGCTGTTCTTCTTTGGTGATCACTCGTAGCCGAGTGAGATTGTCTTCCATAAACACAGTTTTAACAATGAGTCCCTAAGTGATCCAATTCTGGATCCACACATCCTTCAACAGTGGGGACATTGGTTTCCGGGCGGGAGTAGATCACGGTCTGGATTTGCCAAGCATGCCTTGTGTAACACGTGTGGGCCATGTGAGCAAGTCTACTTGCTTCTTAAATGCGTGCTGAAGGCAGCAATTGAGACAAAAGTGGCAGTTTTTGAAGTTTTCCATGGTTACCAGTGTTGGCTGGTATCCAGTGGTGGAAGGCAGGGAGCAACTAACAGTAGATGGAGCCAGAATTAATTAAAGCCACTCCGCTAGACTTAAGTTGTAAGAAAGAAAGCAGGAAGTTGGGGGCTGGCTGAAGTTGGTGGAGCAGTGCCCCATTTGACCTTATTGACTAGCCTCCACTGATGGGTGCTGTTGCTCCATCCCTAGTTATTGACAAGTTTTATGGTGTTAAGATGCTCATTCTACCTGTACTTTCATAGGTTGCTAAAGGGCTTTACTACTACTTTCTGAGTTCTTTCTAAACAGAAAGTTGATGGTTCTGTTTTAGAAATCATAAAGTTCATACTAAATATGGCAATCTCTGCACTGCCCTCTCTATATACATGTATACAGTGGTACCTCTGGTACCTCTGGTTACGTACTTAATTCATTTTGGAGGTCCGTTCTTAACCTGAAACTGTTCTTAACCTGAAGCACCACTTTAGCTAATGGGGCCTCCCACTGCACAATTTGTGTTCTCATCCTGAAGCAAAGTTCATAACCCGAGGTACTATTTCTGGGTTAGCGGAGTCTGTAACCTGAAGCATATGTAACCCGAGGTACCACTGTATTTATATTTTAAAGTGTTCTCTCTTTCACATGGAAAACAGCAAGGATATTGCAGTGCAGTTTCTCAATAGAGCATAAATCCTCACACACCAAAACATGCATAATTAAAGGGGGGGGGGAATCCTTCGCCACCACTTCATGGAAAGTGCAAAGGAATGCTTCATGGTGCATAAACGTACCTGGAACTGTATAACCTAAAAACCGTGCAGAAAAAGAAGGTACTAGTCAGGAAACTGTACTGTACAGGAGAATACTTTCCCCATCCAATATCACCGTCCACTAATATGGCACCTGTAAGTGCATCTGTCCCTACAGAGGTGTTCTTTAGTGCTGACATCTCCCCATTGAAGTTTGGCATGAAAGAAGCCTTCTTTAGCTGAAAGAACACTCTTCTCAAGATTAATCAAGGTGCGAGGGCAGTTTCAGGGGGTTACAGCTGGGGAGGGGAGAGTTCTGCAACACGTGGTACCCACAGCAGTTTCTCTGGTTTGCAAAGGTGCCCATGGCAAACAACCAACTACATGACTAAGCAAGGAAAATTAGATGTTTTCCAACTTTCTCGTGTTCAGCTTGCTTGCTTTTAGCTATCACAAGACACAGTTCAAGTGCAGAACATGTAAACAGCTTAAGGCACTAATTGCATCTCATACTGCATGACTTTTATCTGTTCAACAGTAATTAGGGTAGGAGTATCTTGATATTGAGAAGAAAATAGGAGGATGCAGCCCTTATCAGTTCCAAAATAAGGACTTCAGAACAGCAATGTTAGACACCGTGTTTTGAAAACAAAAATTATTAACTCCCCCCCCACACACTAATGAATCAACTGAGTCATATAGTCAACTAAGTTACTATAGTTCAAGCAGTTTATCTCCCCTATTGAGTAATGAGCCAAAATAAGTTTCCCGGCCTATGAAAAAGACATCGCAAGAGTTCCACAGTATAAATTCAAAGTATGATATCGGGCATTACAAATGGCAGCAGTGTGTGTGTGTGTGTGTGTGTGTGTGTATCTCCTCGTGGTGGATTGATGAGACTATTTTCTCCAGCATGAATGAACATTTTTAGCATTCCCTTGCAAATGATTCAGTATATTCAATTTTTAATCAGCTCACATCTGGAAACATTCGAGACTAGTAGGCTGGCTCATATTCTAAACAGTAAACCATGAACACAAGGGCTGCTGCTCAGATAAGCCTGAGCTTGTCCTCTTTCAGTTTCACTGGAAATGTATCACAGGTCAGTTCCATTTTGTTTTGTGTGTAAAAAAACTTTTTTAAAGAACACATGAAAGACCAGCATTTAAATGCTACACATTTTAATACGCATTTCTCTTAAAATATCCTCCCACCCCCAATATTTCCAGTACATCTGCGAGGAGGAAACATGAATAGGGTTGTGTCTGTGTAAGTCTTTGCAGGAACCTCCGTTGGCAATAAACCAGATCAGGCTGATCAGCTCAGCTCTCCTCCCATCATGCAGTGATAAAGCAGAAGGGCTTCATGGGAGGCATGGGCTTAATGAAGAAGTAGGAAGAGGAAAAGCTGAGAGAAGGAGAGGATTGTTGGGATGCATTCTATCCTGCTTGCAGTTTAGGGGGGCAAAGTTAAGAGGTTGGTACCCTCCAAAGAGAGGTTAGAGGAGAAAGGGGATTTGGGTGAGGGAGCCCTTACACTTCTGTCATCGAGGGAACAATAAATAAAGACATTGATGTCAAGCCTATAAAAAGAGAGTGGCGGGATTGATGGATAGGCTGTCTGAGCTCTTGTAGCAATGGCTCCATCCAATATACTCTGGAGTAAGCTTTGGAGCAGTGAGGATTCTGTATATGGCAGCATTGTTCAGTAAATGCATGTTTTGTCCAGGTGTATATCTTGCAGTGCAGTTAATTTCTAGGACCTTCAGAGAAGACAAAAGAGAATACTTTTTCACATAGGCCACAAACAGCTTACTGCCACATGATGTGATTATGCCTACTGTTATGGAAGAACCGCTGTATAAGGAAGCATTGTATAGTGGTACCTTGGTTGTCGAACAGCTTGGCTCCCGAACAAATCAGCTCCTGAATGCCACAAACCCGGAAGTGAGTCTTCCAGTTTGCGAACGTTTTTCGGAAGCCGAATGTCCGATGTGGGTTCCAACTGAGTGCAGGAAGCTCCTGCAGCCAATCAGAAGCCGTGCCTTGGTTTTTGAATGGTTCTGGGAGTTGAACAGACTCGTGGAATAGATTAACTTTGACAACCAAGGTACCACTCTACCACTGAATGCCTGGTGCTAAGACTAACCAATTCTTACAGACAAATCACCTTTGTTTGGTTGATTTTGCCTTTGTTGTTGTTGTTGTTGTTATTTATCTCATCTGGGAGATAAATTTACAGAATTGCTATTTTACTGCAAATCTTGTGTGTTCTGCATTTTGACATCTCATTTGCTTTTCTCTGTGTCCACAGTGGGTGCTCTCAAAGGTTATTCAAAGGTGGCTTTAAGCTCACATAAAGGATGTATAGATTTCTCAGAGAGCTTTAGGGGAGACGATGCATGAAGAGAATGTTTGGGAAAGGCAGATGATGGTGTGTAGTACATGGTGGGACGATTTTAACAAGAGATGCTGTCAACAAAATGAAAACTAAATGGTAGTAAAATGACAAAGAGAAGTACAACGGCAGCCGCCCATGGAAAATATTGTTCTGATGGCTTTGCCTTTCTGCATCTCCATTTCCCTGTTGCAACATGGAGGAGTGAATGATATTGTTTGTATTTGAACACATTAAATAAAGTAATGATCTAAGGTGAAGAATATGCTATCCTGTAACAGCCATGCTTGCTTTCTTCACAGCTTTGATGTGGAAAATGGCCCCTCACCAGGTCGCAGCCCACTGGACCCTCAGGCAGGCTCTTCTTCGGGACTTGTGCTCCATACCACTTTTCCAGGGCACAGCCAGCGCAGAGAGTCATTTCTTTATAGATCAGACAGTGACTATGACCTGTCACCAAAGACCATGTCCAGGAATTCCTCTCTACCAAGTGAACAGTAAGTACACATATTGCAATATACTCTAGTAGGACCATGTGCTGTACCAATGCATATTAACAATTTGATGGCCTAGGTTAAGCAGTAAATTCTGATTGCCCTTGGCTACTAGTGTCTATTAAGCATGTCTTACATTAGCTATATGTGGTTGTATATGCAGCAATGTTATTAAAACTACTTGGTGTTGTAGATTTAAAGGTTTATAGGTGAAGATAAGTTTGGCTTTAGTTGGCTTTCAACAAAAACTTACTTCCTTATTCTGGAATTATCAAATGGTTCCTCTCCTCTACCTTTTCCATCCTTTTTCCTTATGCATTTAAGGTTGCAATCCTATACATACTTACTTGGGAGTAAGTCTCAAAGAATTCAGTGTCGTTTACTTTTGAGTATAGAATTTCATTTCAAATATTTAAAAACATAAACCAGATGGTAGGGCATTATGTGTTTAGTTTGATTTATTTATAATGCTTAGTTATGATAGGGACTGTTGAAAAAATGTTTTTTGTTTGAGATGCAAGTAAAACAACTAATGCACAAAAAGTAAAGACTATAATCTCTAATTGTATACAGTATATATAAACAAAATATCCAGAGCAATATAAACACATCAGCACAGTTGTAATATGCCATTTCTAAGTCAAAAGGATAAAGGTTTTTTTAAATTAATAAAATGTTTAGCGTGTATATGGTTGATTATAAATGAGAATATATATTTAATAAAAACCCCAAAGATTTTAATGCCCTTTCTACCATGCATTGTATCTACCATGCTGAAACTCCACTGAAAATCCCTGCAAATAGCATTAAAACCAATGAAAGCCAGAAAATTTAAAGTTGACCTTTACTCAGACGGCTTTGCTCTTTTTCCAGCTGAGAGGGAGTGTACAGCCCTAACTTTGAATTTCCTGGCTCTTATTGTTGTGTATTGCAAGAACCGAGTGGTAGTTCCTGCTTGGATTATTTTCTTCTTACGAATATACACTATAATTGGAGAACATTAGAAGCAGCCTTGTATGGATACATAAAACAGAGGTATAGTATAGGTGGTAAATAGTTTCTTACTGAATATATGTTATCATAAGCAGATAATCCTTTCATAGTATCTTTCCAGCTTATAAATAAGTTGAGGTTGGCATAAATATATAGATATATATAAGCAATGGTATAGATACAGTAAGCCCACAATGTATGCGCATTTAACTTGCGTGCATTCAGCTTTATGTGTTTGGCAACTATTTAAAAAATAGGATCATACCCTAGGAAAAAAGAACCCAATGTCTTTGGACCGCAGTGTCCTTTGGCTATATGTAACTGGGCTTTAGGTGTGATCCCCAAAACGTAATCCCTACGTAAATTGCAGATTTACTGTATATAGGAATGTAAGTTGAGTGGTTAGGTTAATGTGCATAATAACTGGCCATTGTGCAAATTCATCAGGCCTCATGGAGAATGTACATTTATTCCTTCCATGAAGAGGGATTTGTGCACATTGTCAGTTCAGTATACACAATCTTCAACAGGCCCTGGAGAATGTACAAATCTTGGCTGAATTTTGTACAGTTTCCAGCTATTATGCATACAATGTTATGCAATATTATGCAACAAGAAAGGGAACTTTTACAGCTTCTCTCCCCTTCCCACATTTCTGATGGAAGTTCCCCTCCCTCAGTGCTGCTATTAAGCTAATGGGGTTTTTTTATAGTGGGTAGGGCCAATCCTAATAGGAATCACGGGGGAGAGAAGATGTAACCACCTGAAGAAGGGTTACCCAGCAGGTAAAAGAAAGCTGGGAGAGAAAGTGTAATCTGATCTTACATGCCACCGCCCTACACACTGGAAGGAGGATGGAAGGTGCTACTCAGCTGTCTGGGAAACAGCTGATAGTGGTTAAAAGGGGTGCTGGATTGCAGGAAAAAGGGCTCCTTTAGAGGAAAGGTGGGATAAAAATGCAATCAGTCAATCAATCAATCAATCAATCAATTAATAAGCTTTCAAGCCCCCCATTCCTGATTCTTGGGCAATCAGTGTGAGGGTATCTTGTGGACCATGTAACATTACACAGTGGGTCAGTAGCAGCCTAGCCTGGGGAGTACAGATTGCAGACTTCTGAACAAGAAATAAAGAAGAGGATTTGTTTCTTGGAGACTGCACATACTAATTTGATAATGTGCATATGTCCAAAGAACATACAAAATACATGGAAGGAATAGACCTACCCCAAAGCCTGTTGGAGATTATGCAATGTACTGTATGCCCATTCCCCCAATGCCCATTGGGTATTATGTATTTTGGCTGGGAAATGTGCACAGTTCCCTCATGGAAGGATTCCGTGCACATTCTCCATGAGGCCTGGTGAATATGCACAATGGCTAGCTATTATGCACATTAACCATTCAAGTTACATTCCCCATACCATATACATGCACATCTGGCACTGTTTGCATGTACCACTAAGCCAAACCATGTAAATCTAAGCTTAATGCAAAAGAACAAAATTCAGGTTCCCATATAGAATATCACTGTTTATTTGCTCTTCCTCTGGTCCTCCCGTGAATAAAGCCATGGTTTGGTTTGGTTTGGTTTGGTTTGGTTTGGTTTGGTTTGGTTTGGCTTAGCATTGCATCTGAAGCCAGATAAACCATGAGCAGTAAGTCATAGAACACAACTTGGCTACAGTTTGTGCTTTCTTTGCAGCAAGATAAGCTATAAGATAGGGCTCAGATGTAAAGCTTAGTCCAGCCATAGTTTGTCAGAAGAGGACCAAAGTAACCACCATCTTCTCTCCAGGAACCCACAGATTGGCTGACTAGTTCTCAACAGGTTTGGCTTTGTGATGCGGGCAGATGGTGTCAAAATATACTTTACAGCCTAAACGTGGTCTTCAATTCGCCCACTCTTTCATAATCACTTACCTCATTAGCGAGGTATACTAAGAAGGTAGGAAAGAGATGTGGAAAACGTCATATGTGACCAAGAGATGCAAAGATGGATGTGCATCACAGAGATGGGGTTTAGAATGCAAGGGAGCGAGAGCCAAATCAGATGCAACACTAGGAAGGTTGTATGTAGCAGTGAAGAAACAGAATTTTCGTAGTGATTCAAAGTTGCTACATGTGTGTTTCAGTGCACATCTCTACAATCTTAATCTGTATGTACAGCATGAGTATGCAACTGTAACACGGGTGTTGCCCAAAGATTTCAAACAATATGAGAATGCATCATGTTTCTTGACTATGTGGTTGTTTATTAAAATACTGTATGGGATTCTTTTTCTTTTCATTTCTTACTAGACATGGAGATGACCTGATAGTTACACCTTTTGCTCAGGTATGTTCCAAATGTTGTAACACTGATTCTTGTGCGGATGGTGGCCTATCCAAGGCATTTGAGAGCCCAGAGTATTGCACCTTTGCTTCATAAGGATCCTGGCCCATGTGATTCCTCCTTCGTCACTGCATCTGGCCTTCTGATTTGTCAGGCTTCACAGGTCTTACTGTATAGTCAACCATAATGTTTTGATCAAAGCCTCCCCATTCTGGCCCCACCCTACCTCAGGCATCCTGTTCCAAATATCATGGCATTACTAGATTGTGATAGTTGCATTATAGTTATCACTTCTTTTTCATCATCTTCATGTGCTAATTGTTTCCTACAAATAACTGTCCTGATTAAGGATGTATGAGATCAGCTGTGTATATTGTATAATGAAGTTGAATATTTAGCGGCTTTTTTGCTTGTTAGGCACGATCCAGTCAAATTCAATACTGTGAAATCCCATTGTTTTAATGGGAAAGTGTCAATCATGTGCTTAGTTCTCTCCCACTACTTAAATCAATGAAGCTTTAGAGTATTTAACTGTCTAAATGTTTCTATGTACGTTCTGAATGCTTGCACTTGTTTCAATATTAAGTGTGGCCTTATTTTTTTGTAGGTCTTGGCTAGTTTGAGAAGTGTAAGGAATAACTTCACGTTATTGACAAATCTGCAAGGAGCATCAAACAAGTAAGTTGTCTCCTTAAAAAAAAGAAGTGCTACAAAATTCACTGAGCTCCCATCCTATGGATGCTTACTAAAGAGGAAGACCACTGAAATGAGTGGAATCTAGGTTTGACAAAATATGCACAGAATTGCACAATAAGGCATATCTTCAATCTCAGACTGATTTTTACCAATGCTGGCACCTGATTAACACTTTGTTCAGTGAAAAAGCATGAGGCCCAATGCAGTACATGCAGCCTGTCTCATATTGAACTCATGACCAAATCGAACTGATTTTAATGAAACTGGATTTTAGTCACTAATAGTTTAAAATGTGTCCAGGAATTTTACCTAGCCTGTTGAACTAATTGTGAGTGCAAAGCAGTATGCTATAAATCGGGCACTCCTAAGCATGGCCAATGGCAAAACTGCTTAAAACATTGTATTCTATTGAGGTTTGTATGACAACAGTAATAAGACAGATATGATGTTGCTGGACTCCAGCTTCCATCAGCCCCAATCAGTATGGCCCATTGTTAGACAGTAGTGTCATTACACCAATGTTGGGACGAGAACACAGTTGAGAAAAATAGTGGCTTGTGTCAAGCCACCTAACGGGTTCATGCTGAGGTGAAAGTTAAACTAAGGATTTCCAACTTCTAGTCTATTTTCTTAGCCCTCTAGATTGCAGGGGAAAGGCTGCAAACCTAACCACTGTCACCTGGGAGTAAGCCTGACTGAATTCGGTAAGACTGACTTCTGAGTAGACATTGTTAGGATTGTGCTGTAAGCTAAGAAGTGTTGAATTCAATAAAGATTGAAGTCAGACATTACATGTCCCTTCTGCATTATACAATGTGAAACAGTGTCACATCAGATAGCTATTTCTCATATGGCTATGTCTGAAGAAAATGAAGCACTCCTTCTATAACTTCAAAACCTCCATCATCTCTTTACTGTCATGGAGGCACTTGTAACAGAATTCATTATAATTTACTCTCATTTGAAACCAGTTTAAACTGATGATTATTTGAGAGAATTGGCTTTTTCACAGGATGTCTATTTTTGTTGGTCTTGGAGAGGCTTTAAGTGGTATTAAAGCAACCTAGAATGTCACATATAACTAGTACTCTCTCTCTCTCTCTCTCTCTCTCTCTCCTTGTAAAGGCATCCCAATGCAATAAGTATGCATGTGTTGCTCTAGCCATATCAAAAGCACTTCTTCTTTCAGCTCATGATTTCATAGAGTGCAACCTCACTTTTCCTAAACTTGCACTCATGTGGAAGTTGCTTGCAAATGAATCTATGTGGCAGTTGCGCCACATGGCAAGTGCCGCATGGATCAGGCAATATGCAGTATCCTCTATTCAAAACATTCCAGTTTGCTGCTTATGGATACATGGAGAGAAGAAAAAACATTGCTAAAAGCTGATCCATATAAAAATAATCTACATTCACACAATTCACATAACCATCAGTTGTTCATGTGAAACGGGGAAGAAAAAAAAAACCCTTCTGACTGTATTAACAGATACCTACCAGCCCTGGCAATATGAATCTCACGATGCATTATTTATACCTATACAGGAGGTCACCAGCAGCAAATCAACCACCAGTCTCCAGGGTTAACATTCAGGGTACGTATTCTGTTGAATGAACAGTGTTTAAGTGGCAATAATTTTTTATTTTAATAAACAGTTAACAGTACTATTGATTCCATTAAAACCCATTAGAGATATAATATTTCAATCATCAGGGCTAGGTACATTTACAGCATAGAGCAAATCTGTGTCATAATTGTACAGAATATAATCAGAACTGCCGTGCTTCCCCCTTGTTTCTTTGTATTTGTTCTGGTCATTCATGAGAGGTGGATAGAAAACTATTTGACAATTTTATCACTGCAACACGAGTGGGTAATCCAGGAGAAGCACTTTTTTAAAAATGTGCAATGGTTTGTGTCTAAGAAGATTGTTATTGTGGAAAGGTTAGTGGCTGTCTATTGAGAAAACTGGATATAGAGAATCCAGCAGATGGCAAGATATGCATGCAACACATTAGCTGGAAGAAGGGGGAAACAGTAATAGAATCATAGAATCATAGAATCATAGAGTTGGAAGAGACCACAAGGGCCATCGAGTCCAACCCCCTGCCAAGCAGGAAACACCATCAGAGCACTCCTGACATATGCTTGTCAAGCCTCTGCTTAAAGACCTCCAAAGAAGGAGACTCCACCACACTCCTTGGCAGCAAATTCCACTGCCAGAAAAGCAGAGATATAGGAAAAGATTCAGTGATGTAATGTGTGGTGGCTTTACACTTGATTTGTGACCAGCCTGGTTATACAGCTTTACATAGAGACTTCTGTAGCAGAGTGATGCATTTCACTGTCTTAAATTCTTTGTGCAGATACAGCAGGGGTCATTAACTTTTGGGGGCACTTTTGCAAACAGAAGAAACTCATGGACAGAACACACATCCTGCAACTAAACACGCAGAGCAACCCATTCCATTGGCTCCAATGCTTCTTTGAAGCCTAATTTGAGCAGGGGAAAGGGGGTCATGTGGACAACAGGGAAGGCTTCTGCAGCCATAGGTGCACCACCAGGCAACAAGTTGGTGACCCCATGTTGGCTGTACCTAACTGTTGGCAGTGTGTTCTTAAGCTGAAATACTGTATTGCATTTCATTAATCATTCATAAGTTGTCTTGGACTATGAAAAAGCCTTTTCAAAGTTCATGCAGCAGGCCTACTCATAACTGTATATGCCTTCTTGGGCCATGCAAGAGCCCTAAGCATAAGCCTGCGTTCAAGAAACCCTTAGTGAGTTAAGGACTTTCCCTACATGCAAAGACAGGCTCTGGTGGATTGAGTGGACAAGACCATTAGTGGGTCCCAACGGTCAATAAGGCAGTTTTCTGCACGTGCTGTAGGGGGAAGTGGAGGGCAGATGGGTCTTGTCAATCTGGGAAGGTAGCCCATCTAGGAGAAGGAAAACTCTGATCCTAAACCTCTGCGGCCTTGTGGGATATCTTTGGGAGTGGAGTCCCTAAGATGATTGGATGGACCTTGTATGCTTCCTTCCAGCAACTCTTGCAGCCAAGCTGGTGCCAAACATAATTGCTCTGCTTTCCTTTGGGCCACATCAGTGAGGCCGGGGGGGGGGTCTTGTCATCTGGGCAGCCCAGGACCTCTATACACACTGCCCAGGCTTGTGCCCTGGAGAAGTCACTTCCCTGCTGCTAACACAGCGGTTTGACTTCAGCCCTGGAGGCACTCTCCATTGTCTCTTGAGACAGATGGCTGCTAACAAGAACAGCAAAAACCCTTTACTGATGACAAGTGCTGGGATACTGATGACAAGTGCTATGCCTTGCTGTCTTCTTGCTCAAGAGGCATCAGCTGGAACCAAGAATACTACAGTGGTGCCTCGCAAGACGAAATTAATTCGTTCCGCAAGTTTTTTCTTCTTGCGAGTTTTTCGTCTTGCGATGCACAGTTTCCCATAGGAATGCATTGAAAATCAATTAATGCGTTCCTAGGGAAACCGCTTGCCAGGCTGGCGGTGCGGAGAAGGGCTTTTCTCCCCACCGCAAGCCTTCAGGACAGGTACGGGAACAGAGGGGAAGGCGCACAGCGCTTTCCCTCTGTTCCCGGGGCTTGCATGGGAGGAGGGTTTTTCCTCCCCACCGCCAACATTCAGAACAGCATTCTGAATGTTGGCGGTGGGAAGGAAAACCCTCCTCCCACCCCAAGTCTTCAGGAAAGCCATCCGATGCCGGGCGGCGGGAGAAGGTGTGTCCCCCCCCTCCCGGCATCGGAGCTTCGTTCCGATGCCGGGCGGCGGGAGGAGGCATTTCCCCCCCCCCCCGCGCCCGGCATCGGAGCTTCGTTCCGATGCCGGGCGGGGGGAGGAGGCGTTCCCCCCCCCGCCCGGCATCGGAGCTTCGTTCCGATGCCGGGCGGGGGGAGGAGGCGTTCCCCCCCCCGCCCGGCATCGGAGCTTCGTTCCGATGCCGGGCGGGGGGGGAGGAGGCGTTCCCCCCCCGCCCGGCATCGGAGCTTCGTTCCGATGCCGGGCGGGGGGGAGGAGGCGTTCCCCCCCGCCCGGCATCGGAGCTTCGTTCCGATGCCGGGCGGGGGGGGAGGAGGCGTTCCCCCCCCGCCCGGCATCGGAGCTTCGTTCCGATGCCGGGCGGGGGGGGAGGAGGCGTTCCCCCCCGGCATCGGAGCTTCGTTCCGATGCCAGACGGCGGGAGGAGGCATTTCCCCCCCCGCCCGGCATCGGAGCTTCGTTCCGATGCCGGGAGGGGGGGAGGAGGCGTTCCCCCCCCCCGCCCGGCATCGGAGCTTCGTTCCGATGCCGGGCGGGGGGGAGGAAGCGTTCCCCCCCCCGCCCGGCATCGGAGCTTCGTTCCGATGCCGGGCGGCGGGAGGAGGCATTTCCCCCCCCCCGCCCAGCATCGGAGCTTCGTTCCGATGCCGGGCGGGGGGGAGGAGGCGTTCCCCCCCCCGCCCGGCATCGGAGCTTCGTTCCGATGCCGGGCGGGGGGGAGGAAGCGTTCCCCCCCCCGCCCGGCATCGGAGCTTCGTTCCGATGCCGGGCGGGGGGAGGAGGTCCGAGGACAGTGGGGAAGACGCGCTGCGCTTCCCCGCTGTCCCGGAGATTTCCCTATGGGCTTTCGTCTTGCGAAGCAAGCCCATAGGGAAATTCGTTTTGCGAAGCGCCTCCAAAACGGAAAACCCTTTCGTCTAGCGGGTTTTCCGTCTTGCGAGGCGTTCGTCTTGCGGGGTACCACTGTACTACCAAGCTCAAAGATAGCTTCTCTTAACAATTCTAGAAATTACTCATGGTTTTTGTCACTCATCCTTTTGTTCCTTCCAACTTCCCTCATAGGACACATTGGCATTGGCATTGGTCACCATCATCTCAGCTCTTTATACATGCCAGTACTCACTTCATGCTTCCAGGACACAAGACTGCCAGTCCTGGCCCCAGTTCTGTTTGCTGTACAACTTTACCACTATGCTTCTAAAGCCAACCCTTTGTTCAGCAATTCCTCTGCATGATTGGGCTCCCATCAATACCATGCCTTGATATTTGGATAATGCATCTAATGACAACATATGTTCTTATGTTCCAATAGTACATAAGCAAATCCATACTTTTTTAAATGTTTAGTTTACTCTAAAAGGAGGGGAGAGGAAATGATGCCCGAATTTAGGAAGTGTGATTAATTTGGAAACAGATGGCCATTTAGAATCCCAGACAGCAACCATTAAACTTAATAAGAGAGTTTCTGTTCGTTTGGATAAATGTGACATATTTCTTGCCAGCTTTCAGAAAAAATAAAGACTAGAGATCAAGAAGTTAAATACTTTTTTCAGTAGGGTCAGCAAGATATATATAAATAATTCTTCTGGCTTCTGTTTCATGCTATGGCAGAGTAAATTATTTTACCCAACAAAAGACTATCGTCTCTGTAGGGGTTCTTTTGACACTTTCGGGTTGTTTGAGAAACAAGGAGCACTGTTGTTTGCCATTTTCTGTTGTGAATTTCTTGCAGGGGGGGGTATTGCATCATCCTCAAACTGAAACAGCAATCTTTTACCATTGAAAAATGCAGTTCAATCCTCAGATGATCATTCATGCCTTAGCAATGGTTGTATGGCATTTGACTGCTCAGGTATAACAATACTGAATATTGCTTGTGTAATCATGAGTGAAGAAGCTCCCAGTTCTTCCACGCACCCCAAATGCCAACACAATGTTACTTTTTATCATTTCACAAGTATTCCTTTGAATGACAATAATTTCACATATGGTCTTTTTTGTTTCTGCTTTCTTTTAAAATGGAAATATCAATCAAAGGATCCCCTTAAAGATCCCTGCTACACATATCTGGTCAAAATGTTGATATTTAGTCACAGGGAGAAGAAAAAACATACAAATAATAGAAACAGTTCTATGCCTAGTGAAAACAATACACACTAGGTTATAATTCCCTAGTGTGTCAACCCATGTGGCTTGTGACTATAAAAATTCAGGCTGTGATAATCATGAAAACATTCTTGGACTCTTCAAAATATTTTCCCAATTATAAGTCCTAAGATTTAATCCTAGTCAGTAGTTTAAAGAGATAATATTGATCTTTGCATACCTTTTTCCCCCTGAATGCTGTCCACTGTGTTCATAGCAATTTCAGAATTTCACGTGTCCTTAAGCACTAGTTCAATATATGCATTCATCTACTTTGGGGTTGTTTCCAACAAGGTCACCCCATTTGTGCAAGGACTTCCACTCTTCCCCCCTGTGTGCCTCCATAATCTGTTCTGGAGGTTCTTCCGATCCCCGGAGCACATATGGAATGGGTATGGAGCATGAACAGAGGAGGGAGAGGAATTTGCATTGTGCAAGCAAAAAATCCTTGTGCAAAAAGGACATCTTGGTTGGATACGACCATGTCTCTTTATATTAATTGCACTAATTTGGTTCTTATTTTTTTTTAATGTGCAAACTACACTGTAGATTACTTTGCTTTTAAGTTTTATGGTTTAGTGGAGATACATGTTTACCGTGTCCATTATTTGAAACAATATACTAATAGAGTAGGGATGTGGAACTACCATCAGCCCCAGAACATGGCCAGTGGTCAGGAATCATGTAGTCCAGCAACATCTGCAGGGTCAGTTTCCCCATGCCTGTAACAAACTAGGTGCAAATTTGTTTTTATTTTGTCCAAGTGTCTAAGAAAGATGCACAGATATTTAAAGTATACGAGTGGTGCTTCCTAGCAGATCAATGTTATTTTCCATCACTGGTTGCTTCTCTTGTTAACAAGGCTAGGTACTCCCTTCACATCATCATAGAAGACACACAATCAACTAGCATCAGTTGAATCAGAGGAGATTGTTCTCTTTGCTTTAGAAGTGTGACTTGTATCCTGTTGTGAGAAGCACAAAATTCTTAAAGCCAGCTGACAAGTGTAATGTTCCTTGATGAAGGAGGCAGACCTCGTTCAGCATTTGCACTGGAAATGAACACAACACATTTCTTGGCACTAAATAGCATTGCCAGAACTTGGCAAGCAAACGGCAATTCTTCACTCATTATGTTTTCTTAAAAGATTATACAAGGAGTTTCTTTGCCCCACAGCAGAGCATAGAATTGTAGAATTATGGAATTGTAGAATTTGAAGGGACCACAAAGATAAATCTAGCCCAATGCCCTGCAATGCAGGAATCTTTCGCCCAATGTGAGGCTTGAACCCACGACCCTGAGAGGAAGAGTCACACGCTCTACCGACTGAGCCATCCCTCGGACAGGACATAGTAATATTCACCACAGATATAATGTTCAGTGCATTTTTAATATTGGAAATGCCTCATGCACATCATGACAGAAAACTTTATGGCAACCCTGTAAGGTAGGCCTTTGCTAATATCTCCATTTTGCCAGTGGGGAGCTGAGGCAGAAAAAATACTGGCTTGCTTATGCCTACTCAGTGAGCTTGTGGCTCGGGCAGGATTTGAACTGGAGTTTTCCCAGCTCACATTCTGTTACTACACTATACTATCATGAATGATTACTAATTTAATGTTCTTTTAAACAGCTGTCCAGTCTTGTCATGAGATGTTTTCCTTAGTCTTAAAGCCACAGAGAGGACGAATAACATGCATTAGGAATACACCCTGTGCTTTGTCCTAAAATCCAGCCAGATTCCCCCCCCCCTTTAATTTTGTTGTAATTACAGACCACAGGAACACACAGAACTGTTTTCACAAATTAAAAGGACTCTTAAGGGGTCAAAAAGGCAAGTATTTGACAAATAAATAAATCTAGTTTGTGGGAACATCTGTTTTGCAACTGTGTGAAAAACTTTTAGTTCAAGGCAACAGTAATATAATAGATATTGTTACTGATCCAAGTTGCTGTACCACAGCCCTTGGCAGCAAAAATATATATGCAAAAATGTACCACTGCATTCATACAGTTACATGCTGCTTCCATGCTGTTAATGCTTCTAAGAAGTTGCGGTTCCACTATCAGCTGGAAGCAGTCTCATGCAATGTCAGCCTCAGATGCATATGGGAATACAGTGATACCTCGGGTTACAGATGCTTCAGGTTACAGATGCTTCAGGTTACAGATGCTTCAGGTTACAGACTCCGCTAACCCAGAAATAGTACCTCGGGTTAAGAACCTTTCTTCAAGATGAGAACAGAAATCGCATGGCGGCAGTGGGAGGCCCCATTAGTTAAAGTAGTACTTCAGGTTAAGAACAGTTTCAGGTTAAGAACTGACCTCCAGAACGAATTAAGTTCTTAACCCGAGGTATCACTGTAGATGCATGGGGCATATTCATTATAGCTGAGTGGTAGTAACATGATGTAGCATTTCTTCTATATGTTTTTTCAGCCATTCTCCAGCAGCTAGTGAGAAAAGAAATTGTATTCAAAAAAACAATCAAAGGCAAAAGAAACTTTCAGTGAAATTATCATGGATGAGTTGTGGGTTTTTGTCATGCTTGCCTTACTTTTGCGGTGGCCAAGAAGGAATGGTGAGTGACCTTTTATTCTTCAAATCATCTCGCTAGTGGTCTGACTTTGCTGCCTCCTGGGTGCCTGCACTTAATCAAAGCCCAGGAGAAGACTTCCTTCCAGAGGGCTTTTTCAGCGCAGGAAGTACAGCAGCCAGAGACACGCTGCAGAGTCCTGGAGAAATGTTTACTGGAAAGACAAACAGATATACTATCCTTGGCCACCTTGCAGGAATAAGGTAAGCTCAAAACCCACAGAAATTCTGAGCTGCCTGGACAATGAGGTAGAAAAAATGGAAGCCTCTTTTGCATATGAAGAACGATTTTGAGAAATTGAACAGGACAGATTTCAGCACAGTACTGCTGAGCATTTTGGAATCTCTCCTTGCCTTGAAATGACCTGTTCTACACATCATTGCCTGCCAAGAACACTGGAACTTATAGTCAAGCATTATTTGCCCTCCACCAGGCAAATACACATTTTTTTCCTCAAGTGTGGGGCCTGGCAAGGAAGCATGGGGAAGAAACATAGGTCAGTGGTTGAGCAAATGCTTTGTGTGCAAAAGATTGCAGGTTTCATCCACGACACCACCTTGTATGACTAGGAAAGACCTGTATCTCAAATACTGGGAGATGCTGGATGTCACTGTAGACAATAATGAACTAGGTAAACCAAGGTATAATGCACTTTCCTTTGTTATAGTTGAACAGTTTATGATTTTAAGTCTCTCTCTCACACACACAATCCATCAAGGTATTCCAAATGTTTGAAACTTAAACCATGCCATGAGTCTGGAGAAATGGTGGAGCTCAGGTGAAACGGACAAGGAGTGGGGAAAAGACTTAGCATCTGTGCTTTTTTTTTAAAAGGAGTATGTTTACCTGTGAAAATACAAAATCAGTTTTGACCTTTCATACAAATGGACAAGCAAACTCTTTAATCTTTAAACATCAACATTGCTGTGGAAAGAAAAATGAAAGTTTAGGATAGTTCTAAATCCCCAATCCCGCATCACTGTCTTGTGAGTATTGGAGTGATCGTTCTGTGATATTTTGGCAGTAGACAAAGCTGTAATGTAACTTTTGTATTAATGTTTATTTAAAGAAGGGGATTGTTCTAAATAAACAAATTAGGTATAAACGTTTTACTTGAACTGAAAGCTAAATTATCTTCAAGACCACCCTGAGATGAATTATTTTACAGATTAAATCGGCATCTCCAGTATGATTTCCTGTCCGCGAGCCTCACTGAACACAGTGGAGTTCTTACTTCTGAGTAGACATATATAATATTGGACTGTGCAGGTATTACTTGAGTCTGATGGGGCTGTAGCATAATTTTTAAAGGATGAAATCATTTTATTATGACA
Organism: Podarcis pityusensis; assembly: GCF_964106645.2. Taxonomy (NCBI): domain Eukaryota; kingdom Metazoa; phylum Chordata; class Lepidosauria; order Squamata; family Lacertidae; genus Podarcis; species Podarcis pityusensis. The sequence continues at coordinate 62,524,640 of NC_138030.1, forward strand.
GTGAATTGTTGCAGAAACAGATTGAGGGTGGGGAGGGAGAAAGACAAAAAGAGAAAGCTCCTCAAGTTTTTTCAAAAGAAAATAAATGCAGCATGATAATGAATTACATGCCCAACAGTACAAAATCTGGCTTTTATGCTTTGCAACATTAGCTTGTGGATGTGTGCAACAAATTGCATAGTTTCCCAAGGCTCATGGGATTTAAGTATAGTAAAAGCTCTGCTGTTACGAGCAGGTGTGAAATGGTGTTTTTCCTTTATTACTGCATCAGCTGGCCTTTTCTTAAACTCCTTACATGCCTTTACATGAACAATCAAATGTACTTTTTTATATGGGTGTCTTCTTGTGCATGAAAGTCCAAAGAAAAAGATAAATGGCTAGGTTGTAAATTATCTAAAATAGCATCGTAACCAAATTGTACAACTATTTTGAGAACTTTTTATTTTAATCCATATAGATTATGGATGTGCATATAGTAAATGAGCTGTGGGAATTTGCCATCATAGCCCCAAATCTCATGACAATCTCTGAGGATTTTCTCACCTAGCTCAGGGTATGCATACTGATGCTTTGGGATATAGACTCTAATTCATGCACCTACTCAGTTATGCAGGATAAAATACTATAACTGTTTGTCATATATCACTTGCAGAGTACTTCATAGTCTTCATAGTGGTTTTCTTGCACAATAACCTTATGAGGTAGGCACAAAGGAATCATGGTAGAGCAGTGATTTCCCTAAGGCCACAGAATGAGTCTGTGTAGGATTTGAACCCAAATCTCTCAGACCCATATACTACTCACTGTATCCTGGTAGGTCTAAACTGAAGCCATTTAAGTTGACCTTTAGTAATAGGACAGCTCTATACTAGGAATACAGGGATATAAAATTACTGCCTTTGTGACAAAAAGACTTTAAAGATCAGAAGTTACGTTACTTCTATGAAAACCAGTTCAGATGCAAAAAATAAAAAATAAAAATGTTAAGATAGAATTTATAGTAGGGTGGTTTCATGCTAAATATCTAAATTTAACACATACTTGAAAATGGCTAGTATCACCATCACATAAGTAAGGAGGGATAGAAGCAAGCCAGGATTAATCATGTAAGTAACACAGACTTCAACAGGAAAGGTTTTTTTTTTGTTGTGGTTTTTTTTTACCAACAACCAAAACACAAACAGTGAAAACCCCCAGGTGGCTGATACATTGGGTATACATAAACAATAATAACATATTCAAATCAACCATATGTACAATTCTATATACCTTAACACTCCTCCCTCCACAAGGTTTATTTAACTTTTAACATTTTAATTGCCCCAAATTGTTCAAACCTGCCCAAATAAGTCAATATTTTCTCAAACCAATCCTCCTCCTTCTCACTGACCTTAAACCCTTTCATTTTATGTATCTTCACAGTTAGATATTCTAAGATTATAATATTTTTCAATTTTTCCCTCCATTGGTTCACCCCTAGCTCTTCTGCATTTTTCCAATTACTCGCTATAACCTGTCTGGCTGCAATTACCATCAATTTTACCCATTTACATTCCTCTTTTGTTTCTAACTCGGTGCTACTCAGGCTAATAAGAACCATTAATTTAGATATTTCCACCTTCCTACCCACAATTCCCGATTCAACAGGAAAGTTAAGCATGTGCTACTGAAATGTCTGGGCTTGCACAACAATCCTAAACATGACTACTCAGAGGTGAGTCTGTCTGATAAAGTTCAGAGGGGGTCACTTTCCAATAAATGGGTGGTAAAGATAGGAAACTGCCTTATACCAGCTTAAACTATTAGTCCATCTTGCTCACTATTGTATATATACTTACTGGCATCAGCTGTTCAGGGTTCCAGACAAGTCTCTGCTATTTCTTTGTGAAAATGCCAGGTTTTGAACCCAGGATCTTTTGCATGAAAAGCATGGCCTCTTCCATTGAGCTATGGTCCTTCCTCTGGCTTTAAAAGAATTTAGACTGGCTAGATTACACTGTGTGTTTTTGAAAACACAACACAGTAGATTCCTACTGGTAGAAATCTAAATTAGAAACTCAACGGTGCCTCTCAATTGTTTTGTTTTTAATGTGAAAGCTTTTTTAAAAATTAAAAAGCAAATTTCTAATGAAGCTTGATGTTGCAGATAGCTGGGAACAGCCAACAAGAAAGCTGTCATTTTGCATTGTAAATGAAAATATTGCAATCTTTAAAATATACATAAAGTCTGCTGGAGAAAATGAAGAATAGTTCTTTTGTCAGATAATACTTAAACTCACCCCACCCCACCCCAAATTAACTGACTAGTGTCCAATGATCCTGGCTACAATAGTGGCTTCATTTCCTGCACTGCAAGGCTAGTTCATTCCCACAGAGAATCCACTTCTCATTTTCCCATTGCTTAGAAATACACACCCCCTGAAAGTTGGAATCATGCATCTTACTAAGTATTTCAGTTATGCTATTGACGTCAATGCAGTCATTAAATAGATTGCTGGCCCTCCCAACAGTAAGCTTGTGCCAAAGACCTAGAGGCAGACACGTTTTAAAAGAAGAACATCAGGTTTTCTTTTTAGAAGTTCAGAAAAATAAGAGGCAGCGTTTCTCCCTTCACGTCTCTCTGCTTCACAATCCCTCTTCCGTCTTTTAGAAAATTTCGTTGCTTTTCATTGTTGGTAGATTCACTCAGGGGTTGCCATTCTGTTGCTATGTACATAAACAACCTTAAATGAGAGACTTAAAGAGTAGTTTCTTGTGATCAGCTCCGACTGAAAAGCAACGCTAATTTTACGTTCTTGTAGATGGATTTGCTTACATATATCATGTAACATTAAGTCAGCCAAACCTTTTTAGCCTTTGACTCCAGACGTTCTTCAAGGATTGATTTCATGGAGTCTATTAAAAAATCGCTGCCATTTCTCCTCAGCGAGCCTCCTGTGGGCTCTGAAGATGTGTAAGCCAATCACGGTTCCATAGCAACCGATGTAAACTGTTCCCTGTCACCCACACCTGTGGACTCTCATGTTAGGCATTCCACACGTGCTACACCCATCATGCCCTCAGCCATTCCACCCAGTCCAACTGCCATCTATGGCAGCTGAGCAAGCAACAGTGATGTCAGTGGGACTCCCCGAGCGTAGCCAAGGAACCCTTCTGAGGTTCCAGAGGGGAGGAGGGGAGGCAAGCGCTCTTCCAAGACGAGAGTGACTGACAGATTCATTCATTATGTTAACCAGGGCAATACATACATCCTAGAGCTGCCTGCCCCATCCTCTTTAGATACACAGTGCAGGATATGCAGCTGTCCCAGACAGAATGGATCTGACAGGCAAGAGTTTTCTTTAAAAGGCCTTTTAGAGCTCCACAACGGAGGATTATATGGCACCCTTAAATATGTGGTGGACGACCTTACCTTTTGATGGAACAATCAGGTATGTTTTACAACGAAAGCACTAGAATTGTTTTCTAGCGATTTGTAGGTAATCGAGCCTCTGCTTTATTGCCATTTGCCCTTCCTTATTGCTCCCTGCTTTTTTCAGTCTGTTAGGAAGATTCCTCCATGTAGCAAAGCCAAGTTCCTTTCATAATGTGCTCCAATGTAAACAGGAGGGCTCCAGCATCACTTCATACTACATTTCTTAAAAAACCCACCGAGCTGAATTCTGAGTTTTGTATACCGTATGCAGACAGACTCAACCTTGAAGAAAAGAGTCTGTCTGAAAGTGAAGGCCTGGGTTAATTAAATGTGCTTTATTGAGAGTGGTGATAGCTTTTCTACAGTGACGTGTTTCGCCCCAAAACTGACATTTCTTGTCTCGAGGTGATTTCAGGCCTCCAATTTACTTACTTACTAACTTGCATCTATACATTTCCATGTCCAAATGAGAACTTCATTGGACTCTTGTCACCTGGGGCTGATTCAGAGCAGTGATCCTTTGAGCCATCCCAGCAACCTATCATCCTGGCCTCACAGATTGCCAGCTAGGAATGGGAAGGGTGAAATTTAGGAGCCTCAAAATAAAAGAAGGGGTGCATATCAACAGTGTGTCTGTAAGGAAGGATTTGCACATGCCAGATATTTAATAAAGCAAATTTTTAAGTTGTGTGAAATCAAATTCAAAATACTATGTGTATATAAACTTCTGAAGCTGAGTTTTAGAGAATGAGAACTACTGCTGATGACTCATTCAAGCACTGGGAAAGTAGGTTGTAATGATTAGTCAAAGTTCTTTCTTTAACTCTTGCTGTTATGGGCCATATCCCATGCCTTCAGTTTTCCTAGCTCCTTCTGATGTCAGCACCAGTCTGGAAAACCTGGGACACGGCTAGAATCCATTATTGCATTATATGATTATGAGGGCATGAAAAGTTTACTTCTGATGCTACCATTCGCTACAGAAGAAGACTAAAAGTAGTGCCTACATGTACTACTTGAGTTGAATTTTTATTTTTATTTAATTTGTTTTCAATTTTATATTTAAATTTAAATTCCATAAGGACTCCTGAGCCACTTTATGCAGTAAGTTACATTAAAACCATATCTAACAATAAAAAGCAACAATAAAGACAGCATAAGCAAAATCAGTTAAGTGGATATAGCATTAGGAACAACTATATAAATCCACCAGATATTTTGCTAACACCCAGAAACTATAGATTAGAATTTTTAAGTGTCTCTTGGATGACAGTTCACCTTATTTTTTCAAACTTTAATTTGAAAGGCAGACTTGCTGTTTTTGCTTTACCCTGTGGAAAATAGGTTCATGCTATTATCTATGCGGTTATTAATCCCTGTGAACTAAACAAATAATACAGTGGTTTAGCTAGGTAATTTGAGATGAGGGGGCTTTAGCTGGTCATGTAAAATTTTTCTCTCTCCCACTGCTATTCCATATTTTAAAAACTTCTAGATTCCTGATTATCTGTGTGGGTGGCTATTTGAGAGAGAGAGAGAGAGAGAGAAATTTCCAATCTTTTTAAAAAATAATAACAACTTGGAACATGTACAATTTAGCATTTTAAACTCACTTAAGTGTCATTGTATAATCATGACTGCTTTGTTGATTCCAAACACATTTACTTTGGAAGAAGGACAATTTTGTTGTAGAAACAGATAATAGATTCCAAAAGTAAAAATAATAAAATGAGCATCTTTAACCATATATATATATATGAGAAAAACATCTCTAGATTGGTGTTTTATTGTGGGCATCTTCTGCAACATGTTCTTTACATAATAATAGTAGTGGATTTATTCTGCTTTAGAAGTTGTTCTGTGATGCTCCTCCAATGTTACCACATTATTGATGTCTGGAGGAGCTATTGCACAAGGAAAGCAGGACAAAAATAAAGTAAAATGACTGTGGTATGAAAAAGTAGCAGGATATGCAGTGGCTGAAAGTGAAGCAGTGTGACCACCTCAGAACTTATGTAGGTGCGAACTGTATCAAAAGCGGGATTGCACCTGACCTTCCCAGTAGCATCATGAGCACAAGTCATCATGGATGCGGATGCACAACAGTGTTTGTGAAACAATAAACATACAACAAGACAACTCCAGCATGGCCATGTTGGCCCAGGTGTTGATGTGGGGTGCTTTGCTAGTGCCCTCATCACCTTCCATTCTCAGAATTGTCAAGGTGGAACTGTGAGGCCCTGGACCTCAGCCTCTTGTTTGAGCCCTAACTGCACCATTGACGTAATGTATGGAATACTGCACCAAGTTCATTCCTCACTAGTTAGCAAATCTTAGAAGAGTCTGTTCTTAAGAATGAGTCACTCAGGCTCCCGTAGTTAACAGTGCCGCCCACCACAGTGTTGGGCAGATTTACTCAGGAGCAACTTCGGCTGTATCCTGTGGGGTTTATTCTAAAGCACATTTAGAATTGCAGCCTTACAGAGCAATCCTAGCAGTTGGGTGTGTTGTTGTTTTTTAATTGATCTTTAAATTGCATTATATGGCTGACATGTTGTGACTCTTAAGTAGCAAATTGTCACCAAGGGTCAAGATTCCAGGGCAGGCATAAAGTTCTCATGGGCTGTTTGCTATGCGAAGAAAGTAAAGAAGTCTTAGGTAACTGGAAATGTTAAAATAACTTTAAATAAGCAATGAGAAACAAGATCCAGTATTTTTGTCTAGGTTTTTTTTTTTAAAAAAAAATCCTTTAAAAACCCCACCATTATATTACAGCATATTATTAACATTTATATGAAACTACTAGATGATGTTGCCTATTTCTCCACTATGTGAAGGTGATTGTTGGATGGGTTGAGTGTATGTACCAGCCTTAACCTGTAGAGTTTTCTGAGTTGCCACTAAGCCCAATAAGAAAGAAAAAAAAGTTAAACAACCCAGTTAAACTAATTAAAAATTAAATAACTGAAGGAGGGTTCTTCTAGTTCCTGTTCATCCCTCTTCCTCTCTGTGATTTACTTGGCAATAGATTATTTTTAAAACTGATTTCACCACAAGAGAAAATGAATTTCATTAAAAATGCATCAAAACCACAGGCATTAAACCACAGTTTTGTTAGTCAAGGATGGTTAAATTGCTAAAAGTGATTTTAGAAACATTCTTAGGTCTATTAGCAGACTTTTATTTTTAAGGATTTTTTTTTCTGAGCTGCTGATTATGGATTATTCCATTGTGTACAGAATTACAGTGTTTTAGCAAGCTTTCGTGCATGTAACAAACAATAATGATGAGAGAAAACTCTGAGAATATTGTCATTATTTTATCATGTGTGTGCCAGAAAATGCAGGTGTTTAACATGCAAGAAATAGATTTCTCATACGCACTCAGAAGCTTATTTTGATGCATAAAATAAATGCTTGAGGTTTCATTCTTCAGTTAATCCGCGTACAACCTATGAGCGGACCTAAATAAAGATGTGGATTATCAAGACATATTTTCATAGAAACAGAGGCCAGTGGATAAGTAGCAAGTTATTGACAACATCTCATGAACATTCATATTTGCTAATTGCCTCCAGCCTGGGACAGGGACTCAAAGTGGCTTACAGCTATAAAATAAACAGCTAAAAACATAGGGGGAAAGAAATCATCAAAAAAAATTAAAGTAAACATTAAAACATACACATTATTACAATAAAACATCACAGTACCAGCCCTTTCCTTAAAAGCGGTCAGTTCCCAGAGCCTGTTGGAACAAGAAAGTCCACTCCTACTAGTGGAAGGACAACAAGGAGGGAGCCGGTCTAATTTTGGCTGAGAGCCCAGGAAGACCTGTTCCCTGCCTTGCTGGCCTTCTCCTACCTGGCCTGGGAGGAAAGGAGACTGCCTGCCTGCCTTCAGCTACGAAAGCTGCTGAACAGGCTCTTTGGCTGTGGTATTGTTTAGAGCTTTTGGTTGGGGTTTATTGCTGCTGTTATTGATACTGATATTATTTTTGTACCTTTTTTTTTTTTAGATCCATCATATGATTTATGTGGATATTGTTTCCATTTGGTTGTGTACTTTTTGGTGTGTTTTATCTATTTTTGTTATGTTTGTAATGATGTTACTCTTGTTGCAAGCCACTTGAGCATGGTTATAGCTATGGAAAGGCGACATACAAATAAAATGATGATGATGATGATGATGATTGACGGCAATTTCTCTAGGAAAGGAGTTCCAAAATCTGGGAGCACCTACCAAGAAGGCCTTCTCCTGCATCACTATCAAGTGTGCCTGTAAGGGGGTCAGGACTCAGAGATTCATAAAAATGAAACCAGATTCATAAAAATCAGTAGACATTTGTGGACTTTTTAACATAATTAAAATATATTTTACCCTATTTGCTTTGTTTCATATACTGCCTTAGTCAGGGATTGTTATGTCATCTTTCCATAAGCATTTCTAAATGGATTGACAAAGGGACTTGAAACATTGTGATAAGGAAGCAAGGACGTTTTGAATTTTGCCCACAAAGTATTAATGCCTCAGCCTAGTTCTTTATCCTGGCAATGAGTTCTGCCAAGAGCCAAATGCAGGAAACAATGTACTGAGGCTGCCACAAATCAGAAAGAAAAGTGACAGCACTTGTATGGTGCCAAATGGAAGTAGCAAAATGCAGGAAACATTTTGTCAAATGTCACTTAGCAATGATATCATAAGGGGAATCAAGGAATGGGATTTGCCTGCATACTAGAAATACCACAGTCAATGGATATGTAGAAGCAGAAATAGCCAAGACTACAGAGACTTATCTTCGGACATTGAATGAAAACGAAAGATTACACAGATCTCTCTCCCAGAGCAAATGGTTGATTCATCACATTATCATTTTACTGCCTTGGCTTAGTTCTTCAGCACCCAGCTGAATTCTTGTGTATGTTCATGAATCATGGAGGAAATGATGAATTGCTTGTCTGTCAATTCTAACAAAAAGTTAGAACATTGAGGAATAACTCTGCAGGTTAACAAGTGCATCTTTTGGGATAACATTTCAAAATGAAGTAAATTGCTTTAAAATATATAAAGAAAACAGAATTAGCGGAGGAGAGAGTAAATGGTTATTAAAGTAAAACAATATATTTGAATCAAGCTAAGTATTAATTTATTGGAACTCAAAGATAACAGCATGGATCAGACAACTGAAATAGTTGATTGCCAAGACCTCAGAGCTCTGCTGGCTCCTATTGATTCTATAAGGCTTTCGCCCCGCCTCCAGCTGTAGGTGTAGTTCTTACATCAAATTGTGATCGCTGATAGTATAACTTCGTTTTGCTTGGTGGTGTCAGGTCCTTTTGCAAAAACATTGCTCTGCAGTTGGACTTTGTCATAGGCTTCCACTGAAGTGCCGTGTACATCAGCTGAGTTATGGTCTTCCTAGATTTTCAGAGTTGTGTCATCTACTTTTGAAAAAGCTCAGAAGCATTTGTAATCCCAGGTGGCAAGATTTCGAAGAATATTTGGTTTATCCAAGGTGCTTGTCAAAAACCTACTTGGAGCACTGAGGCACAGCCTTGCCTGTCTCAGATTTAATAGAAAAATAGAGCTGGGTGTTGTCAACATACTGATGACATTGCGCCCCAGACTTCCTGATGATGGTTCCTAGTGATTTTGTATAGATGGTAAATGGGGACAAAATACTGCCCTGCATGATGAACACAAGCTGCTCCTCATTCTAACTTGTTTGTATGGAAAAGCATAAAAGATTTAATAGGTGACCCACTAGGCTGTGTAAAAGCAGTTTTAGCTTATGCTGGTTGAGGAGTTTTGGAATCCCTCGTAAACCTCCTCATAAATAAGTATTACATCAGCTTCTGCATCTATTTTGAAATTAAGGATTGTCCCACAAATAGCTAAGTTTACTCTCCAGGGTGGGATGGTGTCTTTACAAAATATGGAGCCTAAGAAAAACTAGCTGCCCGCTACCATTAGATATGCTATACATTTTGGCGACTAATTAGGCGTGAACTTTCATACATATCAATTACACATACTCATTACTGCAGGTAAATTCCCCTGCAAGGCAATTACTATGCGGAAGATATTTGACAGGAACCGCAGGGACTTCCTCTATTGGGAGTATCCTTAGCTTGAACCACTGTAGCTTCCTCTATTATTTCCTTGCAGTGTCACCATGCTTGTTGTTCAGAACAAAACCAAAACGAAATACACGATCCCAGGATTCATGCAGAGTTCCAGCTGAACCAAGCTCCTTTGGGCAAACCCCTTGTAATATTGAGCTGATGGTAGAATCTTGAGAAATGGAAGTTCCCCCCCTTTCCCCCCCTCTTTTTTTTTAAAAAAAATGATATTTATTAAGAATTTTAAAATTACAGAAAAAACAAAAAATAAAAAGAAAGAAGAAAAAAACAAAGGAAAAACAAACCACAATCCAACAATACAAATTGATAAAAATCAAAATCAAAAAATAACAACAAAACACGTAACAGAGCACAATCAAAAAGTAAAAATAAGCCACAAAAATTTAAAAGCAAATCCAGTATTCTCAAATCCTTAACTGTCATTGCCTTCTTTCATTGACCTCCTCACTCCTCCCTTTTTTTGTATCCTAGTTGTTAATTGTCACAGCAAATCATTTCCATATTTCATAATATTCTGTCATTACATTACCTTAATCTATTTTAATCTTATCTTACTATAAAAGACCTTAAAGCTTAAAACTTAGATCTTATTTATACCAATTTCTCCTAACCATGATATTCTTACATAATTCTTTAAACATTTTTGCTAAAGCCAAATAATTTCATTCCAACATTTTTCTAACGTTCATCAATTTTATAAAACAATCCTAATAAATTTTTTTTTTCTTCCAATCTTCATCCAGCGTCTCTTCCTCCTGGTCCCGGGTTTTGTCAGTCCTTTCTATCCCATCAGTCTAGCGCATTAACCTGGTAATCTTATGTCCGAGGCCCTTAAGTCCCTTCCATGTCCCATCTGCAGTTCTTCTTCATATTTATACCTGTACTTTACTTTGTCTCCTGCTCCTTTCACTCGTGGGAACTCCAACTTAACAGTGTTTTTGAACCTTCTCGACAAATCAGCCCCTTTTCCATAGTCCACACTAAACTCCATGTGGTATTTAAAAACATGTTTCAAAGTCCCTCCAGAATTAAGAGCCCCCACAACCCCAAACATCTCACGGCCCATTGCCAAACTTGAAAAGTCCAAACATCCCTGCATAGGGGGGTCTATCCAACCCCCCATTTCCAAACCAAACCAAACTTTATCTTTCCAAATCTGGCTTTTTCCAAGTTCATTTGTCAAATCCAAGAACTCATGTTCCTGCTGGGCTACAGCTCCCTCCATCTCTGGCGCCCAAGGTTCAACAGCATCCTCTTCCCTCATCTGTTCTGTCAGAGCACACTTCTGATTTGATTCCTGGGTGGGCTCTATATAGTTTCCCACTACCTGTCCAAAATTTCTGATCGCAACAGTCATCAAGTCCGTCTTCTCATGTAGCTGTTCCAGTAGGGCACTTGTTTTACAGAAAGCACGCAGCAGAGCTTCTGAGTACATTGTTCTGCAAGGTCAGAAGTCTATTCCCACGATCGTAATCTATTGCAGCTGCAAGCTCCCCGGTTCAGAATTGGTAACAGTTTCACAGGCTCCCTCTAGGGGAAGAGCTTCTATTTGTTCTTTTCTTTTAAAGGCAGATCTAACAACAAAGTTTCCTTTTTCAGATATTTTGTCAATATTTGTTCCTTTAAAATGCGAAGGGGAACAATGGAATCACTATGTTTCTCTTCTTTTAACTATCTGTCAAAGACGTTTGTCTCTGGTCAATGAGCTTCCCAAAGAACGTCAATCCTGACACCCCGCTCCAGGATCAAGACGGTGGAAAGTTACTTTGCGTTACACTCTCTTCTACAGGTTTAAACAGTCCGGAAAAAATCCCCCCTCTTCTCCTGCTTCCGAAGGGGGTTCAACAATTTTAAATGATGAAAGTTAAACCTTTACAGGCGATTTTCTGAACTCTAGTTTGCCATGTCTTTGCTTTAATCTATCTACAAGAAACGGAAGGCTGACTTCCTGTTTAGACCTTCCCGTTTCAGTGCCAAATTGAGGCAAATTTCTTAGTCCAATTTTCCTTTCTACTCGCAAATCATTATTTGAAGTCCAATTGTCCAAAATTTAAGTACTCACGGGTAATTGTTTTAAAAGCCAAATTGTCCCAGGAAAAAGGCAGCGCTCTCCGGCAACGGCTGTGCGGCTTCGCTCCACGGAAGAAGCAGTTGACTCTCAGCACCGCGCCACTTCCCCCTCTTCACTCCGGAACCCGTTAGTGGGTTCCTTTGCGGGTTGGGGGGGCGCTAAAGGTGCCCGCCGAGTTCCATGGTCACAGGCTTCATCCGCCTGTGATTTTTGAAAGGGTCCCCGCTTCGCCATGGCGGGAAAGACCTGTTTCCCATGGAGCTGGTCCCTCCGGATCAGAGGGAGTCCGCCATTACCGATGGCGCCACCCCAGAAGTCCCCCTCCCCCCCCCCCTCTTTTTGCTGCAGAGTGCTTTTTAAAAAGTAGCTGGATTGCTTTTGGGGACTTTCACTTCGCCTGATTTTGCAGACACGAGTGAGTTTACCCTTTTCAGAATGGCTGCTGTAACTACCCCGTAGTGTTTGTGAAGCAGAGCTTACTTTTTCAAAGTCATTCCCAATTTTTCTTTGCTCCTTATTCCGAGGTTTGCATAGCTGGTTACTTTGCCATCTTTATGGCTCTGTGAAAGGTTGATCCCCCTATTAGCTCCGTCCTTTCAGGAAGCCCTTTGCTTCGAATTCCAAGCGCCAATCGCTCTCTAAGGTGCTCTTCCTTTTTATTAGTAAACTCAGCCTGTTCATACAAGGCACTGACAAATGATTGCACTGGTTCCCAAGGCTTCCAAACTCTTCGATAGAACTGGAGCCTTCTCAAAATCCAAAATCCTATTGGAAATGAAATGGGCATCCAACCTGGCTAGAACACTCTCCACAAAAGTAAATGATTTATATACATTGCTGGCTTCTTCCCCTATAGCATAATGATTTGCCTTTCTCCATGGAACTTTATAGCAAGGCAAAGCAAGCATGCTGCAAGATTGTTGTAGTTGAAAGCTTCTGGTGCCCTGGGATGTTTTACAGATGAAGAGCGGTATTAAAAAAAAATTGGGTGAATAAATAAAACAAGCAGATGTTCCCATTGGAACCTGCAAATCACAAGTACTTTATCTCTAAATTTATTCTGTTGGTTAAATAAATGTGGTCATAAATAGAATTTACCATATTTTATTCTCACAAGCTGCTCTCACCTCAGTTCATGATGCCATCTGAATACTAGAAGATTCAGTAGCATAAACCAGAGCACGACAACCTTGGGGTTTCTTAGCTCATAGACTCTAGTTACCAAGTGTCATCACTCTCCTTAGTCCTGTGAAAGTGTCAGGACCATTGTTTGTCTCAAAAGCAAGAGTCTGAAATGTGCAGGCATATAGCTGTCATAGCTATGGTGTGTTCTGCATGAACTGTTCTACGTATAAAAGTTTTTATGTGTTCCCTGCGCTCCTTTGCCAGGAATGGTCTCTTCCCTAATTTTGGTGGTGAAGTTGATTTTCACAAACAGTTCCTTTGTGCACATAATCAGCTCCATTCATTGAAATAAATGGCAGGATTTGTGTTTACCAAAATATCTGGATTGTGTTGCCTATTTACAACCTTTGCTGCATGTTAAAGCATTATGCAGATTGCAATACCTCTTTTCTGGAATAAGAATTGCCCATGCAGTTGGCCCCGTCCACATGATTTTGCTATTAATAAGCATACCACTGCAGCCTCATATCTTGTCACAAGGAAGCTTCTCCCTTCCACAACTTTATAGACTTGTCCGGGTGGAGCAGAGTGTTTGGAACATTGAACTCACAAACCAGTGTTTATTCGGAATCAAGCCACAAAATAAAATATTCAGCAAAGTATTTGTTAAATCAGTTTGGAAAATATCCAAGTAAAAGAAGCAATGGCATCGTAATTAGGCATTCCAGGCAAGGACTAAGCTAGGATCCTTAGCACTTGGATTCATTCCCAACAATGTGCATTTTAGAGCTGCGGTTTATGAAGCTTTATTTTCCCCCAAATAAGAATTATTAAATCAGTGCTATCTAATATAAATGTGCATGCATAAAGACACAGCCTCACATACGTATTAACTGTGGAAGACCACAATTTTTTGCTTGGCTATCTACTTTCTGTTATGTTTGGACATGCCTGAATGAAATGCTACTCTTTTAACTTTGAAAGTTAAATAAAGGGTGTTCCTCGCGTTCATGTTTAATTTGGGATTAATTAACAATCAGCTGAACCCTGCCCAGATGTGTGTGCAGTCACTTGCTGTAGGTCACTATTTCTCTTTCTCAACCACATTTCTAAACTCCAACGTGACTTTCAAGCACATGGTTGTTGCTTAGTCAAATCATGCTCGGAAGTAAATAGCACTTTTTTTCTTCCACTGTAGAATGTTTTCTTCTGTGATCTCCTGGTAGGATTTTTGTGAAACTGAATATTTTGCTACAAGTCAATGCCTCTGAGTCCTGAAACACTACAGAAATATAAACTAGATTGTTTTAATAGCTGCCTGTTAGTTTTTATTAAAAAGTATTAACTTTAGCAACTAATTAGAAGTAGTGACATTAACAAAGTTTGCAAACAATGGGTTCATAATATGAATTTTCACTGTTTTTAATGCTAAGACATCCTATTTGTGTTGGATATTCTCACTCTTGAGCTTTTACTCCAGTCGTAGTTAATAACAAAGCGTATTTCAAGTTAATGTCCCATTTCTGCCTATTTGCTAACAGCATTTAGCAGACCAGACTGGCAAATCCTATAGCAGCTGTTGGTTCATGTCCAGAACTCGATTACTTTAACTCTTTACTCATTCAATATTATGTGAAGCCATCCTTTCTATTTAATCACTGCATTATAGTCCAGTCTTAGTTGTGAGTATATGTTGGGGGTGATCTTCCACTACAAACCCTGCCTCCTTCCCCTATGATTACTTACCAGCATTCAGTCTACTTCAACATGGGGAGGAGTTCTGGGGGGACAATGGGTGATATGCAATGCACAACTGAAATGTGTGCCAGTTCCCTACTGCCAATTCTGCTGCTACTAAAACTGTGGCTGTATCTTCCTCCTCCACATTCCCACCTGCTTTCATCCCACACTACAGTTTCCAAGTGACAAAACAAAAACTCACATGTGCCAAACCATTGTGAGCCCATTTAGCACTTTCCCCCATTGTTCATAGAAAAAGCTTATAGGGGCCCAGGTATTATTCGAGGTAAATGGTGTTTCTGCATCACTACTTAAAATTTGGTTTAGGGAAGACCCAAATCAAACTGTTACTAGAGTGCACGGATACAAAGCTGTTTACAAAATAGGTGCAGGTATTGAGATCCCCTTTCACTGTTGCCTGGTATTTGGGCTTTAAATGTTGCCATTACTGGAACTGCTACCATAAAGAAGCGTGTGGAGGCTCCTCAGATAAGCAGCTATTTTGCAAGAACAGGTTCTCAGTCACAGACAAGCCAACTCCACTTCCTCTTGCTCAGAGAATTATAAGAAATTGTGACACTGATGTGAAAGATAATACTTCCAAGGAACTTCCTCTCTTTCAAGTAACATCTTAACATGAAATGCGGCCTTCCTTAAATTATTGACCGTCTTGTAAAGCTGTATATGTACATCATTTCTCCCCTTACACAGTTGTCCTTTTTCAGGAAGACTTGAGAAAACTGCTTATGCCAAACAGTATATTTCCCCCTCTGCAGACATCTGCGGGGGGGGGGAGGAATGCTCCATAGTGGGGGATAGTGGCTTGAATCCCCACTGCTTTCTCCAAAGGAAGAAAGCAAACCACCTTGACTGCAATGTCACATATGGTGCAGGAGGTCGTGTTTTACATGGCATGACCTTGCAGCACAGATTATTTAAATCCATTGGTTTCAGTGGGTCTACTCTGAGTATGACTACTATTGGATGTCACCCAGAGAAAATAACTCTCCTGCTGTAGCCCTTTTAAGCACTCGGAATAGAACTTTATGTGAAAGCACGTGGTTCCTTTTCATTGCCTTGAGTTGGAAGGGAGGGTGAGTACTCTCTACTGCTTAGAGATTTAAAGCTGCACAGATATCTATATCTATATCTCTATCTCTATCTCTATCTCTATCTCTATCTATATCTATATCTATATCTATATCTATATCTATATCTATATCTATATCTATATCTATATCATCTATATCTATACAGTGGTACCTCTGGATGTGAACGGGATCCATTCTGGAGCCCTGTTCGCATCCTGAAGTGAATGCAACCCGCGTCTGCGCTTGCACAGGTCGCGATTTGCTGCTTCCGTGCATGCGCGTGATGTCATTTTGAGCGTCTGCGCATGCACGAGCGGCGAAACCCGGAAGTAACACCTTCTGTTACTTCCAGGTCGCCGCGGAGTGCAACCCAAAAACTCTCAACCCGAAGCTACTTCAACCCGAGGTACGACTGTATCTGTATCTATATCTGTGTATGTATCCTCCAACAATATGGTGCCCACCATATTGGACAACAGCTCCTTTGCTGGCTGTGACTGATAGGAATTGTAGTCCAAGCCATTTGGAAGGCATCATGCTGATGGCTGGTATATGAATAGAATTGAATTCCCAGTTGTGTTCCTTATTTATTTCTGGGTTGGCACTATTTTGGAAGACAAGAGAAATAGTTGTACCTAGAGGAGGAGGAGGAATAATAATAATAATAATAATAATAATAATAATAATAATGATAAATTTATTATTTATACCCCACCCATCTGGCTGGGTTTCCCCAGCCACTCTGGACGGCTTACAGCACATAAAAAATTGTAAAATGTGCATAGCTGTTATACGCAGGTAATCTCAGTGTTTATATATATAACTGAGATACTGCAGTGACACCCTGAATGAAGATAGATATAGATTTATTCAACAGGTGCTGAGCAGTCATGGCAGCTGCTCTTTTTCTTTTCTTTTTTTCCATCTTCAGACTAATGATGCATTGTTTTGCTTCGGACTTCCTGTACCATTTCCAGCAACAATATCATGGCATTTTTGGCAGCCGGCCACCATCATTCTACACACACACACACACACACACACACACACTCCTGGAATTATGCTATGTGTCAAAGCATTATACCAAGGGCATTCAAGGGAAGGGCAGAATGGTAGCCACAAGTGGCAGCCACTGAGAAAGATTCCACTGGGGCCACAGGCAGTGGCAGAAATATACATCACTTACATTGCTTAAAGTGAAAAAGAGAAACGCACCACTTGCCATCATAAGCATGCCACATGAACCAAAAGGATTTGACCCAAAATCAATAAAATAGCCCCTCCCTAAATTTGCAACCTGCAAATGAGGTAGCGGATTTATCAGGGGGCTGTCTTTCAACTCTAAATATAATTTGAGCTTCCACAATCCTTGCACCAGCAAACAGGTTTATGCTGGTGCATAACTTTTGAGTCAACGACTATCATGGGTTTTTAGAAGTAATTTTTATGACCAAATCTGAGGTGCTTGCTACCTGTAGTCCAGACAGTTACTAAGTACTTAAAGGTCACAAGCCTGTGTTCAAATTTACATAAACTTGCATATACTAATGTACTTGTATTGGTGTTTCTTGGCAAATTAAGATGGCAGGTCACTGGAGCCCCAGCCTCTTATAAGGAAACTATTTTTTCCCTATAGTTTGTTTGTTTTATTATTTTGTGAAAGGGAGAGGAGATCCATGCCCTCCTTGGGCCACATCTGCCTGTGATTCTTTGTGGGTCCCTTCAGCAGAATCCTTTATTTGTTTACTCAGAAGTAAATCTTAGTAAGTTCAACGGGACAAATTTAGCTCCATAAATTCATTTAAGATTGCAGCTTTAGAAAAGATTTTAAATAAATGCTTGTTCCCCAGATCAAATGTGCAAAGGCAGGAAAATAATGGTAGTGTACTACAGGCAAAGGGGGACACAGGTAGTGCTATGGTGTAAACCACATAGCCTAGGGCTTGCCGATCAGAAGGTCGGCGGTTCGAATCCCCGCGACGGGTGAGCTCCCGTTGCTCGGTCCCTGCTCCTGCCAACCTAGCAGTTCAAAAGCACGTCAAGTGCAAGTAGATAAATAAGTATCGCTCCGGCGGAAAGGTAAACGACGTTTCCGTGCGCTGCTCTGGTTTCGCCAGAAGCAGCTTAGTCTTGCTGGCCACA
The DNA here is from genome assembly GCF_964106645.2 of Podarcis pityusensis. NCBI lineage: Eukaryota > Metazoa > Chordata > Lepidosauria > Squamata > Lacertidae > Podarcis > Podarcis pityusensis. The sequence goes on from NC_138030.1 coordinate 62,542,363, forward strand.
TGACCCGGAAAAACTGTCTGCGGACAAACATTGGCTCCCTCAGCCAGCAAAGTAAGAGTCGTTCGTGACTGGATTTAACTGTCAGGGGTCCTTTACCTTTACCTTACTACAGTCAAATTTTAAATCCCTTCTGGAAATCCAGTTCAGAATTTCCTTGTGTCTTTGGCATGAACTAAAGGGGAGTTTAAAGTTGGTTAAAAGAAGCAGGATTTCCATTTTGCCAGTTTAAATAAAAATCCAGTATTTCTGTGGTTTCCTGTTAAGAGACATTTCATTGAACACCTAATTTAATAGATACGGATTTAACAACAAGAAAAATCCCTCTCTTTTAATGCAAACGATCTTTCTGAGGAGAGGATTATCACAGCTGCAGAAGTTCAGGGAGTTTACTTCCAGTTATTTTTTCCTGCCCGTTTGTTTTTTATCTGAAGTTAGTTTTTTTTAAGGGAAAACTGAGAGATGCAGATTGATTGCCTAATCTCACTCGGTGACACTTTAAAAGTCTTATAAAAAAATCTCCACACATGATTAATGCTTGAGAGGAGACGGAAAAAACCCCTTTGCTTACGAAGAACTTGCTTTTCCTCATCTGTTCTGTGAGTGCATAATATACAATGCAGATGAGCCTGTCAGAGGTCCCTCCCCTTACATCCCCTGCGAGAGGAAGTTTGTTGATGTAGTACTGACATTGCTTCTTCAAAGCCAGCAAGAACAAAAAGAAAAGAGAAGAAAGCCCATGAAACCACAACAGCCACTCCAAGGCGAGACGTGCATTGATTTGTTCTGCTGGAGAGTGGAACAGGAGCTCGCAGAACTCATGATGAAAGAGCACAGCAGCAGCAGCAGCTACAGCAGCGTCGGTCCGAGCCGTGTCAGCGATTCCACCATGGAAAGCCTGCAATCACTCAAGCCTAACTACATGCCTGTGTGTTTATTTGCAGAGGAATCTTATCAAAAATTAGCAATGGAAACTTTGGAGGAATTGGACTGGTGTTTAGACCAACTTGAAACCATTCAGACCTACCGATCTGTTAGCGAAATGGCATCGAATAAGGTAAGAGGAAAATATTTATCCCCCCCCCCAATGGTTTTGAAAAATGGAATTTAGTTGCATAGGGATTTAAACTCCCCCCCCCCACATATACAGCTGTATCTGCAATCATACCTGCTACTGATTTTACCAAAAACAAAGTTAAAGAAAATGGGTGAACTCTTACACACCACCTCTGCTTCTTATTAAAGCTGCTAAATATTGGTAGTTCCTATCATTACACTATGGAGGTGGAGCAGTAGACATGTGTGGCATCAAACTTTGCAAGCTCTCAAGCAGAACACGGTTGCATCCAGAAATCAAGTTTTGCTCTTTGATTTTGTTAAATGGGTACCTAGGTGATTTGTAAATCGGGGGAGTGGGGTGGATTATTGTATATATTTACATACTTGGAACAATTCCTGATTTTGTATTAATTATCCCTTAGATACAAAGGAATAGCAACAATTAGGCAGTGATATCAAGTTAAAGGAGTGTTTGTAGGAATGGAACTTAAAATCCTGATGGGATTATAATTGGGACAATCAATAACTTTGGAAATAATTGTTTTTAGTAAATTGTCTGTGGTGCTGATAATTACGGTACAGTTATCTTCGCAGTTGTCATGCAGCAAATATAGTATGTATTGCTTTGATTTCAGTTACTGCATTGTACATTGTAAAACAAAGGTGTTCTGGTTTTGTATACAGTGGTACCTCAGGTTAAGTACTTAATTCGTTCCGGAGGTCCGTTCTTAACCTGAAACTGTTCTTAACCTGAAGCACCACTTTAGCTAATGGGGCCTCCTGCTGCTGCTGCGCTGCCGGAGCCCGATTTCTGTTCTTATCCTGAAGCACTATTTCTAGGTTAGCGGAGTGTGTAACCTGAAGCGTATGTAACCTGAGGTACCACTGTATTAGTAGTTGCATATGTAATGACAAGTCATATAAAGTGTTGCTATGTTAAGAGGCACATTTCTAAAAGGGGTAAAAATGTGTTGTAGAAGGTTGGCTGATATGCTTGTGTGTCGTATGTATGCCTTCAACCAAACCACTTGGAGAGCCATGCTGATTGTATGGGTTTAACTTAGAGATATAATGGGGAGATTTTACAATTAATTACTAACACCTTATCCTTTTACAGTATAGTTAAAACCTGTCGCTCGGTCTGTATTTACACCAGAGTCGCTCTTTCATTGGCTATTAGCCTGAATATTGATGGATTAAACAAAAGGCACACCTACTTCCCTGAGGCCGTGGGCACCTTATCTGCTGTGATCCAGGCACTGCTCAACAGAACAGTCTTTTGCACTGTTAATGCAGTGAGTTGAGCTACAGCTTACATGATTCCAGAATCAGCATACAGTGGTACCTCGGGTTACATACGCTTCAGGTTACATACGCTTCAGGTTACAGACCAGAAATATTACCTCAGGTTAAGAACTTTGCTTCAGGATGAGAACAGAAATCGTGCTCTGGCAGCAGCGAGAGGCCCCATTAGCTAAAGTGGTGCTTCAGGTTAAGAACAGTTTCAGGTTAAGAACAGACCTCCAGAACGAATTAAGTACTTAACCTATATAACCACTCTATATAACTTTCTCCAGGTGCTCTTATTAACACTGGTACAGTGGTACCTATGGTTACATACACTTCATGTTACAGACTCTTCTGGTTACAGACTCCGCTAACCCAGAAATATTACCACGGGTTAAGAACTTTGCTTCAGGATGAGAACAGAAATTGCGCAGCGGCAGCAGTGGGAGGCCCCGTTAGCTAAAGTGGTACCTCAGGTTAAAAACAGTTTCAGGTTAAGAACGGACCTCCGGAACGAATTAAGTTCTTAACCCGAGGTACCACTGTACGTGGCCTTTTATGATAAGCAAGCTATGGAGCCTAATATCTTACTCTGTTTCCTTCTGCAAAGGTATCAGTTTTCACACGCTGTTTTCAACATTTTCTTTAACAGAACCCTCCTTTTAATATCCAGCCTTCATAGACCCAGCCACAAACTACCTACTTAACCCTGCTCAGGTCACCATCATGCACTTTGCTGCTTAATAATAATAATAATAATAATAATAATAATTTATTTGTACCCTGCCCAGCTGACTGGGTTGCCCTAATTTGTATTTAAATTAGGGATTAATAACCAACTTCACAACCCTGTTGTGAGCAATAATGAGATATGGACATTTTACACAAAAAAAGGGCTACGTGGCAATTAAACAGGAGGCAATAAAGATAGAATAAGGTTTCAGGCAAAGGACTCCCAACCCTCCTCTCATCTTTAATTTGCATTTTTTTTACTAGATTGTGTAAAATAGGTTAGAGCATGGTGCTGATAACGCCAAGGTTGCAGGTTCGATCCCCATATGGGACAGCTGCATATTTCTGCATTGCAGGGGGTTGGACTAGATGATCCTCAGGTCCCTTCCAACTCTGCGATTCTTACTATTTCACGTAAATGTATCCTTATGTGCTTTTTAAGGATTTGGATATTGGACATGTGCCGTGCAACTGGAACTACAGCATGATTGTAGCTTTTCAAAAGCTCTTAAGAAGCCTCTTAAAATATGTCAATTAATTAATAAATTGTCAAGTTTTCCACATCCGTGAAGTATCAGAATGATCTGCCTGTCTTCCGTCGTCTGCACAGAGATATGGCAGTAGCAAAACAGTCTGATGCTTTGAAAACAGGATGCTTCTACCTCCCCCTTAGTAAAGAATAACGGAAAGAGCAACAGTAGAGAAAGGAAGAAAGCATATAGACCCAGCATGATCCCAAGTGCAAGAGCTGTATAAACAGTGACCTATCTTCCTGACCTCTGCTATTGCTAAGTTCCTGGCCCTCTGCCACTGAAGCCAAACTACGTCATTTGAGAATGATAGTGGGCATGGCACAGCTGTTGTAAGTGTGACTCGAATTTCCTGTCTCCTTCCTGACAGACGTAGTTTTGAAGTACAGCGTTGCAAAAACAGTAGACAAATAGGGGGGTGACTGGTTTCTAGTGTAGTGCACTTATTCAAAACTGTTACCAAAATACGTTTCTTGATCATTTTGGTGATGGGAAAGAGAACCTTGGATGAATGTATCCTGTTTGTAAAATACTTGTAGTAAAAAAGAAGAAGCAAATGTTGCTGAAATGAATAATTACATTACTCAGAAATATGAGGAACTTAATCTCTGGTGTTCAACAGCGTGTGGCTCTGACATTCAGATGAAGAAGCATAGAAAACAGTTCAGAAGGTCCCCGGAGGAGCAAACAGCAAAAAGTAGCAAAGCATTCACTGTGGCTGGGCATGTTCCTGTTTCGTTAAAATGATACACAAATGTTGTGTTAATCCCATTCAGCTATAAAATACAAATTAGCATACTTCCTGCTGCTGTTGGCTCCTGGTTCATGATGTGTTTCTTGTGCAACTCTTTGTTTTGATGAAGTTTCCAATCCTATTTTTATTGGCATTACTTATTTGCATTTTAGAATCCTTTCCACACAAAAATCTTAGCGGCTGATTATTATTAGGTGGATCATATATAGAAGTGGTGGTTTTTAGAAATCTCATAAGGTAGCATGACATATATTCCAGGTATACAAGTGTACTTTATCGTTTTAACTAAAGTCACTCAGTGTGTAGAACTAGTGCTTCTGATGAATAAGAGTAATAATTTGAGATCTGAATGCTTGTGGAGGCAACCTACAACATTGCCTACTAAAAGGAGGAACCAAATAATGACCTGCCCAATACACTCAACCTGCTTTTCATTATTAGAACAGACATCACTTTGTGTTTTTCCATGGCCTGTATAAAGCTGAGATAAAAATAAGTTGTACAGTATATTTTAAAAAATCATAAATACTGCACTCAGTCAGGTCTTCAGGTATCCTGGGCATGCTTATGGCCAATTTGCATAGCTTGTTGAAGAAATTTAGCCTTTACCTAGATGATAATTTTGTATATTGTGTTTTGCTCATTGGCCTGGAGAACATGCATGTCTTCTTTCTACATTTATAGAATCATAATGTTTGAAGGTACTTCAGGAACCGTATAAATCAGGAGTGGGGACCTCCGGCCTGGGGTCTAGATGTGGCCCTTCAGGCCTCTCCATCTGGCTCCCAGAACTCGCCCCAGGCTACCCCTCTCACTGGTTCTGCTTTGCAACCTGAGTGCTTTTGTATCGTTGGAATGTGTCCTTCAATTCTGATAGCGCCTCTTGCTTCTCCAGATGGAGAAGGGAGGTCTGTATGAGTGTGTGCAGAAACTACCCTTCTGTACAAAAGTAAAAAAAATGTTTTTGTTCCTCCACCATCTGTGGAGGTTGCCTAGAGGGTATGTGGCCCTTGGGGGCTGCTAAAGGTTCCCCATGGCAGACCTGATCTAATCCAAACCCCTTCTGATACAGGAACTATCCCTGATATTAAGCCATAGCTATCACTGGAAAAAGAACTTTTTTTAAAAAAAAAGAAGATATTTATTAAGGTTTTCAAGATATTACAAAATAAAAAAAAAAAGAAAAAGGAAAAATACAAAATAAAAATAGTTAAAAACAATTCAGTCTTTCAATCACTTATCTTTCATTTGCTTTCCCGGACCTCCTCACGCCTCCCTTTTCTGTATTCCAATTCAGTTTGTTAGTTCAGCAAATCCCTCCCCTCTTTGTTTATCTTAATCTTCAATCTTAAAGTATTGTAACATTAGATTTTTACCTATAAATAGTCCATTTTTTCATATTCCCTTATAACATTACAGCTAGAAACCACTTAGTTTCTATCCAACATCATTCTAACATTCATTAATTTTACAATATTTCTGTAAATAGTCTTTAAACTTTTTCCAATCTTCTTCCACCGACTCTTCTCCCTGGTCTCGGATTCTGCCAGTCATTTCTGCCAGTTCCATATAGTCCATCACCTTCATCTGCCATTCTTCCAAGGTGGGTAGATCTTGTGTCTTCCAATACTTTGCAATAAGTATTCTTGCTGCTGTTGTGGCATGGAAAAAAGAACTTTTAATGAAGGAGAGTCTGCTCCCTTCTAAAACCACTGTCAAACTTGTCAGCTTCCCCAGAAAAACTGGGACATCCCATTTTTTTCTTTGAGAGCATGGTGGCCCTTTTGGGCGCCTTGCTCTCTTGTGATTTCTGGTCAAGATCTCACCCTGAAAAAGCTTTTCCCCCCAAGTTCGTGATCTTACGGGCACCCCAAAACACTCATCTTTGGGCACCTTGCCTCTAAAATGCTGTTCCCTGAGCCATGATTATCTAAACAGCTCATAACATCAAGAAGCTACTCCTAATTTTTAACGGAAATCCCCATGCTTGTAATTTGAACCCACTGGTTCAGGTTCTAACTTCTGGAACAGCAGAGACAAGAGTATCTATGTGACACTCTTTCAAATGGTTAGAGATGGTAATCATGTTACTCCTAACAGTAGCTTTTCAAGGCTAAACATACCCAACTCCTTGGACCTTTCCTAATAGGACTTGGGTCTCCAGTCCCCAGCCCCACCTTATGACTTCATTGTCTTTATTTATGGGCATGTGACTTGACTGAAGTCAGCCATGACCTTCACAAAGCACACCAGGATATGATCTTTCAGAATTACCTAAATGACCCCAAGGGGTATGTGTCCCTACATCACGTAGGCGCTTGCTGAAATGTTCCATTATGGCTCTAGTCTGTCTTTTGTTAGCAATTTACATACTAGACTATTGTCTGTTATCTGTAAATGAAAATCTATTGGTGTAAACAAAACATTCACTGCACTATTTCAAAAGGGGTTTCAGTCACATAAGACACGCAGGGTCACGCCTCAGTTTTAGGAGGCTAAATAAACTAAACATGAGGACACTAATGTAAACTCTGGAGGTAACTGCTGGCTGCCTTCCAGCTGTCTATGTGCCTCATTGCACAATGTCCATATTGGGAAAGAAGGGGGTGTCTTATTATAAGTTTGCAAGCTCTAGATTTTGCTCACTTGGTACGTGATGGTTCCCTAAAGGTGTGTCAAACTGTTCCTGCTTTTCAGTTTACTGTAACTTCCTTTGTTTAATATACATTGCAAAATAGCTATAAGCCTCCCAAAGACTGACTAGATTAGCTGTTGGGCAGTCAGCTATAAAACCTACTCCTTTCATTCCCTTTGCTTTTTTTTAAGTGGAGTTTAATAGCTGTAAATCAGGGAATTTTGCCTAGATTTATGACCTTTGGTTTGGCATTCCTTTATCCTGATAGGCTACAGCTATTTGTCCTTGCCTAAGCAAATGGGGAAAGTTGCTACAGGAAAGAATGTTTAGACTAATCAGTCATTAGAGGTGCTCCATTATTATCAATAGATTTCTTAAATGAATCATAACCTTATAATAAATCTCACATACCCTGGAGCAATTTAGTGACTATAAACTTTAAATGGCTAAGTCTTTCTCTAGTAGCTTAAGTTATTATTACTAAACTCTTTGTGAGAGTTTATGGAGGTACTGAGGAACATTCCACCTGATAACTGAATTGGCTTACTTTGTTTTCAGTCAGGTTCTTCTAGCACAGAGAAAAGCAAACAGTTTATTTTCTATAGCAAGGAGTGAGTTGTGCAAATAATAGTTTTTTGGGCCTATTTAGGATGCACTGCCAAATTAGGGAGTTGCTGTTGGCATTGCTAAACATTTGTATAGCGCTAAAATAGACTAAATACTTTAAAAACTTATGTAAAATAAATAAATAAATAAAAATAATAGGACATAATAAGCTTTGTATCCAAAACTAGTCCTACTCAGCATAGACCCGTTGGAATTAATAAACAGAAATTAGCCATGACCATTAACTCTTGTGGGCAAACTTCAAGAACTCACTGGGGTTTATTTACCTTTAATATCCTACCTAGAACTTGAGAGATTGTAGAATACCCAACTCTGATTTAGGGAGATGCTGGTTGCCATTACAGAATACAGATGGAGCCTATGGTGTGCTAGCTGTTTTTTTTGGGCTTAGTTAGCACTGAGGAACAGAGTTTTGGCTATTTTCACTTGCAAATTTGGAAACTGAGCAGTTCCATTTCATATCCTTAACACTGGGTGACTTTGATTAATTGAAATCAACAATTAATAAAGGATTTTAATATGCCATAACGTCTCAGGAATGCCAGTGATCTTGCAAATGATCTTGCAAAACTGGCTCAATAAGCAATTGATTTGAGACCAAAATTTGTATAAGAAAGCTTGATGGAGAGGAGTTAATGTGTTTATTTTGGACTGTCCTTCCTCTTTGTCCCCCACCTTTTTTTAAAAAAAGAAAATGTAACACCGCTGTGAGATAAATGGAACTGATAATGAGGGAAATGTACATTTATTTATTTTTTATATTTTTGTTCTTCAGCCAAGATTCAAAACTAAATCTCTCTGTGATGTGCAGACATGTATCCTCTCACCTTTTCTAAATTGATGTTGATATCCTGTTTGGAACTGTATACAACTCATGTCCTTTGTTTGAGTTTGAGCATGGTGCCAAATAAAGAATTTAGTGGGATTAGCAAGAGTCTCTTTCCCCAAACATGGCACCAGACAATGCCAACTTCTCCCATGTTATCACTGATTGTGTTTCTTCCTCATGTGGAACTTCTGCACCAGATTTGTTTTTAAAAAGCAGGACATGCATTTTTTAAAGGCAGTTGCTAAAATAACAGAGGTTGTGTGTAGTTTTGCTTACTGTGAAACAAGAAGAGGGGAAAAAACTTTGACAAGATTCTCGATATACCCTCATAATGTGAACTAAACTGAAACACTGCTTAAAGGTTCCATCTGAATGCATTGCAACTATATCAAAGAGGGAAGAATAAAGTTTCCAAGGAGGACTTTGTTGTTGTTTAGTCATGTCCAACTCTTCGTGACCCCATGGACCAGAGCACGCCAGGCACTCCTGTCTTCCACTGCCTCCTGCAGTTTGGTCAGACTCATGTTGGTAGCTTCGAGAACACTATCCAACCATCTCGTCCTCTGTCATCCCCTTCTACTTGTGCCCTCAATCTTTCACAACATCCGCGTCTTTACCAGGGAGTCTTCTCTTCTCATGAGGTGGCCAAAGTATTGGAGCCTCAGCTTCAGGATCTGTCCTTCCAGTGAGCACTCAGGGCTGATTGCCTTCAGAATGGATAGATTTGATCTTTTTGCAGTCCATGGGACTCTCAAGAGTCTCCTCCAGCACCATAATTCAAAAGCATCAATTCTTTGGCGATCAGCCTTCTTTATGGTCTAGCTCTCACTTCCATACATCACTACTGGGAAAACCATAGCTTTAACTATACGGACGTTTGTCGGCAAGGTGATGTCTCTGCTTTTTAAGATGCTGTCTAGGTTTGTCATTGCTTTTCTCCCAAGAAGCAGGCGTCTTTTAATTTCATGACTGCTGTCCTGCTAGCCATTCCAGTATCCCTGCCAAGAAAACTCCATGGACAAAAACAAGGAGGACTACAGGAATATTAAACAAAGTCGTAAGTTTGTCAGTCCATCTGTCGGACTCATCTCCTAACTCTTTCTGCTGCCATATCCCTTAATGCTTAACATATTCAGAATAAGGAAATTTGTGCCTCCATCTTTGCTGAATACAGATTTCACTTTTGATTTCGTCTGAATATCTTACAACTTGAATTGATCTAAAAATCCTATGCAGTTCTTTCCCATTCAAGCACTTCCATGCTTTCCCATGGAAAGAAGTATGAAGAAAAGTAAAAAAGGTTGTAATTTATCATGAAATTGACCGAAAGGGGTTAATTGAACATTCCATCATTCCATGTGTCCAGCATTGGTCCAGCATGCTGAAAGTCCTCATTCTTGGCACTGGCGCTTATTTTAGAAAATTACAGGACTAGAAAGCATGAGGGGAAATCATCAAGTCCATCTACTGCCTTGAGACAGGTGGATTATGCCCAGTGTACTCTATATTAAATAGACCAAGAACTAGTTGCTGAGGTAATTATGTGGGATTTGAGCTCAGTAGCAAGAACTTTGTCAGTTCTAATAGTAAGTTCATGCAGTTGATGTGAGAAACTTTGATAAACAAATTTACCCAGGATCATTAATAATATTTATTTATTTATACATACCCCGCCCATCTAGCTGGGTTTCCCCAGCCGCTCTGGGTGGCTTCCAACAGAATTAAAAGCACAACAGAACATCAAACATTAAAAACTTCTCTAAACATCAGGGTTGCCTTCATATGTCTTCTAAAAGTCAGATAGTTGTTTATTTCCTTGACATTTGGTAGGAGGGCATTCCACAGGGCAGGCGCCACCACCAAGAAGGCCCTCTGCCTCGTTCGCTACAGCTTCACTTCTCGCAGGGAGGGAACTGCCAGAAGGCCCTCGGAGCTGGACCTCTTGAGTAAAGAGAAGGAGATGACTAATTTATTACTGTAAATGTAAAACATCAACATTAATGCAAATCTGAAGTAGTACTTCCCAAAGCCTTTTAAAGAATTGTAAGTGCAGTGTTTTTAAAAACAACAAGAAAAGCAGGGACACCATCATACTTAGCAATTCTTACAATAGGCAAACCTATTAACTGAAGAATGACTCAATGTCTGGCACAGTTAATTAGCTCATAATTGTTTTTACAGTAGCCTGAAAACATGCATAACAGGAAAACTTCACAATTGGGATCTATTTTTCACAGCTTTACATTTGCATTGACCATTGTTAAAAGATAATGATAGAATGGGTTTTAAGCTTAATCATCTATTCAGATGTTCACAAAGTGTGATCTTGTAAATGATTATGTGTATGCAGTATCTTTATTTCACTGTCTTAATTAAAATAATACAATTTAATCTCACTCTACATGCAGGGAAAAATTATGAATGCAAATTAAGCTGTGAAAGCTCACTGAAATATACAAACTGCTGCATTCATTCAACTTACCTAACCCAAAGTAGTTATAATTTTCTGTTGTTTATATGCAGTAGTTATTTTACATGTCACTTTTAGTAATTTAGATTAAAAAAAAATTTTTTTACAGAGGGCTACACTAGTATTCATGGATTTATTCAGGGAAATCAGTATTTGCTTACCCTGCAGGCACAATTGTGTTTCTATGCAGCATCTGACATCAGTCAGTGCTCCATATAAATGTTATAAAGGCTTGTTTGTATGGTACATACTCAATGTGAATAAAACTCCATCTGAAGTTGCTGACCAAGCAAGCAATTTATCTATATACCAGTTGCTTCAAAAGGTCACTGGATTACATTTTGTTAAGCAGAGTCATAACTTATCAGTGCCCTGTATGTTCCTCCCTTCCTTTATCACGGAAATTCCACTGAGTGGCACAACATTTGGACATGGCAAAAACCAAGAGAAAGTTAAGCAGCATATATCTGAATGCAGCTGACATCAATGGACCCCTCTTCTGAATTCAGCACTTGCTCAATTGATCCAAATTAGATTCGGGCATGCCTAACTTCCAGTAGCATCCAATTAAACTGGTGCTTCTTCAGATTGCCATTTAGGCTTGTGGGCTTTCTATAGGCATTTGGTTGGCCATTCTGAGGGCTTTTCCACACTTACCTTTTGCCTCACTCTTCCCAGGCAGAGGTCTGTGCTTTAATGCTCCATGTCTGAGCAGTTGTTGGTGAGGTTTTTTTGTCCCCCTGAGCTTTAAAGAGCAAAAACCCGCTCTTTAAAGCTAAATCAGAGCAGACGTCAATTTGGGTTTGCTGCAAAGGGATGTTTGCGCCAATTGAGCTTTAAATCGCAGGTCGTGCCTGAAAAACACAGAGGAAAGTTAAGTGAGCATAAACCCTGAAAACAGAATGCTGGGCTAGATTGGTCTATGTTCTTGTCATGTTCATGATGACGGTTCTTGTCATGTTATCTGCACACACACTTACCTCCCACTGAACCTAATAGAGCTTACCTTTGAATAGACATACAAAGGATTTCACTGTTAATTGTACACATCCATCTGAAAGGAAGTGTATTGTGAGCGAAGGAAGTTTGGACAATGAGTATGAGAGGAACTCTTTCTTAGACCCATGCAGTCTTCAGCCTGCTCTCATATAGGCCCTATTTAATTTATAGATGGCTGGGCTCTTCAAATGTCAGCAGAAAGGCAATTCTCCCCTGTAGACTGCTGGTCAGATTATATATATTATTTCCCCAACTGTAAGCAAATTTAAGAAAACCACTTCCTGTTCAAACTTCTTTATTAATATTGCAGAGCTATACCTTTGTGTTCAATATAAAATTAAATGTCTTAGATTACATTGATTTGGTTCTCAGAATAAAATCTTCCTTAATTGAAAGCCTGGCGTTCTTTCGCTTTTGACTAAGTTGTTGGCGCACCAGTCCATTGATCTGAGTCCTAAATGAGATTCATGAGCTTGAAAGTCATTCCCCTGCGCCTACGTGGCTGGGATTCCTGACCTTCACAGGGAGCATCATTCACACCTTCTCTTGCCCATATCTTATGACATATTCCTGAGCAAACCCATCATGAGCCGGTCGGAGAGTGACGCACACCAGAAGCTGCCTCTGTCCATGTGACGCTTCTCCCAGAGCACCCACTTGGAAGCACACAATGCTGGCAGGCAATTTAAAAGACTTCTTTTCACAGTCTGTAAAGGAAACGGTTCAGATACATTGTAGCTTATATTTAATGTCAGAGTTTCATAATTCTTTGTTGTTTGTACATAAACACCAGGATTGTGCGCTTTCTCTTCTAGCATTTCAGATTTTGGCTCCAAAATCCAAAGCATTCATATTTGCCATTCAAACCCAAACTGTGGAAAGTGAGGGCAGCTGAGTACTGTAGGAGTAGTAATAAGCCAGAGTAGCTAAAAGTTCTGAACATTCTTTGACGGCTGATTCTCAGATTTGTTTTTTATTTGGACAAAACATGTATAGGTAGTATTGACTGTGTGCTCTTCCTGCAATCTAAAAGACACAACATAGGCTGCTGTTAGCAAGGTTCGTGTTGCCATTGAACTGGTTATACAACCTGTTCAGTTTTCCTGTTACTGCGTATATAGCCCACTTGGGAAAATAAACTAAGCAGTCGCATAGAGGACTTAAGAGTATGTGTCTAACAGATGTTGTTCTGCTGCTGCTAGTTTTCAGTCTTCACTATTTTGTTCTGGGGTCAAAATTATTCATGGCTTCTGAACGAATCCCTTAGTGCTTTCCATCACAACTTGGAGCTATTTCATTTTCACAGCAATCACTTCAGATCTGTGAACACTGTAGAGTATTCTGGTGTGTGGAGGGATGGGGGAATTCTGTTATGGTTATGGTTTATCGATCAGCTGGTGTGTGGTGAGTTCAAACCTGTAGGACGAGCTGTGCAACTGATTTCCCATGGGGAAGCCGATTGCATAGCCGATCCTTGCAGAAATCCTCTTTGCTGTCCCAATGCTTGGGAAGCACTGAAAACAGGGCTGAGAAGAAAGGACATTGTGCGGTGCTTCCAAAATGCCCCAAAGCCAGCTGGCTCTTCCAAAGCATCAGCCATAGGGCTGACAAAACTCCTTGTGCTGCAGTTCCCGAGCACCCAACAACCAGCTGGCTGTGTAAAGCATTTTGGGAAGCAGTGTGTGAAGCAATTAGCAAGCCCACAATGATGTCAAATGATTGACATGTGGGATGTCTCATCTACCAGTCAAAGGTGGCCCTAAGGGTGGGATAAGAATAAGGTTCATAAATGGTTTATTGGAAACCAATCTTGTTTCTACCTGTTAAAGGTAAAGGTACCCCTGCCCGTACGGGCCAGTCGTGTCCGACTCTGGGGTTGCGTGCTCATCTTGCTTAAGAGGCTGGGGGCCAGCGCTGTCCGGAGACACTTCCGGGTCACGTGGCCAGCATGACGAAGCTGCTCTGGCGAGCCTGCACCAGCACAGCGCACGGAAATGCCGTTTACCTTCCCACTATAAAGCGGTACCTATTTATCTACTTGCACTTACTTGCACTTTCAAACTGCTAGGTGGGCAGGAGCTGGGACCGAACAACGGGAGCTCACCCCGCCGCCGGGATTCGAACCACCGATCATACGATCGGCAAGTCCTAGGCGCTGAGGTTTTACCCACAGCGCCACCCGCGTCCCTGTTTCTACCTGTTAGGATGGAGAAAATCCCGTGCAACTTCTGTTTAGTGGTGGTGATTAGTCAGTCAATTCCAATGGAACCTCTTCAGGTCAAACTTTTTTAGCCCTGCAGAGTAGAGTTAGCAGAAGTCTCTACTTCTTAACAGCACATTTATGTAGCTTGAATTCCAACACTAAGCTTACCTTGTTGCAAGCAAACAAGGAGTTCTAAGAAATTATTTACATAATATCTGGGCATGGGGTACAATTAAAATTTCTGGGCAGGCTGGTTCTTCATATGTGATAAAGACCAAACAAGCAATTTATCTAAAAAATAGCTAAACACACCTGTATACTATTTTAAGCATTTGATTTGTGACTGAAGAAAGAATAATACTTCTAATGCAACTTCCATATAACAGACTATTCTTTATAGTTCATATGTATTCTATCATGATATAGATCATGACGTCATGATTCTGGTACCAAAAATGCTTAACAGCTTTTAAGAAGTAGATAAAAATATTTTTCTGGTCGCAGCTTTTGTAGCTTAGGTTTGAACCAATAAATAGCAGGATTTCTTTTGTCCAAAGAGACGGAGATTCTATATTACTAGACTTGCTTTACACCCACTTTGGATCTCAGGAATTAGCTTCCAATTTGCTTAAAGCACTCTTGGAATTCCTGTAGCAGGCCATTAGGGCTGCATGACAGTAATCTGAAGGGAAGCCTGTCTGTAAAGGAGGGTGGCTGTCATGTGGTGCTGTTGCCATAGTACCATGGTATTCTTTTGACCAGCTGTATATGAACTCTTGAAGAAGGGAATGAGATATGTGGGGTGGGGGTGGGGAAGATAGCAGCTTTACATTATAAATCTACGCTGGCTGCTAATTAAAAACAGAAATAATATGAAGCTCACCTTTATTTTTAGAATATCCCTGACTTCTAAAGTGGTCGGGGGAAGAGACAAAAGCGGTGCAAATGTGCTTTAAATGACAACAAATATTCAGTCTGATTTATTTTACTTTACTGAGTGCTTTTAGTGTGGATTCATACACTGACATAAGAAGAGGCAGCGTTTGCATGCAGTGGTTCCTTTGCAGCCTGGGCTTGCAAATGAAAACATGCAGCATCCTGCATCAAATTGGGCTTCTGAATAACTTCTTTTAGGGAACAGGCTATGGAAATCATCTTACATTTTGCTCTGCAGATATAACATCACTTTCTATGTTTGCTAAGAATTTCAGAAGTGAAAGCTGTCTGGTTTTCTTTGCACTGAAACATTAAAATACTTCTTAGCCAGACATGAGCATATGTATCTTCTCTGTATATGTAAAGAAATACAAAATCATATTAGAATGGGTAGGGAGAAAACAATTATAATTTTAAATCAGTGTCCTAAAGCTGTGTTTGAAAATCTCTGTGAGTGAAAGGGGATTTCCCATAATGGCAATGCAGTGATCTGGAGGAGGAGGAAGAAGGGGGGGGGGGGCTGCTCGCCTTATTTTGCCTTGTTTAGATATGCACGGTGCTTCCTCCATTTTAATCTTTCTTTTGAAAAGATGGCTGTACAGTATAGCTAAATCCAGCAATGCCTACAAAAGCAGCCATCAGTTCATTTTCGCTCAGTTCAGCAAAGGAACACTAATTTGGAAACCCACCTTCAGAAAACTAAGCAACCAGGACTATTCATAATTCATAAGTGCTTTAAGGCAGCTTGCTGGAAACAGTTGGATTAGCTCTCACTCCTCTCCGCAGCCCTTTTACATCATTTTTGTGTGTGTGTTTTGCCGACAAAACCTCCAACAATACATTCTTTTCTGCAAAACTGGAATACAAACCTTGGTGTTGTCTTGGAGTAGCAAGTAGCCATTATTACAGGAATTGTTGACTTTTACCAATATTAATCTCACTGACCGGGAAATCCTTCTTCCTGAGGAGTTCCTCCCTCTGATCTGCAAATTCTTCATAAGAGATTTCTCACTTTTGGCGTGCAAAGTCTTCCAAAAATGCCTGAGGCAAACTATTTGTTATCTGTATCTTGGGGTTATATCAAGGTGGGTTTAAAATAAAGAAAAGCAAATAATAATGTCCAGTTGTGTTATTTATATGTAAAGTATATATCAGAATCATATTTATTGCTATATAGCCTTAAACATGTTAGATACTTTTACAGTAAGGTGTAATATTGCCATACAAACAGAACGTCATGAAAAATAGGAGCATCATTTTATGATCATTTACATAAAGTATATTTAAGTTGTATGCAACTTGATAATCCAGCCAAATTCCATATTAACGTTTCATTTTTCACCTGGCAAAAATGTCTATAAATTGATGTTGCTTTTGTATTGTATGTGGGACGTTGCTAAATCGCTCATGATCAAGATTTAGAACAGGTTTATAACTTGTGAGACCAAAAACAGCTCTAAAATCGACATAGTTTTCCAGAATTAGGTAAAATGTATCTGCCTTTTTAAAATGATATTTTTAAAAACTGACAGCACCATAACCTTAAATCGCACCATGTCGTCTAAAAATATTTCTTATATGTTTATAGACTATCTATAAAGGCATTGCTGAATGATGTCATCTTTAAGTTAGTTAATAATGTCCCATTTTATTTACTGTGCATGTATCGCTCAAAAAAACTGATGGTTTGGGTTTTCTTTTCTTCTAATTACGAATAGTTCAAGAGAATGTTGAACCGAGAACTGACACACCTTTCGGAAATGAGCCGATCGGGGAACCAAGTGTCTGAATATATTTCAAACACTTTCCTGGGTAAGTTATTTAGCACCAAACCCATTCCATTCTGTATCTAAGTTAGGTTTTAACAAGCATGGCCAGGCTCTGATGTGCATGCAGGGCTGTTCTTACAGGTGCAATGATGCTTCAGTGATGTAGCTGCACTTAGTTAAACTATGGAACTCACTCCTACAGGAGGCAGTGATGGTTACCAATCGAGTTGGCTTTGAAAGAGGATTAGACAAATTCATAGAGGAGAGGACTATGGAGGCAGTAATGCTTCTGAACACCAGGTTCTGGAAACTATACAGGATGAGAGAGTCCTCTTGTCCTCGAATCCTGCTTGCAAGTTTCCCACAGGCATCTGGTTGGACACTGAGAGAACAGGGTGCTGGACTAGGTGGGCCAGTGGCCTCATCCAGCGGGCCCTTCTTATGTTTACAACCCCAACCCCTTCCTTTCCAATCCCAAACCCACTGCGCTGCCCAACAACCCATTTTAAGAACCTAGTGGACTTCTGCTTTGAGTATAGTCATTTGTTTCTCTCATCGAAAATTTTTTTTAGTGGACTTTAGGAATCAGTCTCCACTGCAATGAAAGGAGCTGTGGTCAGGCAGGGCGATCGTAGAAGCCCCAGTGCTGTGTAGGGATGAGCTTGAGCAAAGAAACTGGACAAAGTGCTGTGGGGCGCACATTTCATCATGACATGTCTTGGGCAGCAGATGAAACCGTGGCGTATGAAGGGAGCGTGATTTATTCCTTGACACCACCTTTAAGCAGAAGAAAAACCTAAATAGTAAAATCTAGAAGTATAAGAGCATACAGGTGCTATCGAGGGCAGAAGTTAATGTTGCAGGCCATTGCTTAGCAACCCTCCATACTCCATACTCCCCAGGCTTGAAGTAGTGGGGTTGAGAATGGTGTTTGCTTGCCTGGGGCTATTCATCATGGTGCATTATAAAGCTGAAAAGTTAGAGCAGCCATGTCAGCTAACTCTGTGGACAGCCCTACTTACCTGCTTTTATATTCTCTTCATCTGATTTCTGCTTTGACTATAGCCATTCTTTTTTCTTAATGAAAGTTTTTTAGTGATTTTTTTCTTCATTATATGGAGCAGTGACAAAGTATTTAAATACTAGTACCTTTCCACAACCAATGCCCCCCCCCAAAAAAAAACAACTTTCAGGCTTCGCTCCCTTTGCCCAAATGCATCCAGTAAGATCTGTTGCAGTTTTGTTCTGTTTGGTAGTGTTTAATAGTGACAATTTATGTGTGTGGGTATTTGTTTCCCCCATTTTAAGCAGTCAGCAAACTTTCAGCGATAGTGTTAACCTATGGTTTTTCCAAAATAAGCATTTTGACGCACGCACACACACAAAATTAATCTGAAAGTCCACATTTCACTTAGGATTGTGAACACACACACACACACATTATGACATTTTAAATGTTTTTACTCTTGTTTTACCACCAAGTAAAAATAACTCGTTTGTCTTCAGTGGATATTCTTAGGTGAACACTTTAACCCACAAAGTGAACACTTTGATCCACAGTCTTTATCCAAGCACTGATAAAATGCACAAAATATCTATTGAACAAATAATGAAGATATCACTGTGTTAAAATTGTCAGTGATATTGGTCCCTTTTTAAGGGCCTCTGCCATTAATGGCTCCTGTTGACTTCATCCATCACATAGCTCCACCTTTGGTTATTAATCATTAAAAATAATCTTGGCAATAGTAATAGTTTTTGTCTTTATTTGTAACAGTATCCAAACATTAGATTTATAAATCCATTAAATTATTTAAACTATTTTGAATAAGCAAGCAGTATAATATAAACATTGTACACAAGTGATATTAAAACAGATGATACTTTGCTCCATAAATTTTGTAATTCATTTCTCTATATGTTATTCACAGACAAACAGAATGATGTGGAGATTCCCTCTCCCACACAGAAGGATAGAGAGAAAAAGAAAAAGCAGCTCATGACACAGATCAGTGGTGTGAAAAAGCTAATGCATAGTTCAAGCTTGAATAATACTAGCATTTCAAGATTTGGTGTGAAAACAGAAAAGGAAGACCATCTAGCCAAGGTGAGTGCAGTTAACTTATCGTTATTTTAGTCTTTTGGTGTAAGATACCACTTGCTACCAATGGAGAGAGAGATTTTGGTCAGCTGCTTAATATAGTATATAACACCAGTATTCAAATGTATATTCTGATTATATCAGAAAAGTATTCTCTTATGTAGTTTAAGAATTCACCATTACAGGGTCTAGTTTTGACTCACTACTCCCTAGCACATAATTGGTGCTGGCATAGTAGCAAAAAATAGTTAAATACAGTCATACTTTGGAAGTCAAACAGAATCCGTTCCGGAAGCCCGTTCAACTTCCAAAACGTTCGGAAACCAAAGCACGGCTTCTGATTGGAAGCCACAGAAGCCCCATTAGATCTTTGGCTTCCAAAAACAGTTCGCAAACTAGAACGATCACTTCTGGGTTTGCGGCGTTTGGGAGCTAAAACGTTCGAGAACTAAGCTGTTCGAAAATCAAGGTTCGACTTTATGTTCATATATGTAGCTGCAATTTAGGAAGAGATGTTCTTCCTTGTTCCTTTTACATGATATATAATGTTCTTTCGATAACTATCTTATTAGTGTTTGAGAGAGAGAGAGAAAGAGAGAGAGAGAGAGAGAGAGAGAGAGAGAGTTTTGAGTTTATAAATATAGCTATAGACTACTTATGGGCTTGCCTTCATTGCATTAGTGTTGTATATCCATTATTTTTTGTTTAATATTGAGTGTTTTCTCCCCCTCTAGGAGCTGGAGGATCTGAATAAATGGGGTTTGAACATATTTAACGTTGCAAGATATTCACACAGTAGACCTCTCACCTGCATTATGTATGCCATTTTTCAGGTTCGTAATTTCACTGGTTATATATTGCTTCAGATGGTTGCATTTAAAGGCAGCAACAACAAACAGTCCCATCCCACCCACCCCCATGATGAAGCCTTCAGGTTTGCATCACCTTATAACCTTCTGCAATTTAAATTACCTTGAAACAGGAGAGAGATCTGCTAAAGACATTCAAGATCTCATCAGATACCTTCATAGCTTACATGATGACTTTGGAAGACCACTACCATTCCGATGTGGCCTACCACAACAGTCTCCATGCAGCTGATGTAGCCCAGTCAACACATGTCCTCCTGTCCACCCCAGCCTTGGATGTGAGTAGCTCCCCACTTGCAGTGAGAAATACTCATGTTGCAATAGTGAATTTGTTTCGCAGATTAATTATTTATTTACAACAGTTCTTTGTTTTATTTTAATTCTTCTTCCTTTGTAGTTGCTTTCACCCTTCTGGGATTCTACAGCTGTTCCCATATGCTCTTGCATTATTGGTAGTTGCACAATTAAACTGATTTCCACACCACTAATGGAGAACCTGTGGCACTCCAGATGTTGGGCTTCACCTTCCATCACCCCAGTCAGCATGACCACCGGCCAGTGATGGTTGGGAATTGTAGTCCAGCAACATCTGGAAGGCTTGGGTATATAGTTAGTAAGATTAATTTAGACCAGGCTTCCTCAACCTTGGCCCTCCAGGTGTTTTGGCCTACAACTCCCATGATCCCTAGCTAGCAGGACCAGTGGTCAGGGATGATGGGAACTGTAGTTTCAAAACATCTGGAGGGCCGAGGTTGAGGAAGCCTGATTTAGACCTTGATTTCTAAGATGGAACTTCTCAGCAATACTCTGATATCAAAATTTAAATTTTTACATGGAGAAACTTAATATTGAATGCAGTAGATTTATATTTGTGCAGTTACATTACCTGTAGTGGGTATACAGGGTCTATTGTGCCTAGAAGAATGTGTCAGAATGGAGGGAAAGTGGCAAGTGGTCCTGAAAGTTTTAAAGTGTGTCATTTTAATAATGTGTGACTAAAACAGTTTAGTTAACTCAAGTCCTACTTTAAGAAATGCCTATGATTTGGTTTCTGTTGATGTCTGTGTGCGTGGTTAATGAGTTCAAAATTATGATCTATCTATTGCTCATTTTTGCCTTAGGCTGTCTTCACTGATCTGGAAATTCTTGCAGCCATTTTTGCAGCAGCAATTCATGATGTGGATCACCCTGGTGTCTCCAACCAGTTTCTTATTAATACAAGTGAGTCCTATGTTTATTACACACACTGTCAGGGGTTCAGGAGCAGAGGCACAGGAAAGGGAGGAAATAGAGAGCGAGGGGGAGGAGTCCGAAGGTAATGTTAGCGATGACAGCGGTCCGAGGTCTCTGAGTCTTTCCAGCGAATCGGAAGATTCACAGAAAGGGGCTCCCATGGTCAGAGCAAGGGGGGTGCCGAGGGGGACACCCCAGGAAGAAGGGGCCAGAGGGGACTCAGAGAGAAGCAGTTGGAAATCAGGACCAGCGTCCACACCAGAGTGCAGTAGGGGGGAGGAGTCCCAGGCATCGGGATCAGGCGGCGCACTGCCAGTGGGAGGACATGAGTCAGGATTGGCCACGCCTCCATCGGGGAGCGAGGAAACGGTCGAGAGGAAGGTTGAAGGCTGGGCGCGCGCGCCAAGTTCAAATGTACAGGAGGGCGGTGCAGTTGGCAGCCCGGATAGGGAGCCAGGTCCCAAAGCCCGCCGAAAAGACGGGGAGGAGTCAGGGGGGTCAACGTCAGCGTCAGAAGAATCCAGGAAGGAAGGGACCCCGGGGGGTAGCAGGACCCAGAGGAGAAAGGAGAGACGGAAGAGGTGGAGTAAGGCTAGAATCTTAAACTGGTGTACAGGGGGCGGAGACTCAGATGGAGCTTCGCCGATCTAACCATGAGACGTAGAGTTGCACGCAGCAGCTTGAGAATGGAAACTGTAACTCAATAAAGACTTTTGTTTAATGATCGCTGGCTAGCGTGATCCTCTGTGAGCTAGGATCTGGAAGCAGCTCTGACACACACACACACACACACACACACACACACACTTATCACCAATTTGGGCAGTTATACTTCATGAAAATTATTTACTAATTAGATCTTTTTTAAAAAAAATCTTGTAATAAATATAATACATTCATTTTAAATCATGAAGCCTCGAATATACTGAAAATGAATTTCCTTAGGAAATAATGAGTTACATTATCTGTTTTTTGTGGGTTTTTTGGTCAGATTCTGAGCTTGCTCTGATGTACAATGATGAGTCAGTCTTGGAAAATCACCACCTTGCTGTGGGTTTTAAGCTGCTACAAGAAGAGCATTGTGACATCTTCCAGAACTTGACCAAGAAGCAACGTCAAACTCTCAGGAAAATGGTGATAGACATGGTAAGGATTTGGTATCCCACCCCCTGAAAACTTCTTACTGCTCATTTTTCTAATGCATGCAACTGAAATTCAGGTTTCTACTTCCTTGCATTTACAACAATTATTTTTCTTTTCATATAGGTCTTGGCCACAGATATGTCCAAACACATGTCCCTACTGGCAGACCTAAAGACTATGGTGGAAACTAAAAAAGTGACAAGTTCCGGAGTTCTGCTTCTAGATAACTACACAGACAGAATACAGGTGTGTATGGGAGCTTCTGTTTTTGTGATGCTACTTCTCTTTTAAAAAGGCATACTGCTTACTGTGACTTCCTTTAGGGATCAAAACAGAAAACATGACAAGTTATGTTCTTGATTTACTGTGGAGAAGGTGTGTCCAGAACCTGATAGTTTGCTCTGCTGTGCATCAAAGGACTTCTAGCACAAGACATTGCGCTGTTGTTCTGGTGGAAAAAGCTGGCCTATTTTCAGGTAGTTGAGCGGCTGGGGGGGGGGTAACTTTCTAAGGTGAGGATACAAGGCCACCTGCAGCTTTAGGATGGCATAGTAATGGCTGTGGAAGTGACTTGCACCAAAGGGGGTAGTAAGAGGAAATCGGGTGGGCAGTTGACTATACGCTACTGTAGATGTTGCAATGCAAAATTTCCCCTGTGCTTGCAACTGCATTTGGAAACATGACTGAGCTGATAAGCACACTGACATTTGTGCACGTAAACTATATAATCATACAAACCTCTCCACCAGATAGGAATTTGGTGTTTGTGGTTTCCTACATTCTTCAAACCCACTTGGAGAAGACAGGATCCCACAGTCATAAGGAGTACAATCAGTTCAGTGATCATTTGGATTTGTAGTACAGCCAAGCGTTGTGCAATCTGAAAGTTTCTTCTTCACATGCTTGTGGCTTCCAAGGATTAAGACTTGTCATGGGTGGCAAAGAATATTGAAAGAAGAAGTTTATTCCTTAAAGACAGGGACTCTCTTCCAATAGTTTACCTGCTTTTTCCACTTTGATGATGATACACCTAGAAACAACCATTTTAGAATATTCCTAGAAATTTCTGTGACTTGAAAAAAATATTTTTAAATGAGGGTACTTATTTTACCCTTATCTTGATGAAATATTTGTCCTACAGTTCCTCAGTGCTTCAGGTTATCTATCACAACAGATATGCCAGAAGTGGCAATGCACAGTGCCCCATGACAAACCCATTGTTCTTCAGTTCTGAGTTTCTCCCAGTTGGCACAGAATTCCCATTTCTAAATAAGCATTACATAAATATGAAAGAAAAATATCCCTTCACAGAATCTCCTACATTAAACCTGTGGCCCTCCTGATGTCACTAGATTCCCAATCACCATCATCCACCACTATTGGTCATGCTAACCTGGACTGGAGGGAGCTGGACTCTGACAGCATTGTGGGAGGGGGACAGGTTCCCCATTCCTTCTATAAGAATTCCCTTTCACGCAGACTAGAGCTCAGCCTCCATAGCTCAAAGTATTACATTTAAGACTTTCAAGTTGTCCTCCATTGCTGCTAAGTTCTTTTCACACTAGCAGCTGAGAGCTACAACAGTTATATAACATATTCCAGCTTCTAGGAAGTAAGTAGGGTGGAAAGAAACATGACTAAACAGACATTCGGATATCTATTATGCTTGGAAAAACAAAGGGCCAGCTAGATGCCAGTCTTGGCAGGCACTGTCTGTGAACCTGCATAAATCAGGGTCACCAATTCTGAATCAGACTCATGAGTTTGACAGCTCAGGTGCTACAGAACCACTTTTCATTTGATTTATTTCCTCCAAGGAGCTCAAGCTGGTAAATGTAGTTTTGTCTTCCATTTTATCCTCACAGCAACTATGTGAAGTAGATTATATGGCATGCCATATTACGTCTTCTATAAAGATCAGGAAAAAAACTGAAGTGACGCTTTTTCGACTAACTGAGGGAGGTTAGACTGAGAGATAGTTCATCCCATGGCTGAGACAGAATTTGAAATTGGGTACCTCAGTCTCACTACTATACTAACACTCTGTAGGATTTGCTGACACCCAGATGAACCAGGGACCTTTAGATCTTCACTCTAACTCTCTCCCAACTGATCTTGAATCAGATTCAAGATACGAGAGTCTGGACACATTTCTTTCTTCCACACTTGTATCTTTAAGGCACAAGCAGCGTAAAGTAATTTGGAATGCAACTCTAAGCTAAAGGGTAGGTAATAATAATAGATAATAGTAACTTTTATTTGTATCCCACCCTCCCCTGCCGGAGCTGGGCTCAGAGCAGCTAACATCATATAAAACACAATATACATAAAAACAAACAAACAATGGATTAAAATGCATCCCAAAATTAATTCAAATAAGTTAAAATTAGACTGGAAAAATGGCCATCCTCAAGTTAAAATTGAA
Organism: Podarcis pityusensis; assembly: GCF_964106645.2. NCBI lineage: Eukaryota > Metazoa > Chordata > Lepidosauria > Squamata > Lacertidae > Podarcis > Podarcis pityusensis. Next base: position 62,566,961 of record NC_138030.1, read on the forward strand.
AACGGTTAATACTCGCCAGGACCAACTATTTCCACTGATATTATAAGGACCTGTGAGCGGGCTGGGAAACCTCCTTCGTACTTGTTCATACAAAGAGAAAATGAGTCAGACTGAACCCTGGCCAAAGGCCTGGCGGAACAGTTCTGTCTTGCAGGCCCTGCGAAAAGATGTCAAATCTCGCAGGGCCCTGGTCTCTTCTGAGAGAGTGTTCCACCAGGGCCGGGGCCACGACCGAAAAGGCCCTGGCTCTGGTCGAGGTCCATCTAATCTCCCTGGGGCTCGGGATCTTCAGGGTGTTGTTATTTGTATACTGTAAGGTCCTCCGTGGGGCTTACCAGGAGAGGCAGTCCCGTAGGTACGAGGGTCCTAGGTCGTATAGGGCTTTAAAGGTTAAAACCAGCACCTTAAACCTGATCCTGTACTCCACCGGGAGCCAGTGCAGCTGGTATAAGCAGATGTTTGTCCTGCTCTGTGGTGTGGTGAGCCAAGGCCCAACCAGGATCTAAGAAAAGGAGATGTTCAGGCAAGAGACAAGGCAGAGCTCTGAAGTCACTCCAGCAAGGAATAAACTGAGCCCTTATATAGCAGCAGCAACTAAAGCCTTACTGGTAGCCCTGCCTGCACTGCAAGGGGCTGCTTTACTTAAAAGAACCAAGCCTTCCCCAATACTGCAGTGGAGCAGAGAAGCCTCAGGTCATCTGCTGTAAAGTCCTCCAAGTCCAAGAATGGCAGTGCTGCATCCTTGGGTTGGAGAGGCAATAGTCCCACAGCACTTTGGGGGCTGGTCCTGCATCCCCCATCCCTTCAGGTTTGGAATCCTTGCCTCCATGACCAATGAAACAGGACTCCTAGTCCCTGATTTAGTCCCACTTCTGGGGTTTAGGTTTAGTTTTAGTTTAGTTTTGCACTTGAGTATTCAGGAGAGTGTTAGTGCAGCTTGCACAGACCGAAATTATTGCTCATCATGCATATCCACAGTTAATTAGGGTGATATAACATGACCTCTCACCAAATAATCCACATGTTGACTTAGTAAAAATGTATTTTAATGTTCTCTTTTTATAAAATACTCCAAAATAAGGGCATTTTTGTGATCAAAATGTTCTTCTTTTAATGTGAAATTGTACAAGATGTGCCAGCAAGTAGAGAATGAAATGTTTTTCTATTCTGCCTGATTATGTGAGCCTTCATATTAATGCAGGTTATGCAATTACAGGTTCTCCGAAATATGGTCCATTGTGCTGATTTAAGTAATCCCACAAAATCCCTTGAACTCTATCGACAGTGGACAGACAGAATCATGGAGGAATTTTTCCAGCAGGGGGACAAAGAACGGGAGAGAGGAATGGAAATCAGCCCAATGTGTGACAAGCACACAGCTTCTGTGGAGAAGTCACAGGTATTTGACTTTACTTTACCTCCCCCCCCCCCCACACACATAGTCAGTTGGGGTTTTGCCTTGAGTTTGAGCTTTTTCTAAGGTGGGGTGGATGTCCTCCCCACCCCCAATTCTGTGTTATTTGCATTTACTGGTAATTCCAGAAGGTTTCTTTTTTTATCTGGTGCTGAACACAGATTGATTCCAAATATCTAGATGTCTCTGAAACCTTTGCGGACTTTAGCAAAAAAATCCTCCACTGTCAGCTATGAACATCTCCATTGTGTGAGGGATATAATCATTATTTTTTATATTCCCAATTCTAGTTGCAAATGCTTGAGAACCATTTTGGGGTAATGCCTATATCAGGGGTAGCCAATACAGTGTTCTCTGTATGTTGTTAGGCTGAAATTCCCATCAGCCCCAGCCAGCATGACCAATGGTCAGAAAAGATGGGAGCAGTAATTAAACAACATCTGAAGGGCACCACATTAGCTATGCCTGGGCTTGAGCAGTGGAACTTAAACTGTAGGGACCGAGTGCTCACTAGGTTATCTTTGGCTGGTCTATCTCACTGTCACTGGCTAACCTACCTCACAGGATAAAAATAGCAGAAATTGTGAGGATAAGATAGATGGGAAGTTGTATGCTGCCCTTAATTCCTTGGGAGAAAATCAAGTTGAAAAAAACTAATAATAATAATAATAATAATAATAATAATAATAATAATGGAAAATATAGCACAAAAAAATAAACAATGTCTTTTACAATCCCAAAACAGGTAAAACAAACTCTATGCATTTTCCTGGTTCAAGTTGTCTGCTAATAGAATAAACTTTCAACTTAGTGTTTTAAAAGTTGAAAAATTTCTAGTGGCGTTTCTTTATGGCTATAAAATGCCAAAGAACCCCACCTTCTAATAACCAGGCAAAGCTATTTAACTTAAAGGTCTCTCCTGAGCATACTCTGCAGGAAGTTTTCGTCACCTTTTGGCTTAAGCTGTCTCAATGGTTACAATGGAATTACAACGGCTCATTTAACATCCTGTTGTGTCTGAAGAAGGCAAATGTGATTTCCAAACCAAACATCCTAGGACTGCGATGGGCTCCTTGGAGAGCTGTTTTCCTGCTCTGTAAAGTTGCCGTCCAGCAGCTTTTGGAATTAAGTGACAAACCTTTGGCCAGGCGGAAGACGATAGCTTTTATGGCCATTCAGTTTTCTCTCTTCTGCACTTCCTGTTGTCAAGCAACTTAGAACTAGCTCAGTTCAGAGCTTACTCATCAGACAAAACGTGAAGGCATCATTCTTTCCCCACAATGACACACCATTTCCACAGAACATTACTGTATCCCCACACTGAGTGCAAGGGACTGGGTGTAAGAGCACTTGCCTCCTTTCTCTTTCCTGGTGGAGGAGAATATAAATATTAAAGGGAAACATCATCCACCCCTCTGCTTCTGTCCAAAGATACAGTGTGTTGTGCAATGTTAACAGTTGTAAACTGTTACAAAACTTCACATCAGAGGTAGGGATGGAAGGACATGTCAATTTCAGCTCTCAGTTTCTCTCTCTTTTTTCCCAAGCTTAAATGCAGTTCACCACATTTTGCACCCATTATAGCGGCAGCTTTTCATGTTGTGTATTTTCTTACAGTTCTTTCTTTTGTTCTTAAGAACTTTAGACCCGTGGTAACTACTTTCTATTGCTTTGCAGGTTGGCTTCATTGATTACATTGTCCACCCGCTTTGGGAGACGTGGGCAGACCTAGTGCAGCCAGACGCCCAAGATATCCTGGATACTCTAGAAGATAACAGGAATTGGTACCAGAGCATGATCCCTCAGAGCCCTTCTCCTCCCCTTGATGAACGCAACAGAGACTGTCAGGGCCTGATGGAGAAGTTCCAGTTTGAGCTCACGCTTGAAGAAGAGGACTCTGATGGGCCTGAGAAAGAAAGTGATGGTATCAGCTACTTCAGCAGTACAAAGACACTCTGTGTGATTGACCCAGGAAGAAGGGGTTCCCAAAGTGAAGCTAATATAGAAATTGTGACAGAAGATACATCACCTATCGATACCTAATATATTGTTATCTGTAAGGGTGAATTTAAATACTTCATGCACATGCAGGTTGTCTTGCTAACTAGCCTGAAATCGAGGTCTTGGGCCAGCACCTACCATTGGCTAAAAGACCTTTCCAGCTACTTGAGATTGGAGTCAGGGTTAAAGAGCGTGTAGTGATTGCTCAGGAAATTAACAGGTGATTTATATTGCAGCTTAAGCTTTGTCAGCCAAAAAAAACAAAATCTGGAACCAGTGTGAGTTGCAACTGAACAAGCCTGATCGTGAACAACACTCGGCTGAAATATTTTCTATTCTTAAGAGATTTTGAAATCTAGACAGGTCTGGCATCTAGAACTACTGATTTGTAACTCTGCATTTAAAACTTGTCCACCTGTCTGCAGACCCGTGTGCCTTTTTTATAAAAAAAAAACTTCCACGTCTTTTCAAGAAACCTACTAAGTACACAACAAAACATGTTTGATATTGATGTATAATTTTTTTAAAAAATATTCCTGTTTTAACGAAATAGGTCTTCCTTTGTAGGGGCAATACTTGTTTCTTTATTGCAGTTTAATCACGTTGACTTGCTAAATCAAGCAGGGTGCCCTCCTCTTTGCATTACTGCACCATTGGTCACTTTATCAACCCTGCAAAACCTGTGTTGTTAGCTACTGAAAAATGTCCCCCCACCCGCCCCCAGTTAATTGTTTTTGACCTTTCTTTTGCACAGGATAAAGTGTAGCTTTCTGTTCCATAGCACAATACAGCACATGTAAAAGTCAACATACTGAGGTAATGTGATGTGCATTCTCCTCCCCTTATTTTTTTTAAAAAAACACTCGGTGGAAGTTGCACGTTTGGTCCTTTGTGTTTTCTCTTCCCCACCGTTCATGTCCCCTTTTCTCTCTTGCACTTGCCTTGAGCTCTAACATGTCCAGTACTGTTTATAACAGTGTATTTATTACTTAATGTATATAATGTAATGTTTTGTAAGTATTAATTTATATAAATTAACATTGCCTGTCAGTGGTGATGTTACTTGTGTAGAATACTCTGCATAAGAGTTGCCTTTCTTGTAACCTTTTGTATTGCATAAAGTAGAGAAACCTGAACATAGCTTAAAAGAGACATATTGAACCCAGAGAGGGCATTCAGGTAGCATTGGCTCACGGGGGTTTCATTTTCACTGGCATTTGGGAAATCATCACAGTTGGTGGGTGATGGAGAAATATTTAGAATCATCTGTTCAGATGATGTGAAACTACTGAAACTTTGAAAGAGGAAACCTACAGTAAAATGCCACAAAATGTTAAGTGTCAGTTTCCAATTAATGAACAACCCAATGTGAATTTCTATGACAAAATGTGAACTGGTGTTATAATTGTGCTGTGAAACTTCTTCCAACAAAGCTTGTTAGGCATGTATACAGTGCCAATCTCAGTTTGTAAAACTATGTTCCAAGCTTTCAGTCCAACTTGTGACTAACTAGTTGATGAAATAGCACAGTTGTGCATGATCAATGGGTTTGTATGTCTATTGAACACTGCATTGTTCCAGGTGGTTATTTTGTTTCAAAGTTTCACACAATGTATGTTGTTATAGTATTATATATTGTGTTCAGATGCATTCTTAAGAGATTTTTATATGAAGTGAATAAATTAAAGCATGACTTAGGTTGGGCTTTCCTAGATGTTCTTTTTAGTTATCTACTGTGCTTCAGTTGCATGTTTAATGCAGAATTTTTAAACGTCACCATTGGTGGTAGTGAACAAGGTATGAATCGCTCAACACAAACACACATACTAGTCACTGGTAGAGACAAGATACTGAATTAGGCAAATCTCTTACTGATTAATAAATACATAAGAACACATAGGGTGAAACAGATTTTCTACCTTAAGAGTCTCATACCCTGCAGCAAGTTATGGCAGTGTTGTACCCCATTAATTTTTGTAAAACTCAGCAGGTTTTTAAAAACTTATAAGCTGCCCCATGGAAAATATTTCTGAAACGCGGGGTATAAACGTAATAAATAGGGAACTAAACACATAAATTTATTTCATGGGCTTAATAATTTTCCTTAGCCTCCATCTCAACACCAGTTGGTATTAAATGACAAACCAACATACACCAGTATCTTAAACCAGTTCCCCACAAATGAAATGCCCATTTTATCAGCATCGCAGAGAGCAGTAAAATGTAAGCAAAACTGTCTGGGTACCTGAAAATTAATATAGAAGAGCCATCTGCCTCCTGGTGATGGCTGGAAAGCAGAAGCAGAAGTTTGTAAAATGTCTATGCAGTAGTGGTCTTACTTCTATATTTTAACTAATAAACATAGTTTTTCATGCGTTGGAGAACTTCCCAAGAGTGGCTGCACAAATCACTAAAAACAAAATGTGATGTGACTGAAGCCATTCACTACAAGTAAGTCATTCTCAGTTCCTAATCCCAACTCTTCTTTGTGCCGGTGATACAGGAACAAAGGTCATAGGTAAATATGGTCTCAGGTTATCTTGGATAACCTCTTAAATAACCTTTTTGTCTGCTAATCTATGAATAGGTCAGGTGGAGCACATTCAAATGCCACTTCCCCTGGTTTGTCACCTAGATTGCTACGGGTATGATGTGAAAGTACCTGCAGTTCTAAATTTTGGATTGCCAAGGAAATATGATTAAATTATATCATTCTTTACTGCAGAATATTTGCATGAAGTGGTTAAACATAGAAGAAGCTGAAGAGGTAATGAAGACAGATCTCTTGCTGTCAACGCCCCCCCCAGCCCCCCCCACACTATGACACTCTTTAGGGGAGCGGGTGGCACTGTGACCATGCCTCTTGGGCTTGCTGATCAGAAGGTCAGTGGTTCAAATCCCCGCAACAGGGTGAGCTCCTGTTGTTCTGTCCCAGCTCCTGCCAACTTAGCAGCTCGAAAGCATGCCAGTGCGAGCAGATAAATAGGTACCACTGCGGGAAGGATTAAAGCTAGTTCTGGACAACTTGCCACACTGCACAGTCCTAAGAGGGAATGAACTCAGCCAAATACTGAACAATCTCTAAGAACTGTTGCAAACCCTTTTTATAATCCAGTGGAGGCATTTCATTAATGGCATCCACTTTGCTGTCACCTGGCTTCAGTCCACGACTTGAGAATTAATAATAATAATAATAATAATAATAATAATAATAATAATTACTTATACCTCGCCCATCTGGCTGGGTTTCCTACCCATTGCCAGTAGTCATATTTTTCATTGAGGATGGCAAATTTCTCTGGACATCAATATCTGTGTGAATGTAAAATTGTCTCCTGACAGCCTTCTTGAAGTTCTAGGGTCAGGACACAGCCTAAGCGACCCATTCTTCTTCTGTATAATACTTCAGCTACTCACCCATGCTATAGGCTGTCATGAACTGGCAGGATGATGGGGAGGAGGAAGAGTGTCCCAGCGAGGGGTGTAGCCAGGACTGGGACACACTGGGGCAAGCAGGGGATGGGGAAGGAAGTACTCAGAAGGTGACAGGGGGTGAATGCACAGGAACCAGAGCAGCAGAACCCATCACCAGAGCCAGAGGGGCTCTTGTCCCCATGAACACAGTGGGCTCTGAGATGTAGGGAGCAGAGGGAAGGGCATTCTAGGAGGCTGGGGCAGACAATAGCCTGCAGCCCAGCTCCCTAGCTGGCCAGGTGGGGCTCATTAGCTCTGGGAGAAGGTGTGTGATTCCTCAGCTGGAGTAGGCTCAGAACAGGTGAAGGTCACAAGCCTCATCAAGCCCAGATGCTGCAATCAACAAGCAAAGACGGAAGCAGAGCTGAGGTGCTGTCTGCTCAACTGCCCCTGTTGATAGACTTTGGCTTGAATGCTCCTGGAGTCTGCTTTGGGTTTGACTCTGGACTGCATTCTGACTGCTGCACTTCAGAATTGGCTACTTGGATTGACCGTGGACTGCGTTTCCTGAGCTTTGGACTTTGGTTGTGTGGCTTGACCCTGGACTTTGGATTTGCTGCCAGGTAAGCCAGGGGTTCAGGACATAGACTTAGTCACTTTAGAGATGACCCAATGAACTTGAGGTACTGTGGGGCTGGTTGCAGTTGGTCCTCTATGGTGTTGGAGATATTCCTGCATCCCTAAACAACTAGGGATACAACTTAGTCTACATAAATGTATATGTGCTGCCGAAGCAAGCACTAGTCTGCATAAATGTGATGCACACCTGGAAAGGAGTGTGCTGTAAGGAGCTATCTATGTCTTTAGCAGTGGCCAAGTGGCATGATCTTCATTCACACACCTGATGAGTTGCATAGTCTCACATGCTGCATGGTCCACCTCAAAACACCTTCCTTGCAAAAGGCTACGAATGTTCCTCTTGGTGTAATTCTTGTCCCTCCAAATGCAGTCAGGGTGACACTTGCTGGGATTGGTTTCACCTTCTTGTGCAATAATTTGGCCACATTCTCTGCACCAGTGTCCAGTTAGAAATAAATAGGCTTGCCAGCAACAGTAACTGGAACACCAGGGAGCAGGGGATACCTTTTGCACAGCATCCACAAAGGATTATGGTCCTTGTCCAGGAGTTGATTAACAAATGTCTACAGCACAAGGTAGGATTTAAATAAAGGTTTCTTAGCAACCTAGCCCTCAGCCTGCCTGAGCATGATCTACAAACAGCATGGTTATTTAATGAGGAAGACAAGCAATTTTCCAAACTCACAAGTTTGTGCATCTTTAAATCAGTGACATAGCGATTAGTCCTTTCCCCTTCCATCTGAATTCATGTGAAGAACTTGTTTCTGTCAAGTCATTCTTTTTAGGAGTGCAGTAGGCCTCAGATTTGCTGGTAACAAATGATGTATTTTGCTTATCTGACTATTTGATGAACTGAAAGATATTGAAAACCTTCCTAGCCTCTTCCCCAGGCACATGTAGAAATAGGGCAGCTTTTGATTCACCATCCTTTATAACTGCATCGCAAACAATGCTGTATACTTCAGATTCCTGCTTCCACTTTCTCCAGTTGCTGGCCACATTGCCCTGAAGTACCAGCTTCCCTGGAAACTCATATTCATGCTATAACCACTGTGCTGAGATGTCTATGGGGAACAGGCCCAGCTCTCACACCATGCAATATGGTTCAGTGGATCCTTTATGTATCTACTCACATGGTTGCACACCTTCCTGTTAACCCTACACCACAGCATACACCCAAAAAAGCAGTTGCTGAACTACAGAGGAAAAACAAATAGCTCTGAGGCTGGCTTGCACCAAACTGAATTGGTATAGGGCTGACACCCACTGAGGAGCAATTGTGTAACAGTCAATCTCATTTTAACCCTTTACATGCCATATATCACAGGGCACATCTTTTCTACAGATTTTTGCATTTAGTGTTAACATGCTGTTACCTCATTTTTGATTTTGAGTTATATCTTCCTATATAGATAACAATGTAAGGCTGTCATTGTGCAGTCCCACTAGAGGATATGTAAATGCCTCATCACAGTCCTGGATTTGTGTAAACTCAGGGCTTGGCAGGAGAGCAAAAGAAAAGGCAGTTTTTTAAATGGCAGTTTTAAATAACAGAAGAGGTTTGAATAGAGAAGGGAACAGAGGAGTTGTGAGGGTATGATGGGGTTTTATTCATCTATTTATTAAATTTATATACCACCCTTCATCAAACGATCTCAGGGCAGTTTGCAAAATAAGGGGTTTAAAGAGCTGTGATGATATGGGAATGGTTTGAAAAGGCTAGAGAATATGCACCTCCTTCCCAAAGCCTACTTAGCACTTTCCCAGCTTTCGGAAGGAGGTGGGAGGGCTCCTGGCCCCTGACAAAGCTTTGTGCCTCCTTCCCATAGCCCAGAATCTTGCTTAGCCAGCTTTATGAAGGGAATGTGAGGGCTGGGGGGGGTGTGGTGTTGTTGTCCAGTTTTGGCCTTGCTTCCCCTGTCCTGCATCATGAGGCTGTGTGTGGCCCATGGGTTCTGCATCAAAGCACTCTTGCAGCCCACCTCATATAAGTTGGGTTGCCCTGATCTAAGAGGTTATTGTGAGGGTGGCAGGGGAGATGGCAATAGGAATGATCAGGGGCACGGCCCCATGTGCTTTCAGGTGTTCAATACATTATTCTGTTATAATCCTCACAGCATCCTTGTAAAGCACACAGAATTACCCACATGGTTCGGAAGGGAACAAAATGAGGGGTGGGGCTTAACTAAAGTCATCCAGTTGAGTTCATGGTAGTTCTGATCCATAGCTAAGTCATTATGCTAAACTACACCAGATCTCAAGTTATTTGGCCACTGATAATTCTTGTGTTATATTCTGAATTTCGTATCAGTGATGTTGCTCAAGCATGGTGATTTTCTAAACAGGACCAACCTTTGCTCATCCTTCCCTAACATGAACTGGAAAAGACTAACTTCTTATATTTGTGCATTCAATCATAAATCAACAGCACCATCTGGTGGAGAAAGGGATAATAATCAAATCGTCATGCACCACATCATTCTACCTATCTGTATGGTCTTCTTCCTCCTTCCCTGACCCCTGGTCCTCCTCCTCCTGTTCCTGTTCCTGCTCCTTCCTGACTCCACCAACCAACTCTCAATTAGCCCTCTTCTCACCAGCACCTGGCGCTCGCTCTCTCTCTCTCTCTCTCTCTCTCTCTCTCTCTCTCTCTCTGTGCACTTCTTCTGGAACGTCTAGTCCTGCCCCAGTCAATCACACAGTCCAACTCAAAATTCAAAACTCGAATGCACCAGTCAAAACAAGCATATTCTTATGCATAACGAGAATTCTAACACCAAGCAATATTTCACTGGGCCAGATAAAAAACTCCCCACAGCGAATCCATTACAATGTAACATTACCCTACAAATGTCGGAGCACATTACACAATGCCCGTTAACACTTCATTCGAATAAACAAGATTCCTTCACAGAAGCACAGCCAGGTTCGCCTGGCGCCTTCATTATACCAGAGTTCAGCAACCTTTTTCAGCCGTGGGCCGGTCCACCATCTCTCAGACCATGTGGTGGGCCAGACTATATGGGGGGGGGGGGAATGAATTCCTATGCCCCATAAAAAACCCAGAGATGCATTTTAATTAAAAGCACACATTCTACTCATGTAAAAACACGCTGATTCCTGAACCATCTGCGGGCCGGATTGAGAAGGCAATTGGGCCGCATCCGGCCCACGGGCCTTAGGTTGCCTACCCCTGTTATATACCTTTAGGTGCTAGGCAAAAACATTTCTCTTCAGCCAGGCCTTTGGCTAACACCCTATATCCTTTTAAATGTGTCTGTGGGAGGGGGTGGAGGAAGGAGGTTTATTGTTTTGCTTTGTTCCTGTTATGTATTTTGTGTTCTTATTTTATATTTTCATGATCTGAGGTGTATGGATGAAGGGTAGTATACAAATTTAATAACAAGTAAATAAAAAGCTGCCTTATGCTCAGTGCTATTTTTTCTAGAAATAGAGGTGCCGGAACTGAGTTCCAGATTTAAAAAAGTCCTGCTTTTACAGAGTCAGACCATTGGTCCACCTAGTTTACTAGCTGGCAGTGACAGCTCTTCGGGGTTTCAGTTAGGGATTTTTCCCCTGGGACCTTTGGCATGCAAAACAGGTGCTCTACCACATGCTCCACCCCATTCCCAGTTGTAGGGTGGAGGGTGGGTTGGGAGAGGGTTAAATACCCTTCCCCCCCACCATACACCCCATCATAATTTCCCTGCCCCTCTGCAATTTGTGTCTGTGAGAGGGGAGGGGGAATGCTATACTTTAGCAATGGAAGGTTTAAAGTAATAGAGTTGATTCCTAGAGAGGAGAGACAGACTGCACTGAAGAAAATGGCTGAACAACATATACAGGCCTTAACCCGACCATAAGAGCAACACAATGCATTATCTACATCTAGGGAAATTGAGCAACTATTACAGTATGTTTAAAAACATTGGGTTCTGAGCTACAGAAACAAAACAGAATCTTGACAGGGAAGACTTGGGAGGGAGAGGCACTAAAAGGTAAACAAGAAGTGGCTATTCCACAGTAATTACCCTCATGCACACCCCACAACCTGTGATATAGGGAGGGCTGTTTTTCCCCCCAGGAAGAACTCACAGGAACTCAGTTCCAGCACCTCTCAGGTGAGTTCCATCACCTCTCTGGTGGGCAAAATTAAATAATAACAACAACAACAACAACAACAGAACAGGGGAGGTGTTCATGGTGAGTTTCAGCACCTAGAAAAATAGCACTGGATATGGGGATAACTTGGCATGGCAATGGCCTGATAGCAGGTGAGAAGGCACAAGCACTATAATAATCAGAAATACTGAGATCTCAGGAAGTTATATGGGGATAAGTACCAATAAACCTAGGGGGGCTTATTTCTAATATGATTTAGGCCTCTGGTTTTTAGTAGACTGCATATAACAATGGACACTGGATCCCAAAACATGGGAAAGAATCTAAGTATTTGTCCCTTGTGAATAATTACTGTACATACCTGCTATATTGCTTCATCTGGCTATAAACATGCGTCTGATGGACAGAAACGGAAACTTAAAGAACTGAACTGGAACAATTGTTTTAGATTTAAGCCATGTTGCAATATCTGTATATGGTTCAGAGAAGTGTATATGGAAATACTGTAGATGGGAAAACCACACAATTATACATATTGTGGGTTTTTGTTTTGTTTTAATGGTGCATTCAAGACGTAGTTTCTAAGACAAAATTTATACAACTACTATTAAAAAATGTGGGGTGGGGGAAGAGGAGGAGTAAGGTTACAATCCGATACCCACCTAGCTGGAAATAAGCTTCACTTAAGTCAGTGGGTCCTACTTCTGAATTTACATGTATAGGTTTGTGCTGTAAATTGTTTTGCAAGCTCTTCACACAAACTAGATAAATGCAGATTTATAGCAGCATAAGGACAAGTAGGTGGAATAGACAGAAATAACTGATGCATAATGCTCTGTATACTTAAGTGTGGTGTGTTTCGTAATGGACCATATCCTTTTAGTGTTTGTTTTTGATTTGCTAGAGGCAGCTTTCGCTTGGTGTCTATAAACTGTATTCCTCAGAAACCACAGCAATATCAGCTGTAGGGGGAAATTTCACTTTCCTTTTTAAAAAGAAGCTGTCATGTGACAACTGTTTCCTTCAGCAAAATAAAGCTTTGAAGTAACCAAAAGCAACTAACTTTCCATTTTCATTGGAAACTGAAATGCTTTTCTCCCTGAAACAATTTTAGATGCTATAAAATTGAACATGATGAACTAGGACAGAGAATAAGAATAATTGAAGTGCTCAGACGATTGATGCCCACAAAGCTGTCCTTAACATTTAAAGTATGCGGCAAGGGAGGAATCAGCATCCCAAATCATATACAGAGACTTGAGTACAACATAACTCTTAACCAGACTTATAAAGAAACCTTGCACATTTTGTGTTGGTCTGCTATGGAAATGCTGGCTTTTAGCTTCTTAGCAATGTACTAAATAACTGCATTGTACCAAGAGGACAGGTGGAAGCAGAATGGAGTGATTTGTTCATCCTCTGCCAGCTCTCTGTGTTTCCATGCTGGTTGTGCAGGAATAAACTGTGCTTCCTTTGTAGCTGGTGCAGAAATCTAGTAGGCTGGATGGAACGATCCACCACCCCTCTGCCAACTAGAATTGATGGCTGGTCCACTTAAGAATTCAACCTAACAGTGCTGGGCAATTTTTCATTCACCAGGACACAGGCCAGTGGCACTCAAGGGCCTTTAAGGGTTACTTCTGCTCATCATAGCAGCTACCACTGGTAATTTTTGAATATGTTATAGGATGGAAGTGTGTATGGATCCTCAGGCACAGCACTGTGCACTAGGAAGGAAAATGTGAAGTTGACACAGTGGTCAAGTCAACTACATCCATGGGTGCATGTTTCCTGGATCTCCAGGTAGGGATAAAGTGGTTTAAGTTGTGTTCCCTGGTGGAGAAGAAGCAAATCCAGCACCAAGGCCCTCCCAATCTGTTGGTTATTTGCCTGGGTGAGAATTATCTGTGCTCACGCAGGGACATACCGGTAGACTTGGTATGTCCATTGCCTAGACCTCACGGCTGCAGTGCTAAGCTCCTAGCCTGGCTTAAACCCCTCCCTGGATGCCCAGTGGGATCCTGGGTGTTTGGCTTGTGCCACACCAGGATCCAGCATGTGGGAGATTGAAGTCAAATACAACTAACAATCATAGGGCTTGTTAATGCATGAAGTACCATAGAGTTGTATTGCTAGATAGACTCAGCTAGGACACGCCCCTTCTCCTCTGGAGAGGGAGAAAGTGAAGATTTCCTTCCTTCCTTCCTCTCTCTCTTTCTCCCTGCAACATGTAAGGAGATGGAAGTGTGTAAACTTGCTTCAGAGCTTACAGCATGTGTTTGGAAATATATTCTGTACTTTCTACCCAATAGAATTTTGCCTGTATTATCTTTGCTGCTGCATGGAACAATGCATGACTGAGACCTTGAATCTGTAAGTAAAGTATTTTAAACTTATTTAACAGTGTGTGGTCTGCTCCAGGGGCAGAAAGAGGTCAACTGTTATGCACCACTGAATGGGATAAAAAATGGTTTAACAACCTATATCTCCAAGACTACATTGCTGCTTATTTTTGTGAGTTTAATATTCTGCTTCTGGAGCTCGCTGTGTGCTAGCCCCATGTTTTGAATCTAGGCACCCATCCATTTTCTTTTTGTTGTTCACCTACACATGTGGGTCCTTATACAGCAGTAGTCAACTCACAAGGTTGCAATGGGTTCATCACAGCCATAGTGCTGAATACTATTCCAGTAGCAAGGACTGCTTGGAATGATGACCTGATCCTTTCCCTACTTCTCTGACAACCCCACTCAGCTGCTGTATAATCAAAGCTGTGGCCTGATGGGAATTGTAGTCCAGCGGCACCTGGAAGCAAGAGGTTCCACACTCCCAACTTAAAGAACTAAGGGTTTAAGTCAGAGTATTGAGAGCTTAAATTAGTATGCAGATGATGGGTGGCCTCTCCTCTTTCAAAGGTGTATAGCACCTTGAAGATGTGCACAGATGGCAGCTGATGCAAGACTTGATGCATGGTGCTTTATTTATTTAAATATTTTTTTTAAAAAATCTGCCCTTCAGCAAAATGATCAGCCATCTGTAGATGAAAAATCACAGTTAAAATAGATTAAGTCTGCAGTTTTAAGCACACTAACTAGGAAGTAAGCCCCATTGAATCCAGGGGGATTTACCTTTGAGTAAAGATGCATAAGATTGCACTTGAAATTAGAGCTGCAGTGCATATGTTCAAACATTGCATCTCCTACCATGGTTCTAATCAAATCAGCCAGTTTTAGGAGATGTTCAACTGTATTTTGAAATATGGTGCATGGAAAAAGCCACAAAGAAGGACATTGGTTTCCCCCTAAATTAAAACAAATCCTTTAAAATAAACAGTATTTGCATCTTTCATATAACTATTGTAGCAAAAAAGCTATAATTATGTACTGTCAAAAGCAAAAATAAATAACCAAAACAAAATCTAGATTTGTATTTTGCATCAGATGAAATATTAGCTCAGGCTGACATATGTATTTACATGCAGCAGCAAGCCTAACCATTAGATGTCAGTAGTGTGCACAGTACAAGACTGATATTTAGCTGCCAAATCACCAGCTCAGATAGTCACCATGATAAACACTTCATTTCCAGTTCCAAGAGGCAGTCGTTAACCCTTTAATGATGTAAAATGTTCAAGGGTGTGGGGTTTTTGAGCTCTTAAACTTTCAGCAGTAGGTTACTGTAATGTTAAGGGAATCTGGTCTTTGTTTTATATGTTCCAGTTCACCAGAGTCTGGAGTAGTTCCAGTCCAGGTAAGGTTACCCCTTTCCACGTGACAAACTACTTCTGAAAGTCCTCTCCATTTCAAAAGGGCTGTGTTGCATTTTGAATGGGAAGCTGGTTCAAGAGACATGGCCTAAAAAGCCTTCCAGCTACATGGAGCATGTTGTGCAATTATTTGGATTCTAGCCAATGTCTGCATCCATTCAAGGAGAGAGATAAAGGAATTTACTACACTGTAAATTCACTCTTCTGTCTAGAGTGTAGCCTTTAAATCTGAAATAGCACCACCTCTTGGTCCTCTAAATCAGGAGAGGTTATGAAAGCTCTGGATCGGTGTTTGAATGCAGTGGTGGCCAATAAACTGAATCCTGGGAAGACGGGAGGCGCTTTGCGTCATTCCCATGTTTGGGAAATTAGCAGGTTGGCAACTACAGTCATACCTCGGGTTACAGCTGCTTCAGGTTGTGCTTTTTTGGGATGTGGACCACCAAAACGCGGAAGTACCAGAACGGGTTACTTCTGGGTTTCGGTGGTCGTGCATGTGCAGAAGCACCGAATCACAACCCATGCGTGCAGAGACGCGGGTTGCAAACACTGCAGGTTGTGAACGTGCATCCTGCACGGATAACGTTTGCAACCCGAGCATCCACTGTATGGCTATTCCTGGATGGGGATAGCCTGATCACTGTAATCCATGCATTGGTAACCTCGAGGCTGGATTACTGTAATGTGCTCTACATGGGGCTGCCCTTGGTCTGGTTTGGAAACTCCTGCTGGTGGGGGCATCTGGTCAAGAACATGTGATGCCAAGGTTAAAACAGCTGCATTGGCTAACCATCTACAGATGTGCCAGGTTCAAGGTTCTTGCATTAATTTACAAACTCCTGAACAACTTAGGTCCAGGGTACCTCAGGGATCACCTGAACCCTTGTATTCCAACTAGATCACGGAGGTCATCTACTGGAGTGTCACTGACCATTCTATGAGTTGGTGAGGGTCATTTGACAACCACTTTAGTATCTTTGGCCCAGTCCTTATGGAATACTCTGTGAATAGAGATTTGGCAGGTAGCTTCAGTGCCAACTTTCAAATGCCTGCTGAAACCTTTTCTATTCCACCAGGCCTGAGCAGACAATTAAGAATACATCTTTCCTCAATGGTTAATTGATGTCTGCTTTTAACCTTTTTATATGTTTTTAATTGTATGCTTTATGTATAATTGCTGTAATCTGTTTTGATATTTTTTGTGACATAGTGGCATATAAATAGTTTTATAAATGAATAAATAAAAGGCAAAGTCAATCTGCTAACTTTATAAAGGGTAAGGGCTCTCTACTTTCCCAGACTAGAACTGAAAGTGGTGGAAAACTCTTGCCCTGCTTGCTCAGCCTTAATTAACATGAGTATATAACTGAAGGGCAACTGTCAGTTAGTTCAAATTTCATTGTGGAAACTACTGTGCCTTTAACATTTGATAGAGCTTGTGTGCATTTAATGGTTGCGTTGCCAACATAAATTAAGCAGGGAAAGCTTTCCATAACCAGAAGATCCATTGATGGGAAAAGCTATTACCTGCTGTAGTTTTGCTTGTCATAATCAGATTTTTAAAATAATAATAATGCAGGATCACTGCCAGGAAAACTCTATAACGCATGAGCAAGAAAACACCAGTTTTAATATTTGCATTAAAATAGTATATCTGAATGCTGTGGATCTTAGTCTCACTTGTGCTTGAACTGAGTAGCTGTCTTCTCTAAACTAAATGGAAATGATAAACTAATCTATTGAGCATAGCTATGCAAAGGTTGTGGACTGTGTGTAATAAGCTACTTCAATTCCTTGTGTAGTCCTGACACTAACATACCTTCCTCTCACCAGAGCCAAGTAGCTCTGAATAGATTTTGGAGTGTGCCCGTTTAGTTAAATCAATATTACTAGATTAAGCATTTTAAAGAGAGCAACCACATTTTATGTTTACTACATATTCAGAGTTCTGTTGTGTGTTTTTTAGCTAACCATCTGTGTTTCTGTCAGTCAATGGCTGAGAAAAATTGGATGGGGGTCCTTCCAGGTCATAGTCTTTTGCACTGGCATAGTTTCCTAGACCACATGGGGAACCTGATGCCCTTCAGATGTTGCTGGATTTCAGCTCCCATCAGCCATATCCAAAATGGTTGATGGCCAAGGATGATGGGCATTGTAGTCCAACATCTGAAGGACATCAGTTTGGGGAAAGCTGCATTAAAATGTGCCTTATAATGTATAGAACAGTAGTTTAAAATGTCATAGCGAATGAATGAAGACATGTTTTCACTGCCTCTTTTGAGGATATTTTGCATTTTTGTAATCAAATTTAGATGGGACAGGGCAATTCATAAAGGTTTCAGATATATTATTTGAAGGAAGTGTTGTTTTTAAGCATGCCAAGCAACGCCTAACTATGAAAAGAAAATCTAAATACAGTTTCCAATGTGTCCTTAAGAGTATTTGCTGACTGTTTTAATAAAGCAAAATATGAGTGTGCCTCAGAAGACCTGCTGCAGGCAAGAACAGAGCTCATATGCCTTTAATTTGTGCAACAAGGGAATCCCACCAGGTGCAGCTGGTTATTAAATAGAGTGGTAAGGCAGAGAAAAGCTGCACCTTCAGCCACACAGCTGTTCAAAGATTCAGGGAGTCGTGTCCTTGTGTCTAGTGGTATGCCTGAATTTTAAAGGAGTTCCTTCAAACAGTGTAAAGAAGCCATCATTACAGATAATGCCTGCCCTTCGTAAAAACAGCTATGTCCCATCTCAATTGGTGTGCTTTAGTTGAATGATCTTTGATAATGTGAAATACATTTCAGAAGGTTTTGCGATGGCGCTATCTATATTAGTCATCCTGCTACTTTTTTGGGGGGTACATATCAGTTAATTAAATCTGCATGCCTGAGAATCACAGATAGTGATACTGTGTTTAGTGGAAAGAAACTAGTTCTCATGACTTCAGTTGCATTCGCTGATTCCTGTCCTTGTTTATTCAGGAGTAAATGGATTACCGTGGAATGGACTTACTCCCAAAGAAGTACCAAGGACTGCAGCCTGATTTTCAGGTAAGCTTTATTAGTAGGGTTTGCTTATAAGAAAATTTGGTGACAGTCGCATTGGAAGTATTTATGCATCTTCGGCGAAATATGTAGAGAATGATTTGTGTGTAAGTTCTTTCAATATATAGAGATGTGAAATTCCCTTACATTGAAGCTAGGCTTACAAATATCCCTGGTTTGGGCTTTAAACCAGCCCAAGCAGCTGGCCTCTAACTTACTATTATCCTTGTAATTAGACTTAATTTTATTATTATTATTTATTTACTGATACAGTGCAAAAGTTGGGAAGTGCAGAAGATATTGGTGAGCTTTGGTTTCTTACATTGAAAAATCGAGGCGCTATGTACTAAGGAGGTGATACCGCCTCTCTTATCAGACTGTAGCAGACTGTTCTGTCAAAAAAGATCTGCCTCTTGACAGTTGCCCATTTTAAAAAGCTCTGGATAAGGGGAAATATTAGCTGTCAGGTGAATCCTAAAGATTCTTGGAGGGTGCTGCTAGACAGTAATTCTTGCATGTGACTGGGAGAGAAGATGCTTCCCCACCTGTGTGTTTAACTATATTAAGATGGCTTTGCAGACTGGATAAGCTATGCAAGGCAGGATAGTGGAAAATGATGTAACAGAGGGATAGAGATGTTATCCTCTGCATTTTGTTTTTTTTAAAAGTGTAGCTCTGTAGCTTTGAGTGGGGTTTTATTTCCTGTTTTGCCTTTGTTCTATCTCCATAGTATTATAGAAGTGTCTTTTCCCTGAGATAAATAAAATAATGTTTGTAGAAGTGCTTCCTTCCATGGAGGAGGAAAAGGTTGAATGGACACTGCATGTCACTTTAGTATGTCCAAAGATGGGAAGTCTTTCTGTAGAGCTGAAATGGCCGTGGAAAAGAGTAATTTTGGTAAATCTACCCGTGGCTGACTTATGAAAAACAAAGCAAAAGGGCTTGAATTTGGGGTTTTGTTTTGCCAGCCATATAGTTAGACCACTAGGGGTACCCTAAATGATGTAATGAAACACTTACCTCCTAAATTTATTTAAAGTAAATCAATCGTTTTAAGTATAAACTTGTTTTGCATGGATTGAGCAGGAGTTGTTGGTTAAAGTATGTAAAATAAAACAGCTATTGCTAAAGCCTGCTTCTTACTGAAGTGGTAAACCTATGTTTGGCTGCCCACACAACTCCAAGTGTATGTGAGGAGTGTGTCACATCCGAAACTAAGTTCCTAAATAATGAAAGCTAGGTATTTGGGAGAAGAGTTATAACTTTACTACTCTCCCTGACATCGTGGTTTTCTTTGTGAAGGAATTTTTTACTATATGGCTTTTGCATAGAGAGGAACTTTCAGTTCCATGAAGCTCCCACCTGCAATTTATAGTGGCACAGTTCAGGCATATGTTTTCTATCTCTCCCAGAACTAGGCCCATAAGAGACCATCTTAACAAATGCTATGGCTTTCGTTGTTTATGGGTTTTTATTAGTTTATGGGGTTATATTTCTATAGAAGTGGAAATACTGTATTGGGCTGTGTGTTTAAAAAGGAGACCTGGGAAGTAAAATGCTGCCTTTGAATCCCTGTGTATGACCTGAACTGCTCTGTGTACCCAAAGGCGTAGGTTAATTGTCTCTACTTACACGGCAGGGAGGGGGGTATTAAGTGAGGCAGGTTGTGCTGTAGCTGATTAAATTTCTCCTTGAGTGTACACTGTACACCACTCTTACAAAACCCATAAATTTTGTATTGACAGACTGACTGTGAATTTATCTGTAGATCTCTAGTTTCTGGGCAACAAATGAAGAGGCAGCCAAAAGTTTCCTAGTTATTTATAGATGCACCAAACTCAAAGCGAGTCACCTGCTAGGTACATATTGGATTGAGATCCTGTACTTCTAGTTATGTAGAGTTTTTTGGCAGGATTCTTATGAATAGGAATGAAAACATCCACCTTCTGAAATTTCCCCTTCTACAACACTATTAAAGGTACCAGAATCATGTCCTTCCATTATTTGCTATTACCTTTTGCTCAACTGAGTTTTGTGTAGGAGTCTCATGTAAATGACTGTGGGTTTCGTAATGTAGCCAATGACTTTGGAATGTGTTCTTAAATAAATGCTCTCTTTTCCTTACCAGATTATAAAGAGTGGCATGTACAGTGCCTAAAAGAATAAAGCTCTCTATTGCACAGGAGTAAACTTTGCATAAGGGATGCATAAGGGATGAGGGTGGCACTGTGGTCTAAACCACACAGCCTAGGGGTTGCTGATCAAAAGGTCGGCTGTTTGAATCCCCATGACTGGGTGAGCTCCTGTTGCTCGGTCCCTGCTCCTGCCAACCTAGCAGTTTGAAAGCATGTCAAAGTGCAAGTAGATAAATAGGTACCACTCCGGCTGGGAAGGTAAATGGCGTTTCTGTGCGCTGCTCTGGTTCGCCAGAAGTGGCTTATTTATGCTGGGCACATGTCCCGGAAGCTGACTGGACAAACGCCAGCTCCCTCGGCCAATAAAGCGAGATGAGCGCCGCAACCCCAGAGTCATCCGCGACTGGACTTAACAGTCAGGCATCCCTTTATCTTTACCTTTAAACTTTGCATGTTTAGATCAGACTGGCTAGACTCAGCAATGAGATTATCACTGAAGGAGGAAGAAGGTAGGATGACAGCACAAGTGGTAATAAGATTATGTAATTACACAGGCCACTAATAACTGCCGAAAGAGTAGCCTGGGTTTTTAAAGGGTTTTTTTTTCCAGTTCGCAGCATCTATTCTTTGTAACCTTTCACAATATTTTCAGTAGAAAAAGAATCTCTTGCATTCAGGCTGCAATCTTATACTCTTACGTGTGAGTAAGACTCATTGAAGTCAATGGGACTGACTTCTGAGCATCTACTGAACAGGAAGCAATAAAACGGGTTGCCAATCTTTTGCTGTAGGTGCCAGCAACAACATGGTTGTTAAGGGGGCAGGACATAGCACAAAATCAGACAGTACAGTTATGGTGAAGATAAGTTCCATTGAATTCAAGAGAACCAACTCCTAGGTTAGTACATATAGGACTGCAGCCTAAGGATCACATAGAGGCCAAGGCAGATGGATCAAACCTAGAGCACACAATTCACTCAGAAGTGTCCCTGCACAAGGCCCACTGAAATGAATAAGAGCTGTGCAAAGCCATAATTCCTACTCATTCTGCTTAGGCTTCTAAAAATAATTTCCTGGTGGATTGTGCCACTGGATTTTCCATGTAAGGAGCCAAAAATATCTTGCACAACCCTAATTTGGTAGCAGATTTTGGCTGCAATTTAGATCCAAAGTGTCTTACTGTGATTGAGTCAAAATATTGTAGAAAACCTCAGATGAGCTGCAAGGGAGTTTGTTTTTTTTTAAAACCCAAAATATAGAGAGCCTTGTGATCGTATATCCCTACCCCACACATGCACTTCACTTTATAAAATCAGGAGTGGTTTTAGCCTTCAATCAGTTCTGCAGGTGTTAATGCTCAGAGTGTGAGTTGGTACATTTTTTTCACTTCACAATTGATTTTAAAGCAGGTTACCTCTTCAGAAGAAAAATATGGCATGTAACTTAAATTAGAATCTAATATCCATGTGGTCTGTGTGGAAGTCAATTAGTCTGCACTAATTGCTATACAGGGATGAACTACAGGCATTGTCAACTGGTATCTGTCAGATTTGATTTTTGTAGGCTCTTAAAAGAAAGCCCAGCATCCAACTTCTATGTTCATATATGAGAGCAATTAAAATGTACACACAGTGAAATACAAACTCTGTTTCAGACCCAGAATGCTTGAAAAGGTCAAACCCATCAAATACAGACACAAGTTAAATGGGCTTGCTCAGATAACTAGATTGAAGTTTTATTACCTTTCTTGTGTTCTATTGAAACACGTTCTAAATGGGCTGTACATATTTTATTGCAAAGAAAAATGATGTGTTTCGTTCTTTGACTAATCAACTGCTGTTGAGCTGTCAAGTCTGAATATTCATATATGCTGATAGTTTTATAAAGTACAATAGTAAAGTTATTAGTAATATTTCTATAACCTTTGGAGACTTGCTATTACCCCTTCTCAGCAGCTGCTACTGAGACTAGTCTGGCAGTTTGCGGCCATTCATTTAGCTGATACAAGCTAGGGACTGAAAGTCTCACCCATCTTCGCCACCACCCTTGTCTGGGATCAGCTGAAAGTATGGAGTTCAAGGATGAGAGGAAACTGATTAGTACATAACTCCTCTCTTATCTCAGCACAACATGTGGAGCAGTGTTGTCCACTTGGTAAATGCTCCAAAACTGATCCCTTTATTGTGGCAAATTCCATTTGTAAACTACTTTGCAAACAAGGATGAAGCCTCAAAGTCAACCAAGACAAGATATTCAGCTCTCTGTGTTTATTTTTAAAAAGTGAAATACAGTCATGGGGGAGTAGTAGATTTGGTTGGAGCAGCTGTGTGTAAGAGGGCCTAATCCTTTCCTCCTGGACCATTTTTCTGATCACATTCCCCAGCCACTTTCCCGTCCATGGTGTGGGAGTTATGGGGAAGCAAGGGCTAAGGCTGAGGAAGTGATTTGCCCAAGGCCAGCCAATGAGATCTGCACTGTCCTCGCCGGAGTTCTCAGTGGCGCTCTGCATGTACTAATACAGCTTTCTATTATTTGCTCTTTTGAGATGGCAGGAGACAGTTGTTTACAGTGGAAGAAAGGTTGACATTTGCTATGGATCAGTTAAGTGGCCATAAAGCCATGCAGGCCAATATGTGAAACAAAAATGTGTGGCTACTGTGTATTATTTCGATTTATGCTTTGTTATTTACTGTCACGGTATTCCATCTAGGGATGAAGCTGGCGGATTTAAGCTTTATTTAGCAAATCCCTTGCCATCAGAACCTAAAGCTCCTTGCGCTAGGCAAGCACTGTCCAGAAGGCACCTTGTCTAGCAACGCATATGGGGCATGCTACTTGGAGCTAATAGCTAGGAACCAAGGAATACAGCTGCTCCAGCAGGACCTTGTCTCGTGTAATAAAGCATGACTTCACTTTTGGCTATGACTAATTCATCTTATTTTTTAATGTTTCTGCATGGAAACTGAGGCTGTTCTTAATTTCTGAATGTAGGTTGCAAAAACAAAACCTTCCTTAAAGGTTCAGATTAAAATCCAAGGGATTTCACTAAGCTGCCTCTTCACATGTCAGGACTGTTTAAATTGCTGTGAAAATCCTGATTTGTTCATGACAGTTGATAGCTGTAAGAATTGCCGTTGCTCAGTGGTTGAGCACATCCAAGATTTTTGTCCTGCTTTTTTCTAGATAGAGTAGTAATCAGTGTGATTCACCAAAGTCCAAAAGGGGAACAACAGATAAAAATGGGAGTTGAAATATTCTAAAGTAAATGAAGCAGTATGTAAAAACAGCAGTTCTCAGTAAAAGCCATTTATGGAGCACATACCGTGGAAATTCATGCAATAATAGTTTTTACTCTCCTTTTGAAAGTGAGCAGTGTTGGTAGGGTCACCAGTTACATATTGCCAAAAAAAAAGAGGAGATGCATTACTGAAAGGTAACACAGATCTGCATAAAAATTCCATGTGCTAATATATATTTACGTATAATATGCTATAGATAGATACAAATTTAGAAATGATTACTATAATTTAAATAGAAATACAATAAACAGAAATACAATTCCTTTTTTGTTTATTTATGTAGTGAGTAGATTCATAACATGCCCATCATTGCAGTGTATTTCAACATGGGGTACAACACATGACTGTGACCAGATGAACTGTTTGCCTGCTATCTATGTGCTGTTTCAACTCACAGAATAAGTGCCAAATACTTTTCAGCAATCCTACCACGGCACCAGAAATGCACACACACTTACTAATTTTTATGAAACAGTTTAATCCATGGAACAGTGCCCATATGTTTTTCAGATGCTATTGGAAGATAAAAAGAGCATGCTATGGGGTGGGGAAACTTTTCTTTAAAAGTTGCTGTCTGAACACAGTAATGGTGCAAAACTGAAATGGGCCACTGTGAGACCTTGAATCTTCTCTGACTACCTTGGATTGTCTCTGACTAATGGTCAAACTAGACTAGACACTATTCACACAGGTACCAATTGTATGAATGGTGTCTAGAGATAGGTATGAGGTAGAATTCAGATACGGATTCTGGAATGAGATGGGTCTAAGGCAGTGGTCAACTTTGCTCCTGATGTATTCCTCATCCAGATCTACACCTCCCACACCAACTCTTTACCTTTTAAGAGCTATTCATGCAATGTCTGAGCAATGTCTTGCCACATTTGTCCTTAGAGAATCTTGGAGAAACACTCTGGCTACCTGGAGCTTCTCTTAGGGATTTTTTTTTTTTTAAATGTTTCTGATATATTTCCATGACCTGTTACCAGCAAGTCATTGGATGGCCTTAAGCAAGTCCCAGTCAAGCAAGTCTTTATGTCCAGTCTGGTAGTAACAATATTGTATGTGTAGGACTGTCTATCTCCCTTTGTGTCTCCAAAGCAAGAATAAATTAGCTGGTGCCAAGACCCTAGTCTACTGTGAGTTTAGACAAGGGTGTTCTTTTGGCTTTAAATCTCTTGGAAGTGTAATCTAACTCTGGTCTCCAATTTTCAAAATTAAAGCATAAGAGAGTTTCTAGCCCACCCTTTATAATATGATTCCAGGGTGGGTTCAAGTAGAATAAAACAATGCAGCCCAATGTTATAGAAGCAGGCACAAATACAGCATCTTTTTGAGAAACGGTCAGGGGGTCATGATCTCAGCTCCTCATTTGCAGTGGGAATGGTGGAATTTCCAACCCCCTCCCCTGAAAAAGCCTGGACAAACAGACAAATTTCACCTGGTGCCAAAAGAAGAACTGTACTGGCACTAGCTGTGCCCCTAGGACAGCCTACACAAAGCTGGTACCATACCGTCCAGAAGTTGTGGGTAACAACTACCACCAGCTCCAGCCAACTTGGTGCAAGCTCCCTTAGAGGGAGGGCATTCTGCAGGCTGTTCATTTCACAAATGAGCAAGTCATCCAGATAAAGCAGGATCCAAAGGCTGCAAAAGTTGGCATGAGTGGCCTCCTTCATTTGTAAGAAGGGATACTCTGCAGCTCTGCTGGAGAGAGGTGGCTATCAATTCTGCTTAGAAGTCAATCCATTATGATGCTTTCTTTTCCCTATCGTCAGAGATAGGAAGTCCTAAAGTGGGATACCGCTGATGAGAACTTTGTTTTAAAATTCTAATACCGTTCTGTGAGGTGGCTTATTTTGCTTAAAATGGCAGATAATTATCTCAGGAATTGCTGAGGCTGTTAAGGTAAGCTGCGGACCCACTGAGATTCTTGACTGTTTCTTTCATTTTGAGAATCTGCTGTTGACGGCCCCTTCCAAACTCTGGGTAGTGTGTCTTAAATAAACTACTGCGCTCTCTTTTTAAAGCTAAAGTTGATATAATAAAACACCACAGTGTTCATGGGCATTGCTATAACTTTCAGAAATGATAGCTTCTAACTAATGTGTTCAGCTCCCTTCTTTGTTCTTGCTATGCTAAAGAGAATTTATTGCACTATTACCCAGCAAGGGAGACAAGTTGGTGGGTTTTATATATTGCAAGGAATATAAATTTTTCTAGATGACACAGTGGAATTTTATTTATTTACAGATTATTAGGTTATACTTGATCCATTGAAAACAATATAGTAACGTAATCCTATTGATTTCAGTATGTCTGCTCTGAGTATGACTTAATTGGTTATCACCTACTGTGTGTATTTCAGAAGTCCATCATATTGTTTAAAAATATTAATGTTGATGTGTAACCTACCCACCCCAATACTTGTTGCTTTTTCCTTAGCTCCCTCTGTATCTGTGTTGGTGTGTCTGCGTAGAATATTCTTCCATTGCTTACTAATTTTCAGGAACCTCCCAATATCTTTCCTATTATTTAACACAAAAGGCCTCAGCCCTCCATGCAGAATTTTGTGAGGCTTACCTGTAGTTGCCATTATATGACAAATTTAACCATAGTTGGCTTTTATAAGTGGAAATGGATTTTGGACATATATGAAAGCATCCAGGATTTTGAAGAATTCTTTTTCAGCCTATTTTTGTCTCTCAGAATATAGTTAGGTGTGTAAGGAAAGAAGAAATCAGCACATTGCGCTAGAATTTTCTTTGTATTGTTTAATACCAACTCCCTTCTCTTGCGGGGGCCCAATTAGTGCCAGTACCTTCCCTTAAGGGTTTAGGTGTAATCCTTGATGCCTCCCTTTCCAGGGAGGCACAGGTTACAGCACCAGTCAATGCGACATTTTCCCACCTTCGCCGCATTAAGCAGTTGGTCCCTTACCTTTCCCGCCCTGATCTGGCCACAGTGATTCATGCGACAGTCACCTCCAGGCTTGACTACTGTGATTCGCTCTACGTGGGGCTGCCCTTGAAGCTGTCCCAGAAACTCCAGCGGGTGCAGAATGCAGCAGCGAGGCTTCTCACAGGGTCCCTGCCATGGGAGCATATTCACCCAGTACTTTACCAGTTGCGCTGGCTCCTGGTGGAGTATCAGGTCAGGTTTAAGGTGCTGGTTTTGACCTTTAAAGCCCTTTGTGGCTTAGGACCCTCGTATTTATGGGACCGCCTCTCCTGGTATGCTCTGCAGTGGACCTTAAGGTCCATGAATAATCACAGTTTAGAGGTCCCGGGTCCTAAGGAAGTCAGATTATCCTCCACCAGGGCCAGGGTCTCCTCAGTGATGGCTCCAACCTGGTGGAATGCTCTGTCCCATGAGACCAGGGCCCTGCAGGATTTAACTTCCTTCCGCAGGGCCTGTAAGACAGAGCTATTCCGCCTGCCTTTCAATTTGAACTTAGCCTGATCTTTTATTCCTCTTCCTTCCCTCCCCCTCCCCTTTTTATGAAGATTACCTGTCTAGGATCCCACAGCTAATTCTCTCCTGGTCTCCTCACTGGCCCAAATAGGATTAATTTAGCCAGCTAGCCCTGGTGATCATCTAATGTTTATTGGATGGATTTCCCCCTGAATTGATTTTTGAATTCTGAATTTATTGTTATTCACATTTTATGCTGTTTTTTTGTTGCATCAATTAAGTGTTTTAAATTTGTTGTTAGCCACCCTGAGCCCGGTTTTCTGAACCGGGAAGGGAGGGGTATAAATAAAATTTTATTATAATTATTATTATTGGGCAATGGAATGTAGATTTCAGGACATTACAGTGTGGTAGTATTATGCCTGGGTTGCTCATTCCTTCATATTTAATTGTTTTATAAATATTGTTCCTCAAATATCCCTCAAATTGTTCCTCAAATATATTTAGTAGATATATTATGTTCTAAGAAAGTTAGAACAAAGTTTCATTACACCTGCTGAAGAAATAATGTAAATTTGTAAAGCAACTATTACAAAGTCAACTTAAATTAAAACATAGGGAAACAAATGGTTGTGACTCCTCTAAAATTTTCTCCATCCACCCACAACCGCTATTACTTTAAAAAAATAAATAAATCTCCTGACATTGGGCTGTATCCAGTTTTTTCAGAGTAGACCCATTAAATTTAGTTGTCCTGAATAACATTGCAATCAACAAATAGTGAGTAGCAACACATTCATGG
The DNA here is from genome assembly GCF_964106645.2 of Podarcis pityusensis. Classification (NCBI taxonomy): domain Eukaryota; kingdom Metazoa; phylum Chordata; class Lepidosauria; order Squamata; family Lacertidae; genus Podarcis; species Podarcis pityusensis. The sequence continues at coordinate 62,595,007 of NC_138030.1, forward strand.
TAACATCTAGCTTGACCATAAATTACAATTACGCAATGTACCCATTGCTGTCTTTTTTATTTGTATATTTTATTTGCTTTTTATGTTTTATGTTGCTATGGCCATTGGCTAATGCGAATAAAGTCTATCTTATCTTACAATTACTCAAGGGTGCCCCCCATAGGGTGCAGTATAAGCAAAGCACATTGTTCACATGGAAAATTTCCAGTGTTTTGCTTTTATAAGTCAAGGAGCAGCAGTGAAGTTTGGCAGTGCATAGGACAGTACCATTCAGTTTCTCAGAGCTACTTTGCTTTTGCTATCTGTCTAGACTTCATCATGTGTGTCTCTTACCCCACACTAAAGTGCTTTCTTGTTCAATAATTCATTTGAATGAAGAGCCTTAAGTTAACCTCCCCACCTCCCACCCCATTTCTATTACATGCTATCTTGGGAACCTTTAGTAAATCAAAGGGCTGAAGTAAAATGGGTGTGTAAATACAGTGGTACCTCAAGTTACAAACTCCTCAGGTTACAAATGCTTCAGGTTACAAACTCCGGTAACCTGGAAGTGTTACCTTGAGTTGAGAACTTTGTCCCAGGATGAGAACGGAAATTTTGTGCCGGTGGCGCAGTGGCAGCAAGAGGCCCCATTAGCGAAAGCACGCCTCTAGTTAAGAACAGTTTCAGGTTAAGAACGGACCTCCGGAACAAATTAAGTTTGTAACTAGAGGTACCACTGCACTAAAAATGTTAACACATATGATGCCATTCTACAGCTGGTACACATGTGGTATTTATTCTGTGACAGTGTCCATCAAGATGACCAGTTGTGTGTGTATGCAATAGTTCTCTGCACTTGTATGCACACCTTGCATAGGAGCCAACTCCTAGGGGCTGTGGGGGCTTCAGCCCCCACAATAAAATATTTGAGGTGGTCAGGCCCCCACAAAGTTCATGGACATTCCCATTCAAATGGTGTGTGCACTGCGTCATGTCACTGATGATGTGGGACAGGGCTTACCTAGGCCCCCCACAACATTTTTTCAGATTGGCACCGCTGACACCTTGTATTCCTTCCAGGCCTGTACAGAGGAGGATGGGAACCGGGTACACTTGCTCCAAATTTGGAGAGCTAAGGTGGTCATGGCCCCCGCCAGGGATCGGCTGCTTTTTTGTTTGAGTTTATTTATTTATTCTAACAAGACTTCTGCCCTGGGCTTCTGACATGCTCTGCACCAGCATGATTCCTTCTCAACTCAACTGAGAAGCATTGAAGAGATGGCCATAGGTAGTTATTGAGGCCCAGTACTGCCCAGTGTAAACAATTTGCATTGGAATGGCCCAATCTTCCAGCTGTTTTGTGGGGTATGAGAAAGTGGCTGTGCAGGGGTGGGCTGTCACCACAACATTATCTGCTTTTTAGTCCCGGTCACGTCTCAACTTGGAAAGAAATAGTATCTCTTTATGCGCTTTGAAGTTAGAGTTTTTGTCTTGTTTTCAAGAGAAAGCCGTTATGTCTTTTTAAAGTGTCTTTGATATTCTGTAGCAAACCACAATATTAAGAAACATCCACGTTCATGCCAATGGTTGGTTCACACAACCTCTAAACTGGAATTTGTATATATAGGGTGATATTAAATTCTAGTTCTACTCAGAATAGACCCATTGATGATTTTCGGAGGGTGGAAACATGAGAACAGGCCTCTTCTGCGGTGACTCCCTGCTCTTCCCCAGGGAGATTTGCCTGGCACCTTCGTTGCATATCTTTAGGCACCAGGCAAAATCATTTCTCTTCTCCCAAGCCTTTGTTTAATTGTTTAAACCCAGTCTATGGCCTTTTAAACTATTGGGAGGGGTATTGTTTTTGTTATTATGGTATTTTTCTGTTTTTATATTATAAACCACCCTGTGATCTTCGGATGAAGGGCAGTATATAAATTAAATAAATCAATAAATGATAAAATTACTTAGTTTCTACCGTCGATCCCCGGCCACCACACATAACTCCTGGCAAGAGCCTTCATTCTTACTACCCCTGGGTGTGTCTCGTGTAGGGCTGTGAGGACCCTTTTGCAGAGGGGCTGGGGAACAACGACCCTGCTTCCCCATAACAGGCACCCCTTGTGGGCCGACAGTTCATGTTTGCGGGTTGTGTAGCTGGCGAATTCTGGCCCGGGGCTGCTGCTGGGCCATCCCCTCCACACCCAGTCCAGGACCCGGGATATGACCCTATCTTTCTTGGAATGGTGTGCAACTTCTTGTGCCTGAATGGGGCGGTCGGGAAGCAGCTCCAGGCTCATAACCTCTTGTGCAGGTGCTGGGTCGGGGCCTGTTTCCGGTAGTGGTAGCCTGCTGAGGGTGTCCGCATGGCCCATCGCCTTCCCAGGGCGGTGAATCAGTGCATACTGGTAGCTGGCAAGGAAAATTGACGACCTGAGGACGCGAGGAGACAGCACTTGGGGGGTCTGCCTTTCGGGGGCAAACAAGCCAAGCAACGGCTTGTGGTCAGTCACCACGGTGAAGGGCCACCCGTACAAGAAATCATGGAATTTTTTTTACTCCCTTCACGATTGCCAGACCCTCCTTGTCGATTTGCGAGTAGTTCCGCTCGGTTGCGTTGCGTGTCTGGGAAAAGTATGCCACCGGTACCTCTCTTCCATCTGGGAGTTGGTGTCCCAGGACAGCGCCAATGCCATAGGGCGAGGCGTCGCATGCTAGCACCACTGGCAGCCTCTCGTCGAAGTGTGCCAAGACCGAGTTTGAGACAAGCAAGTCCTTGACTGCCTGGAATGCGGCCTCCTGGCGCTGGCCCCACACCCAAGGGGCCCGCTTGTCCAGGAGTCTGTGTAGGGGCTCCGCTACCGCCACCTTGTGGGGAAGGAAGGAATGGTAAAAGTTCAATAGTCCCAAGAAGGCCTGAAGTTCAGTCTTGCTCTTGGGCGCTGGGGCATCACAAATGGCCCGTACCTTGTCCCCAGTCGGGTGGACCCCTTCTGCGTCCACCATAAATCCCAGAAAGTCCACCTGAGGCACTCCTAGTAGACATTTTTCCCGCTTCACCTTGAGACCCGCCGTCTGGAAACGGTGCAGAACGGTGCGGAGGCGGTCCTCAAACTCCTCTGGTGTGGGCCCGGCAATCAACACATCATCAAAGAAGGGGGTGACGCCAGGAATCCCTTTAAGGAGAGAGTCCATTAGATTCTGGCATATGTCTGGTGCCACACTGAGACCGAATTGCAGCCGCTTTACCCTGAACGCTCCTCTGTGCGTCACAATCGTCTGTGCCTCTGCTGTGGCCTCATCTACTGGCAGCTGTTGTTATGCTTGGGCCAAGTCCAGCTTGCCAAAAAATTTCGACCCAGCCAGGATGGCAAGGACATGGTTGACCACTGGCACTGGGTATGCATGGGCCGTGAGGGCCTTGTTTATGGTACATTTGTAGTCTGCGCAGATGCAGACCGAACCATTAGGCTTGACGGGTGTGACGATTGGGGTTTCCCAGGTGGCATTAGGCACCGGCTCCAGCACTCCTTGCTCCACGAGTCGGTCCAATTCCTCGTCTATACGGGGTTTCAGGGCGAACGGAACCCGGTGGGCCTTGAGCCTGACCGGTCGTACTGTGGGGTCAAGCTGTAGAGCAATGGGGGGGCCCGTATACTGTCCCAATTTCCCATCGAAAACCCCCGGAAATTCCTTGCATATGGCGTACACGTCCACTTGTAAGCTAGGGTGGTTCACCCCGGTGATGGCTAGCCCCAGTGGTCCAAACCATGCCAATCCCAGTAAGCTAATGTAGGGGCCCTTGACCACAAGCAAGTCCAGTTGCCGCGTCCGCCCTCGGTATTGCACCCTGAAGGTCCCCACCCCCATTGTGGGGACCTTATGTTTCTGGAAGTCCCGGAGGGTGAATGGGGCCAGCCTGAGTTTGGGACCCCCAGTAGGACACAGTTTCCTTAAGGTCCTTGCCGAGATTATGGATAGAGTTGAACCCGTGTGAAGCTCCATGCGGCATGGGGCCCCCTCTATCTGTACCTCTACATAAATTTTCTCTACGTTGGGGTGGGGCAACTGGTATACCTGGAAGTCCGTGAGCTCCGTCGAGTTGCCTTGGTGCGTTGGGCCCCGGGACCTGGGGCTCTTGGATCGGTCATCTGATGCCTGGCGTCGGGTGGGCCGAGCCCGACACACCCGGGCGATGTGTCCCGATTTTCTGCACTGCCTGCACTCTGAGTTGCGGAAACGGCAGGTCCTCCTCTCGTGACTTTCCCCGCAGCTTGCACAGTTCCCTCCTTCTCGTCGAGGCAGCTGTGGTATGTGGGCTGCTTGAGTGTGCTGCTGTACTCGGTGCACCTCCTCCCTGTCGGATCCTGAGTCGTCGGTGAGGTCTTCGTGGTGGACCCTCGGTTGGGACGGCAGGCTCGGCTGTGCCTCTTGCGTCGACCTCTCGGCAGCTTCCGTTGCCAGGGCCTCCTCCAGAGCGACCTGGAACGTTAGGTCCTTCTTAGCGTAGAGGCGTCGTTGCAGCTTCTTATCCTTCAGGCCACCGACGAGGCGGTCACGAAGCATGTTCTCCAGCTCTGAGAAGTTGCAGAACTGGGCGGCTTGGCGGAGAGAGGTCACAAACCCAGTTATGGTTTCCCCAGGGGCTTGCCGCTTTGCGTAGAAGGCATTTCGATGAGCCACCACTGAGGGCTACGGCGAAAAGTGCCCCTTCAGCTGTTCCATTATTGTTTTGTATGGAACAGTAGCGACGTCTTCAGGCGCAAGGAGAGCCCGGGCGATTTCAAACGTCTCCTCTCCGCAGACGCTGAAGAATATCTCCCTCTTCTTGGCGTCTTCTTCGTCGGTGACCCCTTTGGCTTCTGGGAGGAAGGTGAAATGGGAGGTGTACGCTTCCCAGTCTCCAGATGCTGGGTTGAACGGTGAGAAGCTGCTGCCGGTTGCCATTCTGAGTTCCTTGTGTCCCGGAGCTGAAGCCTGGATACACGGTGCGAGGCAGCGGTGCGTCAGGTGGCGGTGCTGCGGTGCTGTGTGTGGCAGTCAGCTCAGCAGGATCCTACCTTCGTCGCCAGTGAAATATACTCAGAGTCGCAAAGTGATTTCATGCTCTTTATTCAGCTCATAGCGGTGAGGAGGAATGAATGAAAGTCCCCTCAAAGTATCTGCTTTATATACATTATTTACACAATGGGCTGCACATGATTGGCTAATTCCGGAATTCTACTGTAAGCCAATCAGGTTGTGGATTCACTTCTATCTGGAGCATTATTGGGTTGTTCCTGCCAACCAATCATACTGCTGCATTGTTCTAGGACCAATCAGACTGCTGCATTCTGAATCCTATTGTTCTAGGACCAATCAGACTGCTGCAGTTTGGATCCTATTCAACTCAGTACATAACAGTTTCATTAATTTCAGAGGGGCTATTCTGATTGGTTTATAGTTGAATACAGCTACAGGAGGTACTCTGTACATGTACGATGTAAAATTGGATCCATGGTGCACATGAGATCAGACACCGTCACTCTTTCCAATGGGAAAGCTCTAACTGCAGGTGAAAGCATATATGTACAATGTGCTTGCGTAGCTCTGAACATTGTATGTTCATAGGCATGCATTCAGGCTCATGGTGCCGTTGCACATATGACATTTCCAAATTACAGATTATTTGAGCTGGTCCCAAATTAATTTCTAGTTAGGATTAAAACAGCAACTATGAAGGAGATTGTCGTCTGGGCAGCCCAGTACCTCCATACACACTGCCCAGGCTTGTGTCCCGGGCAGGTCAATTCGCTGCTTGCTAATGCAGTGGCTTGACTTCACCCCCAAAGGTGCACTCCATTGTCTCTTGAGACAGACGGATGCCAACAAGTCTCAAAGCAGCGGAATGTATGTACTGATTGGAAGAGAGCAAAGAAACAATAAGAGCAGTTGGCAGTCCTGCAAGCTCCATTATTATAACTTAACCTTCATACCAAGATCATGTGAATTTCCAGTTGGTCAGTCAAGACTGTGCAAACTTCTTTCTCTCTAATCCCCCAAAGCCATTATTTCACTGACCAGGACTGTGCACTAGTGCTGCTGCATCTAAGTTGTATTTCTGCAAAGAAGACAAATTTTGAGCTGAGGTGTCTAAAAGACTGGGAGTGGTGGGTCCATTGGGCAATATTCCATTATAGCCTCCATGTCATATGGCTTCAAGGGCATATCCCTATATCAAGGTTCAAACCAAGGCTAGTGTTCTAGAAAGTTTGCCAAGAACATTGAATTATTAGATTTAGAGGACATTGTCCTTACTTGAAAATCTTAATGCAAAATTCATACTAAAAATCAAATCATGCCCCTTGTAAGTCAGCTGTTAACCATGTGTACCTGGTTTGAACTCTTATAGCTACCTCTTATACCTTAAATGAGGTATAAGAGACCTTTGGCCCTCCAGATGTTGATGGACTGCAATTCCTATCAGCCCCAGCCAACATCACCAATTGTCAGAGATGATGGGAGTTGTAGTTCAGCAGCATCTGTAGAGCCAAAGGTTCCTCACAGATGGATAAATCTGTTACTTAAAAATTCTCCAGCATGTATAGCACAGGTCACTGGAAAATCCTGCAGCAGGGATTTGAGAGAGCAGATCCTTTGAGAAAACACAGCGTGTTTAAATGGAAAAAATGTTAACTTCACCAAGTTCCTTTTAATCCTGGTATTATGTGAAAGAGTAAATAATTATTTTTCCAGAACTTTAAAGAATACCTTAAGACGGTTGCAGAGATAGATAACTCTTATCTAAGTCTCCTTTAGCAGTCACTGAGACAGATTTTATTTGCTTCCACTGTGAGTATTGGCTGTGGCAAAAATGCTCTCATCCTTTACCCACTTCGCATATTTACTTCAGTAGTAAATATGTTTAGCAATACCAATGGCTACAGAAGAACTACTAGGATATGATTAAATACGCCTGCTATGGAAGGAGAAGACAGACGAATTACAGGGGGTCGTCAGCAACACTCTAGGTTTTCTCACCCCATCGTTTAGCCTTGTATATACAGTTTGTTACTGCATTACAAGGTAACAAGTGAGAGATGCCAGTGTTAACTCTGCTGGTTCGTGTGTTTTACCGTTGTGTTTCCTGAAAAGCTGCAGCCTGGTCCCACAGCTTTTTATTTCTTCTCTCCTGACGTTCTTGCGCATTTCCGAGCCTGCTGGTTTTGAAAGTCCCTCATGTCTGTATCCCTTTTGTTTCCTCTGGTTTTCTAATGGCAGTTCCCTGCCCCTTGATGCGGATGCTCTCCAAGCGAAATTAATTCCAGTGCACTCTTGGAAGGTGGTCTGGGTGAAATTCCTTCTGCATCCTCCTCCTGAGGATAATTGTTTATGATGTGACGTCAGGCCAATTGATTTTTCTCTTGAATGGTTGGTGGGGGGCAGGGAAGGAGGGACTGGCAGGGAGGAGAGGGGAATGGGGGGGGGGGAGGAATCAGCCGACACAAATGTGAAGCCAGGCTTACAGTTTCTCTGTGTTATGAGATCTATAGAAGCTGACATCCTGGATACATGGGCATTATCAGAAGGCAGCTGCGCAGTTCCATTTATACAGTACCATGCCAGCAGAATTTATTTTTAATTTGTTTTTTTTTAAATAAAAAAGAATATAATTAAATCAATTTTTGCCCCAACTCTGTTTACATGCAGATTTCACAGCAAACCTCTCTGCTAATCTGACAGTGCTTGATAATTAATCTTGTTCACCCAGATGCTGCCACAAGATTATAGAGGGGGGAAGTACATCACAAGGCACAGAAGCTGAGGGCGTGTGTGTGTGTGTGTGTGTGTGTGTGTGTGTGTGTGTGTTGTGAAACCGAGGGGGAGAAAGGGGGGAAAATAGGTTCCTGTGTTCTCCAGGGGTATTGTGTCAGGAGATGCAAGCAAGCTACCATGTGACGAGATAGAAAGCTAGAGGGATTGGCTGAGATACTAGCAGGCGTGTGAGCTAAGCCAGCTCCCTCCACCCCTCCCTTTCTCTCTCTCTCTCTCTCTCTCTCTCTCTCAGCATCCTTCTGTGAGCCTGTAGGTGATACAGCTACAGCAGCATCCATGGCCTATCTTTTGCCTTAGCACACTCTCATTCTGTTTTTTCCTCCGCATTTTATTTTCTTCTGGCTGCTGCACCAATCATGTATCTAAGACACTGGTTTTAAGGGCTTACATTAAGCATCTGATAACTGGAATCATAATTTCCTGTATTTTTTCAGGCTCTGTGGAAACTGAGGAATGCAATTCTGCCACCATGATGGAAGGTAGGTTCTGCTCTGATTATGCCTTAACATTTTTAGCGCTGTGTGTTACAGCAGTGCTTGGAGGGCAAAACTGTTGATGCCTTAGATGGGTATCATCTATGGAACATTCTGGGTGCAGGATTAAAAATATTAAAAGCCGAACTTCCGTGGTACAAATAACTGACTTGCCAGATACCATCTCTAGTGATCAAATTCTCGGTTCTGTTGATGCAGTTGTGGTTGTGGACATTTTTTTATTCATGCAGATCTTCTCAGGGTGGAAGAAAATCCAGCAGTTAGTGACACATTGAAATACTCTGTGCAAATAAAGAGAAGGGGAGAAACATTTGCATAGCAAATATGGAAGATGGGAGTATTTTATTTTATTGCATTAAGAATGGTGCGTTGAATACTCTATAGAAAAATCACTGACACTTTTTTGTGCCTGTTTGGGGGGGTGGGGGGAGAAAAGGGTTGCATAAAACATTTTCAGGTTAGATTCACTTAATCTTTTACTGGAGAAGGAATCTATTTTGTTCTGTAGTTATTACTTCTTTAGACATACACCTGAAATAATTAGAAGGATGCAGATATATTCAAACATAAGAAAAGAAGGATACTTTTGGGTTTTCCCATTAGTGTAGTATTTGTGTTTGGAGGCCATAACATAGCAATCCTCCAGCCCTTTAATTTGCAGCAGTTGTGGTCATAGAATGTTAGGCTCTTCTAGCTTAGAGCTTTGCTATAGTGAAATGTATGTGACTTTATGTAAAACAACATGGCCCACTAAGTATCATAGGGCTCATGCTGGTATAGTGAAACATGTACATATAAGCATGTATGGTTGAAATATGGAACATAATTCAGTTTGACAGGTCTCTTGCAAGAGGGCTTTATCTTTCTGAGGTGGAAAATACTATTTTTTGTTTCACCAATTCTGAGCTCTTGAGGGAAAGGAATCCACCCTGGGATGTTGAACTAAGATAAAATTCTTAATTGTTCTACGGTTTCTGAGATGATGACAAAATTAGTAATGAGGTTAAAGGCATTCTGGTATACTGAGACTGCATTTTTTGTGGCTTTCATACCACAACATGCTGCAGAGATACTAGCTTTTGTAAAAATGATCCATACAGTTTTGTGTCCAATACAAATATAATAGTCCGAAGAAGTAGGCAGCTCAAAGGGGAAAACTGCATTTATCCTGCATATTCAGTAAAGATTGATGATTTCACAGCTAAACGTTTATTTGCCTGCCATTTCCCCTACCATCACTGTAAGGTGTCTAACTATGGATGTCATCCCATATCACAGCCTTTTCTTGACTATGACAAATTTCATAAAACCTTTTCTGTAACAAGATATGCAGTCTATATAGCTGAAGAACCAGTATAAATTTAAATGCATTGCAGTTTGTGGCCTGTGTGTTTCTTTAAAAATAATAAATTACCTAAATTGCAATATGAATTAATAGTCAAATAGAAACCAAACTCAGTTTTTAGTCTGTTGAGATTTTTTAACAATTTAAGCATGCTGTTTGAAGATCATATCACAGTAAGACACAGCTTTGATTCCCTGCCTCCCTCTTTCCTGCTATATATTGCACTGTCACGTGTGGAGTTCAGTGCATATTATTAAGCTTTATGAAAGTTCTGTTTAATTTAAATATGAATTAAACAAACACACGTACAGTGAGTTTATTGCCTGTAATATCATAAATTTGTAGGTACCCATGAGACACATTGCAGGCATTTCTTGGAGATGACAAAATAATACCATTTTAGGTTTTTTGCGATGAGAGAAAGCTACACATAGAGAGAGATAGCATACTTGTTGGAGTGGCCTAAGTCAACTAGTTACTAGCCTTTTTAATTTGCATAATGCTTTCAGGAGCCATAAGCAAATGAGAACTGAAAGGTAAAATCATTCTTATTAGCATAATTATGGAATTCCTGAATTTTCAAATGCTGTTAAGCTGATATTTGGACTGGAGAATAGTGAACTCCAGTCGAAGCAAATCAAAACAATTTAAATATTTCCCAAAGTTAAGCATCTAAATCGTGTGAACAGATATGAGGGTCCTTTTTTAATGTTTGTTATATTTGAAATTTAACCATTTGTTATTTAACCTGTTCCACAAATTGTGTTTAAAATGTGCAAGACAATGTGTGCTGTTTCAGAGTAACACACACACACACACACACACACACACAGGAACATACACGTGGAACCAATGGTATTGAGACCAAGAAATTAACCTGCTCATTCTTTAACCTCTTTCACAGAGGAATATATTGGATCATAACGGGGGGCGGGGTCAAAGAAGAGAAAGATGCTGATGGAACCAACTTAATTATGACTTACAGCACAATCCTATGCAAGTTGACTTAAAAAGTTGGTTCCCTTTAGTTCAATGTGCATAGGATTGCTGTGGAACTCCCTTCCCTGGGAGTGTATATACATCAGTGTTTGGTCTCCAGCCTCCTAGAAAGCTTCAAGCCTTCTCTACTCCCATACTTCTCTCTTCTGCTTAGGTATATTTCTCTGAAGGCCTGTTTACCATAGGAGTTTGATGATTGTTTAAAAAATCTAATGTTTTGTGGTGGTTATTTTCTGGGGCTTGTATCCTAACTAGGTTGCTCTGAATGGAAGGGCTCCTTCCATGTTGGATTAGGATCTGGGAGACCAGGTAAAATTGGAAGGAAGAAAGGTAAAATGGAAGGGAAGGCTGGGTCTGTGGAGCATGGCCAACAGTTGTTGAGCTGAGATGTAATATATTGGTTGAAATAAATAACTAATTGAAATAAATAACTAATTGGCTGCAAGGCATGAGGCCACCTCTTTCCACCCATATGCCAAAATTTAAAGACAAAATAATTGTCTTACTGTGTTTTATATGCATATTGTATTTCAAACAACTTTGACCAGATCTGAAAATTATCACATTAAAAACAGATTGTTGATCCATCTTGTGCCTAAACATGAGCTGGATTTCTATTCTGCTGTTCTAACGTCAGCAGATCTGTTTTATAATCACACCAGCAAACAGTAATTCTTATTCCCAAGAGCAGTAGTATATGGTGCCTCTTTTGAGCTGGCTAGGGGAAACCTGAACTGTTAAGAAATCATTTGGGCTAATGCACACTCCCAATACTGGATTTGTTTGGGCTTTGGGGAAAATGCAGTATGAATGAAGAAAGAGGAAATGTATGACTATACTAAAGGCCTAAGAAAGCTCAGCAAAAGTTGGAAATTCCATTATCATAAAAACTGATATTTGCAGACATTTTAAAACAAAACTGATTCAAGTTGAAGCTGCATGCAGATACCATATAGACAGATGTTCTTTGCTTTATTGTGTATAGATTGTGCAGTCTGGGCCTACATGCATTGATCACTAAGCAGATGCATTCCCATGTAAACAGTATCCAGTGTGTGGACTGCAGGTGCATGTGTGGGGTGTTGGAATAGCCAGCCCAATCCTAAATGTCTGCCGTGTATTTAATATTCTTTATTTAAATATTTCCACTGCCCTTCCGCAGAGCTTCTAGGGCAAACTGATACAATTCAAATAAAGCATAAACAACAAACTTTTAAAAAACCATTAATATTGTTAGAAGACTGGGAAAATGAAAACATTGTTGCCTGGCACCTGGTGATAAGAGGGGCGTAGTCGAAAGCATTTGTGAATGAACAGCTTCCATGGTCAAATAACTGGAAACTTTAATTTTATGGAAGCTGAATATAAATGGACACCCACACTCATTAAGGATCCCCTCCCAAATAATTAGAGGTTCAAACAGAATTTTTGTCTCAGTCTGTACTTGTTTTGTAGAATAACTCTACTTTCGAGTTAACTCCTTTTTACTTATTTTGACAATTGAAATTTTTCAAGATGGCAAAAAGCCTAAAATGACTACTGTATCTTAGGCAACTGTAATGCATCAGTAACAATTGTTTGTCCTTCAGGCAAGATAGCATTGTGCAAATGTAAAGCTTGGAGCATTGCAGCTTGACAGCATTCATTCCAAATAGGCAGCATACTATCTTGTGCTATATTCTGTGCTACAGATAAATGGCAGAACTATTCTACCACCTTTTCTAATTCCTCTGCTTTTAATTGAATGCTAAATCTTTTTAGTGGTTTTCTTGGATTCTTGACAGTGAAAGTTGATAGCTATTGTTTGCACTTAGCATTTACCGCACTTTTAAACATGTTCATTCCATTACAGTCATTCTCCAATTTCTCTTCACAACAATCCTGTGGGCTAGGCCACATGTTTTCCCTGTGGCTGATCAGGAACTAAAACTGTAAAACTGCAATTTGCATAAAGCCAGGCACTAAGTCCATGGCTGAGTGGGATTCAAGGTCTCCCATGGCACCCAAACGTAGAACATAAGAAGAGCCCTGCTAAATGAGACCAAAGGCCCATCTAGTTCTGCCTCCTCTTCTCACTAGACAACCACATGGCTTTGGGAAGATGGCCAGGAGGGCTTGAATACAACAACAAACTTCCCACTTGTGCTTTCCAGCTACTGGTATTCAGTAGCATACAGCCTCCAAAACATGAGATATCATACAGTCATCATGAATGATCTTCTTGCAGTCCATGGGACTCTCAAGAGTCTCCTCCAGCACCATAATTCAAAAGCATCAATTCTTTCGGCAGTCCAGCTCTCACCTCCATACATTACTACTGGGAAAACCATAGCTTTAACTATATTAATAGCAGTAATTTTTCCTATAATTTGTCTTACCAGAAAACAGGCAAAGGAGTATTCATTGCAAAGCATCTTTATACAACATATTATAGAGCCAGTCAACACTATTTCCCCTTCCTCACCTTTCAGCGCAGGATGTTGAGATATGCAAGAACTAGAAATACTGTTCTAGGGCCACCTGCAGCATCATTGACTCTTGTGCACTTAACAATCGGTGCCTTGCATAGTGTTCCTCTTTTGTTTTGACCTATCCAGGTGAGTCAATCTCACAAAGATGCTTCCAAAATCTACACAAGCAAACACAGCATATTGAGTGACCAATCAGCACCTAGCTGCCCTAACTTTGTGTTTTGAATATGCAGGACTTAAAAAAACAATCCCACAGGAAGTGAAAAGGTGAGGAACAATCTCCCATTTCATTTCGGTAGTCAAAGACTTTTGGAGTTAGTTTGAATTATATTGCTTTTCAATAGTATTTAGCAAGACTATCCACCTCTGTGATGGCTTATTCTAAGCTGTATTTATTGTTTGCTCAGAGCTAGTCTGTTAGTCTGTGGGGAAAACCTATGTGTCTTGTCCAGCTGTATATGGCACATAGCCAAACTTATGTTCAGTCAAATACATGTAGTGGGGGAAAGAGACTTCCAGACGTCAATCAGTTTGAGTTAATGTGCTTCTTGTATAATTTTTAGAAGTGTTTTAATTTTTATGAATCCCTGTTTACTATTGTGTACTTGGAACTAAAATTTAGATATTATCACCCACCCACCCTCCAAGCATGTGTGCGCTAAATTATTTTCTATTTAATATATCTTGCCTCATAACCTCTTGTTTCTTATTTGGGTGTTCAGTACTAATACACTGTATTCTGGTGCTCCCCTGTTTAGAACTTCCCCGCAAAGTGTGAATCCCTGGAATGGCAGGGCAATGGGAGTGGGTTTCCACTTTCCCCATACTGTGTTAGTTGCGTATGGGCAACTAACACAGCTGTATGCAGCTGTATAGCTGTATGCAGCTATAGTGTTTGTTGTATTCCTTCTGGAAATAATGAGAGCAGTCCAACTAAAGTTGAGCACCTATACGTCCCATTTATTTTGGTGAGAGAATCAAGCCTATGGATAAGCATCTTCAGTTAATACTAGTTTGGTTTAACTGCTCTCTTCACTTTGTCTAAGTTGGGTCAATAGTTCTAGTATTTCACTACAATTATCTTAGTACTTGAGAGTGCACATTATATAGGAGACTAATGGTTTGCTGGTGAGCAGTACACCAGAGGTGAGGAACCTGTGACCTAGGTACTGTTAGACGGCAGCTCAAATCAGCCCCAACCAGCTTCGCCGACTGTCATAGATGATGGGAACTGTAGTCCAGAAACATCTGGAAGGCCAGAGGTTCTCCACACCTGCAAAAAACCAAATATCCACAGTCAAATACAGAAGTGATGCTTCTTGCATTTACTCAGTACACACTTGTAGTGGTGCGTGAAAGAGTTGAGCGTCCCTTTACCAGCTTATCCTGTATTTATTCCAACATTCTTCACCCATGATATTATTTAGTATTATTTATTAAATTTATATACCACCCATTTCACTGGCTAACTTTTCTGTGTTATAAAACCAGGCACAGTGAATTGAACTTTTAAAATAACCTTCTGGTTATTTAACATAGTTAATAAGGGTTTTTTTTCTTTCATACCGAGTTGTACATATTAACCTGAACATCTCTAAGCAAAGCTCAAGTATTTAAAGGGGGGGGGGGGCAGGGAACAACCTACCTATGTGTCAGAGCTGCTTCCAGATCCTAGCTCACAGAGGATCACGCTAGCCAGCGATCATTAAATAAAAGTCTTTATTGAGTTACAGTTTCCATTCTCAAGCTGCTGCGTGCAACTCTACGTCTCATGGTTAGATCGGCGAAGCTCCATCTGAGTCTCCGCCCCTTGTACACCAACTTAATATCCTAGCCTTGCTCCACCTTTTCCGCCTGACTGTTCTTCTCTGGGTCCCTCTGCCCCCCGGGGTCTCTTCCTTCCGGGATTCCTCTGACGCTGACGCTGACCCCCCTGACTCTTCTCCCTCCTTTCGGCGGGCTTTAGGACCTGGCTCCCTTTCCGGGCTGCCTACTGCGCCACCTTCCTGTGCATTTGAACTTGGCACGCGCGCCCAACCTTCCACCTTCCGTCTGACCGTTTCTTCGCTCCCCGATGGAGGTGTGGCCACTCCTGACTCGTGCCCTCCCCCCTGTTGTGAGCTGCCAGCGCTTGATCCCTGGCGCCCTTCCTCTTCCCTGCTCTCTGGCGGTGACGCTGGTCCTGATTTCCAACTGCTCCCCTCTGAGTCCCCTCTGGCTCTATCTTCCTGGGGTGTCCCCCTAGGCTCCCCCCTTGCCCTGGCCACTGGTGCTCCTTTCTGTGAATCTTCTGATTCACTGGAAAGACTCGGAGATCTCGGGTCGTCGTCATCACTCATCTTTTCTTCTGCCTCCTCTCCCTCGCTCTCTGTTTCCTCCCTTGCCCTTGCCTCTGCTCCTGAACCCCTGACACTATGTCTTGATGTCCAGGAAGACTGGGATGCAAACCCATTGCTGTGAGAAGGAAAATGAGGTTAAATTATAGGTCATGCGTGAAGATGTTTATGCAAATCTGTTTTCTTGTATCTATATAAGGAGTCCAGGAGACAGTTAAAACTGCAACTAGGCTAAAGTGTTTCTGCTACTGTGAAGGAGTGGGTGGAATTCAATCCATTGCAGCCAGCGTACTTACCTATATGTCATGACACAGCAGCATTCCAGTGGGCATTTTAGGTCACAAAAAAAGATGGCTGACCCCACTCACATATTTAAATATACCGTATTTTTCGCTCTATAAGACGCACCAGACCATAAGACGCACCTAGTTTTTGGAGGAGGAAAACAAGAAAAAAAATATTCTGAATCTCAGAAGCTAGAACAACAAGAGGGATTGCTGCGCAGCGAAAGCAGCAACCCCTCTTGCTGTTCTGGCTTCTGGGATAGCTGCGCAGCCTGCATTTGCTCCATAAGACGCACACACATTTCCCCTTACTTTTTAGGAGGAAAAAGTGAGTCTTATAGAGCAAAAAATACGGTACTTCACAGTGTACAGAAAAAGAGACAGATTACAAAGTGAAGTTTTAAGAACCATTATCATGCCGAGCCTCATCTGGATTGGGGCCATGGTACGTGGGTAGAGGGGTGAGGGTTCTTCCTGCTGTCAGAGTCCCAACAAAAACCATACTCCTGCTTTGCAATTTGTCTTGGGAGAAAAATATTCTGTTTGCACTAAGTGTGGCAGAAATAGTTGCTTCATACTGCGCAGGGATATAAGGAGCCTTTGGCCATCCATATGTTGTTGGATTTAGATTTGGTGGACAGAGTGCCTGAAGAACTATGGATGGAGGCTCGTAACATATGGTTACCAGATTTTTTTTAATGAATCCGGGAACACTTTTTTTTTTTTTTTTTTGAAGCAGAGTAGCAACAGGGAGTCAGTAGTGGGGATGGTGAGGCAAAAGACCCTGAGCCCAAGCACACGTGCATATTTTATAAAGGTGCAAAGGCCTTCTTTTGCACCCTGTGAAACGTAAATGCACAGAGTTTTTTAAAAAAACTGGGCAACAGCACGCCGCCTGCCCATGACTCCCGAGCCTTCCCCGATCTCCTTCCCCCTTCCCCCTTTGTTTTGACAGATCAGGGGAGGCTTGGGGGTCACAGGCGGGCGGCCGTTGCCCAGGAGGGGCCAGTCTGGTAGTGCAGTTGGCTCTGGCTGGCTTCAGGAGCTGCTTGCTGCTCACTGCCGTGGCACAGGGAAAATGGTGGGCGCCACAGCAGTGAGCAGCTCCTGAAGCCAGCAGAGCCAACTGCTAAGACTGCTGCTGCCATGTTTCCCGGGGACAGATTTGCAAATCTGGGGACATTCCGGGGATGGAATTTGTCCAGGGACAGATTTGCAAATCTGGGGACTGTCCCCGGAAACTGGGGACGTCTGGTAACCCTATTGTAACATTATACAGGAGGCAGCAACGAAAACCATCCCAATGAAAAGGAATGCAAGAAAGCAAAGTGGCTGTCCAATGAGGCCTTACAAATAGCGGGGGAGAGAAGGCAAGCAAAATGTGAGGGAGATAGTGAAAGATACAGGAAATTGAATGTAGATTTCTAAAAAATAGCAAGGAGAGGCAAGAGGGCCTTCTTAAATGAGCAATGCAAAGAAATAGAGGAAAACAACAGAATGGGAAAAACTAGAGATCTGTTCAAGAAAATTAGAGATATGAAAGGAACATTTTGTACAAAGATTACCATAATAAAGGACAAAAGTGGAAAGGACCTAACAGAAGCAGAAGACATCAAGAAGAGGTGGCAAGAACACACAGAAGAATTATACCGGAAAGATATGGAGGTCTCGTACACCCCAGGGAGTGTGGTTGCTGGCCTTGCGCCAGACATTCTGGAGAGTGAAGTCAAATGGGCCTTAGAAAGCACTGCTAATAACAAAGCCAGTGGAAGTGATGATATTCCAGCTGAACTATTTAAAATTTTAAAAGATGATGCTGTTAAGCTGCTACTCTCGATATGCCAGCAAGTTTGGAAAACTCAGCAGTGGCCAGAGGATTGGAGAAGATCAGTCTACATCCCAATCCCAAAGAAGGGCAGTGCCAAAGCATGCTCCAACTACCGCACAATTGCACTCATTTCACAAGCTAGCAAGGTTATGCAGGCGTCTTTGAATTTCATTGTTCCTGCCAACCTAGCAGTTCGAAAGCACGTCAAAGTGCAAGTAGATAAATAGGTACCGCTCCAGCGGGAAGGTAAACGGCGTTTCCGTGCGCTGCTCTAGTTCGCCAGAAGTGGCTTAGTCATGCTGGCCACATGACCCGGAAGCTGTACACCTGTTCCCTCAGCCAATAAAGCAAGATAAGCGCTGCAACCCCAGAGTCGGCCATGACTGGATCTAATGGTCAGGGGTCCCTTTACCTTTACCTAATCCTCCCTCAGTTACTTTGATTCCCCAAACCAGTTTCAGAGTGCCTGCTCTCTCTCTTCCCCCACCCACTACTTCCCTCCTTTCAGATCCCTTCCCTGGAGCTTTGGCTGAACCCCCTTAGTCCTCCAATACTGTCTCTAAGCTTCAGTTTAAGGAACTTCATTTGTACTTACTCTTCTTATTATTTCCCCTTCTCTGTCTTCAGCTGTCTCCCCAACTGGGGATACCGTAAAGCACTATGTACATTGCTAGTGCTATAGAAATCAAAGTGGGTCTGTAGAGATTTCTGTTCTTTTACCTGATATGCTGTTGAGTAAGCTGGTTTGTGGTTTCCCTGTGTTCTGGTGTTGTGCTGCATCGAGCAGGAAATATGTGCCCTCATTCGTTCATTTATTTTGGTCGTTTACTGCAGTTTCTTGGGGCAATTCACATTTTATCTCTTGAATGACCATTTTCTCATGTTTTATCATTAAGAAGTCTCCTTCTGCCTGTATTGGCCTCTGGGGTCATGAGGAGTGCACAAGGTAAGGTGAATGCTGGAAGTGTTTTCCAGCCACGGTTGCTTGTATTGGCAGCCAGTAAAATGGAGTCTGCTCTGCTTCTCCAGTGGACCATGGTGGACAAAGAGAAACTTGCTTAGTAAGAGAATGTGCAGAATCAAGTATCTAAATGGGCCTCAGAAGATAGGCAAATCCAGAGCAGAGGTCAATATTTTCCTACTTTCTAAGGCCAAACTAGAATTACTTGCTCAGAGGATGTTTGGAATCAAGCTTCTCTTTGTCTGTAATCCTTCTTGGCTCCAGGTTTAGGAGAGCCCTTGGGCAAGAACTCCCATAGTCCTTTCAACACCATAAGTCTCTTTTTCACTGCAGCAGCTCCAGGGAGCTATTGTCATCAGGTCCCTTGTGGGGGGTGACCCCCTTGACACATGACTGTGCCATACCCGCCAACATTTCTCTGATGAAAATAGGGATGTCTCATTTCATAATGATAACTTTACCATTTATACCCCACACATCTTACTGGGTTGCCCCAGCCACTCTGGGCAGCTTCCAGCATATATAAAAACATAATAAATCATTAAACATCTTTAAAAAACCTCCCTATACAGGATTGTCTTTAGACGTCTCGGGGGGCTGATAATTCCATGCCCCCAAAATTTCTCCAATGAAAATAGGGACATCCTAAAGAAAAGATGGACATTCCAGGATCAAATCAGAAACTGGGGCGGATTCTCTAAATCAGGGACATCCCTGGAAATTAGGGACACTGCTGTGCTGACCCTTGATTGCTGACCCTGCCTGTTCCCTGGAAGACCAGAGCAGGCTCTTACTGGCTTCCAAAGCAAGCCAAATGAGGAAGCTTTACTTGTGTGTTTGTTGATTGGTGTCAAACCCAACCGGTCATAATGGACTTCTCAAGCATCACTTCCTACAACATGGTTGCTATGGTGTTGCTTAGAGAGGCGTTTAGTGTCATGGATCAAGAAGGGAGGACCTTCTTATCATGCTTCCAGGAAAGTGTAGTGGAAGATGGGTAAGGACTTAAAATCGTTCCCTTACTCTCTGAAACTCTAGCTTAAGTCAATGGCCCATGCTATATGTTCCCTGTATACAAAAGCTGTGGTGCAGGAATTGGATGCTGATACAGCACACACAGTCAAGATAGCTGCACTTCAGGGTAATGAGGAAAGGAAAGAAGATATTGGTTCACCCTCTAACAGGAATGAGCGTAAGTTGTGTATTTGAGGGGGTTGATGGTCAGAGTATTGCTGCCTAAGGCAAAGGACAAAATGGCAGTTCCCCTCCCCATTCCACTTAAGAGAAGCAATGGAACCTCAGTTCATCACTAACAACGGGATGGTGTACTCCACAACAACTGAGGTAGCATGCTAGTTTAGGGGGTGCAAGGACATGTTGTACAGCATATACAGCTCTGTCCTCCAATAGAAAAGAATGGCCAGGGGGGCTCAGAAGGAACAGCCAAGGGGCTGCTTTCACCACCATCTGCCCCCTGAGGTAGTCACCTCACTTTGCCTAATGGTAGGGCCAGCCCTGGTTGTGTTTGATATTTTATTTATTTTTCTGCTCTGTGAACTTGGTGTCCGTATCCCAAAGATTAACCTAGTGTCCGTGGCTATGGAAACACTCTGATATTCCTGTAGCAGAAGCAGGAAAAGCCCATCTTACTGACAGCAGTGTGGAGAAAGATAAAATAAGCAACAAATGAACTGTTGCCAATGGTTTTCAGACTCACCCGACTGTCCCCTTTACGGTTTACATGCGGCACAAGTAGCCTGAGAAATCAGCTGGGCTTACTCCCAGGCAAGAATTGATAGGACTGAAGTTTTAGAGATACTTCTGGCTTTTCTGGTGGTGTTTTAAAACTACAAACTGAACATTATAGATGAAACTCTCATCTAACTTCTTTCCAAGATTTCTCAGTCCTTTTTCTTTTACAGTTCACACTGCTACAAGCTATGGTCAGTAACTGCCAGTTCCTATTATCTTCAGAAAGATGGCTCCTTACACTTGAGATAAAGCCTTTAGTCTGTGGTGATTTATCTGGAAAAGACTATGTAAGAATAATAAAAAAGAGCAACCATAATTATGATTAGGCCCATAGTGACTGAAAAATATCATTATTTGTAAACTAACACTACTTAATGACAGATAATATTATTTTTAGAAACAAAGAAAATATCCATTTAGAAATAACAAGAAGCATAAAAGCTACTTCAGATTACTTTTTCTGCTGCTCATTATCAGTTGCTGGTGTTTTCTATATTCTTTTTTTTTAAACCCTATAAAGGCAAAATATAAAGATTCAGATTCACAATATTGTGTGAATGATATAAGGATATTGACTTTTAAGCAAACTCCAGTCCTAACCCTGGATCTACTAGCTGGCCTGGGGAGCAGTTTGGGATGAATTGGAGGCACCTCTCTCCATGCATGGAAGAGCTTCACTGGTGAATGAGCACATCTGCTTAATAATAATAAGAATAATGATATGACTGTAAGCATAGATCTATTGCTGGTGGGTTTTTGACCAGCCATCAGTAGGCCCTAACACTGGGCCTGATTCTGGAGGTGGGGCATGATAGTGGTGGCTTTAGATGCACTGGATCTAAGCCCCTTCGTTCCTCAGAGAAGCCCCAGAATAGCCTCCCTCTTCGTAGGCTTGTGTAACTAATTCTACCCCCTATCTAAGGGGAGGAATACATTTAGTCCTCTCCTGCCCTGGCCAGCAGAAGTTGGCAGAGCTTTGGAAGAGGCAGTTAATTCACCAGTTCCACCCCATCCCACATAAAATTATGTTGTAAATCCGTTCCACCTCCCCAGTTGTTTGTCAGATATAGTTATGGCAAATGCCACACTAATTTCTGAGCATCACATGCCACAAAGCCCTGGTCCAGTGCCACTGCATGATGCCCAGAACCACAGAGTTGGTCTGCTCTAAGTAAAACATGTCTGATTACCGCGTATAAAGAAGTCCCCCTTTCACATTTTAAAATTGTTTTAAACTCACAATTCTGGGTGCGGTAGTCACTGAGGGGAAGAGTTGCATTAATTATTTTTATCTTGCCATCTGTGAGTGTCTGATGCAAGAGGGCACCAGGGTCATGATGACTGTGAAGAAATTCATTGTCAACCAACATGGATGCCTTCTAGTGCTGGGAAGGATGCCCCTAGGCCCTGATGGGCGCTAAACAATATCTGCATTCCTGTATCCAGGCCTTTTTGTGTAAAAATAGTTTGACATTTTTCTAATGGCCCCCACTGTGATGAAGACTGTGGATTGCAACACCTATGCGTGCCTGGGTGCAGCTTGCTGGTTCAAGGCTGGCCCATGGCATCCAGAAACAGCCTAAAGTTTCCCTAGTTCAGGTTGGGGTTCTAACGGGGTGGGGGCAGTACTACATGGCAGGGTTTGTTTTTAGCCTGGTTATTCAACTTCCTATTGCAACCGAGGAGGTTGTCACCCTGGATTTGGATATGTCAGTCCTTGGTGGATTTATTGGGGTGTTGAGTATTCACCCTCCCTATGTTATCACTCCTTTCTTTTCATTGCCTATTGCCTAGAAGGAGCATTTCCAACTCTGTGGTAATAATATCGGGAGGAAGATCCTTTCTGTCTTAATAAAAGCAACCCCAAGCACTCTGGCATGCAGTCGATTTTCCATTTTTTGCTAAACCTGGAAGAAAAGAGCACTTTAAGGACAGTATCTTTCTTGTTCAGAAAGGTGCTTAATAACGCTTGCATAGAACAAGTTCATATTAACCTCCTTGCCGACAAGACCTTTCCCTGATGGATGAAATGAAGCATTGTGCGATGGCAGCTGCCAGTCTTGTTATCTCTCCCCTACCATCGCCGCCCCCCCCCCCGCATAGTTTTCCCAGCCTTTAAAACCAGGCCAGGGAGAAGAGTGGATTGCAATTCAACATAGCACAGCACTGTCTGTTCCCAGCTAGTCAGTGCAGTGTTAGCCTTGTTTCCTGTGACCAGGGAAGACGTAGCCATGGTGCTGCATCTGGAAAAACAAATGACTAGGCTGATTTGATATTTGTGATGTAGTAAAGCTTTTAAAAAGAAAGCAAGAAAGGGAGCCAAAATGTCGATTAATCAGAGTCTGCAGTGCTGTATGTAAGTGAACTGCCATAGGTACTTCTTAAACCCAGGCAGTGACGTGGGAGATCCTCTTGGCTGTGACTATTGGATGGCTTCAAAGTGCTGGTTGCAGCCCTTTCCCAAACATCTTGGGCCCTGCAGACATTACAGAATGTCTTCGCTATATCACCGCTTCCCTCTGATTGTGGGATTGAAGTCTCTTTCGTATGCCATCTTTCCCTAAAGTGAGAACAGTTTGGGCACATAGAAGAGCTTCATCAGTAGAATCCTTTGCCTGGAGAGACTTACCAGCCCATTTCCCTCTTTTCCTTTCTCCTTTGAAAATACAGTATTTACATTCTCAAGGATTTTCCTAGTGTCTGAATTGTTGGACATTTAATCTTTTTGGTTGCTGTTTCTTTTGCTTTTTGTTAGGATTGTTTACACACACACACACACACATACACACACATATACCACCCTCCAGGTATTTTACCTGTTTTAATTGTGGTAGGAAGCACCATTTTGTAACTTGCTTCATGTACTACTTATTGGAACAGGACAACACCTAACAAATAAAGTAAAGGTAAAGGGACCCCTGACCATTAGGTCCAGTCATGACCGACTCTGGGGTTGCGGCGCTCATCTTGCTCCATTGGCCAAGGGAGCCGGCGTACAGCCTCCGGGTCATGTGGCCAGCATGACTAAGCCACTTCTGGCGAACCAGAGCAGTGCATGGAAACGCCGTTTACCTTCCCGCTGGAGCGGTACCTATTTATCTACTTGCACTTTGACGTGCTTTCGAACTGCTAGGTTGGCAGGAGCAGGGACTGAGCAACGGGAGCTCACCCCATCGCGGGGATTCGAACCGCCAACCTTCTGATCGGCAAGTCCTAGGCTCTGTGGTTTAACCCACAGCGCCACCCGCGTCCCTTACCTACAAATAAATGCATGCAAATTATGGAGTGGCCACTTAAGATTTCATGGGGTGGCAGCTGCATCCTTGTGGGGAACCAGCCCTCTCTGGTGAGCAGCCATGCAGCAAAGCTGACTTTATTGCTCCTTTTTCTACCCACACATTTCCATGTACTGTAGTTGCCATGCATGGTCAGACTAGTTTTCATCACAAGGCTACTCATGCTGAACTAGGCTACCCAATCAACTGGAAGGGAGGGGGCACATGCCTACCTGGCCTCTGGTCCAGTTGCCAGAATTTGATCCCAGATATGGTTGTTAAAATGCAAGAGAGAAAGGAGAAATCAGATTTAAATAATGTCCTGAAGTGAGGCATTATTATTTTCATTCA
Source organism: Podarcis pityusensis (assembly GCF_964106645.2). Taxonomy (NCBI): domain Eukaryota; kingdom Metazoa; phylum Chordata; class Lepidosauria; order Squamata; family Lacertidae; genus Podarcis; species Podarcis pityusensis. The sequence continues at coordinate 62,618,900 of NC_138030.1, forward strand.
GTGTGCATGATGAACATGAGAAGAGTCCTTAGATCAGACCAAAGGCCTACATAGTCCAGCATCTTAGAGCTGAGCAAATGCCTTTTCCCATAGATAGACGTGCCATGCACCAAGGTGGCAACCTCTCAGCACTAGGACAGAATTGCTAGATCTTGGAGAGAATGTCAAATCCATAAGAAAGGGGTCAGTTCCAGAGCTCTGTTGTTAAAACGTTAGTGATCAGAGAATACAAATAGGCTGTTTATGTGAATTTTAAAAAAGATAATCATGAGAAGCAGCCTCTGCAGTGGCAAGCAAAATAAGAACCCATCACCAATCTTTAGCTATCTGCCAAGAATTATCATTATTATATATTAAATTTGTATACCGCCCTTCATCTGAAGATCACAGGGCGGTTCACAACATAAAGAAGTGCCAAAGTTGCTTGTAAAGGCTGTTTCTCAAATGAAGCATGACCTACAAAATCATAGCTCAGCTGCTGCTTGTGTCTACTCCCATTCACACTGTGTGAAACCCAGTTTTTCAAATGTGCAGTTGAATTGTGAATTCAAGAAGGCAGATTTGCCTTCTCTAATTTTTCAAAGGGGACAATTTTTTTAATTGCCCTTGCTTTTGCTGCTATTGACTGATGTTCTGAGGAAGAAAGGAGGGAAGCAATGCCAGCCAGTTGTCCTTCTCTGCTTTTCATTCACCCCCATCCCATCTTTTCTGGGCTGGCCTGAGAGTTTGGGGAAGCGGCTTCTTTGCCATGACCACCCTCTCCATGCTTCCGCAGCCTCTCAGGAGTGCCATTTGGCTACCAGTAGATCAGGTCAACTTTGTAGCATGCCAACTGTTTGCCTTGCTTGCTGCTACTTGGTTTTGAACTTACCTTCATTCAAGCAAACATAGTCCATTTATAAGGCTGCTTGTTGCAACCCTTTGGGTTCCTTAATTTTGTAATTTGTTACACAAAGTGGAATTTCCTACTATATTATGATCATTATAGGAGTGGAAAATATGCACAAAACACAATGTATAGGCAGTATATAACACCAAGAAGACAAACTATGATAGCCAATGGTAGATGCTGGAGGTGCAGATTACAGAATGCAGACTCTGCCACTGACAGTTATCTGCATCAAAGATAGCTAAGTTGACAGGATGTGGTGTTCTTAAGGAGGTTCTGCTAGAAATAAAGCATGTGTCCCTATGCTCTCGTTGGGGCAACTTTTTTTGTTCACCTTGGCACTTGGTGGCTCATGATGACATCCGTTATTAACTCAGATCTCAGGAGAAGCTCCGTTCCATATTCTGTTGCTCACACAAGTAAAATCGGAAAGTGCAAGGAGTCTAGCTTTTTCCATCAGAACCCCAATACTGTGGAATGTCCTTTTTGAGGAGATCCACCAGACTACTTCCTTGATGTCATTCCACTAACAAATAATAACTTCCTTGTTACTCCTAGTGACTGAGTAGAATTCATGCTGCCGCTCAGGTTACTATTTGGGAGTATTATCATTTATAGCGGTTATCATTAATTTCAGTTGATTTTAAAATTACTCCATGAAGAGCTGTTTTTAAAACTTATCCTGTGAAAGGCTCCAGGCAGAGAGTGTGATTTATAGATAGACTTATTTTATAGTGCCAGATGCCCACCCAAAAATATGCTGTGCTTGCATTCATAAAAAGGGTGCAGGCCAATGTGCTGCAAAGTTTATTTTCTTCTAGCAGCAAAGCTACTGGAAAGGGTAGCAGGAGTGTTTGCTTGGCTCTGTTCTATAGCCGTGCCCAAGATAACTCTGTTCCTTCCCAGGTGCCATAGATGGCTGCTGCCTCTGCCTGTTTTGTTGTGCCTGTGATACAACTGCCCACCAGAAATCTAGCTAGACAAGATTCTGTATGCATTAAGGATCAGGAAGATCAGGAACACATGTGAATAGGTGCTGAACGAAGGAGGAACAGTTAGTTAATGAATTCATTAATTTCATAAAATGTATATATATACCAGTTGAGGAAAATATTCTTTGTCTTTAATAAATTATTGAAAACTGCTTTTTTTATCTCTTGCACTTCCCGTTTGATGTTAATTTTTACACACACACACACACACAAAATTGGGTACAGTGGTGCCCCGCAAGACGAATGCCTCGCAAGACGAAAAACTCGCTAGACGAAAGGGTTTTGCGTTTTTTGAGTCATTCCGCAAGACGAATTTCCCTATGGGCTTGCTTCGCAAGACGAAACGTCTTGCGAGTTCTTGCGAGTTTGTTTCCTTTTTCTTAAAGCCGCTAAGCCGTTACTAGCCGTTAATAGCCGCTAAGCCGCTAATAGCCGCTAAGCCGCTAATAGCCATGCTTCGCAAGACGAAAAAACCGCAAGACAAAGAGACTCGCGGAACGGATTAATTTCATCTTGCGAGGCACCACTGTACTTTCATCCTTAGGTAGATTACTTCATTGATTTTTTAACTCTTTGCCCTTCTTTCTCCCTTTCCCAGTTGCAGGCAGAGGTCTGATGTTTTTATTTCTGTAGCGTGCCAAGCATATACTAGGCATTTTATAAATGAAAATAATTGCGATAAGCAATTTTGATATCACAAAGCACCATCTGAATGCTAAATACTAAAGTTGTTTTCTGGGTACCTGCTGTCTCCTTTTTCTACATTTCTGTGTTTCACCTCAAAAGCAGGAATGATCAAGAGAAAGAACTCAAAATACGAACTCCCCTGTTTTAGAACAAGGCAGTCCCCATTTAAGTTGGCAAATCCCCTTTCAGTCTTGTCTAACTCAAGGTCAAACTCTTTCTGTGGAGCTGTGCCCATGAAATGACATATCCATGGCCAAAGAGAGGTTGCCCATAAATCCAAGTGGATGGGGACTTTCCTGAGCTATAAGTTCAGGTCTGCCTAAATGTAGAGAATGTGAATTCTTTGTGCTCTGCTACCAGTTTTGACTCCATTCTACTCTTTCTATGCATCCTGATCCTAAGCAAATTTCTTAAATAGCATATATTCTGTGACTGGTATAGTTTGCAAATTCAGGAGTTTTCCTTCCCATGGGCCTAGCCATATGCCCATGCCTGGAAGCCGATGGGATAAGCGGAAATTGCTTTTCAACAACAATGATAGTGGCAGCATATTACCTTGCCCATAGATCTCCTCAAATTTCTTTCATAAGGATTTGGCAGCAGTAAATACCAATAAAAGGGAGCAGGGGAATTAGGATTGGGTCAAAGTTGATTCTTCACACTTCCATAAGATTTCCCCGTATCTCATGCAGAGTTTTCTTATTCCTCTTAAATGAAAGTTTTGATTTGCAGTTTTTACAGAACTATGGGATCATTACAGGGAAGAGCTGCAGAAGGAGGCTCTAGAAAATTAAATTAGACAGAGAAAAGAAGGGATGTGATATATTATTGTGGGATGGGGAGGAATGGAATATAATCTTCTCAAGTAGAAGCAAGACTATATTTCATGTTCTGTATTTCTAATTCAGACATGAGTGAGCAGGTAGTTTTAGTGTAGAAATTTGCCCTGCTGTTTCCTCCATGAATAATAACTTTGTTCTTGCTTCCTGATTAGATGTTCCAGATAAATAATAATGGCAGCTATTATACCTATGAATATCTGACAGTATTATATTTCTCAAAATGTCAAATAAGGAGGCAAGAACAAAGTTATACTTCAGTGGAAAATTCACAGTATGAACCTGTTCAGACCTAGGAGGACTGAGTGATTCTTTTTAAACAACAAAAGAAGTGGAATTCTTAAAATGCATCTTTTTCTGCATTCCAACAGAGAATGAAATATGAGGGCAATATTCTGCTTATGTCATGTTATGTGGGGCATTTTCATTCAACCGCATAGAATAGAAAAATATTCAATGAATGTACATAAATTGAAAATGTTATTTTGAGCTCAGATTTTTATTAGAAGCAAGCATCCACGATTCAGCTGAATGATAGAAAATAATGAAAGATAAGAGAGCTTTTAAAGAACAAGAACATACTTATGAGTAACATAAATAGCAGTTCTATGAATGAAATCCAAATGGTGTCTTTGTGCTTATGAATGGGCTTTTGACCTGGCAGGTGTTTTTGCTAACAGAAGAATGGAGGAATTTTATGCAAGTTTTGCCTTCAACCCCCAGCATCCTGGGCTTTAGTACCCAGCAGACAGACCGGAGTGAAGCCCACAGGCTCAGTCCGGTCTGCCCACAGGGTAACCTGCCCACGATTGGACAGTTTGTGGGCAGGCTACAATTTGTGGGCAGGCTGGGAAGAAAAGGAGGGATCGCAGGTGAGAGCTGGGAGGGACTGTTATCCTCTGTAGGTGGTGGGGGCTGAGTATTATCATTATCATCATCATCATCATCACCACCACCACCACCATCTGGGTGGGAGGCTAGGACTACTGATCAATGTCAACTAACATGAAGTAATTTTTAGTGAATTATGAGACTAAATTCCAAATGAATATGCATAGGATTTGGCTGTGTGGCTTAGATCTTATGTTCACTATAGCCTTACTAGGTAGTATACAAACAAGTGGCTTTTTCATAAGCTTCCATTACCTGACCAGTAACCAAAGGGGTTTGGTATACATAGGCAGGTGTATTACATTTCTCTGTTGCACACAAAATCCAAATGGAGTGAATGTGACTCACCCATAAATGGAAGCCACTGATGTTAAACTAGCAGAGCACTGAGAATCATATGACACCAAAAGTGGGACAGTTTTATTTTGTAGTGAGAAAGCCACCTCCAGTGCTTGCGGAGTTCTAGAGTTTCAAATATCCTAATGAATTCCAACTCATCAGTTTCTTGCTGAAGACTAAGCTAGGAGCACCTATCTATAGCGAAAGGCAGAGATTCAAATCTGACTTATATGCTGGTTTTTCTTCATTGCCAATGTTAACAAAAAGTGATTTTAGTCTTAATTTTTCTTTGGGAAGGTATGGAAAAGTGATTGGGCATCAGATACAACATTTCTACAAGGTGATTTGTTTGGTAGATGAACGAATGAAAATTGCTTGTTCCTGGTTGATATGTGGAGTAGCTTTTAAAATGCAGAGTGACACAAAGTCTGGGGGAGGGACCCTGGAAGTAGTAAGATGTTTCAACAGTGGGAGCTTTCCCATTGTCCATTATTGCAGAATAGCAGAAATGGGGAATGTGTTGCACTCCAGATTTTATTGGAAACCAACACTCTCTAGCTCCAACCAGCATGGCCAGTGTTCAGGTATGGTAGGAGCTGTTGTAGTTCAGCAACACCTGGAGTTCACAGCTTCTGTGTCTCTGCAGTATAGTTTTGTCTGAACATTTACCAACTTTACAGTCTAGGATCAATTACACCTGTCTAGGATCAATATGCCGCTTTTTAGCCTCTCTTATACTTACAGGTGTTAATGACTTTTGGTTTGCTTATTTAGTTACTTACCATATATTGTATCTTACCCTTCTTCCAAAATGGAGCACAGAGTGCAGCAACAATCATAAAAGGCCATAAAATAAAATACCAAAAACTGACAAGGCAAGATACTGCTGAGGGTGGGGTGGGCAGGCTGGTAATGTTGAAAAGCGAGTCTACTTACCATTCTATGGGATTGCATGTAGTCACAGGCCACTGTAGGCCAGCATATGGGGTAGGCAAGAGAATAAATATTGTCACCTTCACTAGCTGAAGGGAGATGCAATTCCATTTGAAGCAGAAAAAACACAACTTGTAAACTGTGGCAGTGCATATAAACTGGAATGGAGAAAGTCCTAAAGAAGCACTTTAAAATGTCAGCTTTCACCAACCTGGTGCTCTCCAGATGTTTTGGACTACCATGCTGGGGGTGATGGGAGTTGTGATACAAAACATCTGGAGGGTATCAGCCTGGCAAAGGCTGGGAAATGTGATCTTGGTCTAAGGTACATTTTGCTAAGGAGGTATCACAATACACGATAAACAGTTCCAGAGTTTGGATAAATGACAGCATTAATTACCTTGATAGATGCTGAGCCGGAGGGATTTGAGAGGGGAGAATACCGCAGCAGGAAATCCTAGGCTGCCTTACTTAACAGCATCCACATTACAAGCAAACAGTAGACTTGGTTCAAGCAAAGACTTTTAAGTCTCATTTCAGTGAGATACATTTAAATGCGGCCAACTTTCCCATTTAAATGACACTTGCAGCATAATCTTATACATGTGCACTCTGATGCGATTCCTATGGAATTCGGTGTCTCTTTGCTCATTACTACAGTTTCCCCCTAAAAGCTTCACCTATGCTGTACCTTGCATGCTGTAAGGCTTACAATAACTGAATAACAGACTGCTACTAGTTATTATTATACTTGTATTTCATATGGAGGAGGTGGGTAGAGCCTGGAATATGCCCATGTTCCTTCAATGAGTTCATAGCTAACTGGAGGTTTGAACTGGAGTCTTTGCAGTTCACACCAAATGTCCTTTAATGCTTCGGCAGCTGTTACTCAGCTGCCTCGTCAAATCTATGCCTAAGTAAACCAATGTGACATTCCCTGGTATTGTGGGAGCCCTTATAGTATATAACATGCAGACTTGAGCTGAAGTGGCATTTATTTTACATGATTTTCTGTGTCCATTTTGCAAGTGGAAAACCTCTTATTACTTGATCAGATAAAGGTACAGCTTCATTCACAGTAGAAACAGTGGCATCAAACTGTAGTGTTGCATCAATTACAGTATTTATAACAAATGTGTATGCTTACTGGGGTAGGTATTGTGAGAATATACAGTACATTATAGTGAAATCTATAAAATAATAAAGCAAGTTGAATTTAGATTATTTTTATTTTTATTAAATTGGTATACCACCCTTCCTTCATCCGAAGATCACACGGCACCTCATAACAGAAAAATACAAAACAAGAACACAAAAAACAAAAGAAAAAAACAAACCAATAACCCCCCTCCCAGAAACACCTTTAAAAGGTCATAGAATGTTTAATTAGCCAAAGGTCTGATTATAGAGAAACTTTTTGCTTGGTGCCTAAAGATACGTAAGGAAGCTGCCAGGCAAGCCTCCCTGGGGTGAACATTCTACAAATGGGGAGCCACTGCGGAAAAGGCCTGTTCCTGTGTTGCCACCCTCTAGGCTTCTCAAGGATGGTACATACAAAGAAGGGCCTCAGATGATGATCACAGGATCCAGGTTGGTTTAGAAACAGAGTGGTGGGCCTTGAGATCCTCAAAGAGCTAAAGCAAAATTCATTGACATGGAAGATAATACATGGTTTTATAACATACACACACCACAAAACACACACATTGCAATGCAAATTGTGATATGTATCTTCCAATAAAATCTGGATGATGGCATTTTATAACAGAACAGGCATTGTGGATTCTTAGAACTGGATTACTTTCAAAGGTTCTCCCTAGTAATACAATACTATTAGCAGTACAACAGTAGTACAGATACTTTTTTTCATGCTCTTTTCTTCAATAGCATGAGCTTGGCATACTTGCAGATAATAGCTAAATTGTATAGAAACCAATAGTAGTCATGGATTTATGGCTAGAAAATGGGTGACAAGATCCATAGATTTTTAACAAGGCCTCATCAACCATGTTAAGTTCTCCCACCCCCACAAAACACAACCAACTACCAACAGAATGGAGGGACCATTTACATGGCATGGTTTTATTTAATAACTTTGCAGTAAATACCTGCTTTTGTATTATATGTTCTTGTATCTCAAAAGCCAGTGGAAAGACAAGTAGCTTTGGCCCTTAAGAGGGGATGTCTCAAATTTAATAATATAATTTATGTAGTATTTAAACAGCAAGGATAGCACGTCCCTTAAATGTCATGTCATATTTCTTTTGATTTTTGGGGGAGGGGGAGTGCTATAAAACTTACAATACTCTTTGATTATATACAGTAATAGAGTGGGTAGGTGAACCAGAGACTACAACATTCAGGCTATCCTATCACTGAGTGTAGTAAAAATATCAATATTGTGCTATGTCAATAGCCTCACAGTGCACCAACAAGGCTCTTTCCATCCTTATGTAGGACACAAATTACTTTGCTCTTTGCCTAACAGCTTACTAGCTTCCCCTCGTCATATCTTATTAAATTATTGTGTCTCTGGTTTCAAAATTGCTTTGTTGTTTTAGTGGATGGTGCCAGATATTTTCAAAAGAATGATCTAGTGATTTTTGTCTGAAATGCTTCTCAGTCCAGTGATATTCCATAAACAAACTATAGACTATTCATTATGAACTTTCAAATAAGAGTTGATATTTATAAAATTGATGCCTTATGGGTGGTATATATTTGGAGTGTGGTAACCTCACAGGAACTGTCTGATGTGTCTTTGTGATGTTCTGTATGATCAGTTACATTGCATCTGTATTGCATGTAGCTATAATTCTGAGGTCTCTATATCTGTGAGTCTTGATATCCAACCTGGTTAGCCTTCCACTGACCTCTGTTTCCAGATAACTCTGTTCTGATCTATATTTCTGAGCCATGGGTCTGTTAAAGCAGTGCGATAGCAAGGCCATTGTCTCACTCCAGCACTTCTAAGCATTTTTCCTTTCGTCCCCACTGTGTGACATCTGCAATTCTACTTGTAAATGAGTTCTATAAAATATTAATGAACATATCAGATTGTCATGCCAGACATTCAACTTCTATTTGCAGTATTCTGCAAAGCCGCTTTGTAAAAAATGAAGTAAAAAATGAAATGGGGCACCAATTCTCTCTCTCTCTCTCTCTCTCTCTCTCTCTCTCTCTCTCTCTCCCTCTCTCTATTTATACATGATAGAACTACAATTGTCTATGGGGCACATTCATTTTTTATTTTTTTTGTCCTGCTGTCATTTCTTACGAATTTTATTTCGGAAGTGTTATAGTATTCTTGGACTACATATAGTAATGGGTTGGGTTTGTGAACCAAAGACCCGGATTATGGAACTTCCTCCCAAATGACATTTGGCTATCTTCTGCGTTGTCCTCATTTAGATGCAAGGTGAAAATCCCTGTTCCTGGGTTAGAGGGAGCGGCCTCTGGGTGCACATTGCAGTTCCCTTCTCCTCCTCCAACAATTAAATATATTTAAGAGGTCAGTAAAGTATGGTCTTACTTAACTGTATACTTAATCTAAATCGAGGCGCTTCCATGCGGTACCCTGCAGCGCCTCCTAGGTTTGACGCCCAGTGCGATGGAACTGATCACACTGTCCTAAATCCGTCTCTGAAATACGTGTCTCTATGATAGCAGCTCCTAGTAGCAAGCTTCTTTTTAATTATTTTTCTGGTTCTGTAAGGAGCAAATAGGTTGAATGGAAAATAGTCTAAAAGAAAATCTAGCCAATAATTAATAATTAATAGAAGTATGGTAATTCTTTTCATTACGGCTAACAATATATTCTTTCCACATATTCAAAATGTTAATCCTGTTTTCTCTGCAGATTATTTATGCAAAATAGTGCTTGATTATTGCAAAAGCCAGATCCCTTTGCTTTTGACAATGCAAAGTGATATTTTTCTTTCTGTCAAGGTTTGTTGCTAAAAATAATTAAATTACTACTTACTCCCCTTTCCTAACCTTTGGTTTAAAAAAATCAAAATTTTAAAAATGCACTTATTTCTTTGGGCTAATGTAACAGAAGTTTCAACCACTTATTTTAAGAAATTTTGGTAACTTGATCAAATGCTAGAGGAAGCTTCTAGTATCAAGTCAAATCCTCTCCTGCTAAAACATCAATGCAACAAATTTCCCAGTTAATTAATTAATATTGCAGGAATTGCATGTCTCTCAACTAAAAGTGAATTAAAGCTAGTCAGTTTGAAAGAGAGCTGTAAGTGAACAGAGGTAGAAACACATTACTTTTGCTCTAGTCAAAAAGGTTTTGCAGGTTTTTTAAACTAAACACATGAAAGTTAGATGAGCAGAGCTCCCTCTTTTAAAATGCTCAAGCTCCTGAGAAAAACAAATTATTATTGGTCTTGGAGCCTAACTACTCTGATCTTATATTATGTGGTTAATTTCTGTTTCCTGTTTATAGTTCACTGTGGGTATTCCATCGTAATAACTATAATCAGTGTGTTTACAGAATCGTATGACTCTTTTGGTGTTTTGTTTCCAAAGGAATAGCCAGATTAGAAATAAAATGTATGAAATATAAATAGTTACAATTCAATTAGAGCCAGAATGTATGCAAAATAAGTAGTGTGATCCTTTACCATGGCAGTGATAGGTGATAAAATAATGGACTTGGAAATGCTAATTAACATCTGCAGTTGGAAAGGAAACCACTGGCTGTATTCAGGCCCAAAGGGATAGAGTTGAACTTCTTGATGAATGGAAACTGAGCTAATAAACGGACATAATGGAAACTGAGCTAATAAACGGACATAAATCAGACATCAAGAATCACAAAACAGAGAAACCAGTAGGAGAACACTTCAATCTCCCAGGACATTCTATACAAGATCTCAAAGTAGCTGTTTTGCTACAAAGGAATTTCAGAAATAGACTGGAAAGAGAAGCTGCTGAATTGCAACTCATTACCAAACTTAAAACCATGGAGAGACCTGGTTTGAACAAAGACATTGGATTCTTATCTCATTATACATGACTAAGCCATTTCTCACCTTCTCACCCCTTGCCTTTTCCTGTAAGACCCATTGCAGTCGTTAAGAGTCGTCAACAGGCTCATCCCAGCTATCTGCCAATCACCCATTCCCACCACCCTTCTGAGTAATACCCCTCCCCACCTTCTCACTATATAGAAGGATCTGGCAACTTCTGTTTCAGTGTATCTGAAGAAGTGTGCATGCACACGAAAGCTCATACCAAGAACTAACTTAGTTGGTCTTTAAGGTGCTACTAGAAAGAATATTTTTTATTTTGACTATGGCAGACCAACACGGCTACCTATCTGTAACGGAAACTGAGCTGACAGGCTGCTGGTAGCAGACAAAAGCTTTTATTTAATATTAATGAAAGTTAATGGCATATAATCACTATTATCTTAGTGGGTTTTTTATCATCCTTAGTATGTGAGTATGGGACTTAGTTTGTATAGAACTAACGTAATTATTTTTGCAATTATTTTAATATACAAGGAAGCAACTGCTTTCCATGCAGTTGCTAGCATGTGCTTCACTGGCTTACCTTAGTGTCTGAATTCCCAAAGGTGATTATTCTCTTGAGTTAAATGTCAATTCATATTCTTGAACAACCTCTAAAGTGTCTTTTGTATTTGGATGCAGTTGCAAGAATTCAGAGTCCAGAGACTCTGCAGCATATTAGTGGTGCTGCAAATGTTTTCAGGCACAATTTGCCTCTCTTAGAAAATTGTATTGTCATTAGCAGTTGGGTAAAAGTGCAGTTTGACCTCTTCAAGACTGAACCTTTAATGTGAATTGCAGCATTGTCTGTTTCTAGGCTAAGAGATTTGTGTTCTTTCTGCCGTATCTTCAGAGCACGCTAGTGCAATAGGCTAGTGTGGAGACACCAGCTTGGCCAAGATCATTCAGGGACATCCAAAGCAAGTGCTTTATCGACTGTAGTATCGTGGTCTCTCTTTCATTTCTGAAAACTACTTGGGCAATTGATTAAATTGCATAGGAAAATTATGAAATTGTCCCAGACTGAAAAACTGTTCTCTCAGTCAGTGTCCAGTCATTTCTTGGAAGCTGGTCCAAACCTATACAATCTTGTATGTTATGAAAGGAAACATCGAGTTTTATTTGAGAAATAACATAAAGAGACCATAGTACTTGCATTTGGCAGTTTATCTAGCTGTTCATTTAGTTCTTCAAACAGTGCTGTAACTGAGGCAGACTGTGGAAAGACCATGTCTCTTCTGGAAAAAGTATCTCTTAGCTTCTTTCAGTTCCATTTATTGAAGCTCCTTGTGTTTCTTGCTGCCTACTTGGTATTTGTAGCCGGGCATTGCTGTGTCACATATAGTTGTGTTATTTATTTAAAATATTTTAATTTTATATTTCTGTTAAAATATCCAAAGCAGTTCATAAAGGCAATGTATCAGAAAATAACAGTGTAATACAATTTGAAACAGCAGCACCAGCAAAGGAAACAGCTGAAAATCAGAGTGCTCTGACAAACGCCCTTTAAACATTGTTCCCTGTCCCTGATATCCAGTTTCAGTTCTTCAGTTCTGACTCGCGACGAGAAGGTGAAGAAGTGAGGCGGAATGGCTGGCGCGGCAGTATCTTAAACCGCAAACCACGCCCCCACCAAGCCGCCCGGTTGGGCGCTTACCTGTGGGTGTGGTGCGCCAGCCAGGTGAGTGGGGCAGGGGGCATAACGCCCCCTGCGTGACGCAGAAATCACATCCCGCCCACAACACCTCCCCTCCGGGAGGAGGAGAGACCTTTCAGTTCTTCAGATGAAATGCAGTGGTGGGAGGGTGGTGGCTCTACCCTACCACATGGGATGTTACTGTTCCTTCCCTAATGATCAGAGTTGCAGTCCAACAACATCTGGAGTGCTACAAAGTACCATCTTTGGCATGCCAAAAATCTGCAAAGACTAAGCAATTCTGGGACTTGCAGTTCTTTAAAGAGCATGTTACATAGACATGTATCTTCAGACCTTTAGAAGTGGGGCAAGTGAATATGGTGTGAGGTCTTTTGTGGGGGGCGAGGCACAAGAGAAAGCACTAAAGTCTCCCGTTTTGTCCTTTGGTCCCAGTCTGCACTGAAGGATCCCGTGGCTGCTACTTTTTAACATTTTAAAAAATGAGGTGGTGGAGGAACTGTTTAAAATTGCATTATGCTTTGTATACAGCTACTACTTGGAAGATGTAAAATGATAATATGAAATGAGAAAAAAACAAGACAAAAATACATTTTCATGGCATTTGCATATGAAATGATGTCTGAGTTTAGGAAAATGCCACCTGGGCATAAAGAAACCTTCACTGTGCATTACATTATAACTTAGCAGCACATTGTAAAAGGGTAAAGGGACCCCTGACCATTAGGTCCAGTCAAATAAACAGGTGGGCTCATTTCTTCTGAGTCAAATGTTGATGGATGTGTTCTGATAATGTGGCCGGTTTGGGTAGTTTCACATGGCTCCCCAACTATGAAATACCCACCGTGATGAGGTTTACCAACATGGTTTGTTTTTAGTTACCAGACTAAAACCTTCCTGTTTGTTTTTATCTTTTTTTCCTGCAACATGTTTGCTGATGTTTTCTTTGGATGTTGCATTTTAATTTTTGTCCTGATATCCTTATACAGAACTGGATTGATGTGTTTGTATGAATGTATGTATCTCTCTATCTAAAGATATTTTTAAATATACTACCTGACAACTTTATTTTTTATATAAAAATACTTACATAAGGGTTAGGCTAAAGCTTTATCTGTGGTTTCCTTTTTGTAAATGGTTTGGTTGGTCATTCTATGCCAGCCTTCCCCAAACTGGTGCCCTTACATTAAATATAATATTTTATTTAATATTGTTGCATGCCATCCCTATCTCTGAGCAGTGCAAGATTCCAGGCACTTACCCAGGGTCCAGTTTCATCCGAATGAGGGACAGCAGAGACTGTAGTGTCTTTAGGATAAATGGTTTATTCACATATATATACAACCTGAGCCTACGATGGGGGAGCTCATATCATTAGCACCCCAGAAGGTCTTGCTTCTCCCATAGTCACAGCCTTGGATTCAAGTAGAAATCAAGCATGTCTCCCATTCTCAGGCTTCTGCCTGCTTCTAACCCACCTCTCTCTCACACCTACCCTGGACTTTGTTCTTCTCACTACCAGCCAGCAGAGGAAGGCCCCCCCCCATTGCCTCCCCACAACTTCCTTTCTTATACTAATGACCCATACTTATACTAAAGGTCAGTTACCAAGAAGCTGGCTTGGCTAATTCAGCAATGGAGTCCTCCATTAGATTGTAACCCTTGCTGGATTGAGGAATTAGAAGGGACTCAGACATACAGCCTAACCCTCCCCCTCCAACTCACAACACTATGTATTATATTTTTAGATATACATATAGAATGTTTTCTTCCCCCACCTGAAAGCCAGAATAGGCTGTTGCTGCCTATGGCAAACCTGGATTTGTAATATATGAAATAGCTCATCGTCTGATGAGGATGACTGCTCAATGTATTTTTTCCACCAATAGTCATGACTAAGCACCCTTTTTATAGGCAGTGCTTATGACATCAGATTACTTTGCTCTCCCTCACCTCTCAATCCTCCAGAATCACTTGTGCTGATGACACGCTTTTCCCCAGCAACATGACAGAGTTTCACAGGCTCGACTCTCTCTAAAGATACTAGCAGGAAATGTGGGAGTGTTTTTGCAGCAAGGTGATTATTAGCTTGGCCTCTGGAGCTTAAATGAGCAGGTATCACTGTAGCAACGAGTTTGGAGGTATAACAGTAGCCATTCCATTTTGACTTACATAATGCTCACATAGAAATGCTTAAGAGTTTCCTTGGTGGACATTTCTCTCTCATATCTAAGGATAGACTAGTGGTCTAGATATTTGCAGCACAGGAATATTTTGTGGAATAGGATGCAGGCTTAAACGCTAGTGAAGAGGAAGTATTGAATGAAGCAGGGACTGGATAAGAGCAGCTACAAACCACTTTAGTTTCCAAGAGTGCTATCCCCGCCCCCCCCAGTATCGCAGACCTGGAGGATATTATTGCTTTATTAAAGTATAGAGAACAGTTGCAGACCCTCCAAGTGTTCCTATATTCCAGGGACATCCCTGAGTTCTGATTTGATTCTGCAATGTCCCACTTATCCTTAGGATGTCCCTATTTTCATTGGAGAAATATTAGAGGGTATGGAGTTATCCAACTCCTGAGTCATCTGAATGCAATCCTGTATAGGGAAGGTTTTTTTAATGTTTAATGTTTAATTATGTTATTATATATATTGGAAGCTGCCCAGAGTGGCTGGGGCAACCCAGTAAGATTTGTGGGATATAAATAGTAAGATTATCATTGTGGAATGGAATGTCTCTATTTTCATTGGAGAAATGTTGGAGGGTATGCAGTTGTAATCCAACAACTGGAGGGCTACAGGTGAAATGCGCTGAAAAAATACAATTATTTCTGCTAGAGAAATTATGTTATTAGAACATAATTGTAATTGTGGAAGAAAATAATGTAGCTTCTCCAGAGACTGAGCTATGTATTGCTGCGACTGGGGCATAGAGCCCATTTAATAGACTTTCATATCAGCAGAAGAAAATGATTGGATATTGCTGTATAGGCAGCCAATGGTTACAAATAATGTCAATGGTCCAAAAATGCTCTTGGTTTTATGCTTTTGGGGGGGGGGTATGTTTCTAAATCAGGGGAAGGAACTTCAGGCCCACCAGCTGATCCATTTTTTCCCTGAAACCACACACAGGTGTTAGTCAGGTGATGTCACTCCAATGAGCGGGTGATGTCAGCTGTGATGGGTGGGGCAAGCAGATCCCTGCAGAAAGCAGGCTTGAGCCACCTGCTCATCAGCTAATAGCTGGTGCTTTTAATCCTACCAGGTTTGGCTGTGTGTGCTAGTTCCCTGCATTCACACAATCAAACACCTACAGACAGCAGGAGTGACCTCTATGTACAACAGCTGATGCATGGAGAAGTCAACCCTGCTCACTTTGACCACAGGAGGTTCCAAGTGCCCAACAGCCAGCTAGCTGTGGAGCATTTGGGAACCGCTATGCAATGTGTTTTCACAGGTAGGCAATACATAGTGTAAGTCATAAAGATATGTAGTTGACAAGTGATTTCCCTGCTCACCTGTCAAAGATAGCCCATGCAGTGTGGAGCCAAAAAGATTCCCCACCCCTGTTCTACATATAAACACAACTGGAACATGCCACATGTTCCCTAAACAGCTTACAAAACGTGGCAAAAATATGCATTTCTCATGCCTTGAAATATCAGGCATTTATTTTCTTCTCTCAATTACTGTGTCACTTGTAATATTACCTTAACTTATGTTACTTGAAAGTATGTTGCACTGATTTAGGATTGGAAAGAAATATGCTTTTATGTGTTTTTTCTAACTGCAACTTTGTAATTTATAGAGCCGTAAATAGCATTTTATTCATTATGCCATAATATTTTTTAAAAATATTTTTAAAGTTTCTGTTAAATCTTCCAGCCTAACTAACTCAGGCAGGCTTATAACAAATTTAAAGCTACCTAATTTGTTCAATTTATATTTTCCTTTTGTCTCCACAGGATTGAAAAAACGTACAAGGAAGGCCTTTGGAATACGGAAGAAAGAAAAGGACACTGATTCCACGTAAGTATTATTTATGTTTAAAGAAGTACCGGTATTTCTGTATTGCCATATGAAATATATCAAGGCGAAATAGACTATGGAGTATAGCACATCATGTAAAATTAAAAATAAAATATGAATTCTGTGTAAGTATTAATTTATAGAAGAATTTCTATACCACCATATCATAAAATATATCAATGCAGTGTACACTAGAAAACATCATTTAACTGATTAATATGGATAATCAGTTCAGGTGACTGACTCATCAAAAATTAGACAACTGCAAAGGCCTGTCAGCACAAAAAATATTCAAGAGATGCATGGAAGTCAAAACCAAAGGAAACCTGCTGAATCGCAGCTGGGGGAGTGTTTCACACCATGGCTGTGGTGATTCTAAATGCCTGACCTAGTTGAAGCCAATCGGGACTGTGCAGCATGAGGGACAACTAACAGTGTTCCTCTTGATGATCTCGGTGATTGGACTGGAATAAAAAGGCTCAGGTGGTCCTTAGGTTTGTAGAGTGGAAGAGCAAGGGAGCTAATGCTGAATGGTTAACAAGATTACACCATTAACTCATGAAATCTGCATTTTGACATGCACAATGGAAAACCAGCAAAGCAGTATCAAGTAATGCATACTTTAAAATACATAGCAACCTTACACCTGCATGAGTGAGACAGCTGTCTGATATTGTGAGAATGACAGACAATTTTGTGTGTTTCAAGTCATGGACGTTTTATAGGTGGCCTATATTTTGACCCTTTAAAAAAGTCTTAGTGGCTATGCTTCATTCCTCAGAAACATAGTTCTCTGAAAGCCTAGGAGTAGGCTGAAACTTTCTTGTTCTAATTGCATAGTATATCTATACATGAGCCTTGACAGTAGGCAAAGGACATCTCTTAGAAAGAGAAAACATTCTGACACTTTTTGTCTATGCAGAATTGTCCTGGCTTTTCAGCTATACTTCAGTGTCATGGTGATTGTTCACCAGCTGAGGTTTAGAACATAATGGGATTGGTGAATAGCTTTTGATGTTAAGCTGTTTTGTAACATGCGATGCTTAACCTTTCTGGATGATTGGGGGGGGGGGGTTGAACTATTTCAAGTGTTTTCCTGCCCTCTATTTCTATAGCACTTTTAGGGGGCGGGAGGTACAAATTTAACTATTTCCCCCTGCCCTGAAAACAGAGTGGGAAAGGGGTGTTCTGGCTCCCAGTTGCTCAAGAACTGGAAAGAGGATTCTTTCCAAAAGCTTTAATGTTTAGATTGCTGTATACATATGCAAATCTTCAGCTTAAGCCATAATAGGCAATACACACTATTATTCCTAGGTACAGCTACACAAAAGGTTTGGACAGTTGATCTGACACTAACACACCCCCTTGCTGTCTTTTATATAGGATTGGGACATGCTCAACTTAGTGCAGCAAAAATTTCTGCTCTTCGGCAATCAATCTCTCACTACACCCAGTAGGCAGAATAATCTGTTCCTACCCCTTTAGCTCCTCCTGGAGGACAGGGGAGGTGTCTTTGCCTCCCCCCCCCCCCCGAGAGCTGGGTGGGGCTGGCAGAGGCAAGGCTACTCTTCATGTCTGAAAGCACCAGTTTAAGTGGAGCAATAGGCACCGTGAAAGATTCAGGGAAAGGCTCTGATGGCTGTGGAGAGGAAAGCATGGCTTGTGGATCTTGTTGTGGAAATGGGTGAGGCAAAAGAGCAGGTTGAATTCCCTATCCCACTTGACTCCTTTCCTGGGTCCTTGGCAAACCTTCCATCTGTATTGTTCTGACTC
The DNA here is from genome assembly GCF_964106645.2 of Podarcis pityusensis. Lineage (NCBI taxonomy): Eukaryota > Metazoa > Chordata > Lepidosauria > Squamata > Lacertidae > Podarcis > Podarcis pityusensis. The sequence goes on from NC_138030.1 coordinate 62,636,952, forward strand.
AGCCAGCCCATGATGGGGGGGGGGGGTGGAGAGAGAGAGAGAGAGATTGGCCATACTGTCTTTATCCCTGTGATTATTGCAGGTCAGTTTGTCAGTTTCTTAGGTGGTTTGGGGATTTGTTTATGCCAAATTCTTTCGGTGACCTGGGTGAAAGTGAACAACAACGTTAGTTCCCAATAACCTATTTAAAATCTGCCCCAAGTGTAGGGAGAAACAGTTGTTGCTTCACCTTTAAAGGTGTGTGCCTCTACTGCAGCCCTAGCCTGTGAATGGGTTGCTTAGCAACAGGTAAAGGAGGTTGCTGCAACTATAGATTCATTTAAGCTGACAGAGAATCCACCTTCAGTGCCTGAAGTTGATCAATGCTACAGCTCCATTTCTGGAACATGTGATATAATAAGGATAATGGTTCTCCTGAACATGTGATATAATAAGGATAATGGTTCTCCTGAACAAGGGACAGATTCCTCACCACTAACTAAAACTAGCCTTTGTCCCATCTGAGATTAGAATCTTTGACTTTCTCAGCAAGTTTGAGTTCTGGCACTTCTCTGATTAAATATATGCCTTATTTACCTAAAAAATGTAATGCATGTGCACAACAAACCCTTTGCAAGCATGGATGATACGCAATGTTCGTCATTCTCAAACTAGACCCACTGAAAACCAACAGGCCTAAGAAACTTGTCCATTGATTTTCAGTGGGCCTAAACCTGAGGATGATGAACATTGGATATCACTTTATAAGTTCAACTCCACCGCTGTATGTCTATGCAGTAGCAAATTATTGTTTGCTGCCATTTAATAGTGATCATGGCAAAAAAATACAGGGCAAATTGATTATTTTTTTATTTATGACATTTTGAAAATTAAATGTCTGGATTTGTATTCTTCTAAGCAGGGTTAACTTGAGCAACAATCCCTAAAACGTAAGAGACAATTATTTATATTTCCACTATAAGACTATTAGTGGAATGTTTGTTGTTCATATGAAACATTAGGTGAAAGGGGAGCAGGACCAACTGAAGGGAGCAGGCAGAATTGTGTGTTTTAAATTATTACTCACTGATGTGTCTGTCTAACAACAAAGCTTATACCAGCTCATACCTAAGAACCGCCTCTCCCCTGCAAGCTTCAGTGTTGATAGCGTGCAACAATGGCACAGAGACAACGAAAACTGTTTTAAATATTTTTCTATTTTTCTCTAGAGGCAATTGTTGAGATAACAACTAACCTTCTACATTGCATCAAGCTGAATGCCCGACATAATCTTTAATAATTTACGTTTCCCTTTTTATGGGCACTCTGGGAGCACTAATGGTATAGCTTTATAGTATCATAAAGTGGAAGTGTGTAATTATAATGGGCTGGTCGAAAATACAATTTTGAAACACGTAAGTTAGCAGAGACATTAACTGCTGAAGACCCTTGTGCTGTTTTCCTGTTCAGGCATTATGGGTTTCTCTTTATGTTTCAATATGGATCTCCAACTATGCAGACTTACAGAAGTGAAATGAGCCTTTTCTAAACCTCTGTTGTTAAGAAACTGTAGGGGTCTTGTGTTGTCAGCTCTATTCCGGTACTACTACTCTTCATATATGTCACACAATCTTCATTGTGTTCAGCCTGACAAATAGCCTTCTGCCGGCAAGCTGTTATTTATTTCATAGATAGAAATTTGAGGAAAAGGGAGAAGCATTCTTTGGGTTGCATCTTAAGAGTATGTAGAGAGGGTTTGGTGTCGTTTATACCAGCCCCTATGCCTTATGTACCTGACCCTGGCTCCTCCATTTCTGACTTTTGTAAGTTTACTGTGAAGATCAGAAGGGAGGTTATAAACACATTCAGCAGAACATGCTCCTAATCTAACCCAGAACAGAAACTCTGAAGGTCAGAAGTGGAGCTGACAAGGACAGGGTTCCATGTTCAATGAGAGAAGATTCATTATTTATTAAAGTATTTTTACTCTACTCTTCAGTCGACCAGGCTTCCAAAGATAAATTAAAACCAGTGATAAAACATTTAAAAAGTAAAAATTATGCATGTGGTCTTTAAGAGAGCTGTTCAAGAAAAGTGACCATATAATAGCAGTTTGCTTCATTGACTGATACTTCTTTCCTCACAGGAAACCTCAGCCAGATGGGCGGTGAATGAATGAATGAATGAATGAATGAATAAATAAATAAATAAATATAATCATCATCACCATCACCACAGGGCAGTTTCTTGAGGTGATCTCTGAGAGGGGGAGAAAGGGCCTAGAACAGCTGGTGAGGCAGCAGGTAGACATGGCTGCGGTGGTAGTTTGCCTCACTGGCTGCCTCTTCTTCTGTTCAAAGTCAACTAATCTATGTCAATTTGATTAAAAAACAGGCCCGCATTGTGTCTCAACTCAAGTCGCCTTCATGTGTGAATTGCATAACTGAGCATGATAGGATGAATGGAGCAGTGGCACTGCCTCACTGCCTCAACCCTGAGGTCATGCAGCTCCTTCGCCCTTTCAGTATGTTAGGTGTGGACATATTTCCATATGTTATGGGACCCCAGTCACGTAGGGTTTCGGAACACGTGGGAGGTTTGTGCATGAAGATGTCTAGAGGGACTGAGGCACAGAAGGCTTGAAGAGCAGCATAGCTTCAAGGTGGAGGATAGTGGCATGACCCTACAGCACTTTCTATGCCCCTTTTATATGATTCATGTGTGAAAGAGTCAATATTGGCTGATTGTTTTGCAGTGCAGAACTCCAACCTTTAAAAATAATGAGGAGAAAGTATTTCCAAAAATTTAATGCAGGAGGTTTGATGTTTTATAGTCATGGTACATATTTTTACTTTCTTACAGAGGATCACCAGACAGGGATGGAACTGTAAGTATTTAAAGGAAATTATATATTGAATTAGTCTTAACTTTAAATTAGATGTGTCTAATGGAAAATGCTTCCCCCATCCTGTGAATCGTCATAAGCAATTTTGAACCCTTTGCCCTATTTCTATTTTAATATAGTTAATAATATTAAAATGATCAGTGTTGATACACTGTCTGATGTGCATTGGCTTATATCCAGTATCTAAGGCCCTTCTCTCAAAACTTTTTTGGCCAAAGGATTATCAAGTGAGATAAATTTTCTAATAATAGTCATAAATACAATGAATAAAGACAAAAAATTACATGAAAGATGAAGAAACATTTAATACCTGCAAATATTTTAAATTGGTTAAAAATAACAATTCAGGAAGCCTTCCTGTAGAGAATAGAAATAGGAGAAGGGTTGCTGTTGAGTTACTGTTGCTTTTATTTATGGTTTTAGGTTTTCTGTCTCTGCTAGAACTGGACTTTAGAAGGAAATGTACCACATCAGCTATTAGGCTTTAAGTTTGCAATGAAGAATGTTGGGCTCAGATATGGATTTTACTTCACTTTTTATTGATTCCTGACTTTAAAACTCCCATTTAAATTTATCTTGTGAAGACTTTAAGGAAAATTGGAGCATTTGTTAGTCTTCACCAGATTTTCAGCAGTGGAATGGAAACACTACCAGCCATAAACAATGTCATTTCTCTCCTAAAATTAAAGGAATTGGAGTAGTAAGGGCCTTTCCAGATGATCATTATTTTGCATAATAAATGAGCTGTTGTTTCATTGGTCTTGATTCAGATGTCTTCCTTAAAGAAAATGCATCTGTGTCTGGAATAGCGCATTGTCCAAGCATGTACTATGTCAGTGGGGAAATTGGGTTCTTCCCTACTTAGCATGTCCCTTGCTATTTCGCGAGTGCTTTGCAAGGATGCATTGCATGAGTGCCACGACCACAGATAGAGAGCCATTAGTGATGAGTGCTGACTTCCCTGCCTGTGATCATGTTTCTTCATATTTCTGGTGTTTATTGTGCTGTATCTTCACAAACAGTGGCAAAACAAACGAAGGCTGCTTTTTCTTTTCTTCCTCCTGCAGCAATGCTCTATTGCAAATCCCCTTTTCCATTTATTTACGTAGTTCTTAGGAGGCTATGCCATTCCTTCTCCAATACAGGAGTGGACATCTCCTGTAGGTTTTTATTTTTATTTTTTAAGGGCTGAGCATCTGTCCCCTATACAGCTGAAATGCATAGGGGGGAAAGAATGGGGGTGAGAGAACTATACAACTTTAAATGGGGTGAAATATCATACTAGTGGTGCTGGATAGAGGCTAGCCCAATTGTATCTTGATAAATAACTTCAAGGGGTTGGTGGGGCTTTGTCTTCTGGAAAGGCCCTACTAATTTTTTCTTTCTTTCAACTTCTGTCTATTTAAACTTCTGACCCAAGATCCTTAATCCTAAACATATTTACTTGCAAGTAAATATTAATGATTTCAGAAGAACTGAACGTCCAAGTAGATGTGCTTAGGGTCACAGCTGTAGACTGAAAAAAGCCTGCATCCACACATCCTTCTGCATCCCCATTGTGTTTTGTCAAGCGCTTTTAGCTTAAAGATTCAAAAAGCAGACCACATTTGGAACTCTATACCGTTTTTAATGGTTCAGCCAAGGCTCTGTTCAGCAGAAGAAAAACAACGCTGTTCACTTTCCCAACTTGCACGTTGAGTCAACCCGCAGTCCCCGTCTGTGTTGCACACTTAAAGAAGTAACTGGTGCACTGCCCCTTCAGGCACTTCACATACCCGAGATCATGTAGAGAGTCCCCACATGCCCCCCTGTTGTCTTGAAGGAGAGAAGTCTTCCTAATGCCCCCATGAGCTGGAATTCCTGAGCATGCAGGGTTCCAGCTCATAGAAACAGCCTGCACACATTCAGCAGTCTTTCTCCTTCATTCCTGTCCCCAACAGATCAACAATGTGGGACTGGAAGAGGGATGATATGATATGGAGGGAAATACTTGGTGTAAAAAGGGAGGAAGGGAACACAGAAACCCCGTGCAAGAAACAATCTCCTCACTTGTTCACCACCACCCAGTTAAATTTAGCACCGAAGTGATGAACGAAAGGCAGAAGAGGAGACTTTTTTTTGCAGATATGGGCCATATTTGCACTATACATTTAAAGCAGTATCATACCACTTTAAACGGTCAAGAATCCTGTGAACTGTGGTTTGGAAAGGGTGCTGAGTTGTTAGTAGAATCCTATTCCCCTCACAGAACTACAGTTCCCAGGGAGGAATTCAGTGTAGTGCTATGGCTATCATTCCAGCTTGCCAGATGGCACAACCCCCCTCTCCCCAGCTCTGTATGCTATTCTAGGGGTTCTCCTGACACACACGCCTGAGCCTGTTTGGAGACACTCAGGAGGAGAAGAGGAAATCCCCATTGCACTAGTGGGAGTCCTTGTGTGGGCTTCCATTAGCAGGACTAGTTAGTTGAATCCTGCCTGTAAAGTGGCTTAACTCCCTCTTCCCATAGAACTCTGGGACTGTAGCTCTCTGAGGGATGCTGGGGTCTCCTAGTAACTCCTAGTAACTCTCATCCTCTGTGAGGCAAGCTGAGCTGCTGAGCAACTTTTTTTCCTTGGTGTTGACCACGAATGATAAAGGGCTCTCTCTGTCCATGCTGGTTCATGCACTGTCACCACCTCGGTGTGTTCATTGTGACACACTAGTGCTTTCCCAAGATTTTTCATTTAAGGCCTTCACTTCTACGTTTGTTGATGATGTTCCTCATGTAGCATTTTGCTTTTCGGAGGCTATGAGAACGATGCTAACTTCATTTCTCATTTAGTACCAAAAAATTACATTCTCTTTAAAATTGTACACAATCCCTTCTCACATTAAGATTAAGAGAAGGTGCTTACTTTGTGAAACATGAACCTGAAGAATTTATTGTGCTGTATTTAGTATAATGTAGCCTTATTTTTATGCTGACTTTGGAATTATGCGCTTGCAATTTTTAATCAGATTAATAAAGATGAAGAAGCTAAATGACCAGAATTTTAAAGTATGCTTGAAAACTGTTCATGTTATTGGCCTGTTTTTTAATTACTTTGTAGACTAGAGGTCATAAAAGACTGTAGGTGATGATCAATAGGAAAAGAGCTGGCACTTAGAGAACGATCATATTCCGTAGAACTCTTCAAGACTTACTTAATACCAAAACGCTGCTAACCTTTTTCTTGCACAAAACCAGGATGAAAACACTCACTGAGTCACTTCTTGTAGGTATGTGTTCAGTTACAAAAGAAATGCTGAGTTATATTACAAGACTCTAAGGGCCCACTGCAATGGCTGCCACATTAAATAAAGCATGTTCCGCAGAATTGTATGAGGACATAGTTCTGAAATGCATGAAAATTTTATGTCTTGTAAACATCTTACTCAAAGGAAATAAGGGGAAAACATTTAGTATTAGAGATAATTGTCCATGCCACTCAGTTATAAGAGAACCAGTTTCTGCTGAATAGAGACCTATCATATGTTCCAAAATAGTCTGCTGACAGCAGCATTTACATTTGGCAAGTAATGCCTTTGAAAAGTGCATTCTGAGCTTGCTTACTCCATGTAGATTCATGTGTTTAAAAAAACCAAACCACCCAATACTTTAACCCTTTTTCTATAAAAAAACAAAATCCATTCCAGCCACCCAGCCCTCATCCTCATGATCCACCCTCCAATAACAAAGCAGAGTGTGCACAGGAAGGAGGAAAATCAGTTTCGGTAAGGACATGAATATTGGTTTAAAGCTTCCCGGGGGTTGGTTGGAACAATGTGTAAGCCTGGCCAAAAAAAGTTTGCATGTACAAATCTATGTTTGGCATTGTTTATGCATCACTTACTTCAATGTATTTTTTTACTCCAGGTGCTCTGCATAGGATGCCCAACCACATATGTTTTTGCCCCTGTGATTCTGATGTGTTTCTGTGTGTCCATAGATGTCTAATTATGTTTAGGTACTCACAATGGTTTCCTAATATTCAGTAGTATTTGGATCATTTGTGATGGATACAGGTAACTAGAAATAGAAATGGATTACCTTGTGTGCCAGGCTCACCTTGAAAACTACATTCATAAGATAAATAATACAGGACTGCATTCATAATATGCATTAGGAAGTAGATAATTTCATGGATAATTTCACACGTGTCATGCAAAAATGGAATATTTTATAGGACATTCCTTGAATGTTGAAGGTAACAGCTGGTTGAAATGAAATATTTGATTGATATCTGAACAACTATATGATTATTTTGTAGCTTTCCTCCTCCTCATTAGTCTGCTATGTATTGTATACTTCTCCAGGTTTTGTAAATGGCTCAAGACTATGGGAAGAATTCAGCATTGCTCTAAGGAGTTGATTCCATCACTACAAGCATTTCACCCTCTTCTCTCCCCACACCCCTGTACACTGTTTTGAGGGGTTCCCTGGTGCCCCCCAGCCAATTTGGGATTGCACGGAGAGGGAGGAGTGGGATCATGGAAGACCTTCTGCTCATTTCCACTAGCAGGACTCATTAGTTGAATCTGGCCCACTATTTGATCACCTGACCGCTTTGGTTTCGAAGGCTTCAGAAATGAAGTACAGCATATTAAAGTAATTGTAACATAGGAGGCTGATATATACCAGATCATATTATTAATTTCCATTTAATCCAGTATTGTATAATCTGACTAGTAGCTGCTGTCCAGGTTCTCGGGTCTTGCTACTTGACCAATGCCAGAGGTTGAACCTGAGACCTTCTGCATGCAAATCACATGCTTTCCCACCAAGTTGTAGCTCTATCCTCATTTGTCTTGCCCATAAGCCATAATATCTTGCAGCATGGTGGTCTTTCCTTGCAATTCCTGCTCCTGGCTTATCAGGTTTGAAAAATTCAAGAGTTCAAACACTGGAAATTACTTTCTCAAAGAAGATTGAGAGGCTGGCATTCTCTTTCTAGAGATTGATTAGCAGGGAGCCAGAACCCACTCTAGTTAAGAGACCATCCCAAATTGAAAACTCATGACTTTGTCATATCTTCTAAGAAACTAGTGCATGTTGCTGTTCTCCCCTTTTTAATATAAAACTTATCATTTTTAACTGTGTATTACAGAAGAGAACCAATGGTGCTCCAAATGGGTTTTATTCAGAGATTGACTGGGAAAGATATGTAAGTAAGAGTAATCACCTGGCATTCATACCTTCCCAAGAACATTCCTTATTACAAGAATTTTCTGAGAACTTGCCTCTCTGTTTTGTGTGTGTGTGTTCACTGTGTTTCTTGATTACTTCTTTCACACTTTAGTACATCTCATAATCACAGCACAAAGCGGATAACAATATTTGAATATTCAGGATTTCACTGACATGTCCAGCTGCCCAGCTATCCAATTGGGATCTTAAATTTGGCCCACGTAGAAATATATTTTTCTCACAGTTTATTTATGACCTTCAAACTGCTGAGCAAGTGAGAGCTCACCTTCCTTCTAAGCCCACCAGCACATGCATAGAATTTAGAAGAGAGGTAGAGTCTTTCCTCACTTGTGCATAGCTTTAGATTGCCAGGAAACATTCTCACTATCTTATTCAAACTAGGCAGGCATGAAACATCAGTTTTATTACACACACACCCGTCACCTACGCCTGTCAGAAGGCTAAAGGAAGATGTGGCGCCTTTTCTTCCACAGCAGTTTGGAGAAGGTTAGAAATACCAGTCGTTCTCTTGCTGTTTCTTACCTTCTTCAAACTTGTATTCAAGTGATCTAAGACTCTGCCTCTGACAAACAGATGGAACATGAAACACTACGGAGTTTCCCCTCCATAGTGATGTAGTTTGGACAAAAGAGAAAACTACAGCTTCTTTCTTTTTCTAGATTACCATGCAGATTGCCATCAAATTTGGAGCAAAATTGAGAGTTGTATCACACCTGTTTCAGGTTTAAATCTCTGCTGGTTTTGGGAATTGCAACTAGAGCTAGAAAAGGATATGATATTGGAGTAATTTGAATGAATTAAACCAGCAACAATTTAAATTATTTAATGAAAATAGTGCATTCATATAGATGTGGATGTGAGTTTACACTTTACTCTGGAACAGAGATACATAAAAAACCCCTCAAAGGTTTTTGCTTCCTTTTTGTACTCATACAAGCTTGAGGGCTTTTGCACATACTAAACATAAAAATGTTTGCCAGCCATTGTCTGAACTGCAGTGTCTTTCAATATACCTACTTGAAATCAGCAGAAATACGGTCTCCATGATTTTAACCAGGCGGATGTAAAGATGTTTCATCTCTGAAAACACCATGCGTGGGGCAGAAAGCAAACCTGCTTCTGAAAGGCCCTTGGGGCATGAGAATAATAATAATAATAATAATAATAATAATAATAATAATAATTTATTATTTATACCCCGCCCATCTGGCTGGGTTTCCCCAGCCACTGTTTGGTTTTGGTTTTTGTCCTGCAACAACCATTCTTGAAGTTCTAGGTCAGGCTTCCTCAACCTCGGCCCTCCAGATGTTTTGAGACTACAATTCCCATCATCCCTGACCACTGGTCCTGCTAGCTAGGGATCATGGGAGTTATAGGCCAAAAACATCTGGAGGGCCGAGGTTGAGGAAACCTGCTCTAGGTTTTACAGCCCCAGAACATGGTCGTTAGCAGTTCTGTCAGAACGCAAGATCTTGGGCTGCAAAAAGCAGTCAGCCCCACACAGCCTTGTGGAAAGGGGGACTAGCCTGGGCGGGGGGAGTGGAGGGTGAGCAGAACAGACCACTTTGGTTCTCCTTGCAGTCATTTGAGAAGGAGTGTTTGCATATTTGAGCACCCTTGCTTCAAAGGGATGCCCTAGCCCTACTTTGGAATATCTTCTAATTTTTTTGTGTTAATTAGATTGTGCAAAATTGCCTTGGAAGAATGGGAAAGAGCCAATAAAATGTTAAAGACCAATTATGCTAATAAGGTGGGCACCATTTCAGACAGATTTCGTGCTGTTAGTATGGAAGGTGTCCAAGTTAATTAGAAGAAATTAAAATTTCTTTTGGAATAGTTTTTGCTTGCTTTAGCTGACAAGAATTTAAAAGTTCAAGTGTGTTCCTGTTTACAATGATCACCTTTAAAATCACACAACTTGATCTGGTAATATAACAAAATTACTGTAGTCCCTAACTGTGTGTGTGTGTGTGTGTGTGTGTGTGTGTGTGTGTGTTTGTGTGAAGTTCTTTCTCTTCACTTTGTATACCAAGTATATATAATATATATATGCATTATAAGTAAAATAATCAAAATATTACTATTATTTTTAGTACAGTTACTATGCCCAGTTTGAGGAGACTGGGTGTTTGGGTTGAAGTATTATTTGGCATGATTAATATCTATAAATAGAGTGGTATGCTACAATTTTTTTTTTAACACATGTGTCATGCATTCTTTCCAGACATTGTTTTTTGGAAAATGCTTCAATAAATGAGATTTGATATAGAGACAGTATAGTTCAAATAAACTGCTCTTTCTGGTACTACCTTTTTGGCTTTATCAACCAGCTGTGTCTCACTGTAACTGCATTCCCTTGTCATGGTCAGATCCCCTCCTGTTGAGATTTAGATTGTCAATTACTTTTCTCTTCTGCAGAGACGGGGGCCTATTAGAATGGTCTGCCGTCGAAGACTGATAGAACCAATTGGCTTCCAGGAGACTCTGGGGTATTTTTTCTGCTGAGAGGTTGAGGTCCTGGTCTATCTTTGCAATTTAGGATTTGCCCTATGTTCACCCCTAAGGGCTTTGCCTGAGCCCAAGTAGTACCATGGTATACCCTGGAGTTGAGAGCAAGAAAGCAGGTTAGAATATGATTATAATGCAAGTAGAAGAAGAATTGGAATGAATGCAGTTGAAAGCAAGTGTGTGCTCATTGTAAAGCCTATTTTGTGCTGGTGAAGGCAGTAAAAAATTACTTCTCTGCCTCCATCATCCTTGGTGTCTCATCCAGCAGAGCTTTATAGGATGCTTTTACATATTGGCCTGAAGGATATGCTGGAACTCTCAATGCCCTGCTGTGAATTATTTGTAAGGCATGTTGAGGATATGATTGCTTGTATCCATAGAGACCTAGATTTCACTATTATAGCAGGCCAGTTTCTAAGAGTATCCAGAACACTATTTTGTCAGATGTTCATGGATGAGTTTCAATTAATAAGGCTTGAGAATGTGGATGATGTGCTTGGAAAGGTGTAGGTGTTCTTGCTCCCGTACATGTTATGACTGATAACATCCAGTAGGGAGGGGATGGCCAACTAGCCCAAGAAGATAATTAATGCCTCTCTGAGAGAGGGAGTAGTCCCACGAAAGAGCCAGCAACAAGACTACTCATTAATAAAATTCATTAGACCCAAAAGTTATGTATAACTATAGACTGGTTGCAAATGTCCCTTTGCTGAGCCCGGTTCTTGAGTCGGTGGGCACCAACCAGCTCTAGTCTCCAGGCACTCTTGGGTGAAGCTGATTTTCTAGATCTACTTCATTCTGTGTTTAGGCCTGGTTTAGGCACTGAGGCCATCTTGTATTATACCTTGTGTCAGCAGAGAGATGGGGGAATGTGTCCCCATTGATTGTCCTTGATCGCTTGACAACTTTCCATACGATGGTCCATGATGTTTTTCTTGGGAGCACCAGTGATAGGATGCTTGTATTCTGATTATGTTTTTATATGATTATGCATTTTATTACTGTATTTTAATTTTAGTTGTAAATCACTCTAGAGCTTTTTGAAGAAGGAAGCAACTTGGGAATTTTGTAAACCATCAGAAAAGAAGCATCTGGTTCTGTTATGAATGTTGTCATGGCCATGTAAACCAAGGTGGAGGCTAGATTTTATTTTATTAAATGAGAGCCAACTTGATCTCTGATACAGGGACATCACTTTTAAAGAGTAGTAACCAGAAGGCAAAGGTGCAAAAAGAAAATTCTATCAGGCACTGGAAATGAGCCTTTCTTTAGCAAAAGGCCTCATGCAAATGTTTGCATACATAATGCTTTGATGTCTTCCATATTTCCAAGCCACCATTTTCTTATATTGGACATATTCCTTATCTATTTAATATTTTCACCCCACGTTCCCCCTACTGCACAGAGATCAGAGCAGTTAGCACAACTGTTTGACTGCCTGGCTGAGAAAACAGGTTCCTGGGTAGACTCTTCATTCTTAGTTAAGCGTAGAGAGCATTGCACATACCAATATTTTATTGAACAAGTGCTTCTTATTAATATGAAATTGGTGGTAGAGAGGGGAAAGAAAGAGTGATTACTTAATGTTTTGCAAGTACTCTAATTGCTTCACTGTGTTTGCTGCACCAGAATTCACCTGAGCTTGATGAAGAAGGCTACAGCATCAGACCAGACGAACCAGGCTATATCCTTCATGGTCAGTTTTACAACTGAGTTTGCAAACTCTGAAACAAGTGTGGGTTCAAGTGTGGCCACCTGCTGCCATCCTCCCTACCCCTGGATGCCCCTGAAACATCAGTATCTCAAGTTTATTTTATTTTATATATTTATCAAATGTATATCCCGCCCCTCCTCCCAAAGGAGCCTAAAATGTTCAAGAGGCTTTATGAATGAGAAGATAGTGGCCATAAGTAAAATTTAATTTTAAGCAATCATTATAAAAAGAAAAAAGGAGCCAACACTCATGCCTGGTGTTGGAGGCAGTGATGGTCTGGGTGGGGACCAAGAAACTGAAATTGATCCTGATGGAGGTATTCTCTGGAATTTGTAAATCTATTTTTATTATTGTTGGCCCATGCCGATCAGTTCCAAAAGTTATATTTTGTGATTCAACAACATTTCTCTTTAACTGTGATCTACCTACCAAAGGAAAGCACTTTTATTCCTCAAGTGAATCTGAAGAGGAAGAGGAGGCACACAAGAAATTCAACATTAAGATTAAGCCCTTGCAGTCTAAAGATGTTCTTAAGAGTGCGGCAACCGTTGATGAACTGAAAGCCTCTATAGGCAACATTGCACTTTCGCCATCTCTAGTGGTAAGCAAAACTCTTTTTTTAATATGGTGATTGATTAGATTTTCAAAAGTTAATTTTGCTTAGCTTTCTTGTTATATTTGTTCCTTGTATTAGCATTTTTATTATAACAAATCTTGGTTTTATCACACAATGGCAAGGCTTTTCAGAAACTATTTTTGGTTCAGGATGTGTTGAAAAGTGTGTTCTGCATGTTGACAGGTTGCTTTTTTAAGTATATTGCTGAACTGCACTAGCAACTTTCTGCGCATGCCAAGTACATTTCAGTAAGCCTAATGTTTCTCATATCAGTGAATGGCACAGCTATTTTGATCCATGCCAAAAGAAAAAACATTTGCAGCACTTTAACAAAAAATAATACATTACTAATTATAGATGACTTTACTTGTTAAAAATAGGGTCACATTTTTGTAGGTACACTTTAATTATAATGCCCACAAGCCAGATAGCCATATATTGATTCTGTGAGCTCAGGAGATGTCCTTGATATTTTTTTAGGAGAAGTAGACCCCCTCCTATGCTTTATGCTGAACCACCCTTTGAGACTTGAAAGCCAATCCATTATGTATGCTTAAAGGTGTAAAGCTGTAATTTGGCAACGTAAGATTCCATGTAAAGTCAGAATCTAATTTATTGGAAATAGTCTGGATTGTTATGTCATAAAGGGCAGCAGAGAATGAGTGAAGATGCTATTGTTTTGCCCCTTGGAGAAGGAGAAGACATGGCAAGTAGTTCTGTGATACGATCTGGAGGATTCCTCCACCCCCAACGGAATACAAGGCTGCAATTTGAAAGGAAATACTGGCACAGAGGGAGAGGTACTTCTTTAGCACTTTCCCCTCATACTATTTCCATTTGAAAATTTTGCACACAAGCAGGACTTGCACTCCTGTAACACTTTCCAGGGAGAAAGCCCCACTGAACACAGGGAGACCTCATTAAGCATGCATAGGATTACCCTGTAAAATGTTTTAAATGTATGAGTGAAGATATGAAGTGTGGACACAACAAAAGTGTTTGTCATAAAGAGAACAGAGCTGGGTAAGCTACTAGTCCTTGTGTATCCAATGACAGCAAGTAAGAAAAAATGTGTTTTAAATAATTTATTGACGTGAAATAAAAAAGAGTTTGCCAGCCATGAGAGAGATCTTGGAGATAAAGGCTTTGGAGGACCTTCTCCCTTGTGGAAATTACTTGTACAGTATCCATTTCCCACTGGATATTCCAGAACTCATAGGAAAGCAAAGGAGCAGGGATGGAGACTGAACCCCTTTCAGGGCAAGCAGCAATTTGTATATTTCAGTGTGGGCTCTATCTCTTTAAAGTCTCATCTGACTTGTCTTTGTTAGCATGCAGTGTCTTGAAGCTTTGCAAAAAAATCTTACTCACCCCCTATAACTGTTCAGATTTGGAGGGTGGGAGTTGTAGGCTCCCTTGTTAAGGAGGTTAGGCAACAATGCCTTTTAAAAATTGTGTTATGTGTGGGGCCATAGTATTGCTTGTGAGTTTTGAGGACTGTGGAATAAAAAAATGTGTAAGTAAAATCTCAGAAGTCACTGTTTTGTGTGCTTGTACATATGCTTGTACCATATGCTTTCTCTAAAATTTTACTCTAAATCCAAAGTAGCCCATGTGTTGTTGCACTATGATTCCCATCAGCCCCATAGCCAATGGTCAGGAATGATGGGAGCTCTATTCTAACAACATCAAGAGGATGTCAGATTAGCTACCTCTGCTTCTATCATCTGGAAATTTTAATGTAAAGTGAGGACAAGCATATATGACAGCTGAATCAAATCTATATAATTTTGTTCAATTTAGAGAGCATTTTGGGGGGGGGGGAAGAGGATGGATTATCTTTCCCTGCTAAAACAGGTTTTCTTATTTTGATAAATGATTTTGCATTGAGGGCCAGGGGCCTGGCATTGTTGAGTAAAACAGACTTATCACATACACAAACTGATAAATACATTGCAATACTTTCTCTCAAAGCTTTTGTATAACCTGGTCACTGGAGGTGCTGCTGAACACACAGCACCTGCGGAAGGCTGAATTTTGTAGCTTGCTAGGGAAAACCCACTTAGGTTGAGAGTGCTGCAAGGATCAACTTATTTTTGGAAAATGGGATGCTGCTTTAATGACAAGAAATGCTAGAGATAATACTCTTGGATCACTTCTAAATCCTTAGTTTTGTTTTCTATCCAGTCTACCATTGTTCTAAAAATCAAGGGTAGACTGCTGTCAGAGGGGTGCACAAACAAAACGTAAATGTAAGACTTACTTACATGCTACTAATTCATACCTACATTGCAAATATCCCATTTTCCCCCTTGCAAGGAACCCAGGGTTTTATAGTTATGTGAGGTGAACAGTGCTTCAGGACTTTTCAGTACCCTCACAGAAGTACTATTCCTGACATTCTTGGGAGAAAGCCATGACAGAATATATCCTGGCAACGAAAAACTATAGAACGCCCCTAACTGATCCCTCGTCACAGCTAATACTAACTTATATCTATAATTAATTGCTGTTCTAAGTAATAGTGTTCTGTGGGTACATAACTGCTTAAAAGCTTTTCAGTTTACAATAGAACAAAATGAATTATCATTAGCTGTTTTTAATTTGTAATCAAATAAAATTTTCCAATGTTGATTGACTTTTAGCAATTGCATTTTCATCTGATACTTAAGTTTTAATAAATATTTATTTATTTGTTGATCTCTACCCTGTAAACCAAAGCAAAAGAACCCTGAAGTTGTACTAAATTAAACCTCATAACGTGTTTTAACAATACTGCTGGGATCACATTTATGTTGTTTTTAAATTTGCTGTTGCATTCTGTTTTTTGCTTATGTGCTGTGGCGGTTGGTCTTGATTCTAGCAAGTGAGCTTTGCAGTCATTATGCAGTCACCAGGCTGTTGCAGCTGGGCTTGGAGGCAAGACAACAGTGCATTATATTGTTGTATATGGAAGCCAGGTTCAAGAGTTGATTTGTGACACTCATTTCCTGGGCTGTGGAAGATGTGGGAGCAGTAAATCAGAATGATGGCTTTGTTGCACTGCAGAAAATGCAGCTTCCTGATCTACTGATGTTGTACGTCTTAAGGAAGCTTGGCATGTAAAGCGGTAATGCTCTTTATGGAGAGCAGGATGCTAATAAGAATAACTGAACTAAATTGCTCTATAACTACACTCTTTTAATAAGGACAGAATATATACCAAGCAAACTGCATTGCTTTACATTCTTTTCTAAGACAGCAGCACTTCATGCTGTTATATTTAAAAGCAGTAAATTAAGTAAGATATTTGGGGTGTTTAATTCAAAAGACTGTACTCTGATCAATAGAAGTGATGCCTAACACGACACTTGGTTCACAATAGTTGGATTCCATCTAGTGTGTGAAAGCATTGTATATTTGTTTTCCACATCCTATTATTGGCTAAAGGGTAAATGCCAGCACCCTCATAAAATCTTTATATTTCATCCATAAGGCACCTAGGGTGGTATATAGAGGACATGGCTGACTACTCTGCTCCTTTAAGCTTTTATAAGAGGCAGAGGACTGTGTGCTTGAGGATTTCCATTAGCTAAGAAGAGATGAGGTAGGAGCAAAGACGATGGTGGGGGGCAGTTACTTTAGTTACTCAGTTATTGTTTCTGCTGTACCTGATAAGCATGAAGGTGGTCAAGAAACCAACAGGATAGGCGATTGCAGCTTCATTTTTAACTTTTATTGTCAAGGGGTCTTTCTTTAAATTTCAAAACACTAACAAAAGTCAAGCAGGGTGGAAACTCCAGATATGATTGGCAATTCTTTCAAAAATTACATTTATTTATTATCGTGTCTATAGGGCTCCAAGGAGCTCTGGCATACATTTTCCAGGCCTGCAGGACCTGCTGTTGCCCTTTTGTGTAGGGTTTCACTGTCCCTCTTGCACCCTCTTTTGGGTTCCTTTCTTCCAATCTGTCCTGTCATCCTGTTCTATAGGCCTAGAATACCTTCTGTTTGACATTTTTATTCAGCGAAGCCAAGTTAGCCAGACCTTACATTCATTCCACCTGATTCTCCTTAGCCTAGATCCTCAGAGGTATTCTAACAAGGCAGAACAAGCATGGTGGGGGCAGCATCATAGCAGACTCTACCCCAACTTTCACAAGTTCATTTAGAGTTACTAAAGTGAGCCTGATGCACATGGCATTTGTGCATGTGTACGGACCTCTTTATATGACCGGGAATCCTTCAAAGGCCGGGTTTTGAATTGTGTAGAGACATCACTAAGCACATACACTTACTTCAGATGTTGAAACATGCTAGAGGTAGAGACTTCCAGCACATAGTTGGTATCCCCCACCCCCAGATAAATTGCATTATTCAATTATATGTGACAGTAGCACCTATGTTATTTTCATGTGCCTGCCCCTGTTCGCAGAATAAAGCTAGGGGTGGGATGGTCTTTCCCTGTGACACAGTTAATTTCTCTTGGCACTTTTGTCTGCTCCTGAATCAGCACTGGAGCCAGGAAAGAAGAAAAGTGGATGGAGTAGTGAGGCACAAGACAAGCAGCAGGGAGGGTTCACATTCACCGATAGGACTTTTTCTCTTCTTTTTTAGTGTGTTTCTTTTTTCTTTTTTTTCTTTTTTTTGATATATAGTTACTTCTTCCTCCATGTCAATTAAGCTAATAGACTTAGCAGTGCTTTGCTCTGCCCTGTAACCTGCTTTAGCCAATGGCCATCTGCTCAAACACCAAAGCATAAAACAGGATTGAGGCACTTGGAGGCGAGTAGCATTTGCTGGATATTGCAGTGTCTCAAAATAAATAGAATAAGGAGGACAACCAGGAGTCCAGATAAGAGACAAATGAGAAGTTGTTATCAGAAATAAACCAAACCTCTTTTGGAATATGAATTGCATATTCTTTAGAGGATCCCATAAGGTGTTAAGTACCTTCAAGGAGTAACCTGCTGTAGAGCTGGAAAGCAGAACCAAATTTTTTTCCTTATATAGGAGGGATTTCTATGCACTTATCAGACTGGCTTTACCTGCCAAGCTTCCAGGTGGTGCTTGGTTGGAGCTCCTAAGAGCCGAAATGGTTCCTGCTTCCTTTGTGGTGGGAGGTGGTAGAAATCCCTTTATTCCTTTGGTTGCTGCCTACAGGTATCCCCTCACCCTTCCTACCAACACATCCTAGGCTTGGCAGTCAGGTTGTGGCTCCAAGAGTGAGGATAGCGATCTGAGTTGGGTAGGTGTGTACCAGAATCTCTTGATGCTGATGGATGACGGGCAGAAGGAGGCTGGGTGTTCCACATGATCTACCATGGGGCACTGCGTTTGCATCCCTGACCCACAGGGTATGTGGCTGTGTGTGGAACCCATCACAGAACTCTTTCTCATAGAACTTTCTTGCATGCCCATAGCAAGCATGCATGCTTAATGGAGCAGCACATTGGAGGATTGAGGTAGCAAAGACAATACTTCCTGAGGTCTACAGCAGGGGATGGAAGGGCAGGTCCCAGGGCCAGTCTTAGGACAAGAGGAAATAGGAGCTTCAGGGACCACTCTGGTTCCTCCTCTAGAAGCTCCTCCAGAGCTCTTGTACTTCCCACAAGCGTGCAGCCCATGGGTTCCAAAGAGGCACCCCCTCCCCTTGGTGGGGAGAGGCAACGCCCAAAGAAACAAGCGAACACATTCCCCTCACTGGCTACGATACTGCCACTGCGCAAAGCTAAGCCAGCATGTTCCCATTGACCCTGGGGTTCATTCCTAGCCAGGCCATGCAGGGTCTGAATCCCCAAATACAGGAAGTGGCAGACGGGGAAAGACTTACCCTGCTGGTTCCTTTGGAAGTTTTCCTGGTGCTTTTGGTGAATGCCGCAGAAGCCACCCAGAAGGAAGCAAGAATCGCCTTCCCACAGGGTCCTCCATGGGCGTAGCCAGGATTTATGTTAGCAGGGGCAGGGCGCAGAACCTCAGTTAAGTATTTTTGTTGATTTACTTGATCTTATCAGACTTAGCCACACCCATGGGGTCCTCCTTAGGCATTGCACCTGCCTAAGGCTTTGAAGACAGAGTGGGTAAGCCCAACTAAGGGCAAGCTTGTCCATAGGCTGGCAAACAAGCTGCATTGCCTCCCCAAGAAAGCAGTGGAGCTGTTGTATGTGCCTGTTCATTTATTATGTCAGCTCCTAAACTGGGGAACGCCCAGACAAGGAGGCTTTTCTTATGTGACCTTTTCCCAGGTCAGGATGGTCCAGGTAAAGGAGGTTTTTGAGGAATATTTCTTTCTTTATTCAGCTCCCCAATCACTTCCAGTCTTGTTATGGGGAGTATGGAAAGGCCATAATTTTGCTCTGCTTTCTGGCTGCAGAGGAGGTGCCCAGCCTCCCAAATAACCTTCAGCATCCTCTGAGAACAGCAGTCCACAGTAGGAATTTGTTTTTTCACGACAAGAACCTGTCTTGTGAATCTTGCTTTATTCCGTGCCTTAAGTAGATGGCAAACAAACAGTTTTTGATTGAAACTGGTGAGAGGTGTCTTCTGTAGTATTTGATGGAGGAACTACTCAGAGCCTTCTGTTGAGTTGTAATAGGTCTCTTATTAGATTACAAAAGGAAGCTCATTATTCTAAATGTATAACCCACAAGTTTTCTACTCATTTAAATAGGGTGGGGGTGATAGTACTAGCCCACTTAGGCAGAAGAGAATGCATGTATCTTCAGTTACTTAGAGGATCACATCGATCATCCCTATTTTCTGGAAATGGTTTATTTTATTATCCTTATTAGCAAAGTAAATCTGATAATGGAAGCCAGGATAATGATTGGCATTTTCCTGACTACTTCTGTTCCCAAGATAGCTACCAGAATGATGTCTCAAGATAACTGCCAGAAGAATGTTGCAGTATTTGGCTGTATACAAAGCACCTGTAACATCACCATCATAATAGTAATATAACATTGAAAGTTTGTTTTCAAGTCAAATAGCTTTTCACGAAAGTAAGAAGCCAAAATTGTTGCAAATGCCTGTTGTGGAGAGAATAAAAACAAGTCCACACTTTTTGGAAGGGTACAGCTTTTAAAGTCCATCAGGATACTCAGTTTACTGCAGTATAATATTTTAATGGAAAATTGATTGTGGGGTTTGAAAATATAGTTTCTCTTTATTTGGTGTACCAGCAATGTGTAACTGGGCATTTACAATGTAAGACTGCAACTGTATGCACTCTTATTTAGGGGGTATGTGTCATTTATCTCAATGGAACATATTTCTGAGTGAGTATGCATAAGCTGGGATCAGACTGCACTTACATTATTGGTTTACACTTCTGTATGAGTATTTACTCTATTTTGTATATGATAACCTTTTAGGCATTTCAGAATTTGTTAGTTTGCTTGTAATCCAATCCTAAGCATACTTTCCTATAAGTAAGTTTCATGGAAATAAATCCCATTTTACTACTGAGCAGACCTGCTTGGACAGGAGACTGGGATATGCCATTTCATGGAGAATGATATTCTATGCATAAATGCTGATGTTTTTAGAAAATGCTTATTCTCCCTCCCTTTTCTCCATTTGTTAATGCATTCTATAGAGGAAAAGTCCGGTAAGAAATTATCTATCCCGTTTTCTTTCTTTGTATCTATCATTTTAATGGATTATTTGCATTAGAAAGTATTCACTTTATTTATCTTTTTTAAAAAACAGTCTATAAAACCAAGAATATAAAATGCAAAATCTTATTATTTACAGGTACTGGTAATTTTCCATTTGGCTTTCTTTATGAGTGGTGGCTAATCCCATTCAATTCATATTGCACATAAATATATGTAATGGTATGAAGCTTTAAACCATAACAATGCTGGAATAAATGGGGACATTGCAAATTTCCACAAGTAAAGTATGAACCTCTGTAACTCTACTTTTCTTGACTGTTCATAAAATCGTTCAGCCATAGTATTTTGTGGCCTATTATCATCATCATTATTATTATTTACTAAATTTGTATACTACTCATCAGCTGAAGATCCAGGGCTGGTTTTTGTTTCATTTCACTGCATTAATTTCTCCAAGTTTTTTAGACAACATGAAGACTGCTATACAGTCTGGTTCAACCAGACATCCAGGACTTTGCTATATTGATATGCTAATTTGACCCCTTCCCTAAATTATGGAGACATAAAAGGGGGTTAGCACCTCCACCACTAAATTCATGTGTAAGCTTTTACATCCACAGTAGTTTTCTTTCGCCTTCACTGGGCTTATGACATCTGTACCCATCCTTCCAAGGAATACATGCTGTGTACTTATG
Source organism: Podarcis pityusensis (assembly GCF_964106645.2). NCBI lineage: Eukaryota > Metazoa > Chordata > Lepidosauria > Squamata > Lacertidae > Podarcis > Podarcis pityusensis. Next base: position 62,658,197 of record NC_138030.1, read on the forward strand.
AGAATTAGACCTATTTGGTTTACTCTGCTTTGTGGTGGAAGTTAGAGCAAAAGCACAATTGCAGCAACAACCTGTACTGGCGTGGAGAGCATAGCATGACAGGCACTTTCATCTTGTTATCTGTAGACTCATCATGACAGAACTATTTCCTGCAATAATGTGCCCACTTTCCGCACTTTCTGCAGTTCAACTAGCTACTATATGTGTGTGTAAACAGGCATCCACTCAGCTACCCCTTCCTGATACAACAGTTGCAGCTGAGGGCATGTAGCCCTCTAAACAAAGCTGAAATCTGCTGATAGGCTGTTTGGCAGTAAGAACAGGATTCAGTCCCCTTGGCCAGGAGCTAATCAGTGAATCTTAGCTTTGTTTAAAAGGCTATATATGTGCACGGTCTCAGCTGCTTCATATGATGTTCTGTAGGATCGGATCAGAGCTGGCCCACCCATGAGGAGACTCCCCCATGGGCACCCCACCCACACTAGCAGAGAAGGAGCAGTGGCAGTTTCTGGCTAGATCTCATGTGCTTTGCAAGATCCTGCCAGAGCTTGCCACTGCTTCTCAGGTGCTGCCACACAACCCAGGTAAGGGAGGATTTTGTGGGGTGGCAGGAGGGTGGCATGGCATGACACGTTCCTATTTTGTCTCAGGCAGTGAGGTGGGGCTACTCTGCCCCTGGATCAGATCCATGGTCTGCTTTTGTACAAATATAAAGTAGCCAGGAAAATTGTGTCCTCTTGGTGGGCTGAGACCAAAACTTTGAAAAAGAAATGTTGATGAAATCTGAGGCTAAATTAGTGGCATACTAGATATTTGCAGATTCCTTTCCCCAGCCTTAAATGTCACAGATAAGTAGAAGTGGCAAGCAGTTGCTTACTGGAAAGAATGAAAGGAAAATATGTATTGACAAATTCTTGGCTAGTGTGTATTGGCATTGTTCCACTGAAGTTACTGAAACTGTGTGAGATCATGAGCACAGTAGTATCCAAGCTATAGCCAAAAATAGCCCAACTCTCTCCAGAGAGCACTGCTGCTTCAGTTATATTTATTTATTTTAGAGGTTTACATACCACCAGTAAACAAAGTATCTAAGTGCTGAAGACAACACACCCATAAAAGAGCATAAGTGCTATAAATTACTTGGCATTTCCTGGTTAGTTTGATTTGCATTGCAATATGATTCCAAACTGATCCTTGTGCATCTTCAGCTCTGTTGTTTTTATAATCTCATCTAAATCAATAGCCAAGAACATTTTTGAACATTTATGCACTCATGTTCAACAAGTGTCTCACCTATATTCCTTTATTTTGGCAGTCATAAATACATTATTACCAATTTTGGTATGGGGGAACTAAGAAGGATGGCTTGCCTAATCTCTCTTTGCATCCTGTGTACTTTTGTATGCCACAGCATTTCCTGTATTTATAAGAATTAATGTGATCATTCTTCGGAAAACTCGTGACGTGTGTGCCTGTTTGTCTGTATTTCTCTACTAATTTCTTGCTGCAAATAAGCCAACACAGTCGAACTCTAATTTGCCAATTTATTTTTTAACAAGGATTTACTAGAGAGATATGAGAAGGGGACCTTGAGGGCAGATTAAAATTTGCTAGGTTTCTTAACAATCGATGTCTCACCCTTCCATACCTATGGCATATCTTCCTTTAGTTAGGTTTATGGGGTATCAAGGGGTCAAACTACAAACTACGACAAGGTAGATCTGTGATTGGATAATCTTTTTTGTCAGCAGCTCTGAGTTGAGGGAGTATTTAACCCTTTCCCCCCTGGTCAGTTCCAGAATTTGGAGTGCTATGTGTAGGCTGCCATTCTAGGTTCCATCCTACCAGAGTATCTAAGCTGGGCAGCCCCTTTGGTATTGCTGCAATAGGCCTCAAGGAGCCTCAAAGTTAACCATTTGTTTCCAAAATTTCTGCAGACATCTATATAGCTTACTCATTAAAAGGACATCAGATAGGGTCGGGGTCTTCATGAGACAGGGGGAATCTGGGGAAATTGTTTACTTAATTTGTGAAGCTAGAGGAAGATCTCATCATCCAAAGTCCTTTTTTTATTATTGATCTGTCACTCTCTGACTAGGTACCTTTCTCTCTTCCTTTTTGCTGATAACAGAGGCGCAGCCCGGTAAGACGTTGCATGACTTTTCGCGTTAAATCAGTAGCAGGAATGACTGGGAGTGTTTGTCATCTGGGTTTAATTTAAATTAGTTTTGTGAACTGCAAGTACAGCAAATTGATCTAACTTAAAAGTAATTGGGTGAAAATTACTGTTCTTTCAGGGGTGTGTGGCTATCTGTAGCAGCCTTTTTCTGTTATAGAAATACTGAATGGAACCATACTGGCACTGCTACAGATTCCACATAATACCTGTTCCACATTTGTAAAAAAATCCATTGTTTTGTGTGGCAGCACATCCTCTTTGGAACTCCCTGCCTATTGCAATCAAGCAAGTGCCTTCACTGTACTCTTTTCAGTGCCTGCTAAAAACATTCCTGTTTAGACAAACCTACTCCTAGATACTTAGAAAGCTGAGGTAATTTTAATCTGTTTTAGTATTTAAACTTGTGTATATTTTAAAGTAGGGTTGTGAATTTTCTTGATTTTATTGTTTATCTTTTAAAAAAAAACCACAGTCAAGCAGTTTCTAAATTTTATTAAATAAATCAAATATTGCTTAGGAATTCTTTAATGTCTTTAAAGAGTAGTGCCACTCTTGAAACTGTCCTACACAGAAACTGTCCTCCTTGGAGAAACTGATAATTTTTGGATTACTTCATTTTGAATAAAGCAGTCTGCCAACTCTCATGATTGTTCAGAAAATTTTCAAACCAATTTCTGCATAGAACAAGGAAGCAACTATGCTAACTGAATTGAGCTATTGCCAAGATGAACTTCCCTGGTTGATTTTCTTTTTCTTTTGTTTTTGAGGTTCTGACCAGAATTTTTTCACACTTGCTATTCCAGAATAAGAATACATCCATATACTTCCTGCAATGTATTCTCTTGATGTGATAAGGCACCTGTTTAACAAAACTGTGCAAAAAATAGCTTGGTCTTACAGCTTACTATTGGCTTCAAAAGAGAGAATTTGATGGAATATTATTTGTTTAATTGGCACATGTTAACATCAGATATATCATAGGCCGATAATATGCCTAGCATATCCATTAGAATATGTTTCTGAGGATTGACTACAGAATGGATATCTTGGCAAGAATCAGCTAGTGACATGTTTGGCTATGAACCAATTCTCTTTCACCAGACTTCTGCCTACAGTGCTAACAATAATTTTGTTGTCCTTAATAACTCTCTTCCTTGAACTTTGGTGTTACTGTCTCTTCCTGTAGCATATAAGTATTCTTAGTGGAGATATTATTGCACAAAGAGTGATTTGAAAGGAGAAGTTTTTGCAAGAATTTGCCTAGAAAAAAATTTCTTTGAAAATACATGCATTTTGCAGGAACATTGTGTGAATGAAGGATGGATGTTATGATGGTGGCAGAGATATGAGGATTAGTGGCTGACAGTAAATTTGCCATATCTTCCCTGTTGCTATGGCAAATACTGTTGACAGCTGTTCTGATACCTTTTGCATATTCAGACATTGTTTCCCACCTGCCTCCTACTTTCAGAAGTTTTATCTCCTTCCCCCTGTCCCCACCAATTGTTTCTTTATATCTTCTGGAATATTAAAGCCTGCTTGGAAACATGTTTGATTTCAGTCCAAAGCCGGTGATCAAGTGTGTGAGACTATGTATGAGTGCATTGCGTGGACAGGCGGAGTCCCCAGGTCCCGAGCACCCCCCCCCCCGTCATGTGGAATAACGACTCAAGACAACGTGCTATGGGATTAAATTGGCCACAACTTTATTAAATTTCAAATGTGGGTAGACCTTGGCTCAGGCATTGGGCGTTCTCCCTCCCCAGTCACCAGCCAGGGACCTAGGGAGCATCAGGGTTATCCAGTGTTTGTGTGGGGGATGGGCCGGCTCTGGAGAACATATGTTCAAGCAGAGATAGCCGCCGCCGCAGGGGAGAGCAATGACGACCTTTCGGCGTACGGTCAAAGCCTCCCTTCAGAAACCCCTTTAACGGCGAACCCTGGTATCGCCGCTGCAAGAGGAAGATGGACAAAAGGATTCCGCCCAAGGCCTGATACTGCCAAAGTTGTGACGTTTTGCTACGGGAAAGGCGAAACCTGCCAATGCAGGGAAATTCCTTTCCGGCCCTTTGACAGTGACCTTAACGTAGCAGCGCCCGCATACCTGTAAGAAAAGTTAACCTGCAAAACCTGTGAAGAAAAGTTAACCTGCAAAATAAGGCATTAACTGAGGGTGGGTAGGGTGGGAGAAGCTCTGGAGCCAAGTGAGGATTCCCAGGTAAGATCCTCCCTCTATTGTGTGGGCAGGTAATCCCTCCCCCACCTGGCCTGATCTCCTTGGCAACGCTTCCCCCAGGTGGGATTGGACAACTGACTGGGGTAGGCGGAGACCTCCAGGTATCCCACCTGAGGGAAGGCAAAGCCAAGCCTATGCTGAATGGAGCCGCTCCAGATCCAGGGGCTGTGCGCGTCCACGCAAAGGTCGCCCCCCCGTTTTATGTGGGGAGTGGTCATTCAGAAGTTCTAGAACAGGAAATAAATGACTTGTCAAGCTCTCTGGATTTGTTTGGCACATCATTGCAATTCCAAAATGTATGATCACTTTTTGTTTGTTTGTCTTGATTCAAAAACCTGAAATTCTCAGGCAGTGCATTTGCCTATATATGGTATATGTGTGTGAATGAATCTGCACTGGGGTACAAACGTCCAAAATGAAGAATGTGAATCCAAGTTAATGTATATTTTATTTTAGCAGTGTTAATGCCTAATTCTGTTTTCTTTCTTTTCAACTAAGGCAAGCTGCCATTTATTGTACATGTCTAAAAGTATAATCCTATAGTCCTAAACTGTAGTTTTTGCTTTTAATTGTAGGGTTCAATTAAAAGGAATTTATCTAGTAAGTATATCTATTTACTGAATTTTGTTGGGACACAATATATCTCAGGAAGTTGGATATATTTAGAATCATCAAGATTACATAATTTTATTTTTATTTTTTTTTACATAATTTTACATCTTAATTTTCAAACTCTAGAATCATCAGAACAACTAATTTTTAAGAGACTAAAGTCTATATATTGTTGATGGGATAGTCCTCAAAATGCTATGAGGACATTATTCCATGCACTAGTATTAAATTATGCATGAATCTATAATGTAAAATTAACAGACTCTGACAGTCTCAAAATGAGATGACGCATTTTAAATGAAAAGGCATATGGAGTATTTGCAATTGGCTGAATGCACAAACCAGTTCAACAGGGCCTAAAATTACAAGATGTTCGTAATCTGGAACGATGAAGGGTATGGCTGAAATGGGATTTTCTAAAGCTTTTCCATAAAATTGGGCCACATGAAAATAGGTTAATGGCAAGTCATGGAGTCAGTTTATTATCTCACAACAAATGCATTATATGTTTTTAAGGTAGCAAATGAATAATATTTTTAGCAAGTTATGTTCTGTTAAGAGACACCCACCATGGGTAATGTGAGAGGAGCAATTTGAAGCTGGAAGGGCATGCAGGGTTACGTTGACATGAATTATGAAAACTGGTTCAAATTATTCTGGAAAGGGACAACATAGTTAAGCTTGGACCTAGGACTATATAAGTACTAAAACTAGTAAGAAATGGACTTGCGGAAGGAACGCTGTGGTGGCGCTGACATTATCAAATAGTTATGTGAACAAGTTTTCTAGAAGACACTATGAGAAAATTACCTTAAAATGGTGTCTTATGTGCCAGGTGAAGAAATAGCAAGGCCCAGGCGTTCAACACCTACTCCAGAGCTTCTAAGGTGAGTATAAATGTTAAATTATATTTTTAAAAAACCTCATTCAAGTCATGGATGGTGTGGAATCCTTGTACCCAAATGATGTACGTGCTCTTGTTCTGGCTTACCAAGTCCTATCTGTCAAGCCTGTGCACACCTCATTATAGGAAAAGGCAGACCCTTATCCTTCTGTATGGAATGTAGCCTACTGAACAAAGATAAGTCACATAATTGCTCCACCCACTTTTTGCCTCTGGCCCTGCCCACCGCTGCAATGCGGCCCTCAATTGCTTTCCTTTGAGGAAACGCTGCCTTGAACTGAAAATGGTTCCCCACCCCTACTGTAAAAAATAAAAAATCAACTCTGCCTGTCACCTCTGCTGAATAAAAGATCCTTGCGCGTAATTATCATTCAGCATCTGTGTTGTGCTGCAGCAAAAAAGCCCCGGAAGATCCTGCAGTACTAGCGCCACTATTTGGTCCACCTCTGGAGTCTGCATTTGAAGAAGAGAAGTTAGAAGGTAGGTGTTGCCAGTTAACTTTATCAGTGTACCTTTCTATATCTGACATGACGTTTTGTTTAATTTGTTTTACATCTTTATTTCAAATGCCCGAGTTCTCTGAAGAGGTGTGGGCTACAAACTCAGTGAATCACCTAAATATAAACTGTTTGTGAATGCAAATGAGTCTGTGAGTATGTATCTGTGCACTTGGTGAAATGTGCCACAAGTTAAAAAGGAAGAAAGAAGTGTTTAGCAATTTCTAGGCAACCACATGATGTTAATTCCCAGACAAGAAGGAACTAATATTTGTCCAGTGTTTGCTTTTCTGCCCTGTGGGGTAGTTGGTGCTAAGGGTATCTTGTCCCAAGCCTAAGTGTAGGGTTCAGCTAACACCCCTTACAGTCCACTTTCCACCAGTGCTTCCTAGCCTTTCCCAGTCCTGGCCTTGGTCAAGAGCAAGCTGGGTTGCTGATTCCTATTATATGTGACCCAGAAAAAACATGGGATCAGGCCATCCGAGGTGAGAATGTGGCCGAATACTTCCTTTCCTCACTCATTAATCTAAATGGACAGACCTGCATGAAAATCTCTTGTGTTGATTCTAACTCAGCACTGAATTAGGGGAATGCTTGTGGTAATTTAGGTGTCACTGTAAAGCTTTTGTGTTTTGCATATGACAGCTCCAACCATGTTACTTTTATTGGCAGAAATCCTGATACCAGAAAAGCAGTTAACTTCCTCATTGGCTAGAGGCACCAGGAGGCCATTGATCTCTCTCTCTCTCTCTCTCTCTCTCTCTCTCTCTCTCTCTGTGTGTGTGTGTGTATGTATGCTTGTTTCTGTGCGCACGTGTGTGTGTGTGTGTGTGTGCGCGCGCGCGCGCATGCATCCAGGGCAGAAAGACTTTCAGAATGGTATTCACAGATTTGGTGGTATATGCATTTCCCAGCACTGAAATTCATTTGTGGGTTTTGAAAAATGGTTATTAACAATTTATTTCCAAAAAATTCATATTCTCCATACATTCTCTTCTCATTTTCCTCCTGCCATAATCTATCAAGTAGCTCCTACAGTTCAGTGTTCGATTCAACTGATGCTGCTAAAGAGAAGCTCTGTTTGGAATTAAGTTCTCATGTTACTTCTAGATTTGTATGCATCATGTTATATATCTGTGACTTCAGCTCCCATAGATCACTCTGAGGTCTGGGGTTCTGTGCAGCCAGCAAGTCCAAGTGTAGAATCACCGAATTCATCACGACCTTTTCCATCTGGAAGTAAGTTGAGGCATCTCCTATTTGAAAAATTGTTGGGGTTTTTCATTTTGTTTTTCACTACAAAACACTGAAACGTGAGATGGAAGTGGCAATGTTGAGGGTTATTGCTCATTATACTGTCATGGAAGCAAAGAGATATTAGTTGAATTATGCATTGGAAACGCAGCTTTCAGAAAAGGCAAAGAGACGATTCGGAGTCCCTGGGGAGAAAAGCCTCTGTGATCTCAATTTGCAAAGCTAAACCTGACTCCTTCCTATCCAAAAGACAAGTCACCTAGCAACCAGTGCAGCATGCCATAAATACACAAGCTCCTAATAAGAACCAAAAATTGGATTCGTGGATGTGGAAAAGCAGAATAAAACTTCACAACATTTATATTAAAACATATAGTTCACACTGGAGAATGGAAACAAAAAAGTTGTCATCTCATAAAATATCAACCACAACAAAAGGCAGGTGATTCCTGGTGCTTAGACTCTGCGGCATGTGCTGCCATATCGTAATGGTGATGGGGGGAGAAGAGGGATTTATTTTTTTTACCTATCTTCTCCTTAGGGATGACAAACCCTTTTTGCCCTCAAGAGCCACCTGCACCAATAGGTAGAAGCTGGGGATGGGGAACTACACATGCACCCTTACACACAGTCGTGTGAAGTTTACTTGACTTTACCTCCCCAACACAGTTGTGCTTCCCAACCCTGTGACTGTAGCAGATACAGAGAAACGCAAACAGAATTCCACTCACACAACAGGTCTTTGTCCTTCCATTGCAGTCAGACCAGAGGGCTGCTTCTGAGGGTTCAGGGACCCTCCTGGACAGCATGGAATGAAATGTGGTGGCTGCAGCTAGAGGAGGGAATTGGCAAAAATTAGGGGACTTGCCCAAGCAGAAGTGGCTTCCACTTGTGGAACAGACTTTGGATCTCAGCCATCATTTGGTTGAATCTCTAGATACGACTGTGAGTTTATATTTATTTATTTGACGAATGTTGTCCATTCTTAACTTAAAATTCTTCCATTTGGCTCACAGCACCTCCACCTCTTCCACCTAAGAATATTCCAGCTACACCTCCCCGCACTGGTTCTCCTTTAACAGTTGGAGTAGGTAAGTATGTTTAGCATAAATGACTTTTAGATGTGTAAGATCTCTGCTTTACTGCAAAGTAACTGTGTTTCTATTCAGTGCAAATTATAATTTGTAATGTGAACAGAATATGAAACCTTGTAATCATTTCTTAAAAACGACCATCTAATTAGATGCATTTTATGCATATATGATATCTAAGCATTTAATATTTTCATCTGCCTTCAGATACCATGGCAGATTTTCTTTATTCAGCAAAAAAATAACTACAAGCCTAAGTAGTGCATAATCTTTTTTTCTAAACCCCTTGAGATTTTTAAATGATTTCTGATGTCTGTGTTGTATTCAGATTTTGAACACGTTTCCCACTAAAGTATAGCTATGGTAGTAATATTTTGTATGAACAATTTGGCAATAACCCTGTCAGCAAACTAATAGTTTGTGTTATACCTGGTTTGGGTAAGAAGAAAAGTCGGAGGAACTTTAGTGAGCCCGTCATGAATCTCAGCACATTTAGGCCTAGATGTAATTCAGAATAATAAAGGTTATATCTTGGCAGTATGGTCTTCATACAGAACTATGAGTTAATGTAGTTAAAATGATATAGGAATGTTTTGAAGCCATGTTTCTTCATGACTTGGGTCCTAAGTTGTTTCTCTGTTCGTGCAAGGTGAGATAAATCCACTCCTACCTTTGCACAAACAGAGAAACAACTTAGGATCTAAGTCATGCAAGGGCAGGAATGGTTTATCTCACCTCCCCCCTCCGTCAGCAGCCCACATGGTTCTCATACCTCTTCCATTCTCCAGGATTATATTTTTGGGACACAGGAGACTCAGAGGGAAGTGAGAGGTGGAAAACCCTGTTCTCTGAATGTGAACTCTTGAAAGGATCCTCAGGATCCAAGTGATTGTGGTACTCAGAGACAAGAAATAAGGAGCTTACCAGCATATAATTCATGTTGCAAGTGAACATCATTAGCTGTATGAACCGACTTGTAAATTTGAGCATGAATTGCTTTGCTTAAATGAGAAAACACAAAGATGGCTTCTAAAAAGATTAGCATACTATGCAACATAAATGTTACCTTGTACAACAATACTTGCAGACTTGATGTTTTAAGGGTATTTCTCTTCAACTGTCTATAACTTTTGAATTACAAATTGTGTCCTCTATTCATTCCTGTTTTATTCATACAAACACTGCAATTCCCAACTTCCAACTCTGTATCTATGCTGGGTGAATATAACGCAAATGAAATGCACATCCATGTGTGATCATTTATTCCCCAGGTGGTACTGTGCATTTTATGTGAATCACGAACAGAGCCAAAAAAAAAAATAGGATTTTTTTCCCTACCAACAAACCTTACATTAATTGGTAAAATAAAATTTTCTACATGACAATATGACATGAAATGTAATTTTCCCATACCTTTTAGATTGAATTTACAGATAAAGGTTCAACATACAGTTTTGCAGAGTCAAAGCAGCATGCAGCATTTGTGGACCAAAGAGATAATTGGACAGTCATATGCATAGACAGGACAACCTGCTCATTCGGTGGTTCTAGGACAATGGAAAGATTGGATATTCTATGGAAAAAATGCATCTCTGTTCACACAAGCATTCTCATTATGTGTGCATAGTATGGGGTTAGAATGGCAAAACTGTAACATTGGATGCAATCCAGGGGAAAAAAGCATTCTGAAATGCCTGCTGACTTCAGCGGGACATCAGTTCTTTTTTTAATAGGATCCAGTGAGCACCTAATCACAAGACAGGACTTTTTTTTAATAGGATCCAGTGAGCACCTAATCACAAGACAGGATGCGTACTTTAAGCATAGAAGAGAAGTGGAAGTTTTGAGATCATACCTAGTGCTTTTAGAACAAGAGTGGTAATTTTCAGATGCTCCAAAATGCAACAGAGCTTATAATACACTCTTTATATATCCTTCATATAGCTTTTTTTTTTTTGTCTACAAATTGCCTTCCAGCCATGGAGGAGAGGGGAAAATGCCAAATCGGTTTCCTTTCCATTAAGAAGACGCTCCATTTGCCCAGAATTTACAGATAATAATGATTGTTCAACTCAAGAATAGAGCCCTTTGATCATCTATATTCTCATTGGTCATGCTAAAATAATCCCACAGTGTATACTGCACAGCACAAAAATACTTATCTACATGCACGTCATCATGCTTGAATTTCAAATTATGTACTTTACCATTTTGTTACTAATAAAGGCACTCTGTTGTCTTTTCCCTAGCAAGCAGTTTTCCTAGATAGCAATAGCTCCATTTGGGTATATTAGTATGAACGAGATACATAGTAGACAGCATATTTACATGCAGGTCAACATGGAACACACTTTAATATTTGTGTGTGTGTGTTTGTGTATTTATATATCACACCCTATTATGTAGATATTTGTGCACATGAATTATGTTCCTAGTAGCACCTTAAAATGCGTTATGAAAATGTCTGTGCTAGAATGTAGCTGATTTTAAAAGCCCCATACTTACGTAGAACATTAGTACGACTTAGCTGCTGTACAAGTTGATGTTAAAGTTTAAAATCAACTACTTTGACCACAGGAAATGACCAGACAGCAACAGAGGTCAAAAGTGACAAACTACCATCAATCAATGACTTGGATACCATTTTTGGCCCAGTATTATCCCCCAAGTCTGTTGCTGCTGACGCGGAGGATAAGTGGATCAGTTTTTCTGATCAGTCCCCGGAAAACGTAACTCCAGAGGTGACTTCACGGGAGAAGGTGGTGTCCCCACCTGTGGCATCAGAAACCCCAGATGAGCCTCCAGAGGCTGAAACCTCTCGCAGTGTTCCATCTCCACTCAATTTAGAAGAGGTTCAGAAGAAAGTTTCTGAGCAGACCCACGTTAAAGATGATAACTTAGCACCAGCAGCATCTCCTAAAGATTTTGGGGTGGGACAGAGAGCAACACCACCTCCCCCTCCACCGCCTACCTACAGAACAGTGGTGTCATCACCCGGACCCAGCTCTGGCGGTGGCACAGGAAGCACCAGTGGTATGTCTAAACAGCTTTGAGTGTGCTTCAATGTGGCCATGAATGCTGCCGTGTGAACACAAAACCTTTTTAGCTACTCTTAGTTGGTTGGCTTTTAAGCATCAGTCATTGTTTGATTGTACTGTGCCCCGTGGCTTCTTTATTTTCTTTTTATTCTGTGCTCTCGTGGTCCAATTTAACCTTGAACCCTTGATACTGTGTGTTCTTTCCCTGCCATTGCTGAATGTCTGGTGTTTACAGGAGAGCGTTATGTCTTTAATACCAGACATAGTTGGAAAAGCTATTACCTTAAGAGTTTAAGGTGAATTTATAAAACTTCCTGAGCTACAAAGCAACTAGTTAAAACTCTGTCTTCTCCCATTGTACAACCATGCTTAGCTTCTGCCCCTCAAGGAAAGGGCAGCTCCTCGTTTTTCTCCAAGAGGAAGTGATGATCAAAGATACTCCTTTTGCTAAGGAACTTCAGAATCTTCTTGACCTTCCTCAGAAAACCAGTGAAGCTTTTAATAGGCTTTCTTCTTACCCTTCCAATTTAGAGCTGGGTGCAATCTATGAACAATATGATGGAAATACTGTACCACAACTAGGAAAGATCTTGTGCTTGCCTAGCAAACATTTATTCTGCCAATTCATGGAGCTATCTACAGCTACTGGCCATGATATCTATATTCGGCCTCCACTGTTGGAGGCAGGATGCATCTGAAAACTAGTTTAGGAACACAAGTCAAAAGAGTGCTGCTGCGCTCAGGTCCTGGGTTTAGGACAGGACTAGGTGGGCCATTGGCCTGATCCACCAGGCTCTTCTCCTGTTCTTCGCTACAGATTAAAAACCATAAAGTCAATCTGGAATTTTCCATCAAAGAAATATTAAAGCATCTCAACAGCAAATTCAATGTTTTGTAAAGGTCGTATCCACACAATACAATTAATGCAGATTCAAGGCACATGGATTCCTCCAAAGAATCCTGGGAACTATAGTTTGTTATGGGTGTTATGTCTTCCCCCATTGCAGGTAGGAAAACAGATTTCATAGTGACAGGAAGAAGTAGAGGTTAAGGGTTCTATTTTCCCCCTTCCTACCACAATGGTTTAATAGATATGACATCATGGAATCCCCTGTCTGTGACTATCTAGCAAACATGCTGCACATCCTCCCACACACCTTAGGGCTGCAGTCCTATATGAACTTACCTCAAAGTAAATGCCATTGTACTTGAGATGATTTACTTCTGGGGAGATATGAATAGGATTGCATAGTAAGTAACTCAGCTTTAAATGTGAGTGTGGGTGATGAATTAGCAGGAAAAAATGCAGGAGTAATTGTTTCAGGACAACCTTGGGTTGCAAGATATGCAAGTGTGAAAGAGAGTCTTTGCATTGTCTACTGTGCATGCAGCTCTCTGAGAGCCACTGGGGGCAAGAGAGGTCATTTGGTAGCCCTTAGGCAGAGAACTTTTCATAAATCCAGTTAAGGAGAAAAGGATACCTAGAATGATCTAGGCATGCATGCATACATGTACCATTTCTTTCCCAGGACTCAATCCCTACCTAACTTAAAAACCTACATGATGTAGTTCTGGTTTGGAGGAGTTTCAGTGAGTGCATTCTTCTTAAGATAGGTACTCAAACAAGTTGCTGAAAGTGGGAGAGCTTTCTCTGTGTGCGCTCTCACTAGAGCTGGTCTGTATATGGAAGATTATTTCCAAGTGTGGACAGCTGTCTTTAATATTCTGCATATTTTAGGCAGATGCAAGGCCCGCTCAGAATAATGAGTCCCAATACTGGGCAAGTATGAAGATTCATGCAACTTGTTTTCTTAACTCTTTAGTAGAGCTCAAACAGGAAGCTGATCAGATTCAATTAATAACTCATAAGAAAGGTTTTAATTATCACCAAAACTACAACTTGATTAGACTTTAGTCTAATCAAGCTAAGAGATTCAAGATTAGCAAACTACCGGTAAATGAATTTTAATTGAATTTATTCTTGCTGTGAAATGCCATCGATGTAGAAAACATTGAAACCTACCTAGGTCTGATGCTGAAATGGAAGATTACTTTTAGCGTAGCTGCAATTGCAGCAATACAATGAAACCATATTTGTTTTAACTATAGTGATTTCTATCTGTGAATATATATATCTTCATATATATATATCTGCTTTACAAGGTGTTGTAAAGGTTTCATTTTTTAACATCTAAATGTAAAACTCTAATGTTGTTCCTGTAGTAAGAGGTCCTCTTTTAGTTGATCACTGAGGTGACAGATGGGTTCTTACAAAACTTCCATCTGTTTCACTGAAGTTTCATCGGACACAAATCTGGTAGCTCTATGAGACCTGGGTCACACATGCTGCCATAATTTGTTTTTCAGTAATCTGGGATTAATATTTGTGTAGTGCATGTTTTGCATAATTGGGGTTTTATGTTGTTTTAATGAGGAGGGGAAATAGTGGTTTGAGTGCACAGAACTTGGTACTTGGCACTATGGAGTTTTACATGCACCAATAAATACAAAATATTTTAAACGACCAAGGCTTTTCCAAGAATTTACCTTAAGCAAGGAAGCATTTAGGGCATGCTTAGCAAATGCAGCATCATTACATAATCATCTAGCCTTATATTTTTAAAACTCCATCAATCATCTTCTGATAGCTGTGTGTTTTGTGTGCGTGTTCCATTGACTGCATGAAGCATGTAATGCAGTCAGTGCTTACGATCAACACTGTAATGCTGATATGATAAAACCAACCCATACACAACTTGGATGTAAAATATCTTGTTTCACTTTTAAAGGACTGACTGACTTAGGAATTGGTGGTCTGTTGAATGTGGAATATATTCCCCTTCCTTTTTCTATTTGGAATACGGCTTTGCCTTTTACCATTCACAAATACCTGCCATTTTAACCTTGGGAGGAAGGAGGGACAGGTACAAAATGTCACACACCAGAATGGCTCAATAAAGAGGGGAGGGGGTTTGCTACCTTTAGCAGCATGAGAGCCACTGCAGCATAGCTCCTTCCTGCGTCACTCAGTAACATCTGTCATATGTTCACAGTATGTACAAGGAGCCCGTGCTGTGAGTCCTTCCCATGCTACTATTATTCCAACTTCCAGGAAGAATAATGCTAGAATGGGAAGAAGACACAGCAGGAATTCCTCCTGTGACAGCAGACTTTTGATGTTTCCAAGCAGGTGCAAAGGAGCAGCACTGTTGTAGCTTAGATGCCACTGAAGGTAACCTGGACTCTAATTCAGTCATTTTCTATTGTTATCTCCTACTCTTAAGTTTAGAAAACGTTTATCCTATTTTGGCATAGGAAATTATATAAGTTGCTATGGAATTGCTGAACTGTGTTTTGATACGTATCAATAACTATTAAACTGCCATAATCTTCCCTTTTGTAGTTTAACCTCCTTTTTTGTTCAATAGTCATCAGTGAGATGAGAGAGATTATTTTTCAATTTCTAAATATCTGCATTTTATTCCAAGTCGTTGTAACATCAGTCTTTTCACCATTCTAGTGTTCTTAGCTATTCTCTTATTTGCTAGCATCTTACAGTTACAATCACATGAAAATAATTGTGCCAGGCTTGCTCTCTGTACACCATTGTTCCCTAAGAATAAATGGGTGTTCCATTGTTACATCATTGCGTTCTGTTGCAGCACCACTTACGTTTGCATAACAAGAACACATTATGCTTTTATTGCAAGAGCATAATATGGAATGGGTAAGTTTCAGGAATACCCCCCAAAAACTTCAATATTTTGGTATTTTTAGACATCACTTTTTCATCTAAAGTGGGTTCACTTCAAGTGCTGCTTCCTCATTTAAGTTAAAGAAGTTTATGTAGGAGCAGTGTGTTAACTGTAGTCACAATATCGTCATTGCCAAGAGCATGTGAAACTTCCATTGGCATAAAAGCAGGAAAATAAGCTTTTCTGTTTTTATTGTGACTTAGCAACTTTCTGATCTTATCCAATTCCCATCTACACATATGAATTGTCTTGTTATGCAACAGCTGCCAGCCTAAGTCAAAAACTGTTTGGGCAACTGTTTGCTTGATGGTCTGCTATGTGTTGGGGTTTTTGATAAAGGTGGGTAAGAACTGCAGTAAGGACAGCTCAACACCTTGTTTATAGTGTACGTTTATTTCAGGTTCATCATCTCCTGCTCGACCTGCAACCCCGTTGGCATCCTGCAGCAGCCCTACTCCCCCTCCTCCTCCACCTAGACCCCCATCTCGTCCAAAATTGCCTCCAGGGAAGCCTGGAGTTGATGTGGTAGGTTTAGCTTCTTCAAAATTACTAATTAAATTGAGACAACATAACTTCAGCTCACCGTGGTACAGACAAATAGAGAATTCTTAATAAACAAATGGCTTCTGCCATGTCCCTAACTAGTGTCTGATTTCCTTCATTATTTGAAACCATACAGAGAATAATCTCTGTTGATGACGGTAAATAGGCAGATTGTTATGGAAAGTCCGCATTTGAAATTGCAGGCTAGTTTTGTTGGTCATGCCAGAAACAAGTCAGAATTATTACACCTGTGTAGGAGGTCAAGAAAGGTCAAGAAAGCTGCTATGCCCCAGTTAAATTGAAATTGTCTGACACTAGTGATGACATGTATCTTTTCACATTTTCTGAAACACTTGAACTTGTACATATATAAGCACACCAAAGGGATGCTTCAATTTTTACTATTCTGACATGAAAAGCACTGTTTTGTCAGAAAAAGTGTACATATTTGTTCCTGTCATGTGACAGATGTGCATATACTTTCCACTATGTATAAACACAATCTTGGGAAGTCACAGCCAACCATGGATTCCAAGTACACATTCACAAAGTGAAAGAAACTCATTTACCATTACCATCCTTGACCATCCACATGCTCTTTTCATATCTGTTCCTATGTAGCCATCCCTGCTATATATGAAAAGTAATCCATCATTGTGGATTCCAGTAGTGAAACAACCCAGTGATTTTATTTTGGACCATTGCTTAATTTTGCACCTGTCAGCTGTTTTTTGTGCACCATAGTTTGCAGTTTCAGATGCATCCCCCAAAAGTTACATTCTGCAGCATGTTTCTCATCTGCACTACAAATATAGATCACGTGCATTAGAGAACTCAGTAAAACCTTTGGCTACACAATTGGGCTAGTAATCAATAAATAGCAGCTGAGAAATCAATGGATCTGTAAATCCACTCAGTGTAAAAGGACTAATTCTGGGTGTTCTAGGGGCCTTAGAAGATAGTGTGTGCAGTTATGAGTATTCTTGCTTGAGTTCATGTTCAGAAATGCACTGTGTGTATCTTTAATCTTGTTTGTGTTTGTCTACAGTCCAGACCTTTTAGCCCTCCGGTTCACTCTTCCAGCCCTCCTCCGATAGCACCTTTAGCACGTGCTGAAAGCACCTCTTCCATATCGTCCACCAATTCCTTGAGTGCAGCTACTACTCCAACAATTGGTAACGAAAAGCTTTTCTTTGTTTGAAGAATAGGTTCCATGAGTGGAATGGCTTGAATATTTTAATTTCTGAAACCCTTTATTTGGTTTATATTTTCCTTTGTTTTCATTGTCATGGTCATGTTATGTTAAAGCACTTTTTAATGTAAACGAGAATTGCACTCTTGATTAACTGTAGACTGCTGTAACTGCAATGTATATTTGTGTATAAAATAGCAGGGACCTGAAGGGATGCATAGGCTCCCTTTATTCCCTAAACTGTGCCTTCCCCCAATAATTTCCTAAATTCCGCTAAGATCACGAAGCTGTTTTCATTGGGTATCGGAGACTTTCCAAGGGGAGATCAGGAAAGTGGAAAGAATGGAGCTCATCTGCTGGCAGGTTTTCTATGCTGAAAAGTTATTCTACCTACAAACCAAACTGCTTTTTGAATTGGAGGAGGGAAATTCTAAACAGTATTTTAGTTTAGTAGTATTCAATGCAGCAACAGTTTAGTATTCAATGCAGCATTTCCTGGAAGTCTCTTAGAAGCCATTGGAGATGTGGAACAGTCATGTTTCCCTTTGAATTCTGACCACTATAGATAGAAAATGTTTTACAGTACTGTGTCACTCCTGTGGCTGCAAAGCAGGACGAATAGTCTCACAATTGGGCAATAATATAAATCATTGTTAGATTAGTTAGCTGTAGCAAAACTAGATAAATGCAATAAAAATGAATAATGTTTAACACAAAGTTAATCTTAGTAAGGAGAAATAGGAAAGGATAGCAGGAGCAGAAAGTATACTCTAGAACCAGATATTATTAAAAAGCAATGTTACAAACCAATTGTATTTGCTTCTTGGATTGCAGAAACGGTACACATGAAAAATTTCAAAAAGTTCTAAACTTTTTCAAATCCAGTTTCTTAGAAATTTGAAAATATGGAAAGTTGTACTGAAAACATGTTTTTTTCTTCTTAAGCTGAGGTTAGATTACACTTGTCAAAAGTGATAAATGTTTTGTGGCTGGCAATGCCTGGATGTTGATGCTTTTCATTTTTTGCTTCATTCTCTGGTCTTCCTTTCTGCTCCCTGCTCCACTTCCTTCTCAGACAAACATATATTTGAATTCTCTTTGTCATTCTTTATTTCATTTACAATACTCTTCATCTTCTTTACACCTTAAAACCACCTTCTTCTCTCTGATATAGTTCTTTTGTGCTGCAGACTCCTGGTTTTCCTTTTTGACCTGCGTCTCTTTTCATCAACACTTCTGCTCTTCTACAGACCATCTCTGTCACCTTCAGTTCTCACTGTATGCCAGGTTGTTTTCTTTTATTGGTTTTCCCTTCTTTTACATCCCTTTGGACCCGTTCTGCTATTAGTCTAAACTTTCTTTCTGTAGTGTTCCTGCTGTGTGCCTCTTAACCTCAATTTTTTTATCAAGCATTTTCTAATCTGTGTAGACGAGAACGGGCACTTGATCTGCTGTTCAAATTGTCTTTCTGACTATTCTGAATGAACTCAGAATGGCAACAAATTGGATATTCCAAGAAAGGGGAAAAAATCAAAAATCTGAATGAGCTGAAATGGATATGTTTTGTCTTCATTTGAGTAATAGACATTGAGCATACTACTGACTTCCCATACTAGTGGTGTTTAGTCTTCACTCAGTCATAGTAATTCATAGATACTTGTTTTGCTTATTAGAAAATGAAGATGCTGTCAACTGGGGCATATATTCAAGCCTCCAGTGATAATTTGTTAAATGCTGAACCTGGTTTGAAGTGCTTTCAGCTTTAGTTTGTCTTTTTGAAAAACCCGTTCACTCTTGTTTCTTTCTGCCTATTGTGTGTGAAATGGAAGTGTGTGGGGAAGAGTGCTTAATGCAATTTTCAGACTTCATGTTTCCCTTTTTGTACCTATGTCCTTTGGTCAATGCAATGACCAGGGTGATATAAATGCATATCAGTCAAAGTACTGAATAGCATTTCAAATACTTAACTAACAATATCGTATTATCAACTAAGAGGCTGTGTCATCAGTGGCTCAACTCCTTGTATGTGAAGTATTATGTTCCATGGGGTGGTGTAAATTGTCTGAAACTGATGTCGATCAGTAGTTTTTATGACACACTGTTGTGTGTTCTTATCAGTAACTGTGTTTCAGAACATAAGGTTCCAATGGAATCAAGCCCAACTGATTTGTGAAAAGGGCTACTTTTAAGTTGAAACGTTAGCCTAGGTTTTGTGCAGGTAAAATAGGTGATGGGGAGGAAAACACAATTTTCTGTTGAAATAATAATTTTCCCCCTATATAAGCATGAACATGATGACTCTGTCACTATGGACATTTTCATTAATGGATGTAAAGTTCCTCTAGATAAATTTTGTTGCTTTTAAAAGAAATAACCAATGATCCATAGAGACCATTGCTGGTTTCTGTTTGGTTTTAGGATAACAATTGTGAAAGTCAAGGTGAATTAGAGTCAGGATTATTCTGTTGTTATTCAACATGATTCCACAAATCTAGATAGCCTTCAAATTGATATTCATAGATGTGGTAACTACAAAAAATGTCAAACCATTTATTTATTTTAAAACATAATATTTATATTATGCCTATTGTAAAGTTACATGTCTTTTCTAAAGCTACCAGTACATCCAACTTGTAAATACAATATTGGAAAAATCGGATGGCAGTTCAAATATAAACAACCATTAAAATATCCATCAAATCAGTATCAAACAAGGGTTGCCTGAAAAGAAAGGCTTTATATAATCTTTCTAAAAGCCTGTGCTTATGAGCTCCAGCAGATACTCTTTAAGGTTTTTTTTTCAGTGGATGGAAGTAACCAGTTACTCAATAGCCAAGGACACTCTTTCAAACACAACCTTTTAAAAGTGCTATAGATTACCCCAAAGCCTAATATTTAACCTAAACTTTAGAAGCAATGTGAATGTGCAGTTGTGATAGGGTAGTACATAATCCAAGTTTTAGGTGGCAGCACACTTAAAACATTACAAGCTTTGAAGGCCACATGCTTTTGACTAACCATTCAAGAACACGAGTAGGCCTTTGATTCATAGTCTTGACATGAACATGATTCATTCGCCATATATGATTTTTAGAGAAATTGCTCTTACGTTGAAGTTGATTGAGTAATCAGGCATTTTATTAAAATTATCTAAGTGGCCTTTTTTACAGATGGCCTTGGAGATTTCACCACCCTTGTTGGGGTGTATTAAAGAGAAGCTTTAATACAAAACGATTGAGAAAACAGCTGAAATAGCTAATAAGGAGTTTCTGGTTTGTATTTGTACATCCCAGCTATTTTTAGTTATTGTGTATTTGTTCATAGTGACTAGCCTGAGCATTCTTTATGCTGGCAATATGAAGGTCTTGTCATGAGCACTATAGTTGGACTTCCCACTGACTGGCCTGATTTGCTTGTCACGCTAAGCTAAACCAAGGCTTAGTGTGAGTACATGGGTTCCCAGAGAGGAGCTTGCAGCTGCTTTGCTGTTCCTGAGTTCTTCTTGCTGCCACGTAACCCTGATTAGCACATTGCTCAAACCTAGGCATCATGGTTATGGTCCCTAGACTAACCACATCTAACCCTTGGTTACAGCTCATAGCTAGTCTGGAGACAGTCTGGTCTTAAGTCCGGGTGCAGAAGACATGCTAAGCTTAAACTTGGTTTAGCTCAGCATGGCACATTAGCAAAAAAGACCAGGGAGCAGCAAAGCAGCTGCAAGCTCCTTTCTGGGAGCTCACACAGTCATGCTAAGCCATGGTTTGGTTTAATGCTATGTGCAAGCCTGTTCACTTTCACAGCTTATAAAAAGAGGCTGCTTGGTTTATGCATCCTTTTTTAAAAAAAATCTGAAATTAGGATTCGCTTCTAGAGATAGCCAAGGAAATAGTCACACTCTTAGACAAGATGAACTATTTCTGGAGTGTTTTCTTGAATGTGTTAAACACAGGCACAATTTTACATTAATATTAGATCAACTTGTTTTGTCCTTTGATATTGTTGGGTGTCTGTGTCTCTGTGGGGAGAATTGTATTCACTGTAGTAAAATAAAAGGAAATCTTTGTTAAATGCTCAAATTCTGTGTTCTCCTCAATGCTCTCCCTGAGTAGGGACGGAGGGAAGGACCGTATTCCCCACAGGTACCTTAATTTTTAAAATCTCCCTTTAGTTTTCCATATTGTGAGAATATATAGGTAGCTTCCAGAATTTATTGGCTTCTGGAACAAAATAATGAGAATTTTTTCATCTACTCCTTGAAAATAGGAATGCATGTTTATTGGCAACAGAGAAAGCTCCACCTGTCCCAAATAGGCAAGTGGTATTGTCAGATCATGTGTTGGATGAGACTGGATTGTGCCAATCTGCTCTTGTGGCCCATAACAACTAATGCAGTAAATTATGCTTAATATGCTGAATGGCTTGGCATGTAAAAAGCTTCCAGCTCAAGGCAAAAGCATGGCAGGCGTTTACCATGGAGAGGGAACAGCAATTCCTGTGGGACATGCAGAGCTCAGGTGCTAATGCAATTTCAGACCGATTAAGCCAGGGCTAGTTTGAGTCCTTGGTTTGTATCCTAAACCATAGGATTCAAAAAATTGTGCTAAAGATCTGGCCTTTGTATTTTTCCCTGTTTCAGAGAACAATGATTAATGGGTTACAGGGATACTATTAGGCTTGAACAGGTTAGCAGAGTAAAAAAAAATGGGAGGCCATTAGCAAGAAGCAATGGGTCCCAGTTATAGCAAACTCAGTTTGAGTTCAGCATTGGGAAATACCTCTTGATTGTAGGAATGATTGGACAGTGGAACACGATTGGTTTTTTAAGAGGATTTTAGCAAGAGTAAATGACCCTTTGCCAGGTATGCTTAGAGTGTAGGGAACTTTTCCTTGTTGCAGTAGCCCCTTTTAAATTCTATGGATCTAAGACAAGAGTAGTCAACATGGTGCCCTCCAGATGTTGCTGGACTCCAGCTCCCATCAGCCCTAGCCAGCATGGTCAACAGTCAGAAATGGTGGAAGTTGTAGTCCAGCAACATCCAGAGAACACAGGTCCTCCATCCCTGGGCTACAGTCACACTTCAGCAGGTAGAGTTTCTTCAGCACTCCTAAACTGACTACCCCTGATTTAAGACATGGAAGGGTTTGGATACTCATTATAAAATTCTTCATGAAGAGTAAGATTATGATAAGCCTTATTGAGTTCAATATGACTTACTCCCAGTAAGTGTCCCTACAATTATGGCCTAAGTAGCTCATAAGAAGCACAATTTCTGAGCCTTTGTGACTTCCCTGTGTGCAACTCTTCCAGTCTCTAAAGGTTATCCCATATATGGAGAGTTTGTCTGAGGAAATATGACACAAAATTATTTCATTTACTGTTTGTCTTTTTTGTATTTGTTTTTGGGTTCTTGTGGTGGTTGTTGCATATGATTTTGATAATAAAAAGAGATGTGTCCACCATTTCTATGTCTATGATCTTTTTTTCATTGTAATGTTTGTGGTTTAGTTGATAAACAGCTACTTGATTTTCATTTGGAATTTGTGTTTTCATTGTTTTTCTTTTACATTTCTTTTGCTCATGGGTTTCAGAAGATGATGCTTATGTTGACAAACTGCTCACGTTTGAAAGGCATTGTGAAACTCCTGCAGGTACTGTACTAGCAGAGTGGTTTCAAGAAATCTGGATTTAAAATCCTAGCCATTGTCATCTGAATGCTTCCTTCACTGCCACCCTCACCACCATGAGTGTCAAGTGCATACAAATATATACTTATATGTAAAAGAGAGGAACTCATGCCAAACTCAGAAATGCAGCATATAGCATGCCAGTTTCCCAATGGCAAGAGTTTTGGAGAGGTGATAATTTTTTGACTTGTGGTTCTTTTTTATGTAAGGGATAATGCTACTACTCAAGAGCAGGTCTTTCCCATATGTATATTCTGTCTACCCAGCTCGACCTTTATTTTACAAGACTAGGCTTCCAAGGAAGCTTACAAGGCCACATGTTCTTAGCTTCAGCAGTAGTATTTCCTTAGGTGTTTTTAGTTTGTTTTACATGTACCCTGGACTCTTTAAACTATTGTGAGTCAAAGTAACTGGTAATTTTTGACTAGGAGAGAGAGAAGGGTAGCTTTAAATATTAATTTATTGGTTCAGTTTGGAATTTTATCAAATAATATGGTTCAATAAAATCATGCACTTAACCAACATTCCAGAAATCCTGCCCAGTAGTTAGTTAAACCAAATTTAGCACCTTTAGGGGAAACTGTCAAACCAGAGATAAATGCCGCCTTTGGAAGCCCACCCATACGGGAGATCCATGCAACATACTTTCAGAATTATAATGCATGCTTATCTCAAGAGCATGTGAGTGCCAGAATCATTGCCATGTTTTCCCCTTACCAGCCTTTTTCTTCAAGACAGGTTCATGTAATAAAGTTTAGTGCTACATTTTCAGATGTTGTTTTCATACCCAGAGGCATCTTCCAACATTACAGCAGCATCTTTAAAATGGAGACAAGGCCTTGTGTGACAAATTCCGCCCAAAGCTAGTACAGCAAAAAAACAAACATACTAATAGTCTGTTGCAGCAACAGAACACTTCTCACACCCTCCACGCACAAACACGTAGGCAGCAATCCAGTGGGCAAAAATTATCTCCATTTAGGATTCCATAGCTTGCCATTTTTTTACTTTTTTTTTTTGCTTTCTGTTTCCCAAAATAAAACAAGAAAATTGTTTTAAACTCCCTTCTACTCCCCCTTGCACGTTAACAGCTCACAGCGCCTCTTCCTCCCCTGTAGTGAGATTAATAACCTGCTTTTGTGACTTACACTTATGTCCTTCTCTCTCCCTTCTCCTTAACCTTTCCCATCCCGCTTCAACTCCTGGCCATACAGAGAATGAACAGCCTTCCCTCGTCTGGTTTGACAGAGGAAAGTTTTATTTGACTTTTGAAGGTAAGTAGTGCATAGCATACTGGGTTGGAACTTTAAGCCCCCATTTTGCTCTTATTATTTAATAGAAGCCCTTTGGTTTCCTACAAACAAACAAACAAACCCATTCTACCTTTCTGTATGGTAATGCTATGGCTACTTAGATGACATGACGAGTTCAATCAGAATCATTTTAAAATTTGATTTGTACAACTGTGTCCCTTCAATTGTTATAATTTAAAGGGGGAATGGGGAAATAATTGTTGTTGATTTTTTTGGAAAAAAAAAATCTTCTGGAGTTACTGATTATCAAAGAACTTGACTCTGTCAACCAGGGCTTCTTTGTATACACTTTGCAAGCAGTTTTTACACCTCATAGCAGCTACACATTATAAATATAGGTAGAATGTTCTATTATCCTGTTATCCATTTCTAGAGTTTTCCTTGCCATAATATTCTTAACCATGACAATCTCCCATACCCTTAATAAATAGAGTATTTCAGAAAAATATGAAAAATACATTCGTATTTAGTGCTTGGATCATGTATCAAGACCGTTTGACGGGGGGTGGGGTGGATAAAAATAGTATTACAATCTGAATATTGGTCAATTAATAAAAGTCCATTATCCCTTTGGTACTTCAGTGGTGTCATTTTAATGTTTATGTAACCTTTTTCCAGCTTGGCTATATAGGAGAGTTAAAGCTTTCCTATATTAAATGTTTGATTTCATGAACCTGTTTTATTCTGTGGCAAATATCCCCTGGAGTAAGAATTGGTTGGCACAACTCAAGTTGTTTTTAGTACACCAAAAAAGTGTTCCAGAGCATTGTTGAACCTCCTGAACCATGTACTGCAGAGAAGTGGCGCAGAATCAGCACAATCACCTCCCTCTACCTTCCCTTTGCAGAAACTACACTACAGGTTATCAATCCCTTTCCTCACAGAAGGGGCTCTGCCCTGAATGGAAGGATAGCTTCTTAACCTTTTTCTGTGGAATTGCTCCACATATCTTGTTACCTCTAATTCACCTCTGGGGATAAATTTATAAGAAAAAGAAAGTGTACTAGAATGACTGAGTTTCATATGAGCATGAAATGTTGTGGTCTGAAATGGAACTTGTAAGTCAGTTAGCCAACAAGGTGCCCTACAGATGTTCTGGACTACAACTCCCATTATCCCCAGTCATTGGCCATGCTGACTGGGGCTGATAAAGTTATAGTTCAAAATGTTTGAAGGGCACCTGATGAAGATTGAGAAAGCTAAGTTTGATGGCTCTGGAAATATTTTTCTGTTATAAACTAGGTAAAGCGAATGCATCTTTCCTTCCCGTTAAGTCAGCCTCTGCCTAATCTTAACCAGTTACTGATAGGTCTTTATGATTTGCAAATACTGACACGATCCTTTTAGTTTTCTAAGTTAAAGAAATACCCCCTAATGGTTTATGTACCTTAAATGTACTTCACAGAACTAACATCATAGTACAACTATTATGCTATCTGTAAAAGTTGTTGCCCATCTGCAAACAGTTGTTTTTTTAATCAGTCTTGGGAAATTGTCCATATTTGGTGCCGGTAAACTTTAATTTTGTAGGAAAACAGCTGTGGGGGGCAGCTTTAATTGACTACATGTTTCTCTCAGCAGTTAATTGTTTGGGCCTATACTCAAGCTGGGCTTGAGAGTCCTGTCAAAAGTAGCACTGGAGCTCTAGAAGTTTTTGCACCTGGTTCCCTCCGTGCTTGTTTTTGGTGCCATAATGCCAAGGCGCACTGCTCTTTTAAGCAAGTGGCGGACCCAATCTTCTTTTGTGGACATTGTTTTTGACCTGTGCCTCTGCTAATTTAGTTTTGTGTGTTTTGTTACATTTTATTTTTTGTGAACCACCTCAAATTCCTTCAGTAGACAGAACGGCAAGATATATTTTGAATAAATAAATCAATATTGCCCAAACATGTGTAGAACCAACCCAGGGAATCCCTGTGGATTTGGCTCTGTGGATAAAGAACCTATCAGCACATTGGGGAAAGGCAGCATTCACACATGCACACTCCCAAGCAGACATTGATCCAGCACACTTTTAGTGCATTTCAATAGGGCTTTCATTTTTGCCATTCCAGCCTGCCTTTAAAAAGCAAATATGGACAGTGGTTTGACTTCTTGTATTCACAAAGCCTATGATTTCCTGCTAGTGATTTCATGATTTATAATGGTGTTCTTGAAGCACTTGCATTGTTAAGTAAACAATTTCTGTCTGTAGGTAAGACTTATCTACATTTTTTTGTTGTTTAAATTTGATCAGTTTCCATATATTTTTAAATTTTGCATAATCAGCTCATAAAAATACAGACAAATCTCTCAGAATAGGAAATGCCTTATACCTCAGGCATGAGAATTTAAAAAATGGCCAAAATGCTAAGTCTTGTCACTAGGGCAAAATCAACCACAAGTTAGTCCTAACCCTTCTTACATTGACTCACTTATGGTTGAATCTGAAAGTCCTAGACTATAAAATATAGTTTTTAAAAGGTTTTCATCAGGTGCCAAAGAGGCATCACATAAACAAACAAACAACAACCACATCAATAAAGCCTGTTCAATAAAGCAATTTCAATAACCTGTAAACAAACCCAGTAGAAAAACAACAAAAACTTCAGCAGCAAGTACAATAAGAGCAGGTGGTGCAAATTACCAAAAAGCTGGATTGATTTCTTAGTTTCTAATTGGATTTCTTTGACAAAGACTCCATTCAGCATTGACAGAATAAGTTTATTCAAGGCAAGGGGAATAAGCCACAAAGTGTTGGGTATTTTCCTGCAATTGCCCGTTTGTGGGAGGAGGAGTGGAAGAAAGGGAGTGATGGGAAGTGGGTGGTAAAGAGGAAGCCTGAGGAACTAAGTGAGGAGGACAGGATCCTGCAGATTCTGAAAAAGTTTACCCCAACCCCCCCCCCAAAAAAAGATGGTGCTGAAATCCCATCCCAGCAATTGCATCTGTGTCACTATCAGAAGCTGATGAATATCTATGGCAAAGCAGGATGTTTGTTTGGATTTCTGCAAAGCTCAAGTTTATGATACATTTGAAGCCAATTTGTATCCTAAATAGAAGTTGTCCTTAAGGTAGAAGCCTGGTAGTTGGTGCTACTAGACTTTCTTATAGGGTAGGGTCACCAGATGTTCCCGGGGACAGTCCCCGGATCCACCAATCTGTCCCTGGACAAAATCTGTCCCCGGAATGTCCCCGGGGACAGCAGAAAATTTTAAGCGTGGGAGAACCTAAGGCAAAGGAAATCATTGTACTGGTGCTGTGTGTCCCAGTGCATGTGACCCATTGTCTAGGCCCAGCAGAGGGAGGAGTCAGCCTGCATTCACGTGGGATCTGCAAGTTGGGATGGGATGCCCTTTTGTACTAACTCTGCAATTGCTTATAAAGGCACTGTGTTGTTCAGATGCCAAATGCAAACTGAGCATCATTGGGCAGCCTGCACTATGACCATAAGTTTGGTGCTACATGAAGCTCTCAAAACAGGAGCCTAGGAAGCTGCTTTATACCAAATTAGTTTGTTGGTCTATCTAGCTGTGATTTGGAATGGCGCTCCAGCATATCAAAAAGGGCCCTTCCTATTTGGTAATTGTAGTTCATAGTGTTTAATGTTTACATTAAGCCACTGCCATTGTGCTGATGGCACCATTGCTGTCTGTTGAAAACAAGCCAATGTTGTGTGGTGGACCCTCTTGGTTGCAGTTTTAGAAACTTGACAGATTCACTCTGTTTGGATAAAGCAGTGTAATACAGAAAGTGAGACAGGTGATGTTTAGTTTACAGAAAAAGAGAGTCCCAAGCAATCAGCAGTAGAGTTTGATCTCCCATCCTCTTCTTTAAACTACTGCCTAAAAAAATCTGCTGCCTTTGCAAACCTGCATCCTAAGTAATTATCAATCTCCAACTTTATTGTACTGTAATGTAGTCCCTAGTCAAGCCTTAAAGTGTAGCCCCTCTGAGTCTGTCATCTGTTGCTGAGTTTTGTATGACACGTAACAAACTGATGCTTAATAAATACTAATACTTTTTACCCCAAGGAGCATATTTGACAGAAAAGTAATCTCTCATCTACAGATACATTTTGTGATACTTTATTTTCCCAGCTTTTATGTCTCTACTAAAATAATCCATGCCTCTGAAGCGCTTTGGTTTGTCATGACTGTAAATCACACTACTTGCAAATATCACATATGAAAGTTACATTAAAATTGCTGCTTCTGCAAATTTATCTCTTCACTTGTTGGGTAACATTTTAGAAAAGCTGTTTTCCATTTAGTGTGAATGTATTTCATAATCTCCAATAGTAACAATAGTTGGGTCCAAAATATTGGTTCCCTACTTTTTCTTTCTTCTGTGAACTTAATTTAATGCTTAGAAGACATATTCTCAAATCAAGTGCTTTGTGAACAAGAAGGCTGGTGTATCAGTTTATGCTTATTGGGTCTTCAAATCTTATTTAAAATGAAGAAGGGTACTTAAGTCTATGGGACAGCAACTATATCCATCTGAAGTGTGCTGCCTAGCCTCTGCTTGACAATTTCAAAGCTTAAAGAGGTATGAGAAAACTGGCATCTATGGCAGCTCATGGGGCTGGCAGGTCAACTCTGAGTAAGACCTCCCTCATCCACAATTTGATTATGGAGGTTGATCTGGTTTGTATCACTGAGACTTGGGTGGATGAGCAGGTTGGAGTTGGTCTCACCGACCTGTGCCCATCTGGGTACTCAGGTTAGCATCAGGGCAGACTTGGGGGGGGGGGAGGAGGGGAAGTTGCTGTGTTCTACAGAAATTCTCTCCCTCTCTGTTGTCTTGCTTCCCACCTCGCTGCTCAGCTTTCTCCTTGCCTAAGCTTACACAGCTGGGCTCAGAGGTGGTGTTGAGGACTCCCAGACTGCTGGTTTTGGGGGACTAACATCCATGCTGAGGCGAGTGGCTCTGGGGTGGCTCAGGACTTCATGGCTGTCATGACACCCATGGGGCTTTCTCAACATGCCACCGGTCCAACACATGTGGCAAGCCACACTCTGGACCTTGTTTTCTCAACTGCGCAGGAAGAGGGTGATCTGAAAGTAGGGAACATTGAAATCAGTCTCTGGTCATGGTCAGATCACTTCCTGTTGAGATTTAGGCTTTCATCATCTTTCCCGCTCTGCATGAGGATGGTTTGCCCCTGGAAGCTGATGGACTGAGTGAGCTTCCAGGCGGCTCTGGGGGATTTTCTAGCTAGTATGACGGGCTCCTGTCAAAGTCCTGCCTGACCTCTGGAACATCTGAATGGCTCAAACTGTTGATGCACTTGTCCCTGAGCTGCTCCTCCTGCTTCATGGAGCCCATTTGGCTCCCTGGTATACTCCAGAGCTTAGGGCAAGGAAACAAGCTGGATACAACTGCAAGTGGAGGAAATATCTGGCTGAATCCAACCAAACAGTGGTGAGGGCTCATCATTGAGCCTACCTATTGGCAGTGAAGGCACAGGAACGAAGGCATCCTTTGTTACCTCCACTGCATCCTCACTATGCCGCCTGGCATAGCTTTCCTGGGTAATGCAGGCCTTTTAAAGTCTGGCCTTAGGCAGCTGACAGAACGACAGTAGCTTGCTGTGACTTGTTTGCAAAGCATTTTTAGGGCAGCATGGCTTGCATCTGTTACAGCACATGAATCCTGAGTTGTGTCCAGAGCACTGTCTAGTCTTGTTATGTTGGATAAGTTTCAGTGAGCAAGGCTCAAGAACGTGGGAAGGGTGCTTGGATAGGGTTGCCATATTCCAAACAGTGAAAATCCAAACAGCAAATTCGACGCTGCTGGCATGGATTTTATGCTGATGGATGCGGTATTCCAGATATGTCCAGGAAATTCAACACGTATGGCAACCCAATGCTTGGATCAGTCAGGGCGACCACTTGCGCTCTCTACCCTTGCCCCCTTTGGCTGATAAAAACTAGCAGAGAGGGGACAGCTGTCTGTTTGATAAGCAATTGCAACATAGAGAAGATAGGATTACCTGGCAGGCACTATAGCAGATCTCCACTGTGTGCCCATGGGCTTCAGACTTGGAGGAAAATTTCATCCTCTCTCTTTTTAACCTGCTCTGCACATGTTGAAATAACCATTGTTTTTCCTGTACATAGCTCACGGTTCTGACCAAAAACAAAATTTCAGGTTTAAATTCCCTCTTGTTGTTTGTAAATAAATATCACAGCTTATACAATTCATAACACTGATATTAAATATAACACCATATAACCACTCACATTCATTCAACAACTAAACAGGCAATTTTATGTTAATTGATACTGCTATTTCCATGATGATTGCTTCATAATTGGTACACACTTGAACCAATTAATTTTACTTAGCCATGTAATTTTATCTTGACTATTTTGAATTGATTTATTCACAGCGTACTCTGAAATTTTGCTGGTTCTGTCTATCTCTGTTTGTCCCTAAGCGATAAAAACATAACAGTATAAAATAATAAAATTTCAAGGTTACAGAACCCCAGTTCCTTAACCATACTTCTCATTTTAACAAACTTTGATGTGCTGAATGTTGTTGTGATGAATGAACCTGTCATATGAGCATCAAAATACATTTCAATGTCCGAGTTTATTTTCATATTTTGTGTAGTATTTTGAATTGTATAATTGTGATATTAACAATGAGCTTTTCATTCTTAGCTGTTCTTTATTAATACTCTTCATATTCACAGCACAATTTGTAGGAGGACATTTTGTACTATTAAAGCTATAATAGATGTACTTTGTACCTGTCTAAAAGGGATGGCATGAATAGGCTACAAGACAGAATTTACGCAAGAAGCTTTTATTACTTGCCTAAGGGCCAAACCACACATGATGGGCAATTCTCTAATTTTTCTTCCTTGTTGAGCAGCTAGGAAGCCAAAGCTTTGAGCAGAGAACCAGAACAGGGAGGGGCTGAAGAATGATTTCCTTTTCTACTGCTTGTTTGCTCAGAATCTCCCCCTGGCAGGGAAAGCCCAGGTTAAAAGAGCAATTTTCAGCAAATGGCAAGAATGGTTAGGATTAAGCAGCCTCTCCTTTCCATTTTCCATTTCAGCTTCCCATGGCTGCTTCTTATTCAGGAAGAAAGTGGGAGGGAGAAGCATGGAACTTGCTATATATCCATAACAATGATTTACTTACATACATGATAGTTCTCCCTACATGAGAATTTACAGCCTTGTGGTTTGGATCCATTTGTTCATGCTACACACAGCACTGGCAAAGGTTGCTTAAAAACACAAGGCGGACATGCCCCTGTGAATGATGTTTTGAACTATTTGCACCTGCTATGAACTGCAAGTCTATAATCCTTTTTGTTTCTTGTTGTGCTATGAATCTGGATGTGAAAGAGAGGGGAGGCATGAATGCCTATGGTCTGTTTAAGACCACTTGTGCATTAATTACCTAAGAGTGACTAAATATGACCCAACTTTAACTGTTCTTTAATTGTTCTTCCAGGTCAAGTGTCAATTCCAGAACAAACCAGGGTGATAACCTGGATAAATATTGTTTTTGGGTGTTAGATTGCTCAGCAGTGAAAATGGTCCTGTACGTCTGTAAGATGTGAATCAGAGTTATCTATCTTATTGAATAGCTGTGAGGATGATTAAGGATTGCAAATCAAGGAGAATATTCTGCATGATGACTAAAAAAGCAAATTCAGGCTACATAAACAGAAGCATAGCTTCCAGGCCACAAGAAGTAATAGTTCTGCCCTATTTTTCTGCTGGCCAGCCAGCATTTGAATAACTGTCTTCAAATATCTTCAGGGCCCTCATGCAGAAGATGGGATGAACTTGTTCTCTTTTGTTCCAGAGAGTAGAACTAGAACCAATGGGTGGAAATTGCAAGGGAGCAGATTTTGGCTAAACACTGGGAGAAGCCACCTAATGGCAAGAACTGTTCTAGACTGTTAGAACAGTAAGGACTGGAACAAAGACTGCCTTGGGAGGATGTGGCTATCCATTGGGGACACAATAAATGCTTCGTGCATTACGCAGCCTGCATTGTGTAGGGGGTTGGACTAGATAAACGCTGTGGTCCCTTACAACTCTGTAATTCTATAGTGTAAATAAAGCATAAAATGAAAGTTTAGCAAAAAAAATACACTTGCCTAAATCTATCAAGAAAAATAGCTATGGAGAAACAACTTCTATCCTTTATAATTTCTTTGCTAGATCTAAAACTACCTGGACAAATTGCATAGGAATGCACATTCAGAACCACATGGGCAGATTGCCGAGGGATTCACATTCAAATATACTTTAGCATTATACGTATGGATGTAAGGCATCTAATGTACAGCAATGCAGGTGGGCAACTTCACTTTCCAAAGTATTTGTCTAATCCTTTGGGGGTTTCTTGCATGAGATTATAAGTGGATCAGGGCCACTTGATTACTGTTCTGTACATCTACTGGATTTTAAATATGTACTATAAATAAGGATTTAGACCAAGCTGTGGGTTAAACCACAGAGCCTAGGACTTGCTGATCAGAAGGTCGGCGGTTTGAATCCCCGCGACGGGGTGAGCTCCCATTGCTCGGTCCCTGCTCCTGCAAACCTAGCAGTTCGAAAACACGTCAAAGTGCAAATAGATAAATAGGTACCGCTCCGGCGGGAAGGTAAACGGTGTTTCCGTGCGCTGCTCTGGCTCGCCAGAAGCGGCTTAGTCATGCTGGCCACGTGACCCGGCAGCTGTACGCCGGCTCCCTCGGCCAATAAAGCGAGATGAGCGCCGCAACCCCAGAGTCGGTCATGACTGGACCTAATGGTCAGGGGTCCCTTTACCTTTACGGATTAAATATAAGGTTGGATAATTTGGCACATTGCTATCATAACTGGAAATGACCTATTTATTGAGGGCAGCTAGCTTAATTTGATTTACAAAGGTCATGCCACATGTGTCCTACTGAAACATTTACCTTTTGCACTTGGAGAAGTGACACTTAAAAATGTATTACAGTGGTAACAGCTGAATTTATAACATGGGCAATAAGCAGTGACAACCCAAGCACCACTGAGATGATGAAAGTAAATTACACCTTGATGGTTAATGTGACAAAATAAATTCTTGGGACGTTGGAGACAGAAAAAGAGACAGAACCAAATAGTTATTAATTACTGCTTACCACACATCAAGGGACGCGGGTGGCACTGTGGGTAAAACCTCAGCGCCTAGGGTACCACTGTAGCTATCAAAATTCTGCTAGAGCACCTAAGAATTCATGAGGATATTGGTCCATGTCAGTACTGTCATTAGGTACAGTATTGCATAGATACATGTGGGACTATTGTAACTGTAGACTCTATTGTTCAGCCTCATTTTGAGCGGTTGGGCTGAATTTCCAACAGACCCATCAAAATTTACCTCCTTGTGATGTATTCTTTGATCTTTTCCTCTTTGAAAACCAGGAAACTGTTCCCTTTGGACTTTGGGCATGAAAATAAATAGTTGCAAAATAATAGCTTCAAGCCTGTATAACCCTCTTGGGACCAATATTCCCTAAAATTAAATCGTTCTTTGTTCTTTCACTGCTGAAAATATGAACCTTGTGACTCAGAGATTTCTCAGAGAATGAATGGAGGTGCAAGAAGGGTTGCAAGCAATCTAGTAGAGCACAAAAATGTAATAATAAAAAGAGGGAAAGTAATTAAGAGAATTGGCTTTGTGGTGGGAATGAGCCAAAATATAGCGCTCTTTCCCCATGGAAAGCCTTCTCCTGCATCCATGCTGATGTTCTTTTAGGGAAAAATGTCTCTCTCTGTGTGTACTTAACCTCAGTGGATTACAGTCTACTCTATCTCTTTCCAAGGGTGGGACAAGATCAAGGTTCAGTTATGTTGTGGTTCAGATCACTTTGTTAAAGTGACAGTTGCAGCATCAGTTTAAGCAAAATGATCAGCAAAGATATCACAGTTCAGCAAGATCCCTCCCTTCCTTTTGCAACTTCATTGACAGGAGGTTGAGGGATAGCAGCTTTCCAACAAAGGACCTGTTTTTTTTCTAGAGGAGCACCGCTCTTTCAGAGTGAACGTCACACTCCCTGAAATTTCACCTTTTGCTGCAAAATACAAGCCCTTTGACATTTTCAGCTTAACTCTGCTGTGTGGATTTCCTTATTAAGGTGAAATGAGTCCTAAAGCTTTTCTCATAACATTGAAAGCTGTGTGCAATGAGCGTATGAAGGGGAAGAGTGTCATGCCCACTGTACTGCCTCCTGGCTTACGTGCATTCATCATGTGTCTGTGCACACACAAGTCAGGACCCGTAAACAGTGGGCATGATCCACCCTATCCTTCTGCATGGCCCTTGTACATGGTCTCTCCTCTGTGCTGTGTCTCTTTTCACATCCCCATTAATGTTACTGGAACTTCCAGGCACAGGCAACAACCAATTTGTGTGTGTGTGGGGGGGGTATGTTCTGGACCCCTGCACATGTTGGCAGAGCCCGCGCAAGCATGTCCTGCTCCACTCCTTTTTGTGTCATTTTTGGGTCCGTTCTGGGTTCAGCATGATGTCTGTGTGTGTGGTCAGGCATGTATCAGATGCGCCTAAAAGGACTGCTGCCAGTAAGCCAATCTAAGGCTTGCATTTTATATGCCTATATGCCTACTGCAGTATATAGCTGATATACTGCTGTAGCCCCTCTCTGAAAATTTCCTTCCTGATATACTGCTGTAGCCCCTCTCTGAAAATTTCCTTCCTGATATACTGCTGTAGCCCCTCTCTGAAAATTTCCTTCCTGATATACTTCTGTAGCCCCTCTCTGAAAATTTCCATCCTGATATACTGCTGTAGCCCCTCTCTGAAAATTTCCTTGCTTGATCAGCTATTTAAACAGCTGCAGTAGAAAGAAATGTGATATTGTGAAGTGTTCTCCATTAGCCCGACTAGGACACATATGCATTTGGCTTCGCCCCTCCTTGTATTGCTTCCTGTAATGGTCCCTCCGCCTCATCATTATGTAACTTCATTATGTAATAATATCGAAGTCTGTAGCTGGATATGTTTAATTTCCTCTTCCCATTCCTTTCTATCCTCTCTCTTAGTTTGTAAGTCATTGTTATAGCCTGTAACCCACCTTGAGTGCTTTGGCCAGAACAGTAGTAACTAGACATAAGCTAAATTGCAACCTCTTCCTTTGAAGACTACTCAAAAAGGGTGTGTTTTAAATAGACTTTTATGGCATGAAAGTGCCCTTAGGATGTTCTGCTGTTATACATGGCCCTTTTATACACCATGACTGGGACAGTTTCCACATATCACACAGTGCTGCTGTTGGAGGTGGAATCACAAAGGCCAGTCATCATCTGTCCTCTAGCAGAAGAGTGCTAGAGAAGAGACCTGCAAACCTCATGCAGAAGCAACATTGGAGCTTTCCATGTGAAGCGTAATATCTGCACATTAAATTTCATGGTGGTTGAATATTCATCGAACCAAGTTCTGTGAATCCCAGGGGGGGAAATATATTCCCTATATCTTCTCTTTGTTACAAATCAGAAGAACTTTTGATAGTTTAAATATTTGACCAGAATAAGGACAATTTTCAACAATACAATGATAGAAAATATAATGTAAAACACACTAGAAAATGAACTTTTTTTGTAATTATCATATTTATCTCTGGTATATCATAAGGGTGTGTGGTTGATAATGACTGAAGAGAAGATGACTATGCAGAGGTGTTCTTCTAAAGATGGGTTTTCTTTTTCAAGCGTGTTGGGGAAACATTTTCCCAGGTTTTGTTAGCCACATTAAAAGATTTTAAATTAAGCAGGCTCTCCTCAGACTAATATGCAATATTGATCATGACACCGTGTGAACTGCTTGGGGGAAAAAGGTCTCTGACTGCAACATCATGATGGTAATTGTTTTTCTTGCTGGCCTCCTAACTCCTGCCAGAGTTATTTTCCAGATATTTTGCATAAGTGGTAAACATATAGCCCACAACCTGCTGCATACTGAATTATTACAACAGTAGCACCATATAGCA
Organism: Podarcis pityusensis; assembly: GCF_964106645.2. Lineage (NCBI taxonomy): Eukaryota > Metazoa > Chordata > Lepidosauria > Squamata > Lacertidae > Podarcis > Podarcis pityusensis. The sequence goes on from NC_138030.1 coordinate 62,694,490, forward strand.
GGGTAAAAGAAACAATAGTAAAGCTTGCGTATATATTACAAAGCATTTAGTGCTACTTTTTCTAGCTAAATAGACAGCCAAAATTTTTAAAAATCTCTTTTGAAATGCACTCTGTAAGGCAATTCTATATGTATTCATATCCTCTGGAAAGCTAATCTTTTCCCCATGAGGTATGTTTCTGTGGGTTTTGGTGAAAAACGCAACAGAGACTAGGAAGTGTAATCTGATTTACATGGTGGATTTATTCATATGATGATTTCTACTCAGAAGGACCTTCAGGGCATTCCCCCTCCCCAACTTTAGAAGAAGAAGGAGAAAAAAATGTCCCGATCATTTATGGAAGTAGCTTATTTAGAAAGTTGTTTGGTTGCTACTGCAGACAAACGGGCTGAATGCCATTTTAAGCTCCTGGTTGTGAATTGGCATGATTTGTGGGAATTGGTCTTGCAGGCCAAATTGGGACTTCATTTGCCGCACCAGCTAGAAGCCCCTCGCCGCTGCCCTAGAAGGGGGGAAGAAGGGAGTTTCATTGTGATCTTTCCCCCTCAGACGATTCTTGTTATGTCCAGCTCAACAACAGCTATATTTTACTTAAGTATTATTTCAGCATGTGGCATTGTACTGGTCATATGATTCACTTAAATTTACCACATTCTTTGGCACAATCCTTTGAAAGTTGTTGGTTTGGGGAAAACTTTTATGTACCACATTCTTTGGCACAATCCATTTTACAATACTTTGAAACTTGTTGGTGTGGGGAAAACTTTTAAAAATAGTTTTATTTTGCTGTTTGTTTAGACCCTGTAATCTGACATTCCTTTGGTCTTGATGGATGTCTTGAAGAAACCTCTCTCTCTTTTCATCATTAAGCTCCAGAATAGACCTGGAACCTGGTTGGAATTAATAGACTGGTCCTTTCTTCCATATTTATATAGTCATGGTGGGAATAGATATAAAAAAGGCACTTCAGAGGAAGAAGCAGTGGAGGCATGTCCATTACATTGAATAGGGCACTGCCCCACGAACCTCAGCCAGCCCCTCTTACAGACTCTGTCATTGACTACAACTCTACTTATTGTATGTCTGCCCTACCAGTCCTGAAGGGCAAAAGCCACCACCAGAGGGAAGTCTAAAATATGCTTCTTGCAGTTTGTTTACCAAGTACTTGCTCCTCTTTGGATTTCAACCTTTCCGTCTTAATGAGAGATAACGTAACCCTAACAGCCTATGTGGAGATTAGTTGTGTTCCAGTGAGAAATGAAAACCATATTTTTTTCTAACTTTATAGGTGTTTGCACAATTTTTCTATTCTCTGCATTCTGGAATACCTGTTGAAATAAAGGGAGAATTTCATTGGATTTTTACTTTCTTGAGCGACTAAATATATTGTTAATCCTCTGGAGACTTACTGTATTTTTCCATCTATAAGATGCCCCCATATATAAGACGCCCCCGATTTTGGGGGACTCAGATTTAAGAAAATGGGGGGAGATGCCCCGTGTATAAGATGCCCCCTCATTTTTGACATTATTTTTTAGGGGGGAAATCTAGTCTTATACACAGAAAAATACAGTACTTTCCAGAAAGGCAAAACCATGGGGGTGTGATATCCGAAAACACATATCTACTCTGCACATGACTTAGACAGATAACACCAATGGTATTGATCACGTCTGCTCACAGTGGGAGAATACATGCAATTATTTTTTGTTCTTTTGTCATTGTAATCACTGTTTCTTTTGAGCCAGACCCAGATAAAGCATCACATCTTCATCAGCTAGCTTTTGGTTCAGCATGACTTTCTGTTGAGCATCTGCTGAGCATATTTCAGTGGAAATAGGGGTTCAATACACATAAATAAAATTAAATTTCCCTTGTGCCTAGGCTGCTGCTTTTCCCCTCTTACGTCAGTGTGAGATTTGAGAGTTAAAATGTGTGCAGGCTTCCAGAATGATCACACTAATGCTTATTTTATCAAAATGTTTGGGATATTTTTGGAGGAGACTCTTAAGTCATACAATTTTAAACTATTGTAATACCCACTGAGCAACTTGCGATATCTTTGCCAAACATTAATTGAAGGCATAAGGCAATTGTTGCCAAATATGTTCCTCTGTGATTCTATTCTGAGTAAACAAGGCATTTTATCTACACTTCAATTGAATACGTGAAATTCTTGGTTTTTCCCTGCAGTCATCTACTCTTCAAAAGGCCAAACTAGGTGTGATGAGGCTGCCACATGTATGTTATCCATACGTCTGCCCTGTTCACCTATAAATCATGGTTAGGAGACATTATGTGAAAAGGAGTGCATGAGGGAGAAGAGCAAAAGTTGGCTCTCCTCCACTTTATATCTCTGTACTCCAGAGCTTTCATTTTCTTCCAGGTTGGTTTAGTTCCAGTAGTAGAACTGGACAGAGAAAACAACTTAAAGCAATGGAGTCCAGCAACATCAAGTGGAAGAGAATGTAGGTTTTCCTTTCCCTTCCTGTGTCCCTTTTCTTCAGCACCCCGTGAGGGTTGCCATATATCCGGAATCTCCCAAACATAACCGGAATACTGCAGTCAGAAGCAGTGTCCAGGCGGAAATTGTTAAAATGTCTGGGAAAATCCGCACGCATGTTGATCCATGTCAGCAGTGTTGTTTTTGCCAATGTTCCTGAAAAATAACTCCAAAATGACATTTTTGTGGGGGAATTTTGCCAAAGAAAGCTTAATAATTTTGGTGTCTGGATTTTTACTTTTTGAAATATGGCAACCCAACCGCTGCCCCTCTTTATATGTGAATGGGACAGACATTTGGGCAGCTTGCCCAACATACCTAGTTTGGCCTTAATGCAGAAAGAGCAGTTTTATACAGGGCCTCTTTGGGACTTAATGGGATTCTTACTTAGCTGCCCAAAGAGGACTAGGTAAGTGAGACCCTGCATTCACCCACAACTGCCCCTGCTTTGTTGTTTTTTCCTTCCTTGAACCTCAGTAATTGTGTCCATGGGAAAGATCTATCTCTGGATAGGCAATTGAAATCAGATGGATATCCGCTTTCGAAGAAAAGTCCAGGCACTGAAATATTGCAAGTCACCAGACCGAATGAAATAATGAATTAGAAGGTTTCTAGTGCATTAAATAAACCCAGACAATTATCCACATTCTCAAGTAGCCATTTTAAGTGTTTGAAAAACAAGAACCAACCATGATGATCACCAGGATAGATACTCCACCCAAATGGCTCCCCTTTTCAACAAACAAATATTAATGTTCCTGATGAACTCTGCCTTTTCAGTGCAGGACTGCACATGTACCCTGTTTTAAATGAGGACGTGGTCTTCCTGCAAGTTAGCTATTACCCCATACAGTCAAAGGTACATCTTTTACCCCCTCCCATGGTGGGGGCGAAGTTAGTGTGAGACAAGGGGCACCTCCAGACGTCCTCTTTATTAAGCTCCCCCCCCCCCCTGATTTTTGTGTGTGAAGGTTATACAACACCCACTGTTTATTGAACATTCATCCTGATTTTTTGTGCAGGTTATACAACTTCCTGTCAATTATCATACACTTTCTAATGCATTTTCCCCTTTGCTTTTCTTACCCGAACAGACTGCTTGTTGTTTTTATTTTTAAAAAGTGGGTTTGTTGCACAAGTGCGTTTTAATCTACCTGAATTGCACAAATCTAAATTTTCCAGTGTGTAATTGAACCCCTCCGGCAAAATAGTGACAGTCTGGGAGAAAACTAACACTACACTAGCACCAGTGCTAAAAACATTTTTAAGCCGTCTTGCTAACTGCACTGCATCGCCTGCACTTCTTGTCTCTTGTGTTCTGTCTTGATGGATTCACTGGTTTCAGCTAATTTTTCTTCCCAGGAGTTTCCTTTCAACAAAATTACATTGATTATTCTCTTATTCACTGTGGGTGGATTGCTCTGGTGCTGAAGTTCAAAACTGTGCCTGGCTTGCATTAAACACACACACATATACACACTGCTACTAACAGTGATTAAAAGCTTTGGTTTTGATTTTTGCTTAGAGAAAAACGTAAGTATTTTTTTAGACCAGAAACAAAGTTGACGTAATTTGCCAGTAGAGTGCTTGATTTATAAAATGACTGTTTTTTGCCTTCTCTTTGCATTTCTCTGCATTTCCCTTGATGGAGTTGACTTGATGCAATTGAAAAGGTTTCTGTGTGCATAAAAAGTGACTATTTTTCATTGGTTGCAGGCTCTTCTAGAGGACCCAGCCCCTTAACCATGGGTGCGCAAGACACTCTTCCCGTAGCTGCAGCTTTCACTGAAACAGTTAATGCGTACTTCAAAGGAGCAGATCCTAACAAGTAGGTATCAAATTGTTTGCCCTCCATCTCTTCCCCATACAATAATAAACAGTTCAGGGTTGGTCTTACACAGTTAGAGTATGCTCACCTTTACTGCTTACTCTGCATCCTGTGTACTCCCACTGCTAGTTTTTCTCCCCTGAAACCAAATTCAGAACACGACCTTAGCCTCAACCCATATTGGTGCTGTAGCTTCTTGACAAATACTGTTGTTTGATGCATTTCCCTCTCTCAATTGAACTTCAGTCCTGCTGCATTCACTTAGTACTTTAAGAATGGCATGTACATTTGAGAAGGCAGGGGAACAAAAAAAGGCTCCACTCCTTGGCTGAATCCCCCTCTCTGGTATGAACAGCACTGTGCAAATGTGGTTTCAAATGCAGCAGTGGGAAACAACCTCACTGAATTTTAAGCTGCTGATGTGAACATCCCCTTATTTGCCTGTAGGTGGGCCACACATTAGGGACTGATGATGTAAAACCAGCAACAAAGTTGGAGAAAATATTCTTTGGCAGCTGACAAATAATTCAGTAAATAAGTACAGTTGTACCTCGGGTTACATACGCTTCAGGTTACATACGCTTCAGGTTACAGACTCTGCTAACCCAGAAATAGTACCTCGGGTTAGGAACTTTGCTTCAGGATGAGAACAGAAATTGCGCGGCGGCAGCGGGAGGCCCCATTAGCTAAAGTGGTGCTTCAGGTTAAGAACAGTTTCAGGTTAAGAACGGACCTCCAGAACGAATTAATTACGTAACCAGAGGTACCACTGTACTGAGTGGGAAGAGGGCACAGGGATCAGTTATTTTGCAAAAAGGGGACCCTAGCATGATGCAATCGGAGTTCTGTTGAATGCTTTCATAAATTAGGGAATGCTGATATTACTGTGTCAAGAGAAAAAACCAGATGCTCCAGCTTCTCAATCTTCAGCGTGGTTGGGGTATTTAAATATCATCTGATCTTCAGTGAAGTATGACTGTAATCTGGTATATTGGTTTGCTGTTTTTATTTCATTTCACAACTCTGTATTACTTTTCTTTTTCTCTGTTACCTGTTTTTTCGGTGCCTACACATTTTTGTATGCAACAAAAAATCAAATAAAAAGTTTTCTTTCCTCCAAGTATAGGGAAATGTACCTGAATGAATTGTTCTCTTTCTCTTTCTGTACGTTTCTTTTGATATTAAAGATGCATAGTGAAGATTACTGGAGAGATGGTGCTGTCGTTTCCTGCAGGAATTACTAGACATTTTGCCAATAATCCCGCCCCTGCTGTTCTAACATTCCGTGTAACAAATTACAACAGGTTAGAACACGTCTTGCCAAACCCCCAACTGCTTTGCTGGTAAATATCTTTCTATTTTAACTCTTATAGATTTATAGGAGGACGTTGCTTTTGTAACTTTCGCACAAGAAACTTTGCATAGATCATAAATGAGATCAATAGCATTCTTAATTTATAAATATCTAAAACCTTTCAGTATATTTTTGTATGTCAAAAACATACAAAAGTACCTGTGGAGTTTATACTCTGTTGTTGAAACGGTAACTCTCACAATGTTTTCTTTTATTGTTGTATAGTGATTTTACAGATGAGCAGCATGCTCATTTGTCAAGCTGTTGTCAGAAAGCAAACACAAAATGTTCATGTTGATCACCATCAGCTTGAGCATGGGTCATTCTGAAGCAGCTATAATAAATGACTATTTCACTTTCCAGTTTTTGGCAATGCCAAATTCGGCACTCCTAGAAGAAAATGGGACTGTTAACAATATAGCTAGAAACCTGCTTGCCATTCTTCAGCTTTTCACTGTGAATCATCTGATCGTTCGGCTATGTTTGCTAGCAGCCAATGCTGCTGAAGACTCTGAATCAGTCTCTGTCTCTCATTCTTTGCATTCAAATTTTGCCCCAGTAAGACCATTACAATTTGACATCATTTCTTAACACAATGAACATGCTACAAATATAACACACATCTGAAGGACATGTGGTATTTCATCCCTGATCACTGGACATTATGGTTGGTTGGGTTGGGGCTTGGGAGTTGTAATCCAATACGTAGCTGAGCCCCAGGGTCCCCAACCCTGCTCTTCGTGTTATTACTTGTTGACAAAAGTTTTCCATTTACAAAATTAACATTTTCTCTCTTTTTTTCCTAAATGGATGCAGTGACAGTACACAAGCTGATGCCAATGCAAAGGAATTCTGGGTAAACATGCCAAATTTGATGACGCATTTAAAGAAAGTATCTGAACAGAAACCACAAGCAACGTATTATAATGTGGATATGCTTAAATATCAGGTAATACCTTTTACAGCATATAATCTGGTGAAATGTTCAATGTGCATAAGGGCTGGATAAATATAGTTCCTTTTTGTTAGTCATTGCTGGTTTCAGTATCTCCCCCCCCCCCCAAAAAAAAAACTTTTTATGAATGGACATGCTGAATTGTACTAAAGGAAAAGCAAAAACAATGCAAAGTATATTCCAGGCCAAAAGAACCCCTTTTAATCTGAAAGTTTATAACTAGAGAGCCAGTGTGGTGTAGTGGTTAAGAGCGGTAGTCTCGTAATCTGGGGAACCGGGTTTGCGTCTCCGCTCCTCCACATGCAGCTGCTGGGTGACCTTGGGCCGGTCACACTTCTTTCAAGTCTCTCAGCCCCACTCACCTCACAGAGTGTTTGTTGTGGGGGAGGAAGGGAAAGGAGAATGTTAGCCGCTTTGAGACTCCTTAAAGGGAGTGAAAGGCAGGATATCAGATCCAAACTCTTCTTCTTCTACTACTACACTTTGCCTATGAAATCTTCCCTTTCTCTTTCTTATAAGGTATCAGCCCAGGGTATTCAGTCTACTCCATTGAACCTTGCAGTGAACTGGCGGTGTGAGCCTACAAGCACCGATCTACGCATTGACTACAAATATAATCTAGAGGCAATGACTACACCAGTAGCTTTAAACAATGTGCAGTTCCTTGTTCCCATAGACGGAGGAGTGACAAAACTTCAAGCTGTGCTTCCACCTGCTATTTGGTATGAACCTAAACTGGTCTTTGATCCTTCCCAGCGCTCACTCCAGAGATGCACTGTTCTTAATGGCTGAAGGTGGTTCCATATGGACAACCTGAAACTGTTTTTGATCAGCCCTTGTCATTATGTGATTAAAACTTTTGCACAGTTCTGTTTGAATAACTCTGTAGCATTTAGAACATTTGTATGCAAATGAGAAAGAGAGAAACTTAATGCTACAGCTTATCCACACTTACCTTTCCTCTGCTTTTTCCAGGCATGGTCTGAGATTTAAAGCTCTGTGTCCAAGCACCCCCTTTTTTGTTTTTTTGTTCCAGAGCTTTCCCTGAAAAAACCCGTTCTGTAAAGCTCAATTGGAGCAAGCATCAACCTGCAGAAAACCCAAATGGAAGTTTGCTCCGATTCAGCTTTAAAGAGCAGGTTTTCTCAGGGAAACCTCTGGCCAAAAATCAAACAAACACAGGTGCCCTTCAGATGATGTTGGGCTGCATCATCCCTGACCTTTGTTTGGCCATGGTGGCGGGGGCTGATGGGAAACTGTAGAACAACAGTGTATAATGGGCACCAAGTTGGCTGCCCCAAGGTAGTGGGGATGCTAGCTTTACACAAGGCAAATAGTTATGGGAACTTCCTGCTCAGCACTGTAACAATAAACTGGGATGGTTCCTGAACTACACTGTTCTGTACTGACTTTCTATGCTGGATGATGCTAATTTCAGATTGCCTGCTTCCTGCAGCACTTAATTTGCTTGCTACGTGTCCTGTCACTCCAAAACTCATATCAACAAGCTTTCTTTTGTTTTTAGGAATGCTGAACAGCAAAAGATATTGTGGAGGATTCCTGATATTTCACAAAAATCAGAGAATGGAGGTAATAAGGCAAGCTTACATGCTCCTCTGAAAAATCAGCCTCTTCGGCCTTACGTTTTCTCCCTCTACTCATACTAACATGTGCCCCACTTACTGCGTCATCATGTATAGCTGTCTTCTCACTCCTCTCTCACTGTGTGGAGTGAGGAGACTCATTGAACAGTGCAGCCATGGATAGTTTTTACATGAAACTGAAAACAGTACAATAAAGCCAAGAGTCCCTGGGCTGTGCACTTATTTTAACATGTTATTGGGGTGAGTTAATTACTGAAATGTCATTGCTATTTATGTATTACATTTATGAATTTATTTTTTTTATTTTTTTTATATGTACTGTTTCACTATTTCTGTGAACTGGTTTGGTTACAAAATTATTACGAATAATAAGCATACAAATAAACTGATGAGACTGGTATGTGCAGTGTGATTATGCATGTTATCTCAGAAATAAGTTCCCGGGGGGGGGGGCAACTTGAATAAAATCTGAGGTGGGCAGGTAAGTCCCACCCTGCATAATCAGTCACAAGATGCTGTGCGCACACAGCATTTGAATGCCAGTGTTCATCAACTGGGGGGGGGGTCAGCCCCCTCAAATATTTTATTGGGGGGGGGGGTAAAGGGACCTTGGCCTCTAGGAGTTGGCTTCTAGGAGTCCCACTATGTTCAATGGTGTTTACTTACTCCCAGGTAAGTGTGCATAAGATTGCTGCTTAAAAACACCAGTTGCTCAGGAAGAAGAAGGGGAAGTGGTGTGATCTGGCTTTAACAATTAGCAAAATGAAAGCTTATCCCGCTGCCAATGAGTCTCCTACATGTGCATAGGTTTTCTCACTGTGTTACATTTTTGTAACATATTTGCTGTATTTTCTACCTTAAAGGTGTGGGCTCTTTGCTGGCACGATTCCAGTTATCCGAGGGACCAAGCAAACCTTCCCCCCTGGTTGTGCAATTCACCAGCGAAGGGACCACTCTGTCCAGTTGCGATATTGAACTTGTTGGAGCCGGGTATCGTTTTTCACTTATTAAAAAGAGGTTTGCAGCAGGTAATTTTTTTGTTTCTATAGAGGCGCCTTAAATTTTCTTCTTCTAAGTGGGGGTAGGGGTGTATCAGCAAAATGAGGAGCTGGGTGGTTAGGTCTGGAAAGGTCAGTGTCCAGGGTTGTTTAGTCTGGGTGCCTACATCCCATCATGCCATCTGTTAAAAGATGCATGCTTCCCATTGTAATAAGGATTTGGGGATGGGATGCTGGTCGCATCTTTTCAATTTCATCCTATAAAACCAAGCTGTTGCCTGATGTGTTGCTCAAACTCTATTGAGCTGTGAGCGCACATGGGTGCATGCATACATACATATGGCACCACTTCTTCCTTTTTACCACCATGGAGAATTCCTTTGGGATCTCCTGCCTCAAGAGCCACAGGTCTTGATAAGAAGTTATGGCGCAGATGGTGTGATGGGGTGGAGTCATGAAGCTGCCCTCCCAACAGCAGCATCACTGCAGTTTACGTAGAGAGGGGTGGGGTGGGGCAGAGCAGAGCAGAGCAGTGGTGAGGTTGGGATGGCACAGAATGCACTACTGTGAGTGCCAGATTGGCTATGCCAGGGCATATGTGTAGACCTGCCCAGGTCAGCTGCAGTGACTCTGGTGCTGGGAGGGCAGCTCCTCCCCACCACCCTGGCCACTAGTGTCCTATGAGGATGCAACACACATGTTTGGATTTCCTGTGCCTTGTCCAATAGCTCCAATATGAATAAGATATGAAAAGTTGTTTGATCTCTTCCCCTTCTTGTGCCCCACTGAGAGATCTCAACCGGTCTGAGGCACCTGGACCTAAAGAAGTAATTCACAATCTTTCACAAGGAAAAGAACATGCAAGCTTGATTTAGCAGTCATTCAGTATGTTTCTCAGTATGTTTCTTATTAGAAGAACCTTCCTGTAAACAGTAACTTGAAGACTATTGCCAGGTGAAAGATTTGAGCAATTTGTATTATTAAGTGAAGTCAAGAATCTAGATTTGTTTCAACTGCAGTAGAGGGACAGACCTGAAAGTCCACATTTCATGATAATGTCATCAACCACCTAGGCCGCACCTTCACTTAAGTAATTTAATTGATAGGCCAGTTTGCATGTAACGACAAGCCATGGTTAATGGCTTATTAGGACTGAACAGTAAGTGGTGAAGACTTGGCTTATCAATAGGTCTGAACTTGGTGTTGTGGCTTGTTTTGCCCTAATAAATCATTATCAGCAAGTCATGCTTTCATTTGTTAGAGAGAAACAATCCACTGGGCTTGGCTGCAACAAGCCAAGTCTTCATGACTTGTTGGTCCCACGCACTCCAGGGGAGAAGCAAGGTGGGAGTGATTGGTTGGTGTGGAAAAGCATGCTGCTCAGACCTGGTAAGCCATGAACAGTGGCTTATTGTAAATTGCCATGTTTATAAAAATAAATACAAGCTTTATTAATGTTATGAAACTTTTATTTTAACATACCTTTTATCACTTTCCTTTCAGGAAAATACCTGGCAGATAACTAACAGAAGTTTATGCAAGTATGTGGAAAATCCATATAGCTGAGGACTGCTGTGGGTGAACGGGTTTTATACGCTGTTTGAGGAAAAACTAAATCCTGTACTTGGGACATTTCTGTTGGAAGTTTCAGCAACTTTCAACATTTTCCCTCAGAAAATGCCATGTTGACCAGTCCTACAGTATTTACTTCTAGATGTAATATTGTTAATGTTTTAAATTGTAATTATTGTATTTGTAAATTGTACTCATTCCAGTAAGGCTGTATTTTGGCAGTTAGACACTTGAGTTTTAGCATTTTACCATTCATGAAATGGGTGTAATTTAAACTGTGGTATATAAATTTAATAGTAGTACTGTTGAATGGCGCAATGCTTTCAGAGGTAGATAACATTTTGTCAATATATACAATCTGAATACCATGCTAATTGCTGTGAGAAAGGGGGTGCCTCAAAAAAGAAAGTTTAACTAAAGACCTGCAAATTCACTCCGTTTTTCCTTTAGCCCTTAGTATGTCATATAAATAGTTATATGAATGAACAGGTCTATCTTCTAAGTATTTGATTGATTTAACTCCAGAACATTTTCAGTAAATGTGGTGGTGGTTATAGCATACTTCCCCCAATGACAGAAATGTATCTCCCCCCACCCACCCACTTTTCCATTGTAAAAACAAGTTGATATTTTTTTAAGGTCTGGATATAAGTTATTGGATACACTTCCATTGTGATGAAGCATGTGTTGGAAAAGCTTTCAGTTCCTTCCCCTTTGTCTGACATGATCAGATGTGGCAGTAGGGGGCTGTCCACTAGAAACCTCCTCACTATGCAAGCCCTATTGAATTGAATGAAAGCACAGCCAGGCAGCGAAGCAGTTCCAGTTATTTTCACTAAGTCTTGCACAGGAGAAGCCTCTGGTGGGTTGGGCTCAAATAAGCAGTTTAAAACACAAATGTGATAACTTTTGACAAATACATCTTTATGTGGGTATAAAAGAGACTGTGTTTTATTTCAGCAACAGTTTTTCTTCCAGTTTGGTAGGCATGCCTGTTTATTTTTACAATACCATATGCATGCAGATTCCTTGCTAAGAAAATTTACATTTCTTAGTCAGAGTCTAAGGTACAAGTGAAGGGAGAAAGAGCTCGAAAGTAATGTATTCATGTGTGTTTTAATCTGTAAAGGTTTGTGTTGTGGCTTCATAGTGAGAAACCGTAGCTGCACTAAGTTTGTGTGGCAGAATTGGTGGCACAATCATTAATCGTACTGGATTCTCAGTTGCCCTGCAGATATTTAACTGCCAGCATATTCTGCTTTCTTCAAACAGACGTTTTGGGTTTTAAGCTTCTAATCAGTTTTGAGGTATTTCTTAACATCCATCGCAAAGGAGAGTGCAGCACTTTTTAAAGAACAAAACTGTCCAGTTCTCTTATGTTGCTGAAATGCTTGCCAGATATTTATAGTGTTTTAGTTCTGCTGCATTTGTTCATTTGGCAGCTAAGCTTGCAGCCTGTACAGCAGGAGCTAATGAGAGGGCTCACTGGAGTTGTGCAGAGGGTCATGAGACTAGTGGATAGTATCCATGCTGCTTTTTTTGTACACACAACTAGTATTTTTTTACATTGAGGTCTAAGTAGGTTGGCATCCAACTGTCTCATTTGCATGCGAAAATGGCTGTGCTTGAGGAACAGCTGTGTCTGCATTAAAGCAAGCAAGCAAGATCAGAGGCTGTCCTGGTAGGAAATCTGGTCATAAATTATATACCCCTTTGGAAACAAGCATGGGAAATATATATCCTAAAGTGGTAGAAGCTGAAATTTCATATATCATCAGAAGGGAGAAAACAACAGAGAATTTCTTTTAATATGAATCTTGGATGAGAAACCTGAGGAGCTAATTTTGAGGAAAATATAAAAAAATATAACTACTTTTCTTTGGCCCCACTGGTTTCTCTGTAGCACTGATGTTGATTTTGTGAATTGCTAGAACTCTGTGTGGCTTGAGGTGGAAAACAGTCTTATATTGTACTTTGTGTTCCTAAAAGTTGCCATGTTAGACGTGTGTCTGATCTTTCTATGTGAAAGTAAATGTGGCCTTCTGGTGACATCATCATGATGCTTATTACAAAAGGTGGAGTGAGAGAAAGCAAGTTTTTGCCTTGCTCTAATGGATGGAGAACTTTGCTTACACTAATTTTTGTTTTCTTCCAACATGTACAGGTTACCAGGCAGTCACATAATTGTGAGCTTAAAAAAAACACACTATAGCTAATGTCATTACTGTCCACAAAAAGTTCACAAATTCTGATTTGAATTAAAAAGTTTTTTTCATGCAAATAGCACATGATGTGCATTTGAAAAATATTAGTGTGCAAATTCATTTTCAGTGCTGGAAAGAAATTCACCTTCAAAAAAAATCTAAAAGCAAACTAGGGATTTTAAATCTCTGAGCAGACAGGTAAATGGAGAGAAATATGTTCAATACAATTGAATTTGATATGTATCCAACATAAATATAGCTTACCCCAATCTTAGAAAAAATTCTGCAAATGTTCAAAAACAAATAATTTATAAATAGAAGAAAAGATCTTTTTTAAAAAAGTTTCTCCATTTGCCTTATTTAGCAGTTAATGTAGCAGTATTCACATCTTCCCGCAAAAAGGTCCAACTAATGGCCAACATGCCCTAGCTCTTAATACAGTTATTTTTTCCAGCACTTTCTGCCACAGGGTGTGCAATATCAACTGCTGGCAACCATGGAGTTCCATCCATATTTCTCCCTGTAACAACTCAAAAGTCCTGATCCACCAATGATATTGAAAAAGGGAATGAAAACATGTCCTGTCATTTTAAAAAAAAAAGTTATTCGCCAAGTTTTTGTAGTAAAAGAAGCTCTTGTGCAAGCTTTATTTGCATTTCTGTGCAGCACCCACGGGCTTTATCAAAAGCTTTTTACTGAATACTGATTCTAGAAGTACATTTTCAATTATTAAAAATGCAGCCTATGCATGACGGCTGTGTTGCACACATTGTTTGTCTTATCAGCCCCAAGCACACACTTGTGCAAAGAAAGTTCTAGTGTACCTCTGAAACAGCTTCACCTACAGGGTCATCTTCAAGTAGTAAGCATAGCTAAGATACACAAGGAATTGAGTGTCATTATGGAGGTTACCCAGTTCAGAAAAGAACTAAAATCTAACTCCTTCATCTTAGCTTTTCTTGGGTGAAGAAAGAATTGGGGACTATCTGAGCCAGTTGTGATAAGTACAAATCATCAGCAGGGAGAGTGAAGAGGATTCATGTATCTGTAGTAACTGCTGATGGATTACACTTTCTCATGCAAGGCATATTCAGAAAGGCCTACTGTTTCATAAAATAAAACAAGCAGAATCAAAACACAGCATGCCTTCCAAGCAAGCTATTCAAATGGAAACAGCTTTCTATATTGCATGCAAAATTTGGAAGGGAAACAATAGGTTTTAAAGGTATAAGTAGGGCTGAAATCTTATGCACATTTACTCAGGAGCAAGTCCCATTGAAATATGTGGAACTGTCCTTGCTGTAAATATGCATAGGTTCAGGCTGTAGAGGTTTTCTAAAACTATATTAGAAAGTAAAGCATTATTTCTATACAAAGTTGAGATTACATTTCTACCAAGTCCAAGTTTATAAAACATTAACCTAGTATCTAGTACTTCAACAGGATTAATGAAGCACATGAGGTGTGTGGTGGTTTTTGTTTTTGTTTTAATTTGATACAATATTAAATATTCAGTAAGCCAACTAAACTTCAATGGGCCACCTATTTCTAGATTTGTTTTGAATCAATTTATTTGAATGTAATTTTTTAAAAAAAAAATACAGAATTCAAACAAGGCTTTACTTTCATGGCCTAATGCATGAATAGGCACTCTTAACAGTGCAATCCAATACACATCTCCTTAGGCCCTCGGTGAGGCTTACTTGCAGGTAGGGGAGTATAAAATTACAGCCTAATTCATTCTTCTTCGTGGCTTCCATACTATATTTGAAATTGTCCCTTTCTTTTTAAGCAAAGTGGAAAACATTCCTGTTAATTTATATATGCTACACAGTTAACACCTATAGTTAACTCATAGTTTATGCTATTACCAAATTGCAGAGCATTCTTGCCATTCCACATTTCAGTTGTTTAGGATGATCTTAGTGGCTGTAAACTTTCTCCAGTGCTCATACTACGTATTAAAGCATGTGTCACACCCTTTGGCATGAAAACATCTGATGGAAAGGGATGTGTGTTTTAAGTTTCTGCAGTCTAGGTTTAAAGAAAAAGTCAGTGCTGTTTTTTACTTAGTTACTTGATCCTGATTGACATGAAGACTTGAGAGTGAGGATTGATCCTATCTGTGCTTCCCGCCCCCATACGTAGAATACTACATGCTGCATGGAGTGTACATTTGTAGAGCCATACATATGTATGACATACCAGTAGTATGGGGCACATGTGACCCTGAGCCTTGCTCTTGTCAGGGACTTAAGTGAACTGGTTCTTAGAATTGTACTTAGGACAATCATAATATTTTAGGTGTGTTTTTAAGACCCTAGGCGCAGCAGATCTGTTGTTTGGTTCTGAATTATTTAACTGAGCTGAATACTGTTTTACAGGTAAGCCAAATCAAGCATCATTAGCTAAGGTATACACATTTTAAAGGTGAATGATGCTACCAAGTGCTTGGAAGTTGAAATCTTACCTGCTCAGATATTTATTTATTCATATCATTCATAAGCCACTTTCCCAATAATTGGTCCAAAGTTGCATACATAGTTAAAACTATGTAACAGGCAAAGTTCTAATTGACTTCATTGGCAGAATACACTTAGTTCCATCGAAGTGGTCAGCTACTAGTTATAGAAATGATATCTCAGAAGAAATATATAAAATCGTAACAAAAATACAACCTAGTTGTCTTTTCTCTCTTTTTATACTTCAAATTACCATCCTTAGAATGCAGTACTGGACATGTCTGCTCAGAAGTAAGTCATATTACGTTCAGTGCGGCATGCTGCTAGGTAAGTAGGCATCGGATTGCAGCCTAAAAAAATATTTAGCAGGCCACTGTAGAATAAACATTTTGAGTAACACTCAGGTGCACCAACATATCCAACAGTTGGGCATCCAAGTTGCATCTCTGATTGTTGTTGTTTAGTCCTGTCCGACTCTTCGTGGCCCCATGGACCAGAGCACGCCAGGCACTCCTGTCTTCCACTGCCTCCCGCAGTTTGGTCAAACTCATGCTGCTAGCTTCGAGAACACTGTCCAACCATCTCGTCCTCTGTCGTCCCCTTCTCCTTGTGCCCTCAGTCTTTCCCAACATCAGGGTCTTTTCCAGGGAGTTCTCTTCTCGTGAGGTGGCCAAAGTACTGGAGCCTCAGCTTCACGATCTGTCCTTCCAGTGAGCACTCAGGACTGATTTCCTTAAGAATGGAGAGGTTTGATCTTCTTGCAGTCCATGGGACTCTCAAGAGTCTCCTCCAGCACCATAATTCAAAAGCATCAATTCTTCGGCAATCAGCCTTCTTTATGGTCCAGCTCTCACTTCCATACATCACTACTGTACTGGGAAAACCATAGCTTTAACTATACGGACCTTTGTTGGCAAGGTGATGTCTCTGCTTTTTAGGATGCTGTCTAGGTTTGTCATTGCTTTTCTCCCAAGAAGCAGGCGTCTTTTAATTTCATGACTGCTGTCATCATCTGCAGTGATCATGGAGCCCAAGAAAGTAAAATCTCTCACTGCCTCCATTTCTTTCCCTTCTATTTGCCAGGAGGTGATGGGCCCAATGGTCATGATCAGCTTGAATATCATCACTTCTACTGGCCTTGTTATTAGCAGTGCTTTCTAAGGCCCATTTGACTTCACTCTCCAGGATATCTGGCTCAAGGTCAGCAACCACACTACCTGGGGTGTACGAGACATCCATATCTTTCTGGTATAATTCCTCTGTGTATTCTTGCCACCTCTTCTTTATGTCTTCTGCTTCTGTTAGGTCCTTACTACTTTTGTCCTTTATTATGGTAATCTTTGTACGAAATGTTCCTTTCATGTCTCCAATTTTCTTGAACAGATCTCTGGTTCTTCCCATTGTATTGTTTTCCTCTATTTCTTTGCATTGCTCGTTTAAGAAGGCCTTCTTGTCTCTCCTTGCTATTTTTTTGGAAATCTGCATTCCATTTCCTGTATCTTTCACTATTTTCCTCGCATTTTGCTAGCCTTTCCCCCTGCTATTTGTAAGGCCTCGTTGGACAGCCACTTTGCTTTCTTGCATTTCCCTTTCATTGGGATGGTTTTCGTTGCTGCCTCCTGTATAATGTTACGAGCCTCCATCCATAGTTCTTCAGGCACTCTGTCCACCAAATCTAAATCCTTAAACCTCACTTCCACTGTGTATTCATAAGGGATTTGATTTAGATTGTATCTTACCGGCCCAGTGGTTTTCCTACTTTCTTCAGTTTAAGCTTGAATTTTGCTATAAGAAACTGATGATCTGAACCACAGTCAGCTCCAGGTCTTGTTTTTGCTGACTGTATAGAGCATCTCTGATACTCATCCTCTATTTACCTTCTACTGTATGTGATAAAGAAAAATCAGACCTGAAACTGTTAAAATGGGAAAGAACCATTGTGCTTAGATGTTTGTTTGAACATATGAAAGCCATTGCAACAATGGGTTGTATTCAGTGCTGCCATTCCACGTGTGTAAGACTTCTACTTGCACAACAGAACTTCCCACCACCACAGTCCCCCCCCCACCACCACCCAGCTGCCTCTACGCCCTCAAAATCTGCTCGAGTGTTGGGGACTCCAAAGCAGATTTGGGAGGCATGCAGGGAGAGAAGAGGGAGGTCCTGTTGTGTGAGCAGAACTCCACTCACACAATGACCGCAGTCTAAATCATGACATGGACTTCTAAACTTACCTTTGGGAAGCTGCTCTTACGTGGCCCTAAGTAAGCTACTCTTGAAGCCTAGGAAGACCCTTCCTAAGTGGGACTCCCAAGCATTCTGCTGGTAACAGCAAAAATCCTAAAGAAAAGCTGATATAAACACACTAACTCTTGCATGTACCTAACAGGGTTCTTTTGCTATGGATCAATCAACCCTATTGTTAATCGTCAACAAGCTGCAAACAAAGAGAGCTACTCTTGACTGACCCTAGTGCAAGTATACTGATGGTGCTTTCTGAACTTCTTCTGGTTGCAAGAGTTAACATGAACAATCACTACTTTATCTTTTATAGGAGTAATTTTGAAATGGCTGAATCATGTTGAAAGGGATCAATATTTTTAAAGAGCCTGACAAGAAAATTGAAATAATTCTTTTACTTAAAGATTTAGAGTAATTGTAGTGACAGCTCCTCTGTCCTCTAATTCTTGTTCTTCAATTTTTTACCTTTACCATAGCTAAATAGGAAAGACTCCTCTCTGTGTACAACTTTATTAGAAGTTACAGGATACCTCTGCATATATAGAGCACTCTGGAAAAAGTTGTACATTGTTTTTTAACTAAACAAGTAATGTTATCTCATTCATGTTTGACATCTACTTAGGTGCCGAGTCAGTTCAGTATCACTGCAGTGTAGATGTATTTGGTTTTTGTTTTTTTTTAAAAAAAGGTGTTTTTAACAAGCTTTTCTTGTTAAATTTTTAATTTGGAAGCTTACCATGATAACCAAATCACTTCAAATGCAATATGATAATGAATACTTTTTCCCATGGGAAAATCCCAATCTTGGGTCTACACCAGAGCTGGAATTTCTTTCTTGAAAGTTTATATAAGAGGCGTTTCTAGTGATAATGGACATCTTATGCTCTTCAACGTTTTGCTCCATTAGACGTGGTTAGAAATTTACATCACAAAGCAATTGACCTCTTTTGACCTTTAAGAAAGGATTACTGTTGCTGCTACTGAACTCTTACTTTTGATTTCAAGGATTAGTGTGATGATGATGTTCAAAGGGTTTACCCATGAGCAGGAATTTTACTATAGGCCAAGCAGTACGTGAAAGTCTAGAATCTGTCTTTTAGTGACCTTAACAATGTTTAACATTAATAAATTGTATTTCAAATTAGTATGAATATGGAATACAGCTGTTTTAGCTGTTACCTCCGGTAAATTGGGATTATAAAACTACCACATCATTTCTCAACTAGACACTTAAGAATACCACTTATGCTAGTGTCTTAGAAGGGGAGATGGATTTTCAAAATGAAGGAATTGTAGGCACACACTTTTTTTTCCTTCATTTAACTGGCTCAATCAAACTCAAATACTAAACTCCAATCCTGCCAAACTGTTGTACACATGTTTTCAAAGGCACTATTGACTTGCATGCAATTAAGCATGTGTATAAGCATTTGCAGGCCTTGGGTCTTAATTCTTAGCTGTGATTTCAACCCTAAAGGAATTTTGAAACCTGAATTAGATTCCCTGGTGTTTTATCAGATATCAAACTATATCATTTTATAATAAAAAAAAACCTTGTGTATAAACTGTTTATAGATATTTGTGGACTTAAAATACACATGTATATTTTTAAACATTTTTGTTTAAAAGTCTGGACTTCTCAGCCTACGTGTGCAATGAAATATACTATCCTTTTAGTCTAGTTGGCCCTGTTTACTGCTTAGTCTGTTATGAAAGCTTTGCTGCTAACCTGATGGTCTCAGAGAAAAATTGTAAACTATATAGGTTTGTTGCATCAGAAACACTGCAGCAAAGCTTTATATCTGACCACTGGTAATATGAATGTGTCGTATTGACTTGTTGAAGATAATCATAAAACCACATATTTTCAGTGTTTCTTTCCTTATAGATTAGAATACAAATGTCTATTTTTTTTGTAAATAATGATTTTTATAAATGTCTTTCCATCATGATTTCCCCCTAATCATCCATTTCACAAAATCCTGAATATGCAATTATTTATCATACATGATATTATACAAGAAATAGGGTCCCCGTTTCAGAACAAAGTTTATTAAATTCTATACATAAGAACAAATTTAAATAAGTTGTACCTGAAATGTGATTTTCCCCCTTGAAAATAAATGACAAATCTAAAAATGTTTTATGTTTGTGCTGAATTATTTTCTCCTAGAAGTCATTTACAATATTAACAGTGCCATTCTATACATGTCTACTAAGAAACAATTATTGTATTCCATGGAAATTACTCCTAAGTAAGTAAGAGTGTATAGGATTTGGTTGCTGTACATTGAACAACTAACTACCCAGACTCTCTTCCCACAGTCTGTTATTTAAAGCAGATCTGAAATGAGGAGATGGATATTGGAGGAAACTGAAAAACGGGAATTTAGGGTTACAGTATTATAGCCCGGAAGTCTGCACCAGCCTTTCCCAACCTTGTGCTCTCCATATTTTGGGGAGAGTACCATTCACTCTCATAATCTGGAGGCCCACAGGTTTGCACTAGATTATTCTTTGGTTAGCTCATCATTTTATACACAAGAACACTTAAAGGTGCTGGGAGAGCATTTTTATTGCGTAGAAAATCTGGCATATTCATCATCGGCTTTCTACACCTTACACTGTACAGGGGCTGCCACGTGGCATAAGCGCTTATACTGTAAAACTAATACGAGGCTACGACTTTTAATTTGGGCGCTCTATTCCTGCACCAAAGTGGATAATCGGGACTTGGCCTGAAAGGGACCGGCCAGTAGTAGCATGTAAAAGCAGAAAGCAAGGCAGGGATTTTGCTAAATCTCCGAGCTACCAAGACGCACAGACAGCAGCTCCTGGCGACCATAGCGCTTTCCCCACACGGTTCCTTTGGCGAGGTGGCTTTCCAATGCTCCTTTTTAATGACGAGGGCAGCTGCCGACGTTGCTACCCGTGTCAGGACGTGCCTCACAAGACCCCCGAGCCCAACGACTGACCGGAGCTGCTCCACTGGCGCGCAGTTAAAAAGCAAGGCTCCGGGGGGAAACGGGGAAACAGCCAAGAAAAGTAGGCGAGCGCCCTGCAGCTGCTGCAAGAGCTGCGCTCCAAGCGCCTCTTCTCGCCCGGCAAAGCCACCTTGGGACGCGCGCCAAGGCGAGAAGCGGAGAGCGGCTCTCCTCCGCCTCTTCCCGCCCATGAGGGCGGAGGCAGCAGCGCCGTGACCGCCTTCCGCGGCTGCAACAGCCTCCGCGGGGTGATTGGTCACCCTGGAAACCAGCAACAGCTGCGGCTCCGTCCTGCAGCAGCAAAAGAAGGAAGAGGACAGGTAAGAACGCGCCGGCGGGAGGCTTGTTGGGACCCCCGAAAACGGGGGTGTCGCCTGGGGAGGTAGAAAGGCGGGAAGCGGAGTGGCCTCCCACCAGCACGCGCCCCCGTTCCGGCAGGGCTCTTGCGCCTCAGGCAGGGGGTTCTACCCATTGCGCGGTTACATTCAGAGTCGGCCCGCTTAAATTAATGGACGTGACAAACTTAAGTCCATTGGTGCACGTACTCCGAGGAGAACTTGGGCGGCTACAATCCAGAAATTAGACTGTTGAAACTCCCCACCACCCCAGGGATTTTGCAGCAGTGGGGGAACTCTTCGTGTATATTGGCTTTCTGCCTGTCCTACTCGTAGTTGAAGGCACAGGGTCCCTTAGCTCTGGTATTTAAAAGAAAGAGAGATGTTAATCTTCATGCTGTAGCTGTGTACAGACGAAGGCTAATTTTATTCTGCAGCCTCCCCGTTCGAATCATTTGCATTTGAATGTATCTCCCGCCTTTTCTCATTGCCCCACAAGAAGTCATTTCTTGGAAGTCTGAGGAACAATACTGAAGAGATACTGCGTCTTCCTAAGGAGAGACTAAATGTGCAGGTGGAAGGAAGTTTGTGGACTTGTAATAAATACACACAAAGTGTGTCCCAGAGGTGGCTCATGAGTTGCACAAGAGCAGCTGAGGTGGCTGCACTTCTTTCTCCTCTGCCCACCCCGTTGCAAAGCGGGATGGTCAATTTGGAATGGTTATTTGTTGTTCAAGGTGCCAGTCCGCTTCAGGAGGCCTCAGGCGATCCTTAGCTTACAACAGCAGTAAGGAAAGGACTTGTATTGCTTCCTATGTGTGTGCATGCATAATGCCACTTTATGAGAAGAATTGGAGGAGGAGGAGACAAGCCAAATGAATGGTCCAGTTCTTCCAAGTGACATGCCACTATTCATGAGTAAACTTCGTTCTTCCTTCAGAAGGGTTATACATTAGTCCATTACAGCAAAAGCAGCAAAAATTATGGCATTACTTACTATTTTTATAGAATAAGGTTGTGAGAGTAGAGTGCATGCATCTTCTGAGGTGGAATCTAGTTTATGAATAATGCCATAATAAATTTGTTGAGACTTTTGGTTGCTTTTTATTTCTGAGTAAGGCATTGCCTTGTCACATTTTTTTTTTTTTTTTTGGACATTGCATTTATTTACAGTAAATCATTTTTTGGAGTATGGAGGACAATGCTGAAAAGATACTAAGCCCTGTAAGGAGAGACAGAGATGGAAGTTTGTGTGGTTATGTTCTACCTCCCTTGCCATCAGCAGAATGCCTCTGAATACCAGTTGCTGGGAGTCTCAAGTCGGGAGTTGTGCTCATGTGCTGCTTTGGGCTTCCCATAGGCATCTGGTTGGCCACTGTGAGAACAGGATGCTGGACTAGAGAGGCCTTTTGCCTGATCTGTCAGGACTTATGTATGTTCCACAAACAATCCTTCTGAATCGGGCAGCTGTGGCCTCTTTTGTGGCATTAAAAAAAATGCTCCACAGCACTTCTCACCCATTTCCAAAGCCTTGCAGCACTTCCAGCATCCTCGGGAATACTTGGAGTGGCTTCTGCTGCTGTGGAAGTGCTCTGTAGGCCTTGACTACTTGCCAAGAAGCAACAGCCCCTGAAGGCTTTGCTTGGGTACCACCTTCTTGAGGAACCTGCAACACCTTGAAGCAGTGGTTCCTCAAAACTTCCTTTGCCTTTCCTGATGGGAAGCAAACCTGGATCAAGCTGAAGATGCAATTCCCAAGGGAGTAGCCCTCTCTTTGTTGCTTTTCAGCCATTTCCTAAAGCCTCAGAAGATTAATCAACATATCCCAGAATAGGGCACTGAGTAAAATTGCCACACTTTTTGCTAATTATATTTAGTTTGTTGACCCCCACTCCCCCCAATAATGGAATGATTATTGAAACCATTGAGCCAATACTTTGGGGAGCTCTCCCAATACCTAGGTATAACCACTCATGCTTCCACTTCACAGACTCTGTCCATTTCCAAAGACTCTCATTACAATACCTTGTGTAAGAGGCATTGCTCTGATACCAGATGCCTATATACTTTTAGGTCACAATTATGTTTAAAAAATACATTTCCTGTATCTAGAAAACATGTCGGACACAATGAAGGAAAAAGCGGCCCGCTTGTTAAAGAAAAGAGGCAGCATATCCTCTTTAGGAAGCCATGAAGTCAGGGCGAAAGAATTTTTTGGAAGAAACAAAGAGTGAGTAGCATATTTATCATTTTCTGACTTTTCTTCCCACCAGTTCTTCAGTTTCTTTGGAAGACCATTCCATCTGGACAGTATAAAAAATACTCTTCAGGCTTTTGCAAATGTCATGCTCAGTTATTCTTTTTCTACATGGGGGTGGCTGGTAATGGGTGGGAAACCCACCTGGCTTTCAGCTGCTTTGAACCTAGTGCCTGCTTTAGGTAAACAAAGAGCTGTGTTACGCAAGGGCAATGAGGGGCACCCATGCTCCAGATGTAAGAGTAGCAATCAAATGGCCTGATGAAAGGGCTAAAAATCAGAACTCACATTTTCTTCACATCATGTAGTTCTGCCCTAACTGGCCATGTACAAATACTGTGCTGTGTCATCATATGCTTCGGCACAGGGAGAGTTGAAAGGGGAAATGGAAATCTCACTACAGCCAACCAACCACACCCTAGGCCACCTCCCAACCTCTCTTATCACCAAGGAAATATAACAAGTGAATAGAAAGAGAACCCACACAAGTGATGCTGGCACAAAACCCCATGCATACACTAAGCAGAAGAATAGAAGCATTACCACCCCACCCCACCCCATCCCATCGCACGGACCCTCCCTACTCTCCCCCTCTTTTCTTCCTAACCTAATACTGCATGCAACACTAATGTCTCACAACAAATGAAACTGGTCTGTAGAAAACACATTTACTGTGGTATCTCTAGTTACAAACTTAATTTGTTCTGGAGGTCTGTTCTTAACCTGAAACTGTTCTTAACTAGAGGCATGCTTTCACTAATGGGGCCTCTTGCTGCCACTGCGCCACCAGCACACAATTTCCGTTCTCATCCGGGGCAAAGTTCTCAACTTAAGGTAACTCTTCCAGGTTAGCGGAGTTTGTAACCTGGAGCGTTTGTAACCTGAGGCGTTTGTAACTCGAGGTACTACTGTACAGTGGTACCTCTGGTTACGAACTTAATTCGTTCCAGAGGTCCGTTCTTAACCTGAAACTGTTCTTAACCTGACCGATTTCTGTTCTCATCCTGAGGTAAAGTTCTTAACCCGAGGTACTACTTCTGGGTTAGCAGAGTCTGTAACCCAAAGTGTTTGTAACCCAAGGTGTTTGTAACCCGAGGTACTACTATATTAAAAAAAGAAAATGCATGTATTTTTGTAAACAAATAAATCTTTAATAGAAATTATTTTTTTAAAAAAGAGGGAAAATGGAAGGAATGGTAGAGCTTAGAGCAGATGT
The DNA here is from genome assembly GCF_964106645.2 of Podarcis pityusensis. NCBI lineage: Eukaryota > Metazoa > Chordata > Lepidosauria > Squamata > Lacertidae > Podarcis > Podarcis pityusensis. The sequence goes on from NC_138030.1 coordinate 62,719,003, forward strand.
TGGGAGTCTTTGGCCTTCTAGAGGTTGCTGAACTACAACTCCATCATCCCTGCCCATTGGCCTTGTTTGCTGGGGCTGATGGGAGTTGCAGTTCAGCAACATCTGGAAGGCCAACGGTTCCTCACCGGTGACTTGGAATCTAAGATAGTTGAAGGGGCAGGTAGGCGGAGCATCATTCCTCTGATGGTTTCTAATCACTTAGGAGGCACTCTGACAAGGATTCCCGACTAGACCAGAATCAGGAAGTACAGAGTCTCAAGAAGTAGACACCGTGTGCTGCTGCCAATTCTAGAATAGTGGGTCAAGGACAGGGTTACAGCAGCAGCACTGGTAAATGGGAGCTGAGGAGCCACTGCAAAACTCCTGCTTGGGTTTACCTACACCTGTTCTCTCTAAGGGCCAAGGGTTCCCTACACTGGGCTTAGAGCAGGCATGGCCAAACTTGGCTTTCCAGATGTTTTGGGACTACAGGTCCCATCATTCCTAGCTAACAGGACCAGTGGTCAGGGATGATGGGAATTGTAGTCCCAAAAGAGCTGGAGGGCCAGGTTTGGCCATGCCTGGCTTAGAGACCGAGAGACTTCTGTAGTCTTGTAGCCCAGCTTCCATCCTCTATGGGTTTACTTAGGAGCAAGTCACACTAGGTTCAATTGGACCTCCTTGCCTACCCCCTCCAGTAACTGTGCATGGTATTGCAGACTTAATAACACTGAAAATGTCCAGTGTCGTTGTGGAATATGGTTTAAATCATGCGTGCCCTTCCAGATGTTTATTTATCTGATTTTTATTCCACCTTTCCTCCCAAGGAGCTTAAGGTGGCATTTATTGTTTTTCCCATCCCCATTTTATTCTCACAAGAACCCTGTGAGGTAGGTTGGGCTAAGAGACAGTGACTGGCCCTAGGTCACCTAGCAGCTGAGTGGAGATTTGAAACCAGGTTTCCCAGGTTTCCTAGTCTAACACTCTAAGCACTACACTACACCACACCAGCTCCAACTTCCATCAGCCCCATTCACCAAGGCCAGTGGTCAGGGATGGTGGCAGCTGTAGTCCAGCAATATCTGGTGAGCTACAGATTAGCCAGTCCTGCTTTAAACCCTCTTCCAGTGTCATTGGTGTTGCCTGACTTTGTTCTTATCTCAGAAGTGCTTAAAATTCTCAGACTGTAATTAATGTTGTCTCTCCCTAATTCTTTCCAACACCTAAAATGTTGTATATGACAAGTTCAAAGGGATTTAACATATTACAAATCACTGTTTGAGAAGGGCCTCATGCTTTATTTTAGAGCATTGCTTCGCATACTGAAAATGTTTCTTTGTTTAAGAAGGTTTTCCGTGAGATGTGACCCAGTCATATATACAGAATCATAACTCAGTGTCTTCAGGGGCATGACATTGTTATAAATATGTAAAAGATAAATAAATAAAATTAGGTGGGTTTTTTTTAAAATCAATGTAGCTTTCAAGAAATCACATTTAATACAATTATTACTGGGTTCGGTTTCAGCTCCATAAGTACTGTGTCTTACATGGATGAAGCTGGCCACCATGATGATATTCTTCGCCCTGGGGTTCAGATGGAAAACACGTACCAGTTGGGTAAGTATCTTATCTTACTCACTTTCTTGCTAATAATCTAGTCCCACTCTCTGTAGCACTATACAAATAATAAAAGTAATAGTAATTATTATTATCATCTTTACCGTATTTATTTGTTATATTTTATGCCGCTGTTTACATTATTGCAGTCATCCTACAATGAATACATTGCAACTGAGGAACAAACAAGAATAGCTGTATGTAACAAATAAACCATTTAAATCTTAAGTCTTTTGTATACAACAGTAATAGCCTTAGGGCAGACAAAGCATATCCTACTGTTGGTAATTTCTGCAGCGTACAGGCAGTTTATCACCAAACATTCAAGTATGACTATTGTGGTATAATGATCAAATAAATTGGAAAGACTGGAGCTTTTCTTTTTGCTTCAAAGGGGGGGAGCCATAGATGCAGTGTAAATATATAAACTAATTTAAAAAGCTGCCTGAGGCAAGCTTCTGCTCATAAGCCTCTTGAGGAGTCACCTGGGCATTCTGCGTGACACAGCGCATGATCTATTTTTGGCATAAAATAGCAAAAGAAATTCTTTCCAATGAGAGATATTCCATGTTAGGATATAATTCCATATTTGGTGGAGAATAAAATGGAAAACTAGAATGCTCAAGCTTTGAAATTAAAAAGGTGGATTTATTTGACCAAGTATTTCCAAAAAGCATTGTGCTTGAGTACCTTAGGAAATACATTATACTTTTGTAGCAATACTTATTTAAATTAAGGGGGGGAAGGAGTGTTATTTCTTTTTAAAAAGGTTATAATCTTGTTATTTTATAGTTTGGTAAACTGTAAGTGTTCTTCACAGACACGCCACCTGACAGAAGCTCACAGGCCCCCAGGGGTCCACAGACTGTAGTGTGTGGGCCCTTGGACTAAGTTCCCATCATCCCTGACCACTGGTCCTGTTAGCTAGGGATGATGGGAGTTGTAGTCCGAAAACAGCTGGAGGGCCAAGTTTGGCCACCACTGAACTAAGTCATTGTTTCACTGGGTAAATGTGTGCACAGTTGGTCCCACCCCCACCCCCCCGTTAATATCACAGCCTTCCAAAATAATGATGTGAGCTCTCTCTCTGCTCCAGGTCCTGCAAAGTGCTTTCCAGTGGGCACTGTGAATAATATCTTGAAGGATGTAGTAACAAGTTATCTTCAAGAGGAAAAATATGAAGCCGAGTTGTGCAGACAAATGACAAAGACCATCTCTGAGGTACACAATTTATTAGTAAAGCAAAGTTGGAAAGTATATCCGAGGTATATCCTATAGAAATCTCTGCAGTGCGGGGGGGCGGGGGAACCCTCTGCTCAAGGTTTTGGTTATATCAAGGAGACTGCCAAAAACTACTTTGTAGTAGTGTTCTGTATTGGGGAGGGAGGCTTAATACTTGAAAACAGGTCACCCACCAATCAGTGCCCCTGATGATGAGGAGAATCCCCATGCCCCCACTCACAGCTACCAGAAATGCTAGGGCTGCAATCGTATTTACACTTACTTGGGATTAAGTTCCATGCAGGACTTGCTTCTGGTAAAGCATTTACAGGAACAGGCTGTGTTAACTACCAGCTAATTTTACAGGACAAAATCCATCCAGTTAAGCCTTTAAGTCCCATGCAGATGTGAAATTGTCTTATTTGAAGTGCAATGCATCACTGGTGTATTTAGATTCCTGCCACTAGAGTAAATCAGTTAAACATTTGAACACAGCTGTATTGTATCCTAGGTAGTTTGTATTAGTTTGCTTATGAGACCATGTATTTAATTGCTCCCCCCTCTCTCTCTTAGGTAATTAAGGCTCGAATAAAAGACCTGATGATACCAAGGTATAAAATTATTGTGATTATACATATTGGACAACTAGACAAGCAGAGCATGCAGATTGGAAGCAGGTGCCTCTGGGATACTACAAGTGATACTTTTTGCTCATACGCCTTCAAAAATAGATCTCTGTTTGCTCTCGCAAATGTCTTTGCAGTTTACTCTGAGTAGCAATAAAAGTTCAATATGAACTTTTGAATAGACAGATACTATTTTTAGGCTGCAATCCTATGTACGCTTACAGGGAACAAGCTCCATTGAATACAGTGGGTCATTGGTCTGAGTAAACCTTCATAACATCGCTCTGCATATGTAGACTGGCCAAACCAGTAGATTAGTTCTTCTCTGGGGGCATGAATACTCTGAAGATAACAGGTGTTAATACCACTTGTGCAATTCTCATTTCTGGTGTGGAAGTGCAGTGTTTGATCATGTAAACATTCCCAGGGTTGGATTCTGTATCGTATTAGTGATATGCATGAGGCCTAATTCATTGTGTTTATGTTCTTGAAAAAGTATCAAAATACAGAACAAGTTTACACTTGTCTGTTCTTATCAAGGTGATTTCCTTGAAGTGTGGCCCTTTTGCTTTACGTGTGAACGCTCATTTTTGCATTTGCAAGACGGTGTGTATTATGTCTCCGTTAAAAGGCAATTTCAATCCCACCCTTAACCATACACAATGGGTGATGGTGGCGGTTACTTTCTTAATGTTCCCTTTCAGCCCTTTTAAAAGGCTTGATATGGGCTCCACTGTGCAAAGGAGCACCCAGCTTCTTAAAAGTGAGCTTTGTCCAGTAGCTGAAACTGAATAGTCTGAAGGCAAAGTGTGGAGAATTTTTTAGCTAAAGTTTTAAGGAAGAACCTGGAGAGTCAGTGCTTGGCTCACCTCTGGTATTTGGGTTACAATATGACAAGGGGCTATGTGCTGTCTGGCTAGCATGATGTCACATATCTGATTGTTGTCAGTAAAGCTGACTAGCACATTTACTTCAAATCACAGTGGGCCAATGGAGTCTGCCATCTTGTCTTCCAAACAACACATGTGGAATGAATGCTACATCATGACATGCTGTTATTTCAACCGTGGCATTGTGAGGGAACACGACAGCTCAGTCGACCACTGATTGCAGCTGTTGTACCGCTTGAAACAGCTCAAAAGTTTTGTTGAAGCAAAAAGTAGTTGATATATTATTTTTTAAGACACTGCTGTCTCTGCCTTTACTGGTAAGCCCTGCCTCCAAAAACTTCATGCCCTTCTGCCCCCCCCCCCCAATCCATTGGATTAACTCCTCCAGTGTTTTCCCTATCCCAATTTCCCACCCTCATTTTATTTAGCAACATTTATATGGCACTTAATTTTTTTAAAAAAACTTCTAAGTGGTTTACACAAAAGGTATAAAATATTCATCAAATATTTTGCAATAAAAATATAGCAATGAAAATAAGACTTTTAAAATGGTAGACATAATCCCAGGAAAAGCTTTTCTGCATTCATTCATTCTGAAAGTTAATCTAGAAAGGTTCGTCAGAAGTAAGCTGCATGTTCCTAGGAACTGCATGTTCCTAGAAGCTGTCTCATGCATGGTTAGACCATTGGTTCATCAAGCTCCATATTGTCTACTCTGATTGGCATCTGCCTTCCAGGATTTCAGATAGGAGTATTTCTACCTGGAGATGGGAGGAATTGAACCTGGGATGCTTTGCATGTGATCTGTCACTTAAGGTACAGGTCCCTTATCTAGAAACTGGTATTTGCTCTTAAGACTGCCTGAGTAAACAGAACTTATTCAGTGTCAGAGGGTTTTTGGTGTCTCTTTTAATTCCAAGCCTAGCACTGCACTGGCAAGAAGAAACAGCAAAAGCCATGTTGCGAGCTGCAAATTTATTGTGAAAGCAGGAACTACAAAAAAGAGAGCTGTTTGAAATACAGATGTTAAAAGACCGTTTCTCAATTTGTACAGTATCCCAAATGGAATGGCACTTAGGAAGTACTTCAGAGCTTGGAACTACAAAGTAGGATATCAAAAATACCTATTTCAAGATGTTTCTGATGTATTGTTAGCTATGAAATAGCATGCATGCCACTGTCTGATACATTTTCAGCACAGTGAACTTACAGTGCTGTCGCTACAGCCGACCAGACAGCAAAGGTCTATGAGTCGCATAATATCTTCATTCCTTTTGTGTATAGACTTTTGTTCCATGCCCCACAAATCTCCTTCAGCTTCAGAACTGGACTGGATGAATTCTTTGCTTAGGTATTCTGGCTTTTGGATCACCTTTTCATTGGCACCTGTTGAGTCATTAGTGTCAGGTGGTGAATTCAAGTGGCTTTCTTGACCTGTTGCGTGCAAATGATAAAAAATAAGAAATCTGGAGATAAACTGAAATAAACTTTGGATGTTGAACTTCAGGCAGTCCAGTGATCAAGACAACTTTGATGTTGCCCAATCTATTTCTTTTAATTTGGGTCTGAAATATTTACAGCCTACACTGGGAAATGCAATCCTAAGAAAACTTGACATACAGTTAAATTTCACAATTGATGCCTATCACTAGGATTGTCCTAGTTCTGTTGAAAAACAAGATATGTGAAGAAAGAGGAAGTGAGGGATCAGCTTCTCCTCAACTATATTTTCCTATATCCAGATAGGATTTTCATTTCCAAGGCCACAGATACAAAAACCAATCAGCTTGACTTCTGTAGGATTCGACAGTTACCATCTCAGTACCAGGATATACTTGTTAAAAAACTATTTCAAAACTGTTTTTTAAAAAAATTGAACCTAAATAACAGCAAAGCTATTCATGTATATCTTAGACACAGGAATAAACCTCAGTTTTCCAGAATTAAATACTTGTGTACAAACCCCAAATGAGATTGCTTATTACTATATTATAAATATTTGTGCTGTTTCTAAGCACTATACAGGATCCTGTTGCTTATCTTTAAAGCCCTGCATGGCTTGGGACATGGGCACCTGTGGGGATTTTTGCCTCCACACACCCCTGCTTATTCACTAAGATAATCTTCCAGGTGCCCCCCACCATCCAAAGTGGGGTACAGGCCTTCTCTCTGTTGTCACCAGTCACCACCTCATTTATGGAACTCTTATCCTACGAGGTTTGACTGACACCTTACTTTATATTTTCAGCACCAATGACTTTTATCACCTAATTATGAAAGTGTAATTCTGTTCATGGCGGTTTTTACCTACTGTTTTAAACTTAATTGCTTTGTCATTATAGATCAGGGTTTTTGTTTTGTTTCTTAAGTTATGTAGGCCACCCTAATATTTCTGTTGGAGTGTGGCATAGACCGTTTTAAAAAATAAAGAAAATCCACTAACCCTGGCTTTTGCATGCAAAAACATTCCGTGTGCATTTGGACCACGTATAATCCAAATTGTTACCTGTGAGACTTTTTGGAAAGTGAGTCAGCTGCCTCCTCCAGCGAGACCCTCCGCAAGTAAAGACGACAGCTCTTACAAGGTCCCTTCCGCAGAGTCTTCTTTCAGCTGCTACTTCAGAAATGGCCATAAAGAGAGAGAGCAAAAACATCCCTAGCACCGCAGCCTTCATCTTGTCGAAACGGTATCTGACTAATCAGAGCAGGGAAGAAAAGGACGGGACTTCTGAAGACAGGAGCCAAGACCACAGGCCAATTTATACAGCTTGCTCCTATTTTCTTGTTTGCCAAATGACGGGGTTGATGATGTTTACAGTGTTTGCCGAATATTTCTTGCAACAGTTTAAGGTGCTTTTAGGATTCATGCCTGGGTTGCTCTCAAATGGTGATTTGGGTTATAATATATTGCTATATTGTCTAAGAATAGCAACACACACAGCAGGGCGGCGTGTTTATGGAGGCCCCCGCACCTTAGATCAACATTGCAAATATGCACTTTCTAACAGTTTTATTGTACACTTCACTTATAATAAATGCCATTAGCTCACTATAACATTTTTAATAGTGGGTAAACTTAGCCATTTTATATATTCTTTGCTGCTTTGCCATTTTTTAATACACTTTGAAGGAACTCCTGGCTTCATTTCAACCCCCACACCGAATTTAGATCCAGAGTACAACTTGCTATGATCATATCTGTCTTTGTTCAGCTAACACTATTTTTTATATATATTACAAGTGTACTTATTAACATTTGGGAAAGAATTTGAAAAGTGTCTATGATTAATTCTTGGAATACCTGATAACAGATTTCCACTTGATTGCCTTTTCCATATGCTTGACTGTTGTATGTTATACCACTTAATTTGAGATAACCATGTCAGTTTCTGAGACCACTGAATTTTTCATTATCATGGATAAAGTCACTGTTGCAGACAGTTCAAGGTGATGAAGCAGAGGCATCTTGCTACAGTCCTGTTTTACTTCTGGAAAATGTGTGTGGCTCTGAGATTCTCTCCATTTTTAAGCAGGCCCAAAGTAAGTCTGATTTTATGTATTCACAATCTCTGGATCTGTTTTAAGTTATCTCTGACAATGAAAGCAAACCCTCAGGTCAGCACTTCTCCCTTCATATATATATATATATTGCTTTCACTGCTTATTATCACTAAAACAACACCTGATCCCTGCAAGCTGCAAAGATCTTGCTGACTTTTGTCTTTCCCAAGGATCCCGTTCCTCTCATCCCCACAACCAAGGGAGACTAGCACTGGGTTGCTCTTAATTTCCTTTGATTCTTCATCCTTTGGGACACATCCTGGGATGGCCATATGTGATCCACTTCCTATGTAACTTTGGTAGAGTGAACCCCTTACCATTATCCCCTTACCATTATCACCATGTTGAGTTGAGCATCATGGGACCATAGAGTCCAAGATGATACTGAGTCAAGTGGATATTTTCATTGAAGGGTTTTGCTTTGTGTTTTTTAAATCCAAAGCAGATTGCAGGAAGTTGCCATCTGGATCAGAATTCAGAGATGGGCAGGGAAGAGGTACTTATCTCTTACCGTGTGGCCCATTTTTTTTCTTAGCAAAATCATCCCGCTCCAAACTATTTTCAGTTTTACTCATGTTGATTTATCGTTCATTGTATGCTATGTGGATTTTTTAAGACTTTGCTAAATGGTACTTTTTTTGTCTCCTGTGATGCTGGTATTGTAGGTTAGTCTGATACTTTTTGACTAAAATATAATCCTTGTACTAAACAGTAGAGATTAGAAGTTCACTGATTAACACCTTGCATATAGTAGATATGCCAGAAAGACCCCTATTGACTCCTATTATCACTCATGTTCTCCAGCATTAAAAAACTAAATGTTTGTTCACTAATATTTACCTTGATGCTTACAAATGCATTGAAAAGATCATTCTGTTCCTTAGTAGAACCAGTAAGTAAACAACTGTTTCCACTCAATAAAAGAGAGGAACTAACATCTTATCACATTTTGGGATAATGATTAACACACTGTTAACACTAATAGATAGTATATTTAGAAACAGAGGAAATAGAGTCGTCACAGTCTCTTCATAAAAATGTGCAAAATGCACATGGAAATGGGTTATAATGTGCTTCTTAATCGTCTATATTTTTTATCTGTTTAAACATTCAGTGCTTTTTCCAAACTGTTGAATCCAGTTTAATGTTACTGTAGTTAAATATAATGCCCATGTGTGGCAGCTCTCCTGGACTGTACAGTGGAACCTCGGTTGTCGAAAGTAATCCGTTCCAGAAGACCATTCAACTTCCAAAACGTTCGACAACTGAGGCACAATGGGCGGTTGGCAATTTCAATGGAGAAAATTGAGAAATGTGCCACGAAAGCTGTTTGACTTCTGAGGTGTATTCAAAAATGGAAGCAATTACTTCCAGGTTTTCAGCGTTCAAAAACGAAAAACATTCAGCTTCCAAAACGCTCGAAAACCAAGGTTCCACTGTATTTGCAAAGGAAGCAATAGTATTTAAATGCAAGACTTTTGAGTCAGGAAACGGGATTTGCAAAGTTTAGATGCTGGGAAATAATCTGGAGGCCTTTTCTCCTGCCCAAATAATCCATTTTTTTCCAATAACTTCTGAAATGCTATGTAGGTGTCTATAGTATTTACAAAAGCATTTTCTTGCCAGAGCATATAACGCAGCTTTAGCTTCTGCCTCCTGGAGAGTCTTCAGCACATTGTTTTACTATACTACATTGGTAGCAAGGATTGATTATCTCCCTTTAGCAGTGTTTGTAAAGACTGGGACTTTCCAAGCAAACATCTGTGGCATTTCAAATGATTTCCAACAAATTTATTCCCATATATAAACTCACACACACTTAATGGTTGGTTGTTGCATAATTAACTGCTAGGAATTAAATATTGTGTCCTTTTTTCATGGACTATTGCTGTAAAAAATCTACACTGGACTGGTTAGAACAGAGCCAATCATATCATGCAAAGCATCCACCTGAAAAAGACAAAAAAGAGGTAGATATATACGTTAACAAACCTGATCATTCGAAAGCAAGTGGTAAAAAAGTAGGAAGAGTTTGCATTAGGTCTTTTCTGAGTGTAGTCAATCTAACAAGTTCTGGATGGAAAAAGCCTTATTATAACTAAAACCTTATATTAGAATTAGAATTTATATACTCCCTATACCCGCGTGGTCTCATAATTTGCAAACAATTTTCACCATTACCAAAGTTGCATCTACATCATAAAGCTGGGCTTGTGTGGTTTATAAAGATGTTACTGGTGCGCTGAGGAATAAAATAAGCCACTTACGCCGCCTTCTGCACATGAATGCAGCTGAACTTAAGTTTAAGCAGCAGCGCCTTTCATGAATGGCTAGTCCTTCTGCAGGCTGCTTTGCTAACATGCCTTTGACTTATTAGGCAGAAACACCGCTGTTTGGCAAGCTATGTTCTGTCCTCATTCGTGGATGGTCCCATCCTATTGCTATTCCATTCCCAGCACTCATAACTTGAATATGTATAGTGAGGCATTTGTAGTAGAACGCTGTGGCATAGTCGCAGCACCTAAACTAGGGTCGCTATATTTCAAAAAGTAAAATTCCTGACACCCACAAAGTTGTTCCCATCAGAATTGGGAGTGACCCCGAATTCCCCCCCAACTCCATTTTTACACCCCAAAACCAGGACATGTCAGGAATTCTCCTGACGTATGGCAAGCCTACCTAAACAGAGCATAGTCCAGCTGATTAACATAGGGACACTGATTAACGCACTACACACATGTGAATCAACAGTGGGGCTCAGGTGTTAGAAGGGCCCCCGGTTGGGGTAGGCTACTTCAGCTTTTAATGCTGCAGAACATACCTTCTTCCTGTCTGAAGGGATCATATTTCTTAGTGCGTACACGGTGACTGATCCTTCACTGTCGCCAATTAGAAGGCAATCTGCGTTTTTGGCAAAAAGCACAGCCGTGAATTTCACAGTTCCAGTGGCAGGATGCACAATCAGGGGATCCAGGCTACATGCAAAACAATGGCATACAGTATAAAACTGATGGCTGCAGAGCTCTGTGGGACATCCCATTGTGAGATATGTTACTACCACAACTACTACTATTGTTTGCTGTTTGCTTGCTTGCTTGCTTGCTTGCTTGCTTGCTTGCTTGCCTGTCTGCCTCACAAGTTACTTTCCTCCACCACACTACCTTAATTATTCCTGCTAGTAATGCTGATGTATATAACACCATTAAAGTTAGGAAGCTACATATTGTATAACCTTAGATAGCTGTTTGAACCTGCAGCATTGGTTCTGCCCTGTACCATTGCTCCATTCCAGTAAGTGTAGTCTCTGATTAGGCCCCTGGAAAGAAACGTTGAGCTCTGGGGAGAAAAACAATATCCATAGAGCTCCTTCCAATTGGGTTTTAAGGAATTGGGTGCAAGTGTTTCTCCCATTGATACATAGCTGCTTAGCAAATAGGAAATATATACAATGGCAGAAGATCTCATATTTTGTAATGCATTCCATGTATGATACGCTGTGTTTACTTTGTTCAAGAGTAACTGGATACAGTACCTTTTTAGATAGATAGATAGATAGATAGATAGATGTATAAATTGCTTTTAAGAAAATGGCTGATTCTTACGTGCTGACACTAAGACCCCAGATTTCCACCCTGGTTTCGTTCGCTGCTGCAAACACATATGCTGAATTGGGAGACCACACTATGTCATAAATAACATTGGCAGTGGAACTGAAAGTCAAAACAGGACGAACTGAATCCTCGCGCCACAATATAATACTCCAGTCTGCAGAACAACTTAGAAACACTTCTGTACTGAATGGATTCCATGCTATCTTGTACACTGGGCCCTTGAAATAGAGAGAGAAAGAGTAATTGCTAAATTTTACACACACATACATATGCAAATATTAGCGCAGAAGCATGCAGCACCACAGCGCTGAAGCCCAACAAGATTTTGGGAGACACTGAACTTCTCTAAGCAGTATGTGATGGATGGCACAGCTTTAGCTAGGTTAAGCAGATTGGCCTGAATCCAAAGGAGATGCTGAATTCATACACTCAGGGGAGACCCATGCATAGCTGAAGCCTCTTTTACAGTTTGTACCACAGTAGCTGTGCTAGCTAAAAAAGACAGTTAGGCCCTGCTAGAGGGTTCTTGAAAACTGAAGGGCGCCCTGGCTCTGCTTGGTTCCTCACATGTATGTAAGCTTCCTCCTTTGGTTTCTCTGCATGTTTAAATTTATATGATAGCATTTTGAGTTCATATCTGTCAAGGAAGTTTGCAGAGGTGTTCCGAGACACACTAGTTCAAAGGGCAACCCATCCTGCTATTAATGAGGGACACAATGCCATCGGATTGCCGTCCTAACAATGGGAGTTGTACTATGCTCTTCCTCTTGTCTTTAGGAAGACAGAACCCAAATATGGTAAGGAATGCAACAGACTGGGCTGCTTGAGAGAAAAAGTGGTTTCAGGGGAGACAATCTGGTATGGTGGTCAGAATCCTGGAAATCTAGAGCAGCTGTTAACTTCACCTACACAAGAGTGTGAGGCAGGATGTGTGGAAGCAGGTCTGGGAGAGGATAAGGAGGGTCAGATACAGCAGGCTTGCAGCACCTTGGACAGATCAATTGAATAGCAGCTTTCTCCAAGGGACTTTCAGTTCCATCCAAGGCCCTTTATCTCCTTTTCAGCCCTGACCTCCTCCCAGATTCCAACCCTTTCTTGAGAGGAGAAAAGCCTTAAAGGGGTAGCCTATAAGCCTGGAGCCAAGCAGTTGCCTCTGTTTGACTTCCTGACCACTGATGGCAATAAGGGGCATCTGGTATTGTGGGGCTCAATATTTCAGAGGCACTAGGCTCAGGAGGTGCTGCCTTTGGGGCACTGATGGTTCCAGGCTACCAGTGTCAGATGTGATGTTAGGGACCAGGCCTCAGTCCCCTACCAGTGGTATGGGTAGCATGGCTTTGAAAGACACCTCTGTATCTGTGAGTCTTGGCTGCCACTTGAAGCCAAGGTTCCTCCTGTTCATTTCAGCGGGGCAGAGAACTTCTAAGTGCATTATCACTTGTCACCCACAAGCAGCTGCTTGAGGTGGCTGCCTTATCTTGCATCAGGGCAGGACCTTCTCAGTTTATAGTCAACAACCTGGCATTCCAGTTTGTATAATGACCTAGAAGATAACTGATTTTAAATGGTTGGTCCAGAGGCATCTGGCCTAGTCTGGTTGAGAAACCTTGATTTCTAAACTATGCAGTATTCAAGAAAGTATTATTAAAGTATGTGGTTCATTAGTCATTGATTTCCCCAACACAGAGAATTTGATTGGTACCTGAAGAATCCTGTCAGAAGAATATGTGAAGTAGGGCTAGGAGCCTGTGTGGCCCTCCAGGTATGAATAGCTGGAGTACAACTCCCATCAGCCCCAGCCAGTATGGCCATTGGTCAGGAATTATAGGGGTTGTAGTCCAGCCACATGTGGAGGGACACAGGTTCCCCATCACTGGTGTAAAGGGTACTAAAGACAGTGTGTGAGTATCTGTGCATCTACTTATTCAACCCAATTTTATTTATGTTTACTCACTTTGTGTCCCCTGTAGGTCTCCAAGTACTGCTCATTGTAAGAACAAGAGCATTTGTGAATAAAACCTTCCTCAGTTCCAACCAAGTATATATTAGTATCCTGAAAGAAAACCAAATTACTGTAAATGGCTTTGACTTTATCCAGATTGGGCATATTCTTTAGAATTTTCACTGCAGCAAATTGTCAGGCTTGCTTCTCTTCTTTCCTGGTAAAGTAGAGTCCAATGTAATGGAATTCTCAAAGGCTTGAGCCAGAAGTCCCAACTAACCACGTGTCCAGGAATAGAGCAGACATCCAACAAACAATATCCAACAAAACTTAATAATGCATGAAAGAGTTGCATGTGTCACATGTTCGGAAGACAGTGCATGCAGAGGGGAAATATGACATTGTGATGCCACCTCCAGTTTAGCCATTTCTTGACCATGTTAACGCTCCCTGCCCCTGGAGTATGCTTGTATCTCCTCTCCTTTTCCTTTGAAGGTAGATTAAGCAGAATTGGGTTTTGATAGAGAGTGGCGCTACATCCAGCCTTGTCAAAAGTGTGGCTGATTCTACCAGCTCAGAGCTACAATCCTCATTTAGTTTGATGGGAGCCCTCCATCTAGTTCCCTGGAAATACTAGGAGAGGCTACTACTACATTTTTTAGCGTTGGATGGGTTATAAAATCTCTTCAGTCTTTGGAAAGATGTCCAAAATAGAGATTCTCTGCTCTTTATGTCAATCTAACATGCTAAACTATAAAACTTGTTCAGAAACAACCAATGAGTAGGAGGAACAAGCGGACCTCCATTTCTTGCTATCCATTGTCTTCAGCTAAATTATCATTTTGACCTCTGTGGACAAAACATTCAGAAAACATCATAAAAGATTAGGATACCTTTGGATGGAAATCAAAGGATAATCCTGGAGCTTGTCGAGATATGAGTGCTTCACTTTTCTTTTCTGCCCCTCCCTTTTTCTTGTCACTTGCTGTTCGCTTGAGTTTCATCAGATCTGAGTTGAGAAACAAATGCATATAGATGGTGAGACCTCCTGTTTCACTATGAGGGCTATAGGGACTGTTTCTCTTCTACACAACACATGGCCATTACAAACTCTCCTTGTCAACTATTGGAGCTAGTATAAGAAACGGCTTTATTTATTTCATCTCTGATTACCTATAGTAAACCCCTATAGTAAACCAGTGAACCCCTCGCATCCACAGCACGGCCTGTGTGAACATGGAAACAGATTTCTGTACATGTATCACTAATCAGAAGGTGAATCCGCAAACAGATGCTTCCTGCTTACCTTTCCAAATCCAGCAACTGGAACTATACATATAGGCCTTTTTAAAAGAGGCCCAAATCTTGCCAATCAGTTGTTTGAAAGGGGAGGCAGTAAACTGGAATTATTAACCTCTTTCCCCACCAAGCAGCTGGCCAATGGGATTTCAACTTTTTTTAAAGAGGGCTGTGTGCAAATAGCCCTAGTTCTTTGTGCACTCAATGGCATCACAGCCCTTATGTGTAATTCTCTGTGCTGTATAACCTGGAGTGTCTTTATTATTCCCTAACTTAATTACTTACTGAATCGTTACTTTATCCCACCTTTCAACATGTAGCAGCCAAAGTATCTGGCAATAATATTAAAAAGACAAGAACATAAGAAAGGTTAGAAGAACCCACACACACACACCCCATTTAAGTAATTCCAGAATGTTTGGAGTAAGGTGACAACGCTTACCATTGCAGCTTAATCCTTTCCGAACAAACCACTTAGTCACTCTGCCGTCTGCTGATATGGAGACTAGTATCTCCCCTTTGTCTTCTCCTGTTATTCCCCTGTCCTGCTCAACCCACCTCAGCTGCCACACAGGGCCCAAATGTTTATCGTAAGATTCGCTGAAACAAGAGATTAATACCAAACTAGCTTTGGGATGCATACAATTAAACTCAACACAGTAATAAAAGGGAAAAGTGGTATTGCAGGCAGGGTCAATCAGAGGGGTGGGACAAGGGTGTCACTCTTATTTGTGTGCCTTATTATGTTTGTTTTATTTGTGCGCCTTTTAATATTCTGGCTAGGCGCCTCAAAAGTTGGAAGTGAACTGGGCCTCTCTGGACTTCCAAGTATGTCTGATTGCAGGAGTTGGAGGTGGGAATGCAAGTACATATAGGAAGCAACACATGCAGGTAATGAAAATATGCCTGAAACTCGTCATAGAGGTGGGGAGAGTGTAATACAGTACAACCAATTAATCCTCCAGTTTTTCAGAATAGTCAAAGCCAAACAGAGGTGGGATTTGGAGATGTGTGTGTGTTTAGATCCAGACAAACAATATACTTTGCAATGTAATGAACAATGTGTGGAGGTGCCTCCACAAGACTTACCTGGTATCTAAAACTGAAGTTGTATGATGGGTCTGGACATTGTAGACTGCAATTGTCCCATTGTACAATCCAACTGCTAAGAGGTTTGGATTGGCTAGAGAGAAATCCAATGCAGTTACTCCATGATGAGATTGATAGACACGCTCTGGCCACTGGAAAATCAAATCTGTATTAATTAAGAGAGCATTCACACTTTATAAACAATCAGGGACCCCAGAAATTATTTAAAATTCAGGAGGGAGGGTCTGATTGGCTGTGATTAAATTTTGCTTCCTTTTAAGGTGCATTTCTGAAACACCTTCAATGTTGCTGAGTGTATCTTCTTCGCATGTAGATTAGAATTTTGTTTAAAAAAGAAAAAATATTGGACTGGATTCAACTAACCCAGTGCACTAGAGCCAGCACAATGGGGCTTTCTGCCCTCTCCTGACCCCATGAGCCCTGCTGTCTCCCCCTAATCCACTCTGGAGAGTTGGGAGTACCCTCAGAACAGTTTGCAGAGGAAGGTTGTCAGTTCATCTGGCAAGTGGAAATGCTTCTGCTGACAGAACAATAAGAAGAGTGGGACACTGAATTCATCCCATAATTGCTAGCAACTGATAAGAAATAAGATACTTTAAAATTCTGAAATTCAGTTATTGAACACTAAAGCTACCTTACATTATTCGTTACAGAAAAGGAAGGGAAGAATGCCACAAAAATGCATTTTAAGTAAACTGCTTATAGGTTTTGATGATTAAATGATATATAATTCCTGTTAAATAACATAAATTAAAATAAAACAAAATGGAACTTTATCCATCTGTTGTAATCAGCAGGTACAAATGGAGATTTTACATTTCTGATTACTTTTTTGTAATATATGGTTCAAGGTTGGCATGTTTTCTTTACTATAGCATTTATAATATGGCTTAGTGATGCTTTTGCATACTGTATGTGGGAGGAAGTCAACTCAGGGGATCTTACATACAAGTAAGCTTACGACTGGGTGGTTAGATTATAAGATTGCTTTATATCTTAAGATAAGGATAGGGTATAAATGAGCTATTTGTGGTCTTAACGGGGAAGCAAATCTGAAGGCCCCATGGGCCTAAGGAAGAGTAAAAAAGAACTTTGTTGCTACATCGCCGTTGTATCTTATCAGTAAATAATATCAAATTGACCAAAATCAAGAGGAATAGCCCAAGTATTGTGTTACCGTTGGGTTCTTCAGTGACCAGCAGCAAGCCAAGCCTTTCTTCTGCTCTTTAAAACGAAACTGTCCATAACCAACAGCCAGTAGATCCTAAAAACCAACAACACATGATTACACTACCAAGCCACAGCAACCATTGAGATGGCTATGTGTATGGCCTTTGAGGCTCTATTTAATTTGGAGTGAAAAGCTGCTCATTATGGATCCAGAGCAGTGTCAGTAGCAAGACTGTTCACAGCTCATAGGATCCGGTCAGTGTTTCTGCCCCCTGCTGCAACCTTTAACAGCTGGCTCCTTCTTCCATTCACCTATCTATTGCCGCTATCATTATTGCTGTCCAAGTGTACGTATATTGTTAAGTGCTAAAGGATTTGATGCTGCTGAAAACTGGCAGTGATTAGTTAAGCTACTGTGATGTCATGAAGCTACCACAGAACAGTTTAAACTGCTGTGATCAGGAAGGTCTGGCCAACAGCATGTTTGCAAGTAGGCTACCTTTTGTGAGAAAAATGAAAAGCCCATCTTTCAAACAAACAAAAGACTGGTCACTCTCCAAATGTGGGCAAGCATTCCCAATAAATGCATGACAGAGAAACGCAGGAGATGATCTTGAGGGACAGGCTAAACACAAGCCAGCCTTTTCTTCTGTGGTATATTAATTTCAGTAATAATAATAATAATAATAATAATAATAATAATAATAATAATTAATAGAGTCTCTTTGCAAATGCAGCTTTGACAAGCTTCGAAATTCTACTCCTAAAGTGATACTTAATTTTGACAGTGCAAAGAACAATTTTTTGCATTTTTCCCAAGTGTTTAGAGGTCACTTACAGGATTCACTTTGTTCCAAGCTAGGCAGCTCACATTGTTTCCTCTCATCAAATCACATGCATAGGTCCACAAGCCTTCTATATAAGGTGGTAGGATTTCCTCTCGTCCTGAACTAAAGTCTAACAGAAGTGATGACCTAACTGAGAGCGCATCCTCCTCTTCCTCCTCCTCCTCCTCCTCCTCCTTTATGGATTCCTCTTCAAATATAGAAAGGCTATGTTCAGATTTGACAGTCGGCTCTAGGAACACATGTAAACACAGAAAACGTTGCTGTCCTTCCATCCCCAAATATAAATAGCTATACTAGAACAGGCCAATAATCAGGTTAAACCAGCAGCTCTGTATCTGCCACAATGCCTGCTCCACATATGGGACGTTCTCTGTTCCTTCTGATATGAACGCCACTACCTGTTTTGTTGTCCTCCATGTTTGCTAAGTAATGTAGGTAGGAGGAAGAGTTTTGTCTGTGCCAGCAGGGATGTATGAAAATCCTGGTGCCCCTCTTATGATTTCACTGGTGATGAGCCCACAGGTGTGTGGGAGGAGCAGAAGCCTCCAAGCTTGCCCCCATCAGTGGTGTGGAGGGAATGAAGGCTTATCTCGCTCCTCCCTTAGCATGATCAAAGCCAAATTTGCCTCCCCTCAAAAAACTAGAATGCTTAGGACAGAACTTTCCTTAGTATGCTGGTAATGATGGAGAAGAAAGCTTGCTGGCTCTTTGAGTGCCGTTTAGCACCACACTCTGACTGACTGATCTGTGACTGTAACCAGAGGAGACTGAATTTCCACAAGACATGGTTGTGATCAGATGGTAGGTGCTTCTGCGTAATTTCCTGCACCCTATAGACTGCCAGATTATCATTTTGTTGCTACTTAAATACACGTGGCCCAAAATTTTGCCCCAATGGAATTTAGAATTCGTGATTGGTTTTAGGATTCCAGCCCAAAATGATCCATGACTTACTATTATATTGGGTTTTTTAAAAAATAAAAAAATAGTGTAGTTGAAATCTACACAAATATATGTGTAAATCGATATGAAGATTTCTGTTCTTTGAAAAGGGTTGACTTTCAGAACCACACAATTACGGTTATCACCGGCTATCTTTAAGGACAAGGGACGCTGGTGGCGCTGTGGTATAAACCACAGAGCCTAGGGCTTGCCGATCAGAAGGTTGGTGGTTCGAATCCCTGCAACGGGGTAAGCTCCCGTTGCTCGGTCCCAGCTCCTGCCCACCTAGCAGTTTGAAAGCACATCAAAGTGCATGTACATAAATAGGTACTGCTCTGGTGGGAAGGTAAACGGCATTTCCGTGTGCTGTTCTGGTTCGCCAGAAGCAGCTTAGCCATGCTGGCCACATGACCCGGAAGCTGTCTGCAGACAAACGCCGGCTCCCTCGGCCTATAGAGTGAGATGAGCGCCGCAGCCCCAGAGTCGTCCGTAACTGGACCTAATGGTCAGGGGTCCCTTTACCTTTAGCTATCTTTAAGGACAAACACGGATTTGGAATCAAAGATTTTGAGTATTGCTGTGACTGTCCTGATCTTATGGTTTCTCATCCCAACCAACGATGGAGCGTATCCACGGGAGGGCAGAGTGCATAACTGCAGTAGCCTAGTTGCTAAAGGATACAGTGGTACCTCGGGTTAAGTACTTAATTCGTTCCGGAAGTCCATACTTAACCTGAAACTGTTCTTAACCTGAAGCACCACTTTAGCTAATGGGGCCTCCTGCTGCTGCCGCGCCGCCAGAGCACAATTTCTGTTCTCATCCTGAAGCAAAGTTCTTAACCTGAAACAATATTTCTGGGTTAACGGTGTCTGTAACCTGATTCTCTATCAAGGGTCTTTTGGGGAGGCAAGGTGGCTTCCAGGAGGCTTCACTTGTGCTCACTTGTTTTAAGATCCAGGTCAGTGCTGTTTCCCTCCCTCACTGCAGAGTCAAGGAAGGAAGAACGTTAAATGACTAAGTGGCAGGGTTCAGTTGTGCCCAGAGGGGGCACTGTGTGCCTTCCAAGCTCCTCCAAGTCACCACCTCCTGTGGTTTCAAAGAAAGGAGAAGCAAGTCTTGCTAAACCAGACAAGCTCAAGTTTCCTAGCAGCAGTCTCAGGCGGAGAAGGGACAACCTGATAGAATGGGAGCTCCTTAGAAAGAAAATTATGAGGAGGAAGCACAGAGGCCAGCAAGATTTCTTTGTCCCTGCTCACCGCTTGTGGATTGGGGGCGCTGTATTTCCCCCCACCCCTGCCACCACAATCTGTTGGAAATAACTATATTAACTTAGCCTAGCCTACCTCACAGGGCTGTTGCAAAGATTAAAGCAGGGAAGGGAGAATGAGGTGCACAACTTTGAGCTCCTGGGGCAGAAAAGCAAGATACAAATGTATAATGTCATTCACAGAACCTGTAAAGGAACATAAACATGCCAAAATCCAGAAAAGCAGCCTCCCCCTCGCTTTAACTGCAACATTTCAGTTCTGAATTTTGCAGCTAAATACTAGGCCCCCCCAAAAGCTGCCAGCCCTGATAAACAAGCAAAAAAATAATAATACTCTAAATATGTGCAGTTTCTCAACCTTGGTGTCTGAACTACCTGCCTAGCATAGTCTCCCTCACAGGGTGGCAATGGTGCAGAGTGAGTGGGGCATGTGGGATGCCCACAGGGACGCTGCCTCAGGCGTTTCTGCTGCCCAAGGCAGCTGCTTCACCTCGCCTCATGGGTTGGCCGGGCCTTCTAAATAGTGTTTTAAAAGCTTGTTTTTATACAAATCACACAATTTGTTTTCAGGAGCAATGGAAAATCCATTTCCATTTCAATAAAGTCTGTTGGTAATAAGGGTGGTTCCAAGATAAAAAAAACCATTCATTAGCTGAGTTAGAGAAAGTTGCAACAGTCTCATTTAAACTAAATACTTGCAGTTACTTTTGCAAGGAAGTTTCTCAGACCAAGATTAAAATGTCTGAAGAAAAATATACCTAGGAGGACAGGAAGCTGCCGATAAGCTGCTAGTTTGGGCTGGAAAATATTCTCCATTAGGACCCTCTCCATATAAAACAAATCTTGATTAAATTTTTCAGATTTCAGTATAGCTTCTGAGTGGTCTTCTATCTCTTCGTGAATCCGGGAAAGAATTACACTTTCCAAGTCAATGATAGAACTTGTAGTGCTTTCTGAGGAAAGAAAGAGACATATGTCATTTAATAGCATAATCTAATTTCCCCCCAGAAGGAATTATGGGAAAAGAAACTTCATAATTTGCTTTCAGTATTATCCAGACTGCTTTTAGGTCTCCTGTTATCTAGAGTTAAAAACTGACAGCAAACATGTATTAAAAGCAGTATTCAGCTGCTTTTTTACTACTGTTTTATATTGACTACTATGCGATTGTATTTTGCTTTGAATTTTGTGAACTAATCTGTAATATTTGATGAAGAGTGGTATGCTCAACCCCAATCCTTGTGTGTGTGTGTGTGTGTGTGTGTATTCCACCAAGAGGTCATTGGGGTTACTTAGATTCAAATAAGAGTTAACAGGAAATGGGATACTGTACATTCAAGATTTTGGGGATATAAATGCTCTCACAATGTTAAACTTAAAAATACTTTCCCCATAGTGTCATTACTGAAGAATATTTAACAATGCATGATTGCCTATGGAATCCCACCCACATCTATTCAGAGATAGAGTGCAGCCTAAATTGTCCTAGTTCTTCCAACTGAGAAGTACTCCAAATACATGGATCTCTTATTGGTATTTCTCTCCATAGAATTAACCCAGCTTGTTTATGCTATCTTGTTTTAATTTCCTTTTCCATATTAAATCACATCCATTCCAATTTGACTAGGTTTACTTTATAGTTGGATAAATGACCAAATATTAAAGCAATTCAATTAGACTCATAAAAGATCTCATTTATAAATAGAACTTTATTTTAAATAGAAGTCATCATCTGCATATAAATTAATCTTAAACATTACTTATCCTCCTTTAACCCAATTTGTATTTTCAACAGCTCTTGTTGCACTTTACCAAGAGTTTAATCAGCATAACAAACAGCAACAGCGCTAACAGACCTATTTGTTGTATGCCCCCAAATAAATCAGATTTTGTGAGATTCACTTTAAGCAGCAGGAATTTTAGCTAGTTCATAAACCAATTACTAACACTGAACTCCTCTAAAACTTGATACAGATAATTGCATTCCCAAATGTCAAATGCTTTTCTTGGGTCTAAAAATGCCATTCCTATTTCCTTTTTTGTTTCAGGTACAATGTGTTTTGTTTCTCGGTGGCGCTGTGGGTTAAACCACAGAGCCTAGGACTTGCCGATCAGAAGGTCAGCGGTTTGAATCCCCACGACGGGGTGAGCTCCCATTGCTCGGTCCCTGCTCCTGCCCACCTAGCAGTTTGAAAGCCCGTCAAAGTGCAAGTAGATAAATAGGTACCGCTCCGGCGGGAAGGTAAACGGTGTTTCCGTGCGTTGCCCTGGTTCACCAGAAGCAGCTTAGTCATGCTGGCCACATGACCTGGAAGCTGTACACCGGCTCCCTCGGCCAATAAAGCGAGATGTGCACCGCAACCCCAGAGTTGGCCACGACTGGACCTAATGGTCAGGGGTCCCTTTACCTTTACCTTTTAAACACTCAAAAAGGCTGAAATATTAACCGCGAGTTACTTGATTCCATATTAAGTTACTGAGGTTAAAACAGAATTGTCCTCTTCCTACTATACTTTGCCATCCCCAAATCAACATCAATAATCTCTAGGGTCCTAACCTAGCTGCAAGCACCCTCCTGTGTAATTGCATGTATATGATCATTTGTTTCTTTTTTATTATTATTATCATGGCATATACGTAATATTTGAAACTTTTCATGGCTAGCAAAGATGCAGAAATAATGAATTTACCTCTCCCTACAGAAGCTACAGACATGGCTCTGTCGCGTTCCCTGTATAGAGTTGACTTACTGCTGGTCACACTTACTGGTCTGGTACTTTTTTCTGCGATAGCTGCTTCCAATGCATTAAAGGAATCATAAAAATCCCAGGTAGTGGCCATTATCTCTATAGACAAAGGACATTGTTAGATAGCTCCTTGTTCTGCATGTGCATGGCTTTATGCTACAAACGATTGCAACTAAATGGGTAGTTATACTTTGGAGTAGCAAATGGCAAGATTCATTGAACGAGCTCGTTGTAATCAGCTGAGGTGAGTGTCGTTGGAAGGTGCGCAATCCTTTCTACGTGTGCATAATGTCTCGCGTTTGCAGCTGCATATTTTTCTGGGAGATTTGAAACAATGTGATCTGAGACGTTTGCCAACTTTCTAAAGGGTCTTCTCAAATTTTAATGCAATATAGTCCCCTAGAGGGATCTACACCTGCATATACCCTACCACACTTAAAGTGCTTCTAGAGTATGAGTTACTAGTGCTGTCAGATCATCATTTTCCCAGTGAAAGCTATATCAGTTTTGAGGCCTGGACAGGTACATCTCCCTATCATCTGCCATTTTTATGTTCACTCACTTTTTACAGGGCAATGAGGGAGAAATCCACATGAAAACACCAAGCCTATTTCATCTGGTAAAGGACCCCTGTTTTCTTTAAATGCTATGGGGACAGCAGTACTGTATATAGGTTGCCCAACCACCATTTTAGACTGACAGGAAAAGTACCGCCTGTTGACGGTCCTCTTTAGATATCTTAAAGAAGCAGAAGCTCTACCCCTGGTGGAATGTGGCAATCCTATGCCCACAGTGATATCCAGATATTTTATGAGAAGATGTTGCAAGTAGATAGATGGAATTATTTTTAGAAATACAGTGTTTTCTTAATTTTTCCTTTGGGTTCTGCAGCAAAATCTTGGTGTTCCATGTGAATGTTTCCTGCTGAATGGATGCTTACATGAAAAAAAGTTTGGGCCAAGAGCCACATACATTCTTATTTACCTACATGAGAGTATGGAAAAGATGATGCTTGGACTTTGCTCCCACATAAAAAGAAGCTTTGGTTTTGTCTACAGGTCTTTCTCCATGCCTCTTTCAGTGAGCTCCAAAAACATTTCCAAACTGTAATTTACCTTTGTCATCCATGATAATTTTGTCACATTGCATTTCCTTAGTCTTTGGTGCACCGCCTATAGTTTGCATCATTCTGTTGACATATCGGTCATTGCCAGCTCTGTTTTTACAGAGTTCCATATAAGCTACATTCTTTTTTCTTTGAAAAACAAAAGACATACATATGTATATTAACAACAACAACAGCAACACCTGTGTACTCCAACTCCTCCTTGTTTTGTTTTCCTTTCAGGGACATAAATTTTCTTAGAAATAAGCATGCACTGGTGTGGTTTTTACCAGTAGTTGTAGAACAGTGTGCTTAAATGGCATTACAATAGATTACAAGATTCTTCAGAGGAAGATAAGATTGTTGACCAGATTGTTGAAATGCTGCAATGCAGTTA
This sequence comes from Podarcis pityusensis, assembly GCF_964106645.2. Taxonomy (NCBI): domain Eukaryota; kingdom Metazoa; phylum Chordata; class Lepidosauria; order Squamata; family Lacertidae; genus Podarcis; species Podarcis pityusensis. The sequence continues at coordinate 62,743,337 of NC_138030.1, forward strand.
TGTAGCCTTTAGAAAAGTTATGTGAATTGCCTCCTCCCGACACAGAAAATTAAAGTTGTGTTAACAATGTAATCCAAGCTCTAACCTTGATCTTCTGCTGTTTTCCTGCAGGTTAATATGACCAAGGGTTTTAATAGTTATAGCTTACTTCCAAGTAAATGTGATGAACAGATTTGTAAATACGAATTTGTTCATAGTTGGGCGGACTGTGTTTAGGATTGCTGCCAAAGGAAAGGGGTAGAACCTCTCTAGTCTCAGAAGTTCTAGTGCTTGGATTTTTTGTAAAATCAATGCTGCATTATTTTAATTTACAGAGAAGTAGGGCCCAAATCCCATGGTAAAGAGAATACTTTGAGGATAATACCATGAGAGATGTCATTTTAAGGCTGAAATTCTAATCCCACATACCTGGGAGTAATCTCCATTCAATTCAGCAAGGCAGGGGTGGGGTGGGGTACAACTGTTTTCATCCTGGGGGCCACATTCCCTTCTGAGCAACCTTTCAGGGGCCACATGATAGTTGTAGGCAGGGCCAGATGCAAACGCAGACAGAGCAATTAACGTAAATTTCACCTTTGTACACTTGGCACATTTCAACCCCCACTCACAAGCCCTGCTCTACCGTTTAATTAAGGAAAGCATGATGCCTTAACGGAGTTCAAGGGCATATTCCAGCCAGGCAAAAACACTCAAGGAGAGGGCAAAGCAGGTTCAGTGGGGGTATGGGGTGTGTGACTAGGAAGAGTCCGGGGAGCCAGGCAGGAAAGCTTAAAGGGCCACATTAGGCCCTGGGACTGAGCTTCCCCCAACCGGCGCTGTGGGTTAAACCACAGAGCCTAGGACTTGCCGATCAGAAGGTCGGTGGTTCGAATCCCTGCGACGGGGTGAGCTCCCATTGCTTGGTCCCTGCTCCTGCCAACTAGCAGTTCGAAAGCATGTCAAAGTGCAAGTAGATAAATAGGTACTGCTCCAGCGGGAAGGTAAACGGCATTTCCGTGTGCTGCTCTGGTTCGCCAGAAGCGGCTTCGTCATGCTGGCCACGTGACCCGGAAGCTGTACGCCGGCTCCCTTGGCCAATAAAGCGAGATGAGCGCCGCAACCCCAGAGTCAGCCACGACTGGACCTAATGGTCAGGGGTCCCTTTACCTTTAGGCATGGTTAGGATTGCGCTGTAACTTTCATTGCAAAGCTAATACTAGATGGCCCAATAGATGGGCCCCATTACATAGAAATTGTGCCTACCTCACAGAGTCGGCTTCTTCAGACTCTGTCGACAGCATGACAGTTGGCATGTCAAATAACCAAATTGTTTCTGTCTCCGTAAGGAAAATATCCACACGCTTTTCCAGGTCTCGCTTTGTCAGTGGCTCTGGCACTGCTTCTCGCCTGACCTGAACATCTGCCAAATTAGAAAACCATGTGAATTAATTAAATAATGTCAAACCTTCCGATACAAAGCGGCCCCAAACCAGGATGCCATCTTTTCATGACCGTACTCTCCTGGGAGTCGTGTGAGATCACCCCCTCAAAAAAACAGTTTTTTTCAGGACAGCGATCTTATGCTGTGCCCCAAAATGTGTGTTTTGGGGTGCCATGCCCCCCAAAAGTGCAGCCCGTAATCACTGGCCATTGGGGCCAGTGTCCTCTCACAAGAAAAAACAGGATGTCCCTTTTTTTTCTGGGGCAGTTGACGGGTTTGTAATGTTTTGTGCTAAATAATTAAGAAATCATATGTAAACATTACAAGGGTTGTCTTTACTATAAGATACACTACTATAAGAGACAGCGTGTTGGCCCAGTAGAGCCTACCTATATGGTGCAAAGGATGCACAGGTGTTGCCAACTCACGTTTTCCCATGCTTTAAGTAAATTTTGTTCAGTGAAATGTGACATCGCCACATCCATTCCCCTGCCCTCTGCAAGCAGTAGCCATGAAATGGAGCAGGGACAGAGAACAGTAAAAGCAATGGCAATATACCATTCTTTTACCAGATGTTACTAGGGACAAAAGCAGAAGAGATGTGGGTCAGTAGCAGCCATGCATCCCCGTAACATGTGGTTGGCCCTGAATATTTACTGACTTTGAGCATTTTGGAATGTCACGTGACATCCTAAATGTGATACCACATGAGAAAATTCCAGTGTATTGCATTTGTATAAGTTTACTCTACCTATAAAACTAGCAAGCGCTTCATGTCTGGTTCCAGGTTCTATAATTTCTTCTGCCAATGATTCAGTAGAAGTAGTAGACTTTGTAATACTGCTACTACCATAAGTTCTGTAGTTTGTGGGGGGAAAGAGGAAGTTAGTAGTGGAAGTAAAATAACAAAGAATGCCAAAGCACTTATAACAGGAATATGAGGTGCCAACCAATAAAATCCCACAGCAGTTTAATTGCCACAGAGTATTTATTTCGGATGAAGAACCACTAGGCTGCAGAAGTGTTTGAGCTCCATCAGACATAGAAAAGGCATATGGTACTACCTCTGAATTTAAGTACATGCACAACTTAAATATCCACTGATACCCTATCCCAGCCTCAGCTATTTGTCCCAGGAAGGAAGCATCTGTTAGGGACAATAGGAACTTCCCTCTCTGGGCTAATGGCAGACTTGGAACTGGTGTGTGTGTGTGTGTGTGTGTGTGTGTGTGTGTGTGTGAAAGAATGAATGGAGCCAGTGTCTCCAGTGCAGGAGGGAAATAACCCAGGATGGTCTTTGAGTATGTGAATCAGGATGCTCTATGAATACAGGCATACCTTGGAGATATTGTGGGTTCGATTCCAGACCACCGCAATAAAGCGAGTCACACTTTTTTTGTTTTGTTTTGCAGTGCATATAAAAGTTACGTTTACACTATACAGTAGCCTATTAAGCCAGGTCCCTCAGCTGCAGGGGGAAAACCCAGCTCCAGCCCTAGCCAGCTCCATTCCCAGTGCCAGAAAAAGGGCAGGGGCAGCAGTGGAATTTCCTTCCCCATGAAGAGTCTGGGCTGCCTGCAGCTGCACCCATGTCCTTGTAAGGAGCAATAAAATGAGGCATGCCTGTACTGGAGGGAAATGTCACAGCTGTGGAACTGATTGGACACTGATTAGGAATGAGCACTGTCTCATCCTTGTGACTCCACGAATAACTGCCAGTTTGCTTGACATGTCTATGATTCCTGGTTAAGAAGAAGTTAATTCTGGAACTGCTGAATGAACAGGCCTGCCACAAGAGAAGCTTGATATGTTAGGAGAAGGAGGGTGATACACTCAATCAATTATCCTTGAACTGCATGATAATGAAACAGAAAAATGGATGGATCCTGCTTGAACTGTAGTTTTCATAATCATATCTAAATCTAACTAGTCATCCTTTTAAAGGAGACGCCCTTTTGTGCAAAAGTTCATGGCACAAAGCCCCTGTGGCAAGAACAATCCATCCCACATTATTGCAAAGCTGCTGATGTTGGCTTCAGAATTTGCAGCCTGTTAACATCCACAACTTCTGCTCATACAACTGGAATCGGAGAAACAGCCCACAGGTGCATTAGACAGGCCTATAAAGACCTTTGCCCTTTTACCCAGCCAATACAACTAAATTTGCGACAAAAAAAGGCAGTAAGAGAACACCAAATCCCTTTTCTACTCACTTCTGAATATTATGTATTGCTGTTGGAGCCCAAACAGGTTTGGGATGCCATGTCATACCTGGAGAATGGGCCTGCTAAGCTAATACTTGTCCCAGACGCTTGTTGCAGAGAGAGGGATGACAAGAATTCTGTTGGCACTGCCCCAGCAAAATCTTGGGTTGATAAGATTTTGCTTGGTCTGTGCATGGGCCCGGGGGTGGGTCCAGCAACACTTGGCTCAGGTTGGTAGAGTGGACGGGGAGTCACATCTTTTCCTAGGTCATCAAAAACCTGTGGATATAACAAAGTTACAAGACACACACAAAAAATATGTATGAGCCGATTTTTGTTCTCATCACAGCTAAAACCAATCGATTTCAAGCTAATTTTTTGAAACTAACAGAACAAATCATTTTGCATATCTATTCAAAAGAAAGTCGCACTGAGCTCAGCTGGATTTTCTCCCAGGTAAGTGTGCACAAAACTGCAGCCTAACATCTTATCTTATCCTTTTCTGTTCAGAATTAAGTGTCACAGAGGTAAATGGCTATGGTATTGCAACCTAAAGCTCCCTCCTATGCACATTTGTATGAGACTAAGTCTGGTGGAATGTAATATGACATCCAGGTATTCAGGAGCCTCTGACACTCTTTTTCCTGTAACCAACTTCTCCTGGATGTCTGTAGCAAACTCTCCTTGATGATTTTCATAAAGTGGATTAAGGCATTTTCATTCCACCGGATCTTTGCATATGGTCAGAAGGGGATGGTGTTGTTTTTTAATATGGAAATTTAAAACGTGATTCTATCAATAGAGTATATTGTTGCTTTCTTGTTATTTGAATTGTAGTGGTATTTTTGCAAGTAGTCTTTCCAGGCTATTGGCAATTTTCTTTGGGGGACGGACCCAAAAAAGTAACTTGAATAGGATTGACTGCATATTATTTGATAATAGACTGAGTATGTGGGCCTGTGAAGAGTCTTCATGCCATCACACTTTCATGCGAACACATGTATGTACTCAACTGATATGTGTAATGAGCTCTTTAGCTCAGAGTCATGATGCGTCATGGAGAAGAAACATTCTTCACTGGCATATGGGAGACTGAGTACTCGGATAGCAGACCAGTACTCAAACAACAGGTCAATGGCCTGGAAACATAGGGTTGTCTTGAAATAAGTCATACTCAAGAGTAGAGCCATTGAACTAAATGGAGAAAAGTCATGTCCATTGATTTCAGTAAGCCTACTCTCTTGGGTAGCTGGTTACAACCCATGGTCCATATTGTGCAAAGCACAATATGTAGACATAATTACTCTTACATTATATAGCAAAACACTTTGCTTGATGGTTTATTACTGGAAACAGTATCAACAGTATCCTTCACATTTTTCCACAAGTCTCTACTCAGAAAATAGCTAGCTTTCGTTATAAGATTGATCTTAACACACAAAGGTTGTGCAGCAAACGCCTGGCATCGCCAGCATACCCATTTATTTATCAAATGTAGCTGTGTTACTTTTTTATGTTATGCCATTACCTGGATAGGAGGTTTGCAACTTGCTATGGAGCCCCTTTCGAAAGACTTTCCCTCTGAAGAAATCAGTATGCTCCTGCGAGCCAGTGATCCAACTCTGCTAGCAAGCATCGTGCTGGTGAAGCTCATTTTCCTACCAGAAGCTGAAGACGATGCTAACTTCTTCACTGTGCTCTGCTCTTTTGAGGTCCTGCTTTAATAAAAAAAGAAGTGAGATTATGTGCCAGAGCAGTAGCTTCAAAATGGAACCATTCTGTCAGTTTTTGTTAGCAGATTTTATTTTATTTCACAATTCACAAAACATTTTGCAGTAAATGCTCTCATCCTTTTCAGTAATTGCCACAGAATATTAAGAGATTCAATCTCAGGGATTGTGTCGTCTTACACACTCAGTTTAAGTGTGAGTTTATCACCTTCCATGAATATCCTTGCAGAAGGGCTGCCTAACTGATCAAGCCTTTAACTATCACAATACTATCATAACTTGTGAATCCACCCTCAAAAGTCATACAGTGTTTTTAAAAGACCCAAGATTGAGGTGGTTGTGGGCGCTGATATGAGTACTCCAGTTATACAATCAACAAACAGGCAGATACTCAGTGGAGAGAACTGAGATTGTATCCGTAGGGAATACAGTAGTATACCACAGAGACCCTGCCTTTCTGGGCACTTGCTACAGCTAGATATTCACAAGGTTTCAGCGCTCTTGTGGGTACACTGTTCACCATAGGATCCTTCGAGATCATGCTAATTTGGTGGCTAAGTAGTCAATCAGTTCCTGAATCAAGTGTTCCAAAAGTGATTCTGTAAGTATTACGTTGTTTTCATAATGGTCTCACCAGCATTGTAGCCCTGCTTCGCATAGAATAGTAGATATTGTTAATTCTTCTTGATCTTGATATTGTGGTATATAAGGAAGCTGGATTAACGGTGAGGGTGTGGAGATGGGGTAGGCAACCTAAGGCCCGTGGCCCGGATGTGGCCCAATCGCCTTCTCAATCCGGCCCGTGAACGGTCCGGGAATCAGTGTGTTTTTACATGAGTAGAATGTGTCCTTTTATTTAAAATGCATCTCTGGGTTATTTGTGGGGCCTGCCTGGTGTTTTTACATGAGTAGAATATGTGCTTTTATTCAAGATGCATCTCTGGGTTATTTGTGGGGCATAGGAATTTGTTCCCCCCCCCCAAATATAGTCTGGCCCACCACATGGTCTGAGGGATGGTGTACCAGCCCACAGCTGGAAAAGGTTGCTGACCCCTGGTGTGGAGGCTAGTTTCTTATACCATCTGTTCCACACCTCTATAGTACAACATATGAAAGGGTTGGATAAGGACTTCCATATTGACCTAATTTGGGGCAAGAAGGGGATCACAGTTAGGAGGAGAGAAGGGGAATCTCATGCCTCCAGCGTGACCCAAGATGTTACTGGGTCTGCTGAAATCATAGGAAAGCTTGGAAACTTTTGCTTCTGTTTTTGACTAACCACAGTTTAGTGTTATGTCCAAACCTGGACAAACTGTGGTTAGTCTTCATGGTGATTTACCTAATCAGCTTGCTTCAGTAAAACATACATAAGAGTAATGACAGTTGAGGGATCAGATGAAAGGCTAAATTGCAGATAATTGAAAACCAAAGTGAAATATTCTAGTGTCCTCCTTGTGGCCACACAAGAAGAGGGAGTGGGTGCACAAGCCTAAGGTACATGCATGTAACGCTAAACTATAGTTTTGCATTACAACTGAACCAGGATAACATTTCAGTAAGGTTGGTACGTATAATGATAGTATCAATATTATGTGGAGGTGGAAAAAAATAACTTTGGGCCATCTATACATCCCATAAAAGGATACTGGTTTGAGCTAGGAAGCAGGTATTAAGGCCTGTATGACAACAATAGAATATTTTGACTTGGGGCTTGGGAAATTCGGTCTAATGAAAAAGGAGGAATGATCAAGGCTTTTGCCAAGAGTTATGTTTTTCTATAATAAGTACTGTAGTATGAAAATCAGTGTAGTTATATGACCATTACACAGCTTTCCTATACATCATTAGTAACCCCCACTGAGTCTGATGGCAGCAGTTACTCCAAGGTATGTAAGTACAGGGTTGCAGCCAACCTTTTACCTTATTTGTTTCAAGGTATGGGGTAAAGCCAAAGAAGTAGTTGGTGACTTCTCTAGTTGTGTGACAGAAGGATGCTTGTGGTTCCTAGCATATACAATTATCATATAGGATATACTAGTTGCCTTGGCCCAGTTCTCTTGAGGAACCTGCAAGTGCCCAGATGCATTCATCCTCTTACAAGGTGACAAATGGAATCAATGCACATGGGGTAAAACTGAAATTCAGAGATCCCTCCCTCATCCCAGCTTCCTGTTGAGAGGGCTAAAGGAGTATGTGTACGGTGGCCATGGGGTCCTGCTTTATAGAGGACAGTCCTCTCTTCAAAAGGCTGTCCAGTTCGAGGCTGGTTCAAAGATAAAGAAACACAGGAAGGGAGAACAGGAAGGACCTCAAGGTTTTCCAGCATCAGTGCAGGCGCATGGGTCACTATCTTCCCCACCATGGGAACATTTTCATTTAAATTGTAGCAGTTATTTCTAAGTTTACATCTACGCATATAAATCAACATAAACAAATTTCAATAAAATCCATGTCCTCCTTTGTCCATTATGAATGAATAATTTTATATGTGTGTCTGTATATATGCTACTCCTGCCAATCTAGCAGCTCGAAAGCACATCACAGTGCAAGTACATAAATAGGTACTGCTCCCGCGGGAAGGTAAATGGCGTTTCCGTGTGCTGCTCTGGTTCGCCAGAAGCGGCTTGGTCATGCTGGCCACATGACCCGGAAGCTGTACGCCGGCTCCCTCAGTCAATAAAGCGAAATGAGTGCCACAACCCCAGAGTCGGCCACGACTGGACCTAACGGTCAGGGGTCCCTTTACCTTTATATATGCTACATTTCCTCTTTTTTTGTGCTGCATAAATACCCTAGGTACAGGGTTCGAAATTAGCAGGGCGCCAGTCGTATTTTGCACCTAAAAAGTCTCCATTTGCGAACACCTCAAAAAGTCTGGGTGCCTTTTTTTGCACCTGGCTGACACTCAAGGAGTTTGATCATAAAGATTAGAGTGTTTCGAAAACCGAAGTATGGTACCAATATTTTTATTGTAAACACCAAATTAAACGTATTCAGAATTTCTGCTAAAAATATGATATTAACCATGTGTCACTTATGTGAATTGCATATGAGTTCATGCTCTTATCAAAATAAGTAAAAAATGTTGCTCCCCCCCCCCACTGGCAACCAGACATTCTGTTTTGGTGCCCACAACCCAGGTCCCAGAAGCTATTTGGCTCCTAGCTTTTCTATCCCAGTTTCTAACACTGCCTAGTTATGTGGGAAGGATCAGAAAGGCTTAGCTGTTATGTCATCACAAAATGACTAACATTTATTGGTACTTTTCCTGTGAACCCAAACCCATTTTCTCCCTAGACATTGCCACTTGACGTGGTAACCCTTTGGTACTTACTTATTGATGATGATGCTCTGTTTCCTGCCCTTGTTGATCAGGTTGCCTGCGGTAGTGTTGGACATGGTTGAGCGTTGTATCTGCCTTCTGGTGGGACAAAACACTAAAATAAGCAGCAACCACAGTTACCACTATGGAAGAGGATAATGTGGGGAAGGGCTTGGGGTAGGGAGCTCTGAAAAAATAGGACCAGCTCAGTGCCTGGGCCACTGGGATATCAGTTTAAAATCTGAGACCCCAAAAGAAACATTCACTGCAGCGCCTGTTTCTCTCAACAGCTGCTGCTTCAACAAGAAACTGTTTACATGGTTACCATGGCAGCTACCTTTGGAGCATGCAGCCATGTGATTGGCTGCTAGTGAGACAGAGAAGCTAGATCAAAAGACAGATTGGCTCTCTTACATTTGCCTGCAGCCGAGACTTGTTGCTCCTGTGGAGAAATACTAACTGCACCTCCTTGCCCCCTTGTTGCTGCTGCAAGTGCCAGGGATTATTCTGGAACTGAATCTGCTCAGTTCAAGAAACTTAATTCCCACGGTCAGTGAATGCTGCTGCTGCTTCCTCCTCCCACTGCACTTTATATAAGGAAAAATTGCACAATTTGACCCGCTCTTGTCCATTCTTCTTTCCTGCAGTCCTGAGTTGCCATGCAATGCAATGCCATCTACTAGTATTTCTCCCTCAGTAATGTTAGATTCCTATTGCATCAAAAACTTGACATACCTTAATGTTGAAGCACACGTTTTTGCATGAAGAAAGTACCAGGATATCTCCAGTTATATCTCTCAGGATATCTCTGGTATCTCCAGTTAAAACGATGATAATCCTGAAAAGGCAGAGGTTTCATGTGTCCTGAGTTCTCATGTCTGGGAGGTGGGGAAGTGACCTGCCCTGGATACAGTTACACTTCCCTGGAACAAGCAGGATTGCAGTTTAGGGGTGCTCCTGAATCCAATACTGCTGGCTGGAGGCTCAAGCATCCTCGATGACTAGGAATGCCTTCTTTCAGCTGCAGCTGATTGACCAGCTACAACCTCTTTTGGATTTGGCCACTGTACTCCATGCTCTGGTAGCTTCCAGGCTTGGATTACCCTTGAAAATGATGAAGAAGCTTCAGTTGCTTTAAAATGCAACAGCCAGATCTCTGGCTTGAGTTCTGTTAGATCTCTGTTAGAACCCCTGTTTTAAAACAGCTGCACGATTTGCCGGTTCATTTCCATGCCCAATTCAGGGTGGTCACGTTAGTGTTTGAAGCCCACAAATATCTGACAGATTTAGTTGAGATTCTTGCATTGCATGGAGTTGGGCGAGATGACCCTCGCGGTCCTTTCCAACTTCTGTGATTCCCTTCAGAACCTCTTAAGTGCTAAGATTGGCTGATGGGACTTTCTTAGTAGTCCCTCTGCCTTCAGAGGTTTCCGGGTGTTGGTCTAGGAGAGGGCATTCTCTGTGGAAGTGCCTAAGTTGTGGAACTGTCTCCACACAGGTGTGTCCAGCACTTTGAATGCTGAAGACACACCTCTTTGCCCTATGTAGAAGTAGGTGTTCTTAGTTGCATGTTAAATTGTTTTATATGCAAATCCAAAAAGATCAGTACTCCATAAAGATACTATGATTGCATGACTAAATGTCACCAAAGTGCATGATAGGAGAAATATGATTGCACTTAAAAGTACATTGTTTTATGGAGCTACATCATACATTTCCAGATGCTTGGCTCGTATTGTCAGCAAGGAAACCCATATATAATGTGGATATCTATACAAGTTTCAGGAAAGAGAGAGAAAAGGCTTGTAAATTAATGTTTGTTTTTAATGCAGTGAGGGAATCTTGCATGAGATTTGTTTCTAGTACCATCATAAAAATGTATGATTAAAATTTATTGGTTCTCTATCTTTCCAGTCTGCCTTGAATGGTTTTGACCTAAGTTTCATATCATTTATTATGTTTTGAATCTGATGAAATACCTTGGTAAGACTGTTTCATGCCATTCTTTCCATGAGACAGAAAATTCAGTCACTTTTGCAGGAATATATATTTACTAAAAGTAACTTTAGACAGGGCTGCAGTCTGAGTTGCCTTTTAGAGCACAAACTGCTGGAGGCTGGTTTGATACCTATGTAATAATTTTGTTCAATTACACAATTATAGGCTGAGCATATAATATAAGGATGCAGAAGGAAACACGCAGGATGGTTCAAGTTCTGATAAACTTAAATCAGCTACAAATATGCAAGGAATTCATCTGCACTTGTAAAGATGGCAGCATTGATGTGTGTGGTGAACATAGTTAATAGTCATGTGGGTGTTTGGGGTTGGTTGTGGTTTTTTGCATTCACTGCAAAAATTTAGAACACCAGTGTCTGTTCAACAAATAGTGTATGCATGAATGAGTGATTGGATCCATACAAATTATTGTTGTCTTACATGACAGGGGTATATCATGCATAAAAATTGTTCGTCAAAATAATGAAATTGGCTACAAACACTAAAAAGATATTATTCTGAGTTGAACAATTGGAGGGAAGGCCCTGTTTGGTCGAGATCCAGCCCTGCTAATAGACTACAAAAATAATTTCATAGTGCTCAACAAACACCACTGGACATCTATGAACAAATGAAATGCACTCTCCCCCTCTAAAGCACCTCATAAATAATTTGATAATGCACTTACCTGTTTGAAGTCAGAAAGAGATTGGATAAAGGTGAACTGAGGACTTTCCACCCTGGAGCAAAACATGGATTTGCACCTTCCTGTCTCTCTATTAATGTAGGGGCATCCATGTGACATCCTCCCCATCCCAGTGGGATCCTGGACTTTCCCTCCCCTTTAAAGGCAAGTTGTTGTTGTTTTATCCTTGCCATTTTGAACTTTAAGAGGATTGAAAACCCTGCACTAAAAGAGGCAAAGATAAGGTAACACAAAGTTACAAGCAAGTGCTTTGTTTTGCTTCACTTTGGACAAACCCTAGAACACAATACAAATAAGATGGAGTTGCTTCTGGTGGGAGGCTGAGCAACCTGCTAGATTCTGGATCTGCCTGCCTTAAATGAGGTCACCCTGAAAAACAAAGTTGATGGTTTGGGAGTGCTCCTAGAAGATGGTCAGATAGTGGGCATGGTCAGAAGTGTAATGTTAGCTGGTGTGCCAGTTGCACCTTGTTCTGGATAACAAGGACCCTGCAGTGTGTTTCATACCCTGCCATCAGTTCTGAAATGTTCTGAAAATTATCGAGTTGTTACATGAAATAAAGGCAGATCTGATGCTAAGGGGGATGTAAAAAATAAGTCTACAGTGCTGTGGGATTTGAAAGAGACAGCTGCTCTTAAAGAATGGTTAACACTCCAGTAGCTTGCAATGCTTTTGTACTCCACACAAGAATCAAATATAAACAGAAAAGAGCTTGTTTGAGACATTTTAACCACAATTTTATTCTACAGGAAATGACAACTTTCTAAAACATATCTTTTGTAACTGAAAACCAGATTAAAGTGATGCATCTAAGGTTTTGGATCACATTAGAAACTCATATGTAACATTTCTGTACATGTAACATTTGCAGGGAGGACCTTTTTTTAGAAATTGTAATTATTTTTGTTTTTTTAAAAAATCTTTCCATCATATCTGGCTTTGTGCAGATTGTTAGTTACCAGTACTAGTCGGGATTTGGGAAAAGAACCAACTTGCAATTATATAGTGTTAAAAGAAAAGGCAGCCAAGGAAATATTTCCCATAAACTAAATACAGTTTATATTATCTTTATTACTTGAAATACCATGTGCACCATGTGAAATACCATTGCAGTGTTATAGATACAATGCATGTTCATGTATAATTATATTATCACAATGCATGTTATACTGTATATGTACTAACGTGCACTGTGATAGTATGGTAATTGTGCTAGATTAAGACACAATTTGCAAGCTAAACCTAGCAAGATAGCTTAACTGGAAGGGGTGGTCTATAAATGATGCAAATATTCCCTCTCCTTTGGGCTCTCCCAAGTTTTTCCTTTATGATTCTTTTTAGAAAGCCACTATTGTTTACAATATTTGCAATTTTCGCACGTATGTTTAAAGTACATGACTCCCCCCCCCCCCCCCGGGCCCAAAGTCCTGTGAACTGTAGTTATTCCTAACAGAGTTACAATTCTCAGCACCTTAACAAACTACAGTTCCCAGGATTTTTTTGGGGAAGCCATGTTCTGTAAATGTGTAGTGTGGATGTGACCAAAGAGCACACACAGAATGTTAATAAACACCTGTCTGAGTAGGCAAAATGTAATTGGCTTTCAGTTTCAAAATCTAAACAGGGATTTCTTGGAAACTCACAATTCTGTCCCATGAGGTCTAGGATGCAGAAGTGACACAATCCAGAGCTCACTTAAGCACATTTGAATCCACTGAGTTCAAGGGCTTAGATGCATATAATTAAATGCATGTACTTGTGAACAGTATATAACCAAGGCAAATAATTAAGATGCATGAGAATCTGTAACACACAATCAAATTGTGAAACTAATAGCTGGGAACAATAAATAAATTAGAGCTTGTTTAATAAAAGTTAAAAGCCCATGAAGCAATCTTAAGAGAGACTTTATTTCACTTTATCCCTTGATTTCTCTGTGGATTCTAAAATGTTGTGATTGCCTTTAACACTTAAGTTACTGCCCTGTATCTAGACATATAAATTATAATCCATAAAACTCTAATTCTCTTTATGTATGTGATAATTCAGGCTCATTAGATTATTTAAATAAAAACAATGGCCTCCTGATTTGCTGTGGCTTATCTGCCTGCAATACTGGCAAAATTTCTCTTTGACATAGTTTCATGGTTGACATCTGTCCATCTCAGGAGACAGTAGCTGTGGAGACCAATACGGGAGAGACATGTTTCGTTGCAACTGAGGCAGTTTGAAATACATGAATTCCTCAGTAAGGAAGACATGTCCAGGCAAGTTAAAATGACACCTCTGATTTCATCTTTATAAAGCTGAGGCACACTTGCATAGGTTTATTGAAATCTCTTTGGTGTTACATACATACTTAGCGAAGATGAGGGATTCCAAACAATGACATTGTAAGGCTGCAATACTATATACTCTTAATTGGGAGGAACCCCAGTAATTTCAATGGGACTTACTCTTAGTCTGTGTACACATTCCTGTTTACATCCAGTATGCTTGCACCAGTGGTTTGGAAAAGCAGTGTACACACAATGTTAGCCACAATCCATACCTGTTGTGTTGTTCCTTATGAAATACTGGCTTTTGATGTGCCCCCCAAGCTTAGATATGAATTGAGGAAAAGAACAACCTAGCTGTGTTTTAATCCAGTAATGTGTACAGAACCTAAGCAAGCATGCTATGATTGGGCCACTAGCACATGACTCCAATCCTATGCCCCATTACTACCATACAAGTCCTGCAGAAATCGGCGGAACTCGCTTTTAAGTGTGCATGTATAGAATTAGATCGTACAGACGCCATGTAATTTCTGGTTGCACTCTGCACCCGGCAGCTACTACTACTACTAACCAGTCTGTTTTGTCATTGTTTACTACTTTGACCACCACCACCACCAATAGCACATCAAGTCACCTCAACAGCATCCTGCTTTTACCCATAATGCACCAGATTTTACTAGACTCTTCCCATAGGCTTAAACCGGGTTAAACCTTAGTTCCATATAGGGAGCAGTACTTTTAAAAAAACCAATGTCGACAAGCAGCAAATCTGATTAGGAGAGGGTTTTAATTTCAAAAGAGGGGAGAGGTCTTCTGAAACAAGGCGGCAATAGCTTCTTAGTTTTGTTAGCTCAAGATCGCCTAACTTCCTGTTTCTGCATCTCCCTCGCACGCACGTAGTTTATGAGTACTACTGTTCACCTCAGGCAAAGGGCCAAACTACACCATACGTGAGAGGCTTCACGTATTGGGTTTTTAAAAAAAATAAAAAGCAGAGGTGGGGAGGTCGCGTCAGGATCGGTCTGTGGCGCGCTAAGAGGGGAGAATTTAACCTTTCCCGCCATGTCTTCGACGAAAAGCTTGTCTCCCCACCCCCAAAACTGCTATCCCTAGTTGGGTGAGCAAATGCACGGGACGAAACTAGACGTGATGTCAAATGATCCCTGATCGGACCTTTGCGGGTTTTTTTCGTTTTTTTAAAGACCAATGGCCGTGAAGGTAGGAGAGTATTGATCGGGTCCTGGCGGGGGAGGCGTCCATTCTCTTCTCACGTATCTTCCACATTTAATACCCTCCTTGCCCCTCATAGGGTGGGGGGGGGGAGGAGAGGCAGACTTTAACATGTCATTGGATGCATATGCATTTCTATTTTCATGACACGAAATTCGTCCCGCCGACGTTTTTTTAAAAAATGTACGCTTTGAAATACGTAAACGTTATCGAAAGGGAGGGGGAAGGAGGGAAATAAAAGCAGTGTGGGGAGTACAAGCTTTCGGCTTTCACTGGTTAAGCTCCGTTGCCGGCTTGAACCGCAAGGAGCTTCTCGGGGTTGTTTTTTCATTTTGGCGGGTCCACTTTTGAGTTTCTGTCAGCCCGGGGAAGTTGCATCATGCCCCTTGCTTTGGCTAGCAGCGAGTGAATATGTGTGAATAACAAACTACGGGGCGGGGGGAAGAGGCGTTAGAAACACGGCGCCCCCCCCCCCTTTCTCAGAGGGACCAGAGGAAACCGTTTATACGGTTGGGAGGCGAGGCAATGTCTCCCCCGCCCCAAGGCCCCTCGCTGAGGTAAGAGGCTGGGAGAGCGGGCGCTCGAGTCTCGTGACTCCGCCGAGCCGCTCGCGCTCGCCGAAAGGAGGAGGGGCAGCGGCGCGGGCGCGCCCACCTCGTTTGCGCGGTGACGTTGGCTCCTCTTCCTCCCCCTGGTGGCTCCCCGCTTCCTCCTTCCCACCACTACTGCCCCACAGAGACCGTGACCCGTCGTCGCCTCCTCCTCCTCCTCCTCCTCTGCTGCTGCTGCCCTTCCGTGCCGTTTCCTCCTCTCTTCGCCGCGGCGGCGATGTGACTCCCCTCTCCTGGCTCGGCCCGCCCCAGCTGCGCGGCGAACATGGCGGAGGTGAGCGAGAGCCGCGGGCGGCGGCGAGGGGGATGGAAAGGGAGGGAAGGAGGGCGGCGGGTAGAAACGGGGAGGAAGAGGAGGAGGCCGGAGGGGAGAGTCTAGTCGGGGCCCGGCCGGGAACTTGTTGCGCGGCCGCTGCCTGCCCGCCTCTGTGCTTTCGCTTCCCACAAGTTAAGTTCCAGGGGCGGGAAAGGAGGGAGGTCCCGAGACGGGCCTGGCGTGCTGGGTGGGGAACTTGCCGCCTCCCCACCCGGCCCACCGAGGTCCGTGAGGGCGCACCGGCCCTTCTGGAACTTGGGAGGATGGCTGGGTGCGGGGAGAGTTGGGAGTGAGGACCGGCGGGAGAGGAAATGTTGTTGTCGTCTCTCTTTAGGGTGGGGGAAGAAGAGGGTCGTTTACTATGATAGGGGTGGGGAGAGAGAAGCAGCTTTTCCTGTTCGGGGCCGTCAGGATTCGCCCCCCCCCTCAATTACGACCTCCCTTGCTTTCTACAGAAGCGGGGTGAGGGTGGGGGAGAAGGAATGTTCCTGGGGAATTAAGAAAGCTTTGTTTATCTTTAGGAAGACGCATTACGTTTAATTCCGCCCCCCCCAACGAAAAAACCCACCTCCAAATCTGTTCTTGGTAGGAGATTTCAGTCGTGTCTCTTCGGAAAGAGAGTTGCTCTTTCCCCCTTTTAAAGGGAGAGGCAGTATGCACTTTGACTAGCATTGTTCTGGCACATTACGTTGTAAAAAAATTAAATTGGGCTGCAATATGATGTGTTATCATCCACAGCACTCTTGCATTCACATTCCTCCTCAGTCTGAGCAGCTCGAAGTGGTTTTTAGCTCAAGCTCCCTCACTAACTGTGTGGCTATGAGATGAGATTTTGCCCAGAACCTCTGAATGCAATATCCTATGGGCTCCCACAAATAATAATAATAAAAATGTTTGGGGAGTGTGTTTGCTTCAAGCAGTAGTATATGGTGCTGAAATCTGACGACCTTTTGGTTAATAAAAGTTTGGCAAACTCTTTAAAGCAGGCTTGTAAATAACAGTTCACCTAGGCCTAGCTTAGGGGTTTATCCAGGAAGTGATGCAATTTATATTGTGCCCCCACCAAGCACCTAAAAAAGTGAAGCTCCCAGTTGAAGCAGTGGCATAATTCATATGATCTCTTCTCCACCATATCCCCTTTTAGCTTTCTGATAGGGAAGAATCTTGTAAATTGGAGAGTTATCACTGTTGGCCGTTGTGTGGTTTCCCTGAGACACATGTATCTGTAGATATGCAACGGAGTTAAAAGGGACACATCTGCTACTCCACCCCATATATTTCATTGCTTCTTAGGCCTTGGTCTCCTTAAGTAAATAGCACTTCTTGGTGACAGGCTTTAGAACATTTTCCCATTGAATTTATTTGTGGTATTGGGTACTTTGCTGTTAGAGTGGTTTATGAATGATTTTTAAAAACATAACAAAGCAATAAAAGCAATTATAACAATGAATAAGAATGAAGCAATATCTTAGTAGTTGTGTACAACATGGGCGGGGGGGGGGGTCCTACCTAGCGCCAAAAAGGCCATGCTAAATAAAGCAAGTTTCTTTCGGAAAAGCATGTCAGACCTGGGGCACCACTTCTGAAAAGGCTACAAACAGGTAGATGTGAGTACATGGACTAATCAAAACTATTGTAAGCTACTAACTTTGATGGATTTATTTGTAAGGCTGCTTTTAATTAAGCAACTTTTACTTTATTTAAATATCAAAATCAGGAAGGTCAACTTATAACCTTTTCTAGATCACTTGGTCATTTTTTTGTTGTAGAGATGGTGCTTCTTTCCTAGTTTTGATTGTGGGAAGGTGTTACATTTCAATATGTATTCTGCCCTATCAAAATTAACACTTTGTATGGAAACCTCCTTTTCCCGTAACTATATCTACACTTTTAGATGTGTTTTCATAGGCTTAATTTCCATTTCATTTTTGTAATGAGGCGTGGGGAGTTAGTTCTTTCACTTTCTGTTGCCAGTATGTCACAATCCAAGCTTGTATGTTCATTGTAGGCTGTATATTTATGAAGATGAAATGTAGATAAGTTTCATTAGTCACTTGAAAATATGAGTGCAAGTGCTAAATTCAAGTGGAAAACTTCCAGCACACTTGAGTGTGAGAGCTAAAGTTCCAAAATTGGCCAGGACATATTTGCATCATTTTGGTATTGGCAGTACACTGTTGCCATATGCATTGGCATTATATTGCTGCTTTAGTAACATGAGGAATTGCCATTTCAGAGTAATATATAAAGTTATCAAAGTTCATGGTGGCATGTGCTATACTATATTGTCTATACTTTGTGGACAGTTGTGTTCATATCACTATTGAAAATGGGATTTTGAGGATACATTGTAATCTGAGGAGAGTTCCTGTAAACTCTGCACATTTTAAGACAAAATCCTTTTGCTTGCATATTTGCCTCCAGTAGCCATTGCTTTAAGACATTTTTTGGGATTTTTGTTACACCTCGTCCTCTGTGGTAGGAAACAAGCTAATGTAGGAATACAAAATAATGTACAAAGGTTAGTGACTTTGGATAAAAGCACAGTAATGCACTTTGGAAATCAGCATTTTGTTATATTGCTCTAGTCATGAATAGTGAGTTCTGCAACAAAATGTTGCAGTGTATCATTGCAGCTTAGCAGAAATGATAGAGACCATCCTTCAGAAGTTCAGAATATTCAATTTCTCCAGTACTTCCCATTTCTGTTTCTTTTCTAGTCAAGAGTCAGTGTCACAATGCTCAGTTCTCACAGGAGTACTTCATTGAGGCATTTGCTCCCTTTTAAGTATTTATTCTTAAATTTGTACTTCTGCAGACCTTGGGATTCCCCTCAATGTACCCTTTTGTCTCTCAGTGACCCCATTTTGTCTTTAATCCTGCTCATTCACCTCCTGAGTTTGTTATTAGAGTGAGTGATTGCACTTGCCGGTGGAAAGCTGTTTCTGAAACAATTTATATCAGTAGTAAGTCCTGGGTCATACTAGCATACTTACAGGTGTAGTGGACCAACTTGATGTGGCCTGGGCTTTGCCACAGGTGAGAGAAATATATCACCATGGTTAAACTGTACCTTTTCCCTCCTCAAACTGTGCATGAATTTCAGTTACATTTTTACTGTATTCTTCCTCATGTTTTTTTGACATTTGTTAATATATTTTGAGAGGTAATATAAAGATAAAATGTTTGAAGTGCATTTATTTGTTTTTGGTATAGTTAGCATTTGAAAACTTGCACATGGCTTCTGTTCAGTAGAAGGGAAGTTAAAAGACTGAATTTAGTGGAAAGCTTATTAGTGTGGGAGCAGCTTTGTTTGTGGGACATAACTGATGGCAGTGCTCAGAAATCCCAAGTAGTCACCATGTAATTATATCCTTAGAAACAACATAATTTAGGATACATGTGCTTGATCTTAACCCCTCCTCCTCCCCCTCCCCCTCCCCCGTCATATGGACTATAAATAATTTGCAAATGAAAGGAGTACTTTTTGCCATTGTAAAAGTACTGGCTGCAGAGTTTGGATTTGAGAATTGGCAGTTCCGGACTCAAATACCCATTCAGCTGTGAAGCTTCCTGGGTGGTTTTGGTCAAGATGCATTTCCCAAGGCTAACATACTGGCTAAAACACTGCTCAGAGTTCTTTCAAGGAAGGACAGGATACAAATGTAGCAAGGAAATAAACAAAAATTCCCATGTCAAGAAAGTCTGCACGTAGTTGTAGATCATTATTTCCTTATTCAAGGGATAATGCAAAATTTAACCCAAGTATGCATAGTTTTTTGCAAATTGATCTTTTTGGGGGGCAGGAATTAAAAATAATCACAACTTGAGTTAAATTGTAACCAGCAACAATATAAATATGCATCTAGGCCAGATGTCACATAATTTACTTTGGGCAGAAATAAATACCTAAAGCATTTAGCTTCTGCAACAAAGCAAATAAAATTTTGTTAATTTTATACTTTTAAGAGTTCTCTTAGGCAAAATGTCTTTCATGATAAATACTGACTAGGAAATAACTGACCTTACAACTCTCTGCCTTTGGATTAGCTCCAGACTAAATTAGTTGAAATTAGGTCCTGTTAAAATCAACAGGATTTGTTAAGGAGCGATGCTAACTCCCCACTTGAACCAGTGAAGCTTTACAGAATGGCGAGGCTACCATTGCATCCACAAACCTGCTGCGCTTGGAGAATCTCACCAATGGCACTTCTGCACACTTACGCGTGTTGATTGGAAGGGGGAGCTCTGTGCCAATGGCGTGGTATATTTCCACAAACAGTGGTTAACTAGAGGCCAGTGGAGGCTGGCAAGGTCAGGTGCACAGACCCCCTCTGTCCAGTGCAATGTAAACCCAAGATCCACTGAGGTGATTAGATTTCTAGCTGAGCTGGATGAGGTTAGGCTCAGTCAGGGCTATGCTGGCTGACATTCCTCTACCAGGCTCAGGCTGACTGAGCTGGCAGTAGTCCACCTCTTGAACAGAGTTTGGAAAAGGGGTAACCTAGACCTTGTTAACAAGTAAGTTTTTCTGGCTTCCTTTAGTTAGAATTGTTCTGTAAGTCTTTTCAGCTGACTTCACTAAATTACAAAGAAATTTAACATTGAATGGACAGTGATTTCCATTTTTTAAAATCAGCATCCTTTACTTAAAATAATAAATGCACCTGCACGAGAACTTAGGCTTTACTATTGAAAAGGCATTTTTAAGGTTTCAATATGACTTTTGGAACACTACATGATTTTATCTTCTTGAGTGTACAGGGACAGTCAGCTTAATATCATGTATAAGTAAAGGTAGAGAATAAATCTTTTCCTAAGGTGGTGGTTCATTACCTTGGACAATCATAATATGGAGAATTTGAAAGTCCTGGGGTGAAGGAATTAGATAACTGTGTTGTCCTGCGAAAACTTGAAGTTTGTGGAGTTTTTTGCCTGAGGATGAGGTAAATTACTATTAATCTTGAGTGCACGCTGACAGGCAATGCAAAGAAGAGGGAACCGGTCACTGCTTGAATTGAGTCTACTTTGCAGCAAAGCAACTTTCTGTAGATTGTACCTTCAATAGATGTGCAGCCTATTAACTGTATCTGAGCACTGATATTGATATAACTTCTTAATGGAAACTGAGGTGGCGGAACTGTGTCTGCATTTTTCACCCTTTGGTGCTTTAGTCAGAGTGATATGTAAAATAGACCAACAAGCAAAAGTGCCAGTATTGCACATGGATGAAGCTGCAGACAAAAACAGATTGAAGGGTCATTCCATGCCAAATCACCTGATTTTAATGCTTGACCATGCTCTCATGACTCAGATTTTCTTTAAAAAAAATAATGAAGGGACACGGGTGGCGCTGTGGTCTAAACCACTGAGCCTAGGGCTTGTCGATCAGTAGGTCAGCGGTTCGAATCCCTGTGCAAACCATAACTACGACGTGTATCAGACTTGTTTTGTAGAATGGGCTAACAATGCACTTGTTATGTTTTAAAAATAAGGAGGGTGTTTTTTGTGGTTATAAAATAATTTGATTTTGAAATAAATTTTTTACAAAATTTTTTTGCTTTTTTTGAACAAGTTTAAAGTTTCTTTGAGCCTGAAATATCTCACACATTCATGAGAATAGTTAAAATTGTACCCTCTTATGATACAGTGTCATCTGATATATTTTAAAAATTAAGTTTTATTGATTATTTAATAAAAAATACAATTTTAACTATTGTTAATTTATCTAGTAAATTGAAATAATCCATTCCCTGCTAAAATACGGATAAAGTACTTGACTAAAATAATCCAGACTGCTGCTTTCTTATCTGCGTAATGTAACTTCAGAGCTGAAAATGCCTCAGTGTGACCTGCACTTGTAGATGAGGCATAGCAAGGATGAGGAACTTGGTGCCTCCGCATGTTGTTGGACTACAGCTCCATAATCCCAAACCATTAGGCCTTGCTGTCTGGGGTTCATATAAGTTGGAAGTCCAACAATATCAGGAGGGCCAGATGTTCTCCACTGCTGATATGTAGAGATCTCTGGTTAGTACAGATGTATATAAGACAGGTCTTGGGTAGCTTAGATGTGAGCTGGATGTGTATCTCCAATGCAGGAAAGCCATAACTGGGATCTTCTTTAAAAAAAATCTAAATTAGAATCACATACAGCCGCCTTCCAATTGCTGGGGGAAGGGCTCATTGTTTCCCTGTGCCTTCTTCTAATCCAAATCCATCCACCAGCTACTATTTGTATTACCAGGAAAGCAAGCAACCATAATATGGGAATCTCTGTTTCTCCCATGGGAAAATAGCAGCTTTGGGTGCATTTAAAGAATAAAAACAGCCCCTATGCCACAGTCCCTATTAAGTTGCCTTCCCCATAACTGTTTATTTTAACATTATAGGAGATAGTGATGAAATATTTTCAGCCTCTTGTCTAACTTTTCACTTTTGAATGAGGCATTCAGTGCCAAACAGTGATCAAAATTAGCCAGGAACCAGGCACATGTTGCACCTGGCTGTCAGCCACGTGTCACCAAGTGAAGATGCCTGGGTGCCAGGATGGTGCCTGATATCACCATCTCAAGGTGCATGCCTGGGAATCATTGGATCTTAACAGTTTTCACACACTAATACTACATACTGTAGAATTCTATCAGTTATATTTTATCTGCATAATTAGAATGAATTTCAGGAACCAAAATGCTTTTTCTGTGCAACCTGAACAGGAGCAGTGAACAACATTATAGTTAATTGTTGTAGCTTGTTGTACCCCACATCGCTACCTTGCTCAAAGCTATGAAGAATATTCTTACGTTATGAACGGTCTGTCTCACTATTAAGAAAAAGAGGTAGACGTAGGCCAATATATACATAGACTTTTATATGTGGACTTTTATCAAGTCAACTGGACAATCAAGTGACTTTTCTTAAATTCTCAAAGTTCTTAACCTAGCTCAAGGTTGTCATCGAAACTAGCTGGATGTTTAACTGATAATCACAGTCAGTCCATTGTTTGAAAAATAAGACTTTAGAGCCATCTTTCCCCCAAATGGCAACTAGACATTCCGTTTTGGCGACTGTAACCTTGGTTTAAGGAACCATTTGACGCCAAGCAGCCTTGCCCCCCATGCAAGGCTGAGAGCATTTATGCTCTCTGCCTTAATTATTGGGCTCTGGGACTCTAGGAGGCTCTCTCAAGATCTTGTGGGGCTCTCTGAGATGTCACAAGAGTCTCTCAGAACCCGATAAGCAAGGCGAAAAGCTCTTCCCACACTGAGAAACAGCTTTAAAGCTCTATGCCTTGCATACATTTCATTTGTGTGATTTCAGCTAGCTGGCCACCGCGCACATAAAGCTGAGGTTGTGCAAGTTAATGGTGTGAAAGTTGCAAGTTGACTGTATGTTTGTTGTTATTTCTTATGTATATTTTTGGTGGAATTCGGTGCTGTGGGCTTCCGTTTGTTTCATCTGTACAAGCATTGCAGCTTTCCAGATAAAACAATCCCATGTCTCCTCCCCTTGTGTGCTGTTTTGATCCCCTCCAGAGCCAATTGGGGTGTGTTGAACGGGGAACCCTGTTGTGCAAACAGAAGTTCTTGTGCAGGTGAATCCTAATATTTTTATTTTTATGTTATATTGTACACCTTAGGCTCCTTTGGGAACAAGGGTGATCCAGAAAGACAACTAGCAATAAAATAAAATGATCGTTGTGCTGGTAGAGACACAAATGACACTGTTAAGTGTTTGAATTGTTGACTGTAACATTTGAAAAGCTAATTTTTTAAAAGGAGGGGAGGTCAGTGTTAGAAATTCAGCTATATAAGCTAATCAGCAAATGGCACCTTAAACCTAGGTTACAGTTACCACAATGGAATGTCTTCTCCCCCCCCCCCCGATATTGGTGTTGTTTATTTTCATTTCTATGCCACTTTATATTTTAAAGAAAAAAATCTCAAAAATGTTTACAACACATTAAAACATCAAATCCAGAATAAAACAAATTCAGGCTTCAAGGAAAATATTTCATATCCTTCTCTGACTGCCATTTTGCTTTCCCCAGTCACCAACCTGGCATCCACAGATCCCCACGTGGTTGCAATTCGACCTGCATCAGTCGCAAAACATTCCTGACGTCTGGCTAATTTCTTTCACTGGGTTGGAGATCCATTTAAATACATAGTGTACTGATATTATTTGTCATGTGTCTTGCATGTTGAGCGGCTTACTTTTAAGCAATTTCCAATAATAGCTAGGGATGGAAAAAGCTGTGTTTCATTGAGCTGAACATTGCTAGTCTGTATGTTGCAGAAATGCTAAAACACAACCTTGTTTTACTGGACTATCATGATGTAACAACATGTAGTGAGGCATTCATTACTCACATTATGAAATGTGAACGCCCTCACATGGTTGTGGCTTTTTGCACGTATATGTGTTCTGCTTTATCGAACTTTAAAAACTAGAAAGTAGAAATGGCATTTGTTAAAAGTTTTCACGTGAAATGATGATAGATTTTTGTGTTTCATTGCTTATACCAAGTAAGAATGCAGCTTAGAGATAACTTTCTGTGATATACATATTTTCAGTTCTTACTGTTTTTATGTTTTAACAAAGGGTAAATGTTATGGTCTTTTGTTACATAGTGTCAGTCTTGTGGTATAGTGTGTTTTCTGTCAGATATTTATTTATTCAATACGTAAATACTTCTAGGCTGTTATATATGATTGATCGAAATGTTGCAGTGAAAGTCAGAAATATTCTGGTTTATGCTTAATATTTCACAATGTATTGCAAAATATTTGGCAATTGTTCACTGATAACATTTTTCTTTTCTTTCTTTCTTTTTTTTTGATAGCCTTCTGTTGAGTCTGCAAGCCCAGGTAAAGTTTTATTCTGATATTTACAAAGCTTGGATAGAAAAGTGAGCCCTTTATAACCGGCAAGACTTGAATATATTTTATTGTACACACAGTAACTGCTGGAATTAACTATTTTCTATTCTGCAAGACAATCTGGTCTTGAGGGGATATTCCTACATCTTAATTTTCATTCTCTGCTAAGCAAAACATGGGTGAGCCATGTTGCTCTTACACAGTTGCCATTAACATGCCTTTGAATTTGCACTAGTGCAAAAAAAAAGCCCACCTATGGTGAAGGTGGTTCAGTGCTTATCTGACATACTTCAGAATCCCATGCATGAATTTGTTAAGAAGGGGGTAAAAGTTTCCACTTTGTCATGGATAAAATCATGTTCTAGTGCTGGCTGAAATTAGCAACTTGCAGTCTTATACTGGTACTGAGCACTTTCAGGCATAGTATGATTGGGCCAGGGGTTATCTTTGTTAGCAGCTAATTTTGTCCATGTTAACAAATCACTGTATTTGTAAGTCTGAAAGCATCCACTATTCAACATAAGGTTGCCAGACTGAAAGTCTCTTCTTGCACAGCTAGTGCAGTATTGTTAAAAATGAAGTAGAGGCAAATCATCAAGTTTAACTGTGTTTGTCTGTAGTATTCCCAATTCTGGGGTTGCCCCCTGTGCTGATCTGCTAGTCCTTTTTCTGTGGAACTGAATAACCAGGAATCCACACTGGGTTAGACTTAGTACATTATACATGTTGGGCATGGTGAATCAGGGTGCTGGGCACTTCCCAAAAACCTGTATGTGGAACAGATAAAATAGTATGACATCTTCTCACCGTAGTCCAAAATATAAAATTTTGTGTACTACAGGCTACTTTTCAGTCATGTGCTTAAATAAAATTTTACTTCCCTGTTGTTGAAGTGCTGTATTCTGCACCATCCACTAGGTATTGGCAAGTTCAGAGTTGTATGATTCATGCTTTAGAGTAGGAGGGGGATTTTTTTTTGCCTGGGAGGCCAGACCTTTATTTTTGCCCATCCTCACAAGTCAACTTCGGCAGGTAGGTGGGATCACCCACCTCACTATCTGATGCCATAATGAAATCTCTATGGAGATGGTGTGTAATAGTTCAGAGGGCTTGTTCTGCCCTGGGTGCAAGGCTTCACAAATGTCCAGCAACCTGCTGATTGTTGTTAGGAAGCACTGAGCACACAGTTCGGAATGCATTTTGCACAGTGCTTCCCAGGTGCCTAGTAATCAGGCATTTAATTATTATAATAAAATTATTGAGCATTTGGGGAGTGCTGTGCAAGTGCTTTCCAAGCTCTGTGCTTTCCCGGGCAAAGAACTTGCAAAGGGTTTTGCACAGCACTTCCAAAGTGCCAGACAGCCAGCTGGTTAGTATTGATTATGGGAAAAGCTTTTTGTTCAGCGACATAACAATTGTACCATTTTGCAATGCAATAAATTCTTAAAGCCAAATATTTGCACTGCCCATCACAAAAACATGAACATTTGATCTTTCTACCTTCTACTCTCAAGCTAAAAATCCAGCAGGAAGCCAACATTCTGAGGTCATAGTTTTCTATACATGCACTGCTTTATAGCTTGACTCTGGGGATGAATTAAAAACCTACCTATATCTTGCTTTGTAACACTGGGTAAAGTTATAAGCTACAGTCTTTTACCTAGGGGTAAGTTCTATTTAACTCTCTAGGAGTTACTTCTGAATTGTGTATAGGCTTGCACTTACTAGTACCAATGTTCATGCTTTATGATTTTTGAATCTGTAGCCTTCAAATAACACTATTTATTTATTTATTTATTTATTTATTGGTTGACTAATTATTTAGAGATTTGGCTTTTGCAGAAAAGTTTCACTGCTATATTAATCTTGGTTTTAAAATAATTTGCATGTGGTAATAATGATTTTAACACTTAAGTCTACAATGTGATCAACTGTGAAGTTAATCAAATTGTAGGAGGGTCTGCAACATCAGATGACCATGAATTTGACCCAACGGCTGACATGCTGGTTCATGACTTTGATGATGAACGAACTTTAGAAGAGGAAGAAATGATGGAAGGTGAAACAAACTTCAGTTCTGAAATAGAAGATCTTACAAGGGTAAATGCTAGAAAATATTTTTGAACAAAACGCTATTTTGTTTGGGAAGTAGTTTTGTCTTGGAAATGGTTTGACATTCTATTACCTGGGAAAAGATGCATTTCTTAGTTAACAGCAGAATGGGGTTGTGTTAAATGGTCTTTGGGTGAAAGGCATAGGGGTAGGTGTGGGGAACCTGTGGCTCTTCAATTGTTGGACTTCGACGTCAGCTAGTATAACCAATGGGAGTTGTAGCCCAGCAATGTCTGGATGGCCTCATGTTCCCTATCCTTGGCACAAGGTGTTTTCAGGGTAGTTCCACCATATTCAGTCTACACCAGTGGTTCCCCATTAGCTAAGTATTACAGATCTCTGTTTTTCAAAAGCCAATCCATGGACCCTACTATTGAAAATGTTGACATCTCTATGGGAGTTTTTGTTATGTGAATGGTGCCATGGACCATCTGGGTGGATTACATGGACCCCCTGGGAACCATGGACCACCAATTGGGTACCACTGATCTACATTATATGACCACTTCTCTCCATCATGGGTACTCTGTCCTGATTTAGCAGTATACTTTTATCCTCCTCTGTTTATTTTGTTATAGGGATGTCATGTGAGGAACTCATGCTGACTAAATGAAGACTCCCCAAGTGCCTGAGAAACTGTGTAATGGTACTTAAAAGTGCCAGTACCAAGAGGGGAAACAAGCAACTAAGCAAACATTGCTTAGCACCTTTTATATCTTCTATTGCCCCAGTTCAGTTGCCCTAGAATCAGTTCAGTATGATCCATAGTCATGATCTTTGGCAGGAGCTCAAATAAGAGATGTACAAAGTAGAGGTTTCTATAGTGTATATCAAGTACAAAGTTCATAAGGCTGTTCATTTGTTTTAAAGTATGTCTAATTTAAGCCAGTTGATTGATTCACTTTTCTTAAATTTATTTTTATTGCATTTTTAAAGTTTTCATCATTATGTAGCTTACTTATTTAATTCTGAAATTAATAATAGTTTTGGACCAAGGGATGGGGACATAATTTTTTGGACTTGTTGGAAGCTATTTTGTGTGGGCAGCCAGTTTGACTGCCTAATGCTTGACATACAGGTGTGCTCTGGGGGAAAATATAGTATTTCAGTAAGAGGATTCTGAAGGGGGTGGGGAAATACCTTCAATCAGTTAACTTGTTAATGAGTTCCTAGGATGAGTTGTAAAATCCTAAGGAACGGTAAGGAAGCCTGGTTTGGGGAATGAGAGTGAGCAGATTAGCAATGTAATGAGAACATTAAAGGTTCTGCTGTCAGTAAGCATACTGGTCATATCTGCACATCATGCTCAATGCAGTGCAGATGAGTTTGCCATGTCATCTAGGGTTATCATGGTCTGAAGAGCAAAAACCCGAACCCATTCGAGACACCCCCACCACCATCCCACATCTCCGTTGCTCGCCCCCTCCCTGCCGCTGACCCCTTTTTTACCCACCTGCTCCCTCCTTCCCTCCCACCCTCCTTCCCTTCTCTTACCTTTGCTGTCTTTGGCCCCTGCTCAGGAGATGCTGCGTCTCCAGATGATGGGAGGCTAAGTGGCCGCAAGAAGGCTGTGCCAAGCCTGGCAGCTGCCGGAAACATCACAATGCCAAGTACAACCCTAACACAAATAATACTACTAATAATAATAATGGTCATAATAAACCCCCCAAAACCCAGGCACTTCATGTAAAATGCAAAGATCCACCCGGATGGGCGTGCTGCCCCTCCAAAAGAGGACATGTCCAGGAAAACCTGGACGTATGGCAACACTAATTGATTAGTTTAACAGCTTTATAGCCCATTATTTGAAATTAATCCTTGTTACACTGCATTTGTACCTGATGGGAAGCCATAAACTGTGGCTTACCATGCATGAATGAGTCTGCTTTGTGCACTCACACAGGGGGAAAACAAATTAAGATCCCTGGCTTGGTGTTAAATCTAAACAGGATGGTAGTTTGTTTGACTCCAACAAACCATAGTTAGTAAGCCAAGGTTGATTCTTGACTTCTGGTTGTAGTTTGGAGTGGAACAGACCATTATTCCCTGTTGGGAGATAATCCTCAGGCTGTAATAGTGGTTTGTTTTCTCCCAGTGCAAGCAAGGAGGAGTGAAGCAAGTACAATTCACTCATGTGCATGGTAAGTCATGATTTATGACTTACCGTGAAGTACAAATGCAGCCTTAGTGCAAAACATAGTCAGTAGCCACAGACAACCTGACAAACCACAGTTAACAAACATGGAAGGCAAAAGCTTCCAAACAACCCCCAACTGCAGGGGGGGAAGAGACTGGAGGGTAGAGCATCCAAACCTGAGACTCACTGTGGCATCTTCTATCAACCATAAACATGGCCAAGAACTCAGATTTCTTACTGTAATATTTGTTATAAGTGGTAGTAGCAAAATGTGTATCTCTTCAAAGTGCTGCAGTTTTTGGCATGGAGTATTATACCACTAATCAGATGTCAGTTTTCATAGAAAAGAACAGTGAAGGTCAGAAGCATTGAATTTTAGTGGAAGACTAGTACGAGCAAGGTTATGTGTGCCAAAAATACTGCATACACTCAGTTATGTTAAGAAGCTTATTTTATATTAAGAATAGCCTTGGAAAAATATTTTGGTCAACCAACTACAGTTAAGTTGCATATGATTGGATAACAATATGAGTTGCATATTATTTTATTGGACATAGATGAAAAATCTATGGTGCAGTTGTTAAGCTTCTTAGGTGATACCCTGAAAGCCTAATCCACAAGGTGTGAAAAACCTTAAACTGCTATGTTTATAAATCTTCATAATAACAACCTAAGAAATCATGAGAGTTGAAAAAACACAATGAAGTTGCTTTCTGGCCACGTCACAAGTCAATGGTGGTAGCTCCTCGCTGCCCTCCACAGGCAGTGAGGAGGTTTAGACAGGGAAAAGCCAGGATTTATGAGGCAAAAATCCTGGCATTGTTCCCTAGTGGGGTCTGGGGAGCTCACTGCATCCTGCTGTGCCGCTCAAGCTTGTGTCTACCAACTTGAAAGGCAGAGCGGGTGTGACCTGGGTGTGTGTCCCTGCCATGAACGAGCCTGGTTCCTCCAAAATTCGGACAATTGGCATTAATCAAGAGGCGCTCCTGGACTGACATATGCCAATAGACTGCAATCAGTTAGCTGCCCAAAGGACTGGACTTGACTCTTTGAAGGTTTCTTTGACATTTTATTTGAAGCTTGAGAATCCTTACAACAGCCAGGAAAATAAGGGAGTGGACAAGGTACTTTGTGCTTTTTATGGTTTTCAAGTGGTCTCCTTTTTCCCTGTCCTCCCATGCATAATGAAAAGGACATGTGTAGCCGCTGCTATGTTATTCTGTTTGTTATTTCGGAAAAGAGGGGAAAGGCTTTTGTCTATGCTCAACAAGGAATTTTACAAGGTTTTTACTATGCCCTCCCCCCTCGACCGATGCTGAATAGACTTTATTTAAAATTATTCATGGACTGTTGTTGGAGAAATGCAGTGGGAGAAAAAATAATGAACTGCTGTCGAACAGATGCGGTAAAGAGGCTGAATTTGAGAAAAGATCTTGCTTTTAACTGTGTGCTGAGGAAGAACTCCAGAGCGGAATTTTAATGGTGGAGTTTGGATATGCACTTTGTGAGTTATTTATGACTGCAGTCTGTAAACAACGGAAGGAATGGAATGTAACTTTGTACCATCCAGATAAACACTGCAAAGAACTGAACAATGGAAGATAGTAATTAACTCACCCAGCACACCAGGTCTGGAACAACAATAGATAGGAAGGACCACACAGGTGAAATCCATCATTTATTTATAAGATGTAATGGAGGTGCTATTTGTAAGGTGAAAGAAGTGGCAAGCTGGAAGAATGGTTTAATGGCAAATGAAGGTTCTCAGCTGGACTTAAATAAGAAATGATTTGGCTATGCGATGAAATGATGATGATTGTGAGTTTGGAACAGGAGCAGGAAACCTGATTTTAAGAAATTGTATTAAATTAATTTGGTTTGATTTGTAATAATTTGGAAAATTAATAAAAATAATTTGGGGGGGAAGGAAAAACACAATGAAGTTTTCTTCGTGTTTCTTTTTCTCATGTTTTCTGTAACATTTTCAGTTTAACTCTGCAGTCATAAGTTATAAATTTCAGCATGCTGGCAGGAGTGATGAGATATAAGTCCTAATGGGTTGAGAACTTTGATCCAAATGTGTCACTCCAAACCACTCTTATCTGGTAGCTCAGTTCCTCCCCAGGCCACCTCCTCCTCTTCCCCTCCCCACCACACCTCTATTGACCCAACTGCACACTCTCCTTGAGTGTTTTTGCCTGGCTAGAATGTGTCCCTGAATTCTGATAATCTTGCTTCCTTGGATGGAGGATAGAGATGGGTGTGTGAGAGCATGTGTAGAAACTAACCTAATGTACAAAGATAATATGTACATTCATTGTTACCATTCTTTCCTCTGGATCCACCAAGCACTAGAAGGGAATGTAGCCCTTGGACTGAAAATATTTCTCTATTCTTTGGTGTAAATCCATTGTTGACCTGCAAAAATATTTCTTTGGGGGAAAATTTTCCAACCAGAGCAATGGGATCATCATGTCAAAGGCAATAAATCTTATTCCCCCGCCCCAGTGTCCTTGCCCCCCACACACCTTAGTTGTTGAAGATTAGATATTATTGTCATTTCATTCTGTAGAAACCCTCCCCACTCTATATGTGTGTATGTGTTGTAATCTGTGCCTACTGTAAAAACTTTGCTGCTAATTACTAAGATGGAGATCACCCAACCCCTGCTCCAATTGTCATGCCCCTTGTCCTCATCATTACCATTGTCAAGTCCAACAGAAGGGATAGTGATCAGTCTCTGTGCTATTTTCTCTCTACATATTCAGAGCAGGAAACATTATAGAGGGAATGATTTTGCTTTTCTTGTGCCTGGGGGTGTAGATTGTCATGGTATCATTGTATCAAACTACACTAGTGCCTCATCCTGTCTTTGCTCTGCCTTGAAAAGAGCAGGATAGAGTTGAGTCAGAGGACAATACATGCAGGCTGACATCTGCTCTCCAGAGGACAGTTGTAGCCACTGTTGACCAGACAGCCTATAGATTACAACATTGGTATAAAATTCATGGAATTATTATAATTTCCTGTTTTAATTCTTTTTAGGAAGGTGATATGCCAATTCATGAGCTTCTTAGCCGTTACGGCTATGATGGTACTGTGCCACTACCAGAAGAGGAAGAAGAGGAGGAGGAGGAGGGTGAGGGTGAAGATAATGATAACAACAGTGGGTGCAGTGGAGAAAATAAAGTGAGTTAGACTTACTAATTTGAAAACTTGGTCTGTGCTATTGTGTGCTTCCTATCGTCTGCTTTTGGCAAGCTAGCATATCTGTTCCTTAAAGCTAGTATTATTTAGTGAAGCTGCTGTAAAGATGAGTATTTAAACTTGGACTGTGCTTTTGGTTCCTAGTTTCGTGTGTGTGTGTGTGTGTGTGTGTGTGTGTAGGTTGATAAAGGCCAAAAGGGAAAGCTGGAACTGACTGCTGCTATAGGACTGTATCAAGGAGGCATAGCTGTGATTGTTGTGTGTGCATGAGTGCATACTCTCTCTTTTGCCCTTTGAATTTATTTATTTCATGACATTTATACACTCCTTGATTATAGAAAAAACCTAAAGAGCTTCTGCCTTTAACTAAGGACACAAAATGTACTTGCTTTCAAAGATTTACTTGGGGTGGAATGGACACTGGAGTCATTGAAACATAGAATTGTTGAGTTGGATGGGACCCCGAGGATCATCTAGTCCAACCCCCTGCAATGCAGGAATCTCAACTAAATCCCTAAACTCCATTTACCTGGGAATAACATATGAACAGTGAAGAACCTATGTTTGCTTACATTTAAATGACTACGTTACCTTGATGCTTCTTTCTCCAAATCTCCTTAGTTCAGTCAGTAGTCTGAACTTCAGACTAATCTTGGTTTCTGGGGAAAGTGAGTGAGGATGGATGTAAGCTCAATATCTACTCCTAGTTTCATTTTAGAGTATGATCTGAGGGTCAAGAAATGGGTGAACAGTCCCAGAAAGATCTGAGTGTAGTATAGTTGCTGGGGCAACTGGCCTATGGGCCTCATTAGGCTGGCATGGTCTGAGAAGTTGGCCTACCAGGCCATTTTCTTTCTTTCTCAAGCCTGACATCATATATGACATTTGGGGCAGAAATGTTGGCTTTCCTTCATTAAATTTCTTTCTTGCCTAAGGAGCCCAGGGCGGCAAACAATAAAGTGACCATACAATAGAACAAAAACAACCCCCCACAAAACCATATTTAAAACACTTTAAAGCATTAAGAAAAACGAAAACAAGTTCAAGCTATGGCTAAAAGAAAGAAGAACTCAAACATGTAAAAAAAAAGTCAGCACTTTTTGAATTTGGCCGTCTTTTCTGCCTTCTTGCACAGTGATAGAAAAAGGTGCAAAATTCCAAAAGTGTTGACTTTTTTTTGATGCAGAGAAAGAATCAGGAACACTCAATTTCAGACTAGGGATTCAAAGGAACATTTTTCTTTTGGATCTTGGTTTGACCTCAAGCTGGAATTCGAAGGAAAAATCTTTCAGTCGTGATGGAATTTGTAGTCCAGCAATATATTGTCTACCCTGCTTTAAACTACTGAGATAAACATTATGGATAGCACTAAAGCAAGCTTATATCATGAAAACAAAAAGGGGCAGTTTATATATTTATTTATTCAGAAATTTATTTGCCACCCATTATAACAATGTCCTCTGGGTAGTTGATCACAAACACATCTCTCATTCCCATTGCCAATAGCATTTACTGTTCAATTCAAACATGCAGTTAGGTGGCAAATTCCATGACTTATTTCCATATTAACCTTTTAAAAAAAATCTGTACAACATACTACAGGTTAGGATAGTGCAGAGAATCATGCAGAAAGTTTACCCAAGAAAGAACACTTGGTTACTGAAAACATTGCATAATATTTTGCCATTAGAGTTTTGTCTACTAAAGCGTTTTGTCTACTAAAGCATATTGTCTTGCCCCTTTTGCTCCATTACCTGAGATGGACAGTGCTTTATTGCTTTGGTGATGCTGTGGAATAAAGAACCTTAAGTTTTCTTTAGAACATTTTGCCCCCACATTTTTCACAGTAAATAATGCAAGTAAGACATTCCTGGTTTAAAGAGATACTCTCATAAAATTTCTTTCTGGGACTCTGCTGCAATCTTTTCTTTTCTTTGAGTGCCTCCTGAGGTTCATATTCCAGTCTTGGCAATTTCATCTGAATGTTTTGTGTTTTGTCAGGAATTGCAGAAGCTTTGACAAATTGTATAACTATAACTAGATACTCCAGGATAATTGTCTCAGGGGGAGTGGAGTACTAAGTAGATTTTGTGCTTCTGACTAGGTGGTTAATGGCAATTTGTTTCAGACTTTTAAGAAACCTGAATCTAAACAAATCATCAGCTTTCTCAATTTTTCAATACAAACTTGCAAAATACAGCGCTACCTCGGGTTACAAACACTTCGGGTTACAAGCTCCTCTAACCCGGAAGTAGTACCTCGGCTTAAGAACTCTACCTCAGAACAGAAATTGTGCGCTGGCGGCAGCGGGAAGCCCCATTAGCTAAAGTGGTACCTCAGGTTAAGAACGGTTTGAGGTTAAGAACAGACCTCCGGAACGAATTAAGTTCGTAACCAGAGATACCACTGTAGGTACAAAATAGCTCACATCATTGTTCATCTGTATGTGTTTCAGGACAGCTTGAGTGATTGGTGAAAAGCTATAGGGAAAGACTATAAGACAAGTTATAAGTATTAACTGAACTTCCATTGTTCTGTTGTCATGTGTTGTGTTCCTCTGTGGCAGTGAAACATCTGGTATATAACTGAATAATTTAAGCTGAAAGAAATTGACTTAATTAGTAATTGAGGGCAATGAAATGATTAGTGCTATGGTTGGAGCACAGGTGGCAGAAGTTTTAGAAAGTATCCAACCTAACACAGAGCCCATGTTGCAGTGTAAGTGGTGGCAGGGGAAAAACAACCTACTTTTCTGCCACCATTGCATCTGCAAGATTGCCTGGCAGAAGAACTGTCCCAGGTGGAGAGAGATGAGAATTGCTACGAGCACTTCTTGTTTAGATTTGTTACATGCCCTGCACTGTCAGGTTACAGTAATACAAAATACAGCGTTAAAACTGCTTAAAGCAAATTGCAATCAAAACTAGCATGGCTCCTAGTAATGGATACTTTTCAGTTAATTTTTCCTGCTGACATGGCAGGCAGCTTGACTAGTTGAAGTTTACCACTTACATGCTCACTGCTTTCCCATTTGAGGGGATGGGGACAAGGGCTGTGGAGGGAAAGGGGAGTAAGAGAAAATTGCCTCCCAGTGCCCCTTCATGGAAGCCTCCACTGGATCAAAGAGCTTCTATGAATGGATGCAATTGGAAAAAAACCAATGGCTAAAATTTTTTGATTTGAAAGACAGTTAAATTGACCTTTTAATCTACTTCTTCATGATGCCTGATGGGTCCTTATTTTTATATGTTTTATTACAATTACTGTATATGTGTGTTTTAAGTTTTATTTCCTTTCTCTGATTATTTGTGGGGGGTTATTGAGTTCTTGTTTTTATTTTGATTATGTATCTTGTGCTTTTATATTGTGATTTTATCCTGTGAACTGCCCTGAGACCTGTGGGTATAGGGCAGTATAGAAATTTAATAAATAACAATTATTATTATTATTTTGGTACTCTGGGTATGCCATTCTGTATTTTAGAGGTGACCAAAGCCTCTAAGAGATGGCATAGTTCCTGTACCTATGGAGAAGTCTCTCTTATAAGTCAACTTGATCTGTGTCAAAACTGGATTATTTGGGCAAGCTTTCAAGTATGTTCTAGCTTCTCATCTAGACATGCCATGATTTAGTATCTGGATCTGTTCCATGCTGGTTTCTGGTCTGATTTTGGAATTGAAATTCCCTTGGCTATTCTGGTGGATGACCTGCACCAGAGATGGGCAGAAGGAGTGAAACCCTATTACTTCTCTCGGATCTCTCAGCAACCTTTGATACCATCAACCGTGGTATCCTTCTGAACCTCCTGAAGTTGATCATAGGCTGAACTAGTGTGATGCATCTGCAATACATGAATACAGTTTTAGACTGAACCAAGTCAGAGATTTCCAAAAAAAATTGCAAGGCACAGGAAGTAATGGTTACAATTTTATTGTGCAATTGTCAGAGCTCATTTAGACTTCTGTTTCTAGCTCTGGGCACCACAGTAAGAAAAACTGATACATTAGAATGTGCTTAGAGGATGGCAGCATGTAGGAAAGGTTGAAGGAACTGGGTATGTTTATCCTCCTGAAGAGAAGCCCAAGGAGGGATATGATAGCCCTCTTCAAATTTTTGGAGGTCTGTCATGTGGTTGTGGGCAAAATAAAATGTTTTCTGCTTCTCCAGAGGACAAGATTAGAGCTAATGGGTTTAAGTTACAGGAGAGTAGATTCATGTGAACATTATGAGAAACTTCTTGACAAGTCAACAAAAGAATCAGTTACACAAATCAGAGGTGGTAAACCTGAGACCCTCCCATCACCTCTGACCATTGGCTCTGCTGGGTTGAGCTGATGAGAGTTATAGCAGACCTCCCCAAACTCTGCCCTCCAGATGTTTTGGGACTACAATTCCCATCATCCCTGACCACTGGTCCTGTTGGCTAGGGATGATGGGAGTTCTAGTCCCAAAACATCTGGAGGGCTGAGTTTGGGGATGCCTGAGTTATAGTTTAGCATCTGGAGAGTCATACAATAGTCATCCCTGGCGTAGGGGGTGGTATTTGTTTCCTTATAGGAGGTCTTCAAGCCGAGACTAGCTAGCCATTTGTTGTTGTTGTTTAGTCGTGTCCGACTCTTCGTGACCCCATGGACCAGAGCACGCCAGGCACTCCTGTCTTCCACTGCCTCCCACAGCTTGGTCAAACTCATGTTTGTAGCTTCGAGAACACTGTCCAACCGTTTGTTAGGGATGCTGTAAATCTGGATGCCCTAGGTCAAACAAGGGGTTGGACTAGATCAGTTTTTGCCAACATGCTGGCTGTGGAGAGCACTCGGTTGGTGAAGGGCACTAGGTTGGTGAAGTCTGCGCTAAATGGAACCCCTCAAACTCTAATTCTGTAACGGTGATGATGTTATATTATATTATTTCAGTAGTTTTGCTTTTTCCTAGATAGTCTCAAAGTGGTGATTTGCCAGCTAATGAACAATACAGACCCACCCTCAGTTATCCATCCCTAGTTACTTCCAGGTTATACTACTGCAGTGCTGTCTCTGTTGGTTTTCCTTTAAATAAAGCCTTGAAAACCTCAATTAGTAAAAAATGCAGTGGCCAGATTGCTAGCTGGGGATGAAAGATTGGAGCATATTCCTTACTTCCCATCACCAAATCTGCACTTACAATTGCCAAA
Source organism: Podarcis pityusensis (assembly GCF_964106645.2). Taxonomy (NCBI): domain Eukaryota; kingdom Metazoa; phylum Chordata; class Lepidosauria; order Squamata; family Lacertidae; genus Podarcis; species Podarcis pityusensis. The sequence goes on from NC_138030.1 coordinate 62,780,661, forward strand.
AGCAGATTTCAGCTTGCAAGTTCCCCCTTTAAAATAACAACATATTAGCAAACAGTAGCTGCTTTTCTTTTCTTTTCTTTTCTTTTCTTTTCTTTTCTTTTCTTTTCTTTTCCTTTCCTTTCCTTTCCTTTCCTTTCCTTTCCTTCCTTTTCCTTTTCCTTTTCCTTTTCCTTTTCCTTTTCCTTTTCCTTTTCCCTTTCCCTTTCCCTTTCCCTTTCCCTTTCCCTTTCCCTTTCCCTTTCCCTTTCCCTTTCCCTTTCCCTTTTCCTTTCCTTTCCTTTTCTTTTCTTTTCTTTTCTTTTCTTTTCTTTTCTTTTCTTCTTTTCTCTTTTCTTTTCTCTTTTCTTTTCTCTTCTCTTTTCTCTTTTCTCTTTTCTCTTTTCTCTTTTCTTTTCTTTTCTTTTGGCTTCCTCAGATTTAAGCATTGGTTCTAGCCTTTAATGATTTGGGACCAGGTTGCCTCAGGAGCTGTGTTGCTGCACAGTTTGCCAGATATTAAGATTAGCATCAGAAGCCCTTTTTTTGATCCTGGGTGGGGATGTGACAGGGCCTTTTTGGTCAGTGGTACTGTGGAATGTCTTCTTTGAGCAGCTCTGCTGTGCCTCTTTTAGTTTTAAAAAACATGTTAAACATCTTTTTTCAGTGTGCAGCTTATGTATGATTTTAGTCTGTTAATCTGCTTCATTTTTCTTTTCCACTTGGTTTTTAAGGCATCACTTCTTACTGTTATGGGTTATGATGCACTGTCAGTTATACCAATTTTATTTTGTATGTTAACTTGTGTAAGTAGGGCAGAAATGATAATAGCTGCTGTCTTGTTTCGTTGTTTGTAAGGAGGAGGTAATAAAGGATTCATCTGGTCAAGAGGATGAGACACAGTCCTCCAACGATGATCCGGTGCCCTCTGCTGTACAGGAGATAATTCGCCCACGGCGGTGTAAATACTTTGATGCAAGTATGTCTTTTAAAGTATTAAGCATTGTCATCTAAACCTGTTTTCAGACATTTTAACAGCTCTTGTAATTTGATCCCATATAAGTGTTTGAGGATTCTCATACCAAAAACTGAATGAGATAAGCCTTTTCCTTACTTCCCATAGCTTAAGTACTCTCACAAGTGCCAAAAGCAAGTTTCTGCTTGCAAGTAATAAGGTGTAATTTTGTTTGTGTTCTTCCTTTTTAAAAACAATTATATAGGCACATTTTAATTATTAATTAATTATTTTAATTATTTTAATTACTAATTATTTTAATTATTTTGTATGTATGCTCTTTGGCAAATATTGGAATTATTAGGAGAAAATGGGGGGGGGGTGAGGGGCAGGACTGTAGTGATGGTTAGTAAGCTGTGGAAAACTCATCCTATTTAGATCATTCCTAGACCTTGTAAGATGCATTCTGTGGATGTTAATCTTTTGCTGGCACTTAGTGGGGATAGGAACGCTATGAAATGATGAAACGATTGGAGATTTTGGGCCAAGTCATAAATCTGTCATATACATGTTGGCTCCATACATATAAAGAAATAGCTAGAAATTTTAACATTTATTTGGCAAATCTGGTGAGAGGCAAAGGCAGTGAAATGAGCCTTTTCTAGTTCCTTTCAGATGTCTGGAAGGACTTCAGCATGTGTGTTGGGACTTGTAGAAATATTTTTCCCCACATTACAATCAGTTTCTCGCTGCCCCCCAGCCCCAGTAGTGTTAGAAGCTGGCTTCCTCAGTTTTAACCACCAAGATCAGTGGTTCTTGTTCATCAGACTTGGCTATGTAGAGGATTCAGAACATGCAGTTGTTTGATTTACAGAAAATGAGGTGCTTTCCTGAAGGTTGAGGTGTCCCTAGCTTCCATTGGAGAACAGGGTAAGGAAAGGGAAGCTTTTGTAATGCTCCTGTGACCCAAGCCCCGTTGTACAAGTGGCAGTCCTTGCACAAAGTTTCTGGTGAATCTGCCCAATATTTCTTTAGCGGCCTCACTAGAATTAAAACATACTGTTGACAGCAATCAGAACTGTGTTCTTTTATAGTTATTGTCACTAGCTGTTTGGCTGCTAGCAAAAATGGTTTCAGCAACATGGGATGTAATTTTTTACAAAACCTTTTAAAATCTATTTCAAACTTGAAAATTCATGCTTTCTCTGACTTTGCATATGCAGCTGTTCTTTGGTAAATACATTGTCATGGTGTTCACAGATATTTAAATGACTATATAGGAGTGTTCAATTTTTTACAAATTTGTAATCTGCTTGCTTCTTACAGTTCTTTGTATTACTCAGTAAGGAGATCTCTGCCACAAGTCGTCACATAGAGTTGGTTGTGACATCATGTCTCAATGCCCAATTAACTTTGAGAAAACTGTCTCTAGGATATACTGTATTTGAAGGAATGCAACTCAGAGTAGCTATTAACATTTAAGCAAAAGTTGTTGGTTTTTGTATATAGACAGTGAAATAGAAGAGGAATCTGAAGAAGACGAAGATTATATTCCTTCAGAAGACTGGAAAAAGGTAATACTATATTAGCATATGTGGCTACCATATAAATAAAGAAGGTATTCTAGAACATTGTGAGTGCCCTTTGGGTGCAGGCATCAGAGGGTTTGGAGTGATTTTCAGCTCCAGCTGGTGTGCCCACTAAGGCCATTTCTGGAATGAGACACCCTCACCACAGTTCTGCATGTTCTGGCCACCTCCTGTTCAGGCTACCGTAATGCCCTCTATGTTGGGTTGCTCTAGAAGACTGCCTGGAAACTGCAGATAGTGCAGGATGTAGCTGTAGGAGTCCTTACAGGCACTTATGTGCAATGTTATGTAAAACCTATTCTGTGGGATCTGAACATCTTCATATTTGTTACCAGGGCCAATTCTTTGTGCTTAAACTAATATATAAAGCCCTTCACGTCTTGTGGGTACACATTTGTTGAACCACCTCTCCCCATGTCAGCCCACACTCTTGAATTTGGCAGAAAACCCTGCTGGTGGTCCAGCTAGCAGCTCCAGTTCACTGAGTGGAGACCTGGCGCAGGGCCTTATCTTTAGTGGTGCCACAGTTATTGAACTCTTCCTCCTCTTAGCCATAGCTCTAATGGGTGCCCACTGCATGTGAAGGGCACTTGTTCACATGAGCATGTGAAGGGCATGCCTGATTCTTAGTCTCAATTTGCGCTGTTGAAATGATTGTTGTTGGTTATTTGCTGTTATTTTTATTGATGCCATTTGATTTGCTAGATGGAAACTACCTTGGGGTTATTTATTACTTTTAAGTAGTATATAAGAAGACAAAATCAACTGTATTGTGAAACATGTTTTTGTTGGCAACTTCTGCACATTTGTGTCACTTTAAAAAATGGAAACAATACAACTCCACATCTTTTTATCATCTTTATCCAATCTGAAAGCCGCACACTGAACAATTTTGACAGATAATTGACTGTTCAGAAGGGAACGTTGCTGTCACTTCATAGCTTGTCCACAGGTTAAATGGATGGTGCTACCTCAATACAGAGTACTTACCTCATTAAAGTGAGGTAATTTTCTCAAACTGCATTTTCTAGTGATTGGATGCATTCATATTGTGTTAAACCTACATATTTTTAAATAATATACATAGATAGCAACAGATGGGTGCTCAGTTACACTTCTGGTTATTGTGAATGTGTTTTTTTATATAGGAAATCATGGTGGGCTCCATGTTTCAAGCTGAAATTCCAGTTGGGATATCTAAATACAAAGAAAATGAAAAAGGTAAACTTTAATTGCTGTTAATGCTATGGTGGTAATTTGATCCAAATTAAGAGATCTGACAAATTTGAGGTAAGATGTTTAGGGGAAAAGGTGGCCAATGAGGTTCATGATTGAGGTAAACTTTAGCCGTTCTCATAATGTTGCAATGTGATTATCACATTAATTCCATTGGTAAAAGTTACTATTCATTAATTTTATCATGTTAAAAATGATCATGAGAGTGACTGTCTATAAGAATCTTTATTTTGGTTACTGGAAAACTGCTGTGTAAGGAATATTTATTTATTTAGGCAATAGTATAATTGTATTCAGCTGAATTTCCTGGTCTGGAACTGACAGATGAAGTAACAGCTATTAAGACTCTCATAGTCCAGGGCTTCATCACTGGGCAACACCTGCTGATCTTGTAGCATTTGGCTCTGGTGGCAGGTACAAGAGGTGCTGAGGAAGCAAAGATGTTAGAAGTCTCAATCCCCAATGCTTTTTGTCATGAATGATGAGTGAATACTTACTTTGTTGCACACAGCTTCCCATCAGAGCAAAGTGATAGAACTGAGTTGCCCACTTACAAGAGTTAGACTTTGCATAATTTCACCAGTGAATATATATCTTTCAAGTTGCCGCCAATTATTAGTGAACCAGTAGAACTCAACTCTTCAGGTTTGCCAGTTTTACAGCTCAGCCCTGTGTTATCTACTCAGAAATAAGTCTGGTTTTCTTCGAGAAAACCATACATTCTGTGTAGAATTATTGGCAGAAATGCTGTCAGGGAAGTCTGTTTAGCATTTCAACTTGTTTTGGAGGTAAATGGAAAGAATTTTGGTAGATAGGTTTAATGATAGATGATGTTAAGACAATATGTCTTGATTTCTCTAATTTAGTGTATGAAAATGATGACCAGTTGCTGTGGAATCCAGATTACTTGTCTGAAGAGAAAGTGATCGAATTCCTTAATGAAGCCTCTAGACGAACAGGTGATGAGAGAGGAATAGATGCAATTCCTGAAGGATCTCATACTAAAGACAATGAGCAGGTATTTAAGACACTTGGAACTCTTAGTGGCTTTAAAATTCCTTGTGGTTATTTTGTTGTGTGTCACATTATACTCCCTCATCTTGGCTGCCTAATGTTTTTGAGTGGTGCAGGATTCAGAATTTTATATGTATTGGGAAATATGAAATCTCTGTTCCTTACCTGGATAGCTCAGTGGGTCAGAGCATGGTGCTGGTAGCACCTAGGTTTCAGGTTTGATCCCCGTATGGGACAGCTACATATTCCTGCATTGCAGGGCATTGGACTAGATGATCCTCAGGGTCCCTTCCAATGCTACAATTCTATGATTCTACAGCAGGATCTAGCTTTGTCTTAACACTGGATTTTAAAAACAGAAACAGCTGATTTTGTTCCAGTGTTTTTAAACAATAGTTGAGAAGATCATACTTTCTTCCTTCTTTCCCAGGCTTTGTATGAATTAGTGAAATGCAGTTTTGATATAGAAGAGGCACTAAGAAGATTAAGATTTAATGTAAAAGCAGCCCGAGGTATGTATATTTTATCATTAAAAATACCTTTAATGAAAACAGCCAATTTAAAAAGCTTCCTAACATTACAATCCCATTAAGAGCCCTTTAATATATCAAATATATATCATCCATCCATCCATTATTTTAGAGATCTTAAAATAATTCAGTTTAATATTTATGGTTTTAATTTTTTTATTGCAAATATTTCAGTGAAACAAAATAAATGAAAAAATGCAAAAGGAAATGAAAGGTACATTAAAAAATTACAATAATTTAGTTTACTCTTGAGAGTTTTCCCACCCTTCAAGTGTACTTATTAGTTACTATTATGTTGATTTGTGGCTGGTTGACTGATGGAACCCTAAGAGTGCACATCAATGGTTCCTCATTATTCTTGGAAAAGAATGACGAGTGGGGTGCCATAGGGTCTGTCCTGGGCCTGGTGTTGTGACTTGAATGAAGGAATAGATGGGATGCTCATCAAATTGCAGGTGCCACCAGAGTGTTGTACGTGTGCCCCCTAGGGTACATGAAAGGGTTTCAAAGGGTGGGCAGCATAATTTTTTTGTTTTACTTTATCATAGGTTTTTTTAGTTGCATAAAACAATTCAAATATAAAATAATATTATTAAAACTACCCCCAAATTACATTCGCCTGAGAAGGTGGTGCAGTGGTAAGACAAAACTCAAAAGGCATATACGATTATTGTACCTTTCGGAAACGCTGCCTCAGAATATAGAATCAGCATTCAATATGCCTTTAACAAGTTGGAGAACTGGGCCAAAACTATCAAAATGCATTTCAGTGGGGACAAATGTTTAAGGAGAATATCAAAAAGCTGAATCTGTGCAGAGGAGGGCAACCAAGATTTATCAAGGGTCTGGAAACCAAGCCTTAAGATAAACAGTTGAGGGAGTTGGGTATGTTTAGCCTTGAGAAGAGAAGACTGAGAGGAGCTAGGATAGCCATCTTCAGATATCTAAAGGGCTGTCACAATATGGAACAAGCTTGTTTTCTGTTGCTCGGGAAGGTAGAATCTGAACCAAAAGATAAAAATAACAAGAAAGGAGATTCTAAATAATCATTAGGATGACTTTTCTGACAGTAAGATCTATTTGAGATTGGAATGGACTGCTTCAGAAGGTGGTGGACTCTCCTTCCTTGGTGAGGAATAATCCGAGTTTGGGTGGCTATCTGGCAGAGACGCTTTAGCTGCCTTGCGCTAGGTGACCCTTGTAGATCTCTACCAACTCTAGAATTCTGTGATTCTAAAAGTTCTAGTTTCTTTAAATATAACTGAGTCCTAGTAAAATTGTCCAACTATAACATATATTCAGGTAGGTAGCTGTGTTCGTCTGACAGTCGAAATAAATAAATAAATTTTAAAAATTGTCCAGTAGCGCCTTAGAGACCAACTAAGTTAGTTCTGGGTATAAGCTTTCATGTGCATGCACACGAAAGCTTATACCCAGAACAAACTTAGTTGGTCTCTTAAGGTGCTACTGGACAATTTTTAAAATTTATTTATTTATTTCTATAACATATATGCCTAAGTAGATTTGATACGGCAACTATGCACACATCTGTCTCACTCATATATAAAGTGGAGGTGGGGTTAATATATACTATGTTGTAATACTGTTGTGGGAAAACAACTTAAAGTTTAAAGCAGCAGAATACAACATTAGATGTGATCTGCTAATTAGATAAGATTGCACAGGGTGCAACAAGGCAAGCATTTCGCTCCCCATTTGTGCTTTTTGTGTAAATAGTAAACAATCCCCTCCTGTTCAATCTCTCTCCACCCATCCCCCCAAAGTTATGGTTAAGAGATGTCTGCATATGACTATGTATATTGGCTAATTTTTTGACTTAGAGCTGAGGCACTGTTAGTGGGTGGTTCCCTAGACCAGAGGATGGGAGGTTGCCTGGTCTTGATGAGGTTACACTCCCTCTGAAGGAGTAGGTCTGTAGCTTGGGGCTACTCCTGGATCATTTGCTGTTGGTTGAGGCTCAGGTGGCCTCAGTGGTGTGGACCACCTTCCATCAGCTTCGCCTGGTGGCCCAGCTGCACTCCTAACTGGACACGGATAGCCCAACTTTAGTTGTCTGTGCTCTGGGAACCTCTAGGCTAGATTACTCAAAGTGATGCATTGTACATGGGGCTGCTTCTGAAGGCACTTTGGGAACTTCAGCTGGTGCAGAATTCAGTGGCTAGGGTGATCATCAGGACAAGATAGCTTGAGCATATAATGTATATCCTGACCCATCTACACTGGCTGCCAGTTAGTTTCTGGGCCCAATTCAGAGTGCTGGTTTTGACCTATAAAGCCTTGAATGGATCAGGAATGCAATAATCTCAAGGACCGCCTCTCCCGATACCATATTGGCCTGAATATAAGCCTCACTTTTTTTTCCAAATTCCAACCATTAAAAGTTAAGGTGCAGTTTAAATTCGTGTCCTTACAAAAATGGGCTTTGACGATTCAATGCTGAAACGGACATATGGTAAAATGGAACCAAAAAAAATGTTTTATTGCCGATTTGTAAGCTCAAGACTGTTCATTTGCCATTTGCAGGTGTGAGTGCCTGCGGAATTGTAGCAATTGAATAGCAATTTGCCATTTGAGCAATTGTATGAGCTAGCAAGATCAAAGGCTTAAATGGGCTCGGAGTTAGAATTCTACCAACCGCAGCAATTTTTAGCCTGTAACCCAATTTTAAGGGAGCGGCTTATATTTGGCTATTGTCTTTTTTTTTCTCCCCACCCCGAATTTTAAAGGTGCGGCTTATTTGAGGGTGCGGCTTATATTCAGGCCAATACGGTATATACCAACCTGGACTCTGCGAACATTATCTAAAGCCCTTCTTTGTGTCCCCTTCCATGAGTATTCTATGGCCTTTTCAATGTTTTCTTGTTCTTGGTTTATTATGTAATTTGTGTTCTCTTTTTGTATTTTTATGTTGTGAACCACCCTGTGATCTTTGGATGAAGGGTGGTATACAGATAAACTAAATAATAATTTCATTTATATGCTTTTGTATTATATTTCTTAAATTCAGAGGAACTATCTGTCTGGACAGAAGAAGAATGTAGAAATTTTGAACAAGGATTGAAGGCTTATGGAAAGGATTTTCACTTGATTCAGGCAAACAAGGTTAGTGAATTGGGTAATGATTTAAAGACCAAAGTGCAATAAACCTGGGTGTAGAACAAGAGACTGAGTAATCCAGAGCAAAAATTGCCTTAACGTTCCATATCTGCTTCTGAGCAAGACTGTGCTATTTACCCTATCTAGCTTAACATGTAATGTGGTGTTTTGGGAGGGAGAAGCAAAGGCAGTTTGCTTGGCTGGTCATTCAGGGGCACACCCCTAAGGCGTTCAGCAAGGTGTTAATCTGCCTAAATGTCCCCATTTTGAACAATCCCTCAACTCCAAGGTTTGTCATCTCAGAGTGTGTTTCATAAGTCTATATACAAAGCAGAGTAAGTATTTGGTTTACTCATTTTTCAAAGGTACGGACAAGATCTGTTGGAGAATGCATAGCATTTTACTACATGTGGAAAAAATCGGAACGATACGACTTCTTTGCTCAACAGACACGATTTGGTAAAAAGAAGTACAACTTGCATCCTGGTGTAACGTAAGTTGGAATCAATTTTGGTTGGTTTTGTGTTTGTGTAGAAATAGGAAATGAATGTGTGCTCTTCCTAGTCAGAGTTCCACGTAGAAGAAGCCAGGTCTCTCCAAAGTCTAGCGTTTGAATCTAGGTCTCCCTAAGTCTAGCATTCAGTTAGATTCTGATCTAAATCCAGCAGGCTGGCTCTCCTAGCACAGCAGCTCTTGTCTGTCTTTTTTAGTGCTTTTTGGCCAGGGAGCCTTCAAAGTGGTGAATAAATACCTGGCAATTATTATAATTGGCCAGCTTACAGCATATCTAAAAACGGTAAAAACATCAAGCAGTAAAAACCTCCCGATACTACAGTACCCAGCAATGTAATGTCAAACCAAGGAAGTAGAGTTCCATGAAAAATAGTAGCTGGCATAATTGTCTCCAAGCAGTTTGATTTATTAGACTTGTTAGTCTCCTGTTACATAGAAGTTTGCTGTGACTTAACAGCAAAATAAGCATAAATAAAACACATTTTGGAGTGAGTGACTTGATGGAGACTTCAGTTTAAGAATGTGTATGCCACCCTCCAATGGAAAATGAACAGGGTTGCTTACAAAGAAGTATAAGACACATAAAGAACAGATATGAGTGGCATAAAATACCATAAAAGCATGGGGAAACTTTAAAGGTGTTTTGCCAGGCACTGCCAAGCCTTCCTGAGTTTCGTAGATGGTGTAGCACCAATGGCAAGAAATAGTTGATGTTGTCTTATGAAGTCTTGTTTCTTTATCAAGTATGAACAATATTTTTGCCAGTTGTGCAGTACTGCTTCTTTCTACAATTGATGTCCTTGCAAAATTAATTTGTACATAGACTGCTGTGTGCTTTCCACTAATGTTTGTCATACTGGAATGATGTTCTAGAGCAGTGTTTCCCAACCAGAGGCCATATGGCTCCCTGGGCCCCCCAGGATATTCCAGTGGAGCCACAGGTGAAAATTGCATAAATGGGGCACCACAGCACGAGGGGCCACAGCGGGAAGTGAGAACTGAAGGGGGGGAAGCACTTTTTTAAAATCCTGATTGGCCGACTATCCGCTTGGTCAATCACAAGTGGGTAAGGGGGCGGCCTACTAGGGCCTAGTGCTCCTTTTTGCCCCGTGCATTTTCTTGGAGCAGTCCTGGTTTCATTTCCAGTGGAGAGGGCGATCACTCTACTGCTGTTTTGACCAGTAGAGCCCACGATCCAGAGCCCCCAGGTCGGGTAAATGCGGTAGTGGGGTGGCAATGGGTAGGGCTAGGCAAGCTGCTTGCGCCCGGTGGCAACCTGGGCTGACTCTGCAAGCCACAGGGTGCAATCCACCCCAGCCCCAAGTGTATCAGAGCTGTCTGCCCAATTCTGCAAGGCATGGGGTGAAATCCACCCCGGTGCCTAGCTGAGTGGGGTCGTCTGGTGCTACTGGCTTGCATCAAGTAAATAACTGTCTACTCAGAAGAACGCCACACTGAGTTCAGTGGGCCTTACTCCCAGGTAAGCGTGAGGGTATAGTGTTTTATCTAGGCAGCCAGGGCTCCTCCAGATGACAAGATCTTTTTGCAGCAGGTCTATCCATGCTGAAGAGCAAATGTTTTCTTTCTGCCTTTAAGGGATTACATGGATCGACTCTTAGATGAAAGTGAAAGTGCTGCATCTAGTCGGGCTCCCTCCCCACCTCCCACAACTTCTAACAGCAGCACCAGCCATTCGGAGAGAGAGGACAGCACAACCAGCAGCAGTAATCAAAATGGTATGTAAAATTTATATGTCCTTAGTATACCTGAAATCTCTTAAACTAAACATTTTTCCAAAGCTCATTGCAGATATCCCGTGGGCATTGTGAACAGTTCTATAATCTACACTTGATTCACAAACAGACACAAGTGGTGTGGGGCTGTAAACTCAAATGGGAAATTTCATAAACTAAAGTGGATTGCGGCAATTACATAGCCTTTGTAATGGTAGAATTTACTTACGTTATGCCCGTAAATGGTCATAAGTTTAAGTACTTGTTCCAAAATGCAATTTTACAGTCCTTGCTCATAGGCTTTCTTTGTTTCCTTTATGATATAGGTGTATCCACGAATGGGCCAGGTGAACTATCAAGTAAAGAAGAAGTGAAAATTGAGGGATTGCACATAAATGGACCAACAACTGGCAAAAAAATGCCTCTTGTGGATCTTGATACAAATGGCTATGAAACTGAAAACCTTTCCAATCATTCTAAACTTGCTCATTCAAATTCAAAGAATGAAAATGATCCTGAAGAAAAAAACGAAAGACCTGCAAAGAGGAGAAGAGTCAATAGTAATGAGAAGGAGAGCCCAGGTTCCTCAGAGATTTACCCAGAAGCAGTGACCCATGGAAAGTTTGAAGAACAGGAGATGGTAGATGACTGAATGTTTGGCTTTAGTCCTTCAAGCAATTTTTGGGGTGTCCAAAATTTTCAGGGTTGGTAGGTTACCCTTACAGATTCAAATCCTTTAATATAATTTATTGAGATTTTGAAATACATTTTGGTTGCTTCCTAATCCTGACTGAAGAAGTTACAACATACCTTTAAAATCTTGAATGATACATTTAATTGGAGCACGTTCTATTGAAAAGGACTGCTTCCTGTTTAGCATTTCAAGGAAAGCATACATAAACTACTGTGCAAAATACACTCTGGAAAGTCATCAATATCAAATTCCATAATATTAGTTAAAATTGTAAAGCAGGATTCATAAAACAAGTGAGGATCTGATGATAGTTTATCAGTCCATAGGAAGAGAAGCAGTGTTGGGTGGTTAAGGAATGCCTGTAAATCCTGAAAGTTGTATGTGACAAAATATTTTTTTATATATAGAAATATTTAAAAATAAACCAAGTCAGGTTTGTATATGTAAAATTGTTGACATCAGTGATGTCTTTCCATATTCTTATCTGGATATAAGAGATACATTCTGTATTTTTCCAGATTCTTTGTAGCCTTTGAAAGATTTTTACAATACTTAAGTCATGATTGAGCTGTAATTTCTAAAAACAAGTGTGTAATTTTCATAACTTGTACAGTATGGTAAACTTTTACGAGATTTGATCTGTCAGCTTCATTTTATTTTGCTAAAGCTTTTTTATTAAAAAAAAAAGAGTAATAGTCATGTTTCAGAAAGCGGTAAAATTTTTAAATATTTAAAATTCACACCCAATTATGAATATCATAATTTTTCAAATTTCTATCTTGAGACAAATGGTGACTTAGAATTTTGGAATTTAGGACGATGCTTTGATTGCACAAGTGTTCTTGCTTTTATAATTCTTTTTCAGATTTATTTTTATGATGAGACAACCTTAAATGCTTTAATGTTGCTAAATCTTGTTAGCCAAGGTCAGGCATTACATTGTTCATTAATTATTTTCACATTTCAGGGAGCACAGTGTAGTTGTGAAAGGGGTCTGGTAGCCTTGATGAGGACAAATGCACAGCTCGTATTTGGGCCTGATCATACATTCCAAGGAATTCACTTGGATTTATGCTGCTTACTGCTTCTTAGGAAGCAGAAGAGTCTTTGAATAATTATTGCATATGTATGTATGAATATGCCCGTGTCTGTGAGGTACTGTAAAGGCTGGTAACCTTTTTTAAAAAATAATTTGCTTGACAGATGTCCTTGACAATGTGGCAGGAATAGTCCCTGTAGCCATGAGTCCCATCCATAAGAGGATTTGGATAATGGCCATGGTAGAGGTTTGCCATGTTTGTCCCTTATTGCCATGTAAAATGACTCATTGGAAGTATTGTTTTTGTTGCTTTTACATCAGGCTATCTGCAGTTTTCTCCATCTACTTGTCTTGAGGCTTGCTTTAAAGGTTACAACCATGCTGTTTCAAGTTGGCCCGATAACTCTGTAACTTGGCAAAATGTGTGATGTTTGGTCTTAATTATGTGAACCTCCATTTCATTGTAGATGTCACTTAAGTTATTTAATTATTAATAGAGCCCCCTGCTTTCTCCTGAAATGTTTTGGCAGAATATGTGATCTAACTAACAGGGCTAATATTTATTGTCTAGAGCTCAGAAGCAGTGCATCTCCCAGCAGGCATGACTTGCCTCTATAGATTAAACCCTTCATCTTGTAAACTGAACTGCTTTTGGGAGGTGACATAGTTGGCAGGACCCAGATTTGTTAAATATGGGAATCCAAAGTTTTCATAGCCTCGTATCAAAGATTGTCTCTATAAAGTATGTTAGAGCAAGGCAGCACAATGCTTTTAGAAATCTTATTGCAACTATTTTTCTTCCTTATCTATATATTTTGCAAGTGGAAATGCTTGCAATACAATTCATAGGAAAGTTTCTAAGTATATTGTTCTCAGGCTTGTAAGTAAAATATAGCACTGTGTACATTTTCAGAATTTTACTTTGGTCTTTGATCTTACTTTCAATGGTATGCCTAAGAAAAGTCCTGACATTCCATAATCAATATGTAATGCTCAGCTGTTCATTAAGTATTTAATTGTAATGTGCATTTTGTTTATCCAGGTGTTTATACAATATTTTATTCATGTTCTTTAAAATGCAGCCACTATAACTTGATAAGACATTGCACTAGTAGTACTATTTAAAATTCTAGTAATATAGTAACCTGTCCAAGAAGCTTTCAGTTCTGTTTGGAAAAGGAAAAAAAAACGCTTCCAAATTGGATTGAAAAGTCAGTGCAGCTTGTGTATAGTAATTGTAATGTATATTTTTAAGCACTATTGTGTCATGATCCATGAAGTGCATTGTGTGCAGTCTGAATCAAACCTTCAATTCAACAGGTCTGATTGTTGGACTTTATAAAAGGGTTTAAAGTGATATTTTGAAAGAAATTAAAAATTTGCAAATTAGTTTTTATAAATTTTTCACCTAGTACTTTTGCACTGTTGGTAATCCCTGTGTCCCTTCCCTAGTTCGCCATCTGCAATTCTGGAAAAGCTGATTATAAAGTATTTTTTTAAACACATTGCTTACATAAATACAACTGAATATATTAAGAGTGGAACTTCTGTTTCTTTTAAGAGAAGCTTGTGTCACTAAAGCTTGTGGAACTTTTCTGATGGTGTATTTGGACTATTCAGTAGTAAGTCTTCACAGCCTTGCACGTTGAACTTTACATGTGTGTTATACTGATGTATCATTAACATTTCAAAACAATTCAGGTCAGGAGAAGAGATTCTTGAAGCCATAGCTCTAGGCTTACTGTATGATCAGCCATGACTTCTGTGTTACAAAGCATTATGGGAAACAACGGAATCCATCACTTATTGACATGCTGCTGGGGTCTTGAGTGACAATAATTCAAGTCAAATGCTATTCAAACAAAATTCACTATCGAAGTGGTGAGTAGAATAGTGCACCTGTATTGTGATACACCAACCAGATATACTTATTTGCAAACATTACCAGTAACACATTTACCTGTTACTGAAAAAGAAAATGGTTTTAATTCTGATAAACCCAGTAATAAAACCAACAAATTTTAAAACTGAGACATGGAAAAATTGTCTCAAAATTTATTTCTAAGCCAGTACAAAAATACATATGGACATAAAATTCCTTCTGGTTTCCTCTTACTTACAGTATATAAAGCCTACAGAATATACATTTTTTTAAAAAAGTTGACCCTTAATGCTAGAATTCTCAATCTTGTAAATAAATTCTATATAGGAAAATAGTTAAGAGGAAAATTAACAGCATACAAAATAAACTAGTAAGAATTTTGTTTTATCTTCCCAGTGTATGTAGTATCTTATAGAACTTGGCACTGCAAAGTTTTTACAAAATGCAAATGCATTCAGAACAATTTTACATGATTTTTAAAAAAAATCTCTGTAACAAATACCCTGAGAGCAACTGCCTCAGTACAGCAGATTAGAGAGAGAGAAAAATACAAGAATTTGATTGTATCAGGAATTCATTATACATAGATGACATTTTCTGTAGTCAGGCCATGCAACTACTCTTATTTGCACAAATATTTACATATATTATTCTCTACGAACTTGTGTTTTGCAGCGTTTGGTACTTTTAGGCAGGACTCTTGTGCAAGGGAAGAAAGTAAGACAGGCAATGATGTGGTGAGTAATACCATACATAATTGCTAGAGTTGTAAAATGTATGTGGTGTTTGTTTGAAGTGAATGGAATGTCTTGTATTCTGCATAAGAAGCCAGTATAGTCTTTCCTAAAAAATGAATACTTAGGCCGAATTCTCAGTTGTTTAGATTTGAAGTTGGTAGGGGAACTGAAGTATTATAAAGTATTATAAAGTGGCTATAGGTAACATGATAAAGTACAAATCCAACAAAAAAGACGATACACACCATTCATTTCAATGAGGCCCAAAAAGAAGCTACAGGACTCTACTGAAATGAATGACATTAGTGCAACATGACTATCTGGTGTGTTGTTTCTATTGGTTTGCGACCAGTGATTGCAGCTGTAGAAGCCCAACTCTCTAAAAAGCAAGTATGTATGAAGTGTGCAACTGGGGCTTATATATGCATGCACACACAATATGTTGAGGTTAATGAATGGGAACAGGGTAACAATTAAACTGTAACATGCAACTTCAGATCAAGGTGGCTCTTTAGTATTTATGTATCTAGTCTCTCCTGTTTTCAGCCCATAATATATAGCTGTGATCAAGAAACCTCAAACTTCTAAGGATTTGAGGGGAAAGATGTGCCACAAGAAAGGGGAAGATGCTGAATTTATGGATTACATTTTTTATACTGCTGCTTCATTTTCTTTAAGACTGGAATAATACAGGAAGATAGACTTTATGGAATAACTGCCCCCCCCCCTTACAGTGGCTTTCATAACACAATCTTCTGAAACAAAAATAGACCAAATGTTATTGGGCTATTGGTGTGCAACTGCTTTGCTGTTAAAATTTACCTCCTTTTTAAGTCTCTTCTCAGTAGCCAGCAGCATGTGCATTTTTCCTTTTGGATAAGGCGTGTTCATATTCAAAGCATTGAAAGGTGGATCTTTTGAAATGGGTGGGAAAGGGCATCACACACCAAGAAACTTACTAAGGTTTATAAAGTATTTTCCCCAATGTTCTGTAACATGAAAGGTTATGAACAGGGCAGAATGCATACCAATGCCATAGAAGCAGAGAAAAGGGTAACAGATGCAGATTCCAGAGACAATATATAACTTTGCAACAATAAATTTGACTGAGGGTCATGGCTTCAAGCCCCATGTTGGACAAAAAGATTCCTTTCCCCTCAAATCCCTGCACTGCAGGGGGATTGGACTAGATGATCCTTGTGGTCCCTTCCAACTCTACAATTCTATGTGTGGCCATATATGTAGGTTGTGTTTACACATCAGTATGTTTTAAGTCTGAATGGTTAACGCTCTTCCCCTTACATTGGAAGGAGTAACAAATCATGAACCCTGGCTTTGCATTACATCCAAGCAGAGCATTGAGTGTTGGACTTGGCTTACCAAGATTGCTGGTATGAGCTTAACACTAACCAGGGATCACTGGTTATTGTGCTAGAGGATGAGCAATCTGTGTAAACACAGTACACAATTAACTATGATTTATTATGTGCAAGCCTGGGCCATTTTTATGTTGCATTAGATAATACACACCCTTGTTTCAAACCATGCTTGAAAGTGCACCAGGCCTTGTCCTCTACAATCTCAAAAATCTGTTTACTGGCTGAACATTTCCAGTTGTTGGGAGTTTGGGTTCAATTGCTCTTTGCTTCTTCAACAAATGAAACCTCCCTAAACTTTGCAAAATAGTAATTGTATAATTTATATCACATTATTCACCTTTTTTAAAGTGCAGAATCTGGATTGAATGGAGACTTTTACTCTGAAAATAAAACATGTACTGAAGTTTAAGCCCTGTAAAAATCATTGGTAAATGTCATCAACTAGGTGATGACCTACACCCAAAGAAACCAATCTGATAAATTGCTTCTTTTGGTACTGCAAAGGTAAATCCTAGTATTAGTCTCAGTTGCATCACCAACCTCCATTTGATAAAAGGTACACAGGACGTGGGGGTTAAGAACTGTAGCCAAGGTTCCTTAAATACTGTGCTTTACTAAATGACACTTGAAGGAACATGATACACCAAGTCCTGAATGTATGAAGTGGTATGTAAAGTTAAGTATATGGAATGTGTTAGCTTTTGCTGGTCCAAAGTCGGGTCCAGATTTCTAGCTTCCAAGCTAGGTTTGCAGCTTGGATGCAGAAGTTTTTGGTGGTTTAGGATGATTTTTCTATTAAGATACTTTTCTTTGATGCAGCGAGAGAAACTATAGTGGAATTTTCTCCCCAGAACACGTTTTATGCAAGTTGTCTTGTTGGCCTGCCCTTTAACCAAAGTTAAGGAAAGCAGCCTCTGAATGAGCTACCATATTGAAAATTATCACCATGGAGTCTAGATTAGAACCCGTTCATCTGGCTCATGAAAAGAGGCTGGCTGTTGCCTCATCTGGCTTTAGTGTCATTAGCATGTGTGGGCAGGCAGCAAAGTTCCTATTTATGTTGAAGTGCTTCTGTTGGCTGCAGATCCTGAAATTTCTCTTCCACACCTGATGAAAATTGTTGTTGATCTCTCTACCTATATAATCTGATGCTTCCCTAATTAGCAAAGCCAATTCTATTTTGCATTTTAGTTAAAGGCATTTAAAATCTCTGGCACTGAGAGATTAGCTGTAGTTCTCCTGTTTTTAACTGACACAATATATTGAATATATTTATAGACCTTGTGTTCCTCAATTTCTTCATCTAAATTTCAAAAAAAATGTATTTTCAAATTATTTTTGGAACTTAACCATTTTTCTTAAGAAAAATGCTGTTAAATACTGTTTCTAATAGAACTTGGGAGTTTCGGCCTCTCCAACCTGCATCAGTACTATTATACCTTTTTATTGTCAGTTGGTTAGTCTTGGATACACAGGGTGGAAGTACCCAGGTGGGCAAAAATGCAAATACTACAAATAACTTTATTAAATATAATTATTACAAATAACTGAATTTGTATGGCACTGGTTCAATATTCTTTTACATCTGAATTGTCTTTAGCTACTTAGTCCCAACAGTTTTGGCTACCTAGTTACAATGTTTTAAGTTATAACTTGCTTAGAGTTAGATTCATTTTTGCAGATGAGTCTGAGCTTAAAGGGGGATTCATACTGAGGGCATTACAATGTTATGAAAAGAATTCCTTGCAAAAGAATCCATTTGTTCTTGCCGATTCTTGAATAAGAAAATCCCACCTAACTACTGTGCTTTACAAGCCTCTTAGGTATAAATACTGCTGAAGTTAATAATACTTTACTGTGGGCCGAAAAGTTATTTCCATTGGGATTTAAGTGATTTGAATTGCATCCTTAGTTACTACAGTCTATGCTTCATTTCGATGAGAAATTGATTGCTATCTTATGTTGAGTGAATTGAGTCAACACTGGGCCTTTTAGCACAATAGCCTCAGTTCATTTTGAAATATTTAGGACATGTTTTCTTGCTCCACTCAAGATTATAAAAGCTATAGAGCATAAGAAGTATTTGTCTTCACAGATGGTGCAAGATAGGCTGTGACTGTTTAAGCCTTATTCCTTTCAGCCTAGTGTTAATAACCAGCTGTACATTTTGTGCTATCAGTTAAATATCTCATTCTAAAAGGCAGCGAGCAATCTTCATATTGGGTACTCTCCATTTGCACATACAATTCTATTCAGAGATACGGCACATTCTAGCGATTTGTCAGCAATCACGGCTGAAAATCAAGAGCTACTGTTGGTAAGTGACCCTTTTGTCATACAGAGCTTTTCCCTTTAATGTCCATCTTGATGCTAACTTCAGACTGCTTGTTCATTTGCTCTTCTGTAAAGGTGATGTAAGAATACACCAGGCTTCCAGCAATACTGCAAGACACAGATTTTTTTCAGGTGAAAAATACAGCTTAAACTCAGTTCTCAAGTCATACTAAGTAAACTCAATTCGTATTTTATATTCTACTAAACACTACAGACAAGTAGAAAATGTTAGCAGCCCAGTTAATCGATAGTAGTCTGCTTCTAATGTAAGGACAGCAGGTAGTTGAATTAGGTGGCAAGAACATGTTATCAGGTTTATGGTGATAAAAGTAAACTGTAAATGTGATGAATTGCTGCTGCCTTTTTGCCTGGCTTCAGTTGTGTGGTTCTTCACAACAGCTGCAGTTTTCTTTTCTAACCTCTTACAACTCCCTGATCCTAGCCAGAATAAAGTTAGGAGGCTTTCATTCCATAGGTATTTATGGCACACAAAGCCTGCTGTAAGTGGAACTGTAACTGACTTTCCAAACTAGGGGGAAGTATGGTGCTTTTTAAATAGGTATATTCACAATGGTTCATCATACCACTTGAAGCACACCACATATTCAGTGTAACTCTTGTAGTGGGTGCTATTATATTGTAAACTCTGTGTTTGAGTACAAAAGCAGCACAGTTATACCTTGGTTTTCAAACAGCTTAGTTCTCGAATGTTTTGGCTCCCGAATGCTGCAAACCTGGAAGTGACTGTTGTAGTTTGTGAACTATTTTTGGAAGCCGAACATCTGATGGGGCTTTGTTTTCTGGATGTTTTGGAGGTTGAACGGATTCCGTTCTATTTCCAAGGTACAACTGTATAAGTAAAATGCTTCTGCAGCAGGGCTGGGCGATGTCAGGTTTTCAATATCGCGATGTACCAGCAGCTAAATACCATGATCTGCTGATATATCACGGATATTTCTTCCTCCCCATGTCAGGGGAAGAAGCAGCAGCCAAGATACATGCCCAGCCCTACGGTGAGCAAGCCCAATGCCTTTCCAGCTGGCGTGCGAGTCAGAGGAGCATTGGGGCTTCCTTGCACTGCTCAGCTGTGGGGCATGAGGACTCTCACCCCCCAGCTGAGCAAGCCCTGATACTTCTCTGGATTGCATGCAAGGCATCAGGGCTTGCTCAGCTGAGGGGCAGTCATGTGAACCAGAGGCAGGGGCTCCACTGAGGAGTGTGCCCGCCAATGTAGTTTGTTTCACCCTCTGTGGTATGAGAGGCAGAGTGTGATGACTTTACCCAGCAGTATCACAGGTGAGGCCACCACCAAGTCCCTCTGCTGCCAATGGCCCAATATTGAAAGCAGGGACTCTGGAGCGGCATCTGTTTCACCTGTAATATTGCATTCTGCCCCTCATACCAGTCCTGGACAATATATTGATACATCCCCCTGGCCTATTCTGTAGCTATGACTCAATGAAAGATGATACTATAAATACTATACTGCATTGCTTTTCCAGCTCCGCCCCCCCTGCCATGAGTACTTTAATCATCACACACATAAATATACCTAAACAAGTGTTACAGTGACTGTAGGCTTAAGCTTTGATTGGTTGACACACACACACCACATCACTAATGTTCCTAAAGGCATCTATAGCTGTCAAGTATTACTCTTCTGGGTTTTTTTTTCTGAAAAGAAGGCAACTGTTTAACTATGGTCAAAGACCAGGTAATCTCTGCGAAGGCAAATGTACTGGGAAGCATATACCCGGGAAGGAGTAAATTTAGCATTAGTACAGAAGTCAAGTAACCAGTGAAACAGTTGTCAGTGGAGCAGTCAAATGCTCCAGGCAGCCAAAACTTTTCCTGTGGGAAGTGACAGCTTCCTTTATCATTTGTTAGTGAATTAACCCGGAAGGAGCCAAAGGTAGGGGAATGAACATACAGACACACTCGTTATGAATCAAGGTGCACTTATCCTACCCTAATGTGTGTATTAAGAAATGTTCTCTAATTGTATGAGATTAAGTTTCATTTTTTCTTCTAAACTGCAGTTCCAGAAATCCTTATGTTTATTTCAAGACACTTTCAGCACAAAACTAAATGCTTTTCTATACAGAAGTCATATTGATTTCAATTACAACATTTGTTGTATAACTGCCACTTATGAGCTCCCCAACAGTCTTGCACTTACCTGATATTTAGCCCTACAAAGTTTGTCCATGTGAAAATATAATCCCCTCCGAAGAACATTCCTATGTAGGTTATTAAAATATTCTGGGAAGGAAACAAAGAGGTTCATACAGTTTTCTGTTGCTTTTTCAACATTTGTGAGATGCTAACATGGGGGAAATGTTACAGACAAGTCTTAAGCCTTACACTGAAAGAGCTAGCAGAATATTCTACTGAAAGTAAATAGGGGCTCTACAAAAGGTGGCACAAACTGCAAATCACAGTGTTTGTATTCACACTTCATCTTTTCGTCATCTTCCCATAAACACCATTCTCTCTTGTATAGCCCAAACCTTCAAGTCAGAGCACAAGCTCTTCTACATATCAGATTTGAGGCAACAAAACATTTTCAAAGCTATCATTTACCCTTCCTTCCCTATGATGCACCAAGACCATTATGGCACAACAGATCCCAAACAACTAACATGGAGTATTAGAAATTATTTGTGTAGATGTGTAAGTCTGAAGAGCTTACCTTAATACAACCAACTATTGTAGTTGTAAGGGCAGAATTATACTGAGTACAAAGTACTGTAGAATACATCAAAATAAACCTACGGAGAAGAAAAATTTAAAAAACATGTAAAATAGTACCAAGCTGGGCAGAAAGTAGTATACTGAACAATTTCTGGTGCCTGCTGGTTTCTGAGATTCTGGCAAAGAATGTTGAACTACAAATACCCAGACTGGCAAATGAGTTAAGTGCAGCATACCCTCAAGCCCTCATATGCCTTGAGTCCACATGTACAGCATAGTAGCAGCATTCAGACTCTCAGCCCAGAGGGATATGCATAGTCTGCATATTTCTTTTCAGCTGGTGTGGCTAGCCTGCTGTTACTGACCGAAAGCGGCTACGCTCACTAGTGCATAGCTGTTAAGAGTACAGTGTCTCTTAGGAGAAAAAAAGGCAAGTATCCTTACCCCATTACACATGACAGTGTAAACTGTATAAGGAAAAGTTTGTCTGACCAGCCTTTGTATTCCATTGCCTAGAAGCAAAACAAATACAGAATTTTAGCAGAACAGCTAAAATTGCAGAAGTGTTGAACCAACACTGGCTTCCGGTTTGCCGCAGGACGGAACATGGCACGAGCTCAGAAGGGCTCTATCGCTAACGGGCTTTGAGGCGGCAGACGCGAAGGCTACATGTCCCCCCAACCCCCAAGAGGGAGTCTTAGGGTCAGCATAGAAGCAGCGGCGTCAAAGAGGAGTTTCCTGGTCTCTTTTGTAAAGGGGGGGGGGCAGTCCCGACGCAAGAGAATAGCAGCCCGTGACGAGCAGCCTCATGCAGGTTCCGAGAAGCAGTAAATCTCCGTATCCCCATAATTTAATAGAGCGGAAAAGGGAACCTTACAAAAGAAACTTACAATTGAACAAATAAATCTGGCATAAAGAAAGGGGGTAAAAAGGGATATTGGAGCAATAGAAAATGGGGCAGTACAATATTTTCACATACACTTTGCCAACACATGTCCATTTTTGTATATGTGCCCAATCCCATATGTGTATGCCAAAGACCTCATCAGGCAGCATTCACAAACGTACCCTCAATTATGTAATGTCTTTAAAATTACACATGAAATTACTCAAATGAGCCAATCTGCAAGTATTCCAAATGACTGTCATATTCAATGGGGAATCTATACCAACAGTCTCATCTTTGGCCTAGCTTTTTTAAGCACTCTAAGTCTGTGCTTAGCATCTCCACTGAAGAAATGTAATGTGTATCAAAGGGATCATGAGCTAGGTAGCAGGTTGTGGGGCTCTTGTGTCCCTGGGGTTAGGGATTGGGGGTTTTCTGAGTGTGTTTGTGGTAATGCTCAAGTATGCCCTGTGTATGTGTACTTGAGCATTGGAGGAAGAAGTATACAGTGGTAGCTCTGGTTACGAACTTTATTCGTTCCAGAGGTCCGTTCTTAACCTGAGGTACCACTTTAGCTAATGGGGCCTCCCACTGCCGCTGCACCACCAGCGCACAATTTCTGTTCTCATCCTGAGGTAAAGTTCTTAACCTGAGGTACTACTTCTGGGTTAGCAGAGTCTATAACCTGAAGTGTTTGTAACCCGAGGTACCACTGTATGTGGCTGCAGTTGGGGGGGGGGGGGCACCTTGTATATTCTACTAATACTAGAATACACTCCCTGTAAGCAGAAGCAAATGATGTGAAAATACAATGTTGAAGCCTGAACACTGCAAAACGGTTATCATTTCTGCAGCGTACACCTTAACTATGCCTCCCACTTATTAGAAGATTATATTAAAGAAGTAACATAATGAGCATTTCAGGAGAAAAATGTTTAAAGAAATTAAATAGTAGTTTTGACACTAATCAGCTGCTTTAAAAATGAGGAAAAATTACTGTTGAATCTAGACTAGGAACATTTGACACATAGACATATAAGCCTACCAGTTTATCAGTTGGCTACAAAGAGGAAGTTGCAAATGCATCAGCTCAAACCCAGCACTACCTTCAGATTTCCAAAGACAACCTGCAACGTACTGCACAAACTGTACCCATGCTTAAACTAAATGCAGCAACGCTCAACTGCTGGAATTTAGAAATCTACAGCAAAGCATAGTGCTAGAAGCAGGTCAGATCACTCCATTATTTCCCATCTCAGAACTGACCTATTCCTCTTGGCCTTTTTGGCATCAAAAGAGACATTTGTAAATATACAGTTATCTATAATAATGTATATGAAAGCTTACAAAGACAGTGATCATTACGAATAATATTACTGGCAGGATCACAAGTGCACAGTCAAATGACTACCAGTAGCGTCTGAACAATCCAGCAATAGCTAAAATCCTGGGTAAGTTCTACATCACTTTGTGGTCTATGTACACACAAATATTTGGCACCCACAGAGGTCCCCTGTCAATAAAGGCTTGGTTGTGTCCCCAAGGTCAGACCTTTTTTTAAATATAAAACTGTTTTCAGTCATCAGCTATTTGATATACCTTAGAGAATTAGCATCAAGAACAGCAAAAAGTATTAACAGCAAGAGACAACAGCCCTAAAGTATATCTCAAAAGGTCCAACTAAAATGTGTAGTAAAATCAATTAAAGGGTATCCTTGTGGCACCCTTTCCCAACATTTTCAGAGCTTGCTAAAATCAGAAGAGAAAAGCAACAGCAGGAATGAGAGACAACCTTGCTTGACCCATAACCACATATGAGATAAGCAATTCTTTGTAGGAAAACAGCTGGTAATAATTCTGTAGAACCTCTCCCTTTTGACATGGCTTTCTTTCTTTCTTATATGCACAGTCTTTGGCTGTAGCATCCAAACCAAGGCATGGGGTCGTTATATGAAATAGCTATGTGTTATGATCAAGTAACAGAACTTACTGCTGGGTTCTGCTGGTGTAAATAATAAGTGTCATAGGTGTACTTTTCCAGTGCTTTAATAGCTGGATGATAAATTTACTCACAAGTGCTCTATAGACAGATTTTAATGAACTAAACTGCCAAGTGTTGGCACAAATTCTCTCTTGGCTCGTATTTAACTGTATCAAGTTTATCAACTTGGATTAAGAGGGGATGGTGCCGTGTGTAAAAAGCAGAGCCACGGCCTTAGAAATATGTATCTACGACAAAGCCAATGATTTCCCAGCTCTGTGAATGTTGAGCTTCCTGGATGTTTAACAGAGCAGACTTTGTTCACCTTAACTGCCAAGAGCTTGCCGGGGAGAAGAAAGTTTATTCAAAAATTAGTAGCTTAAGATATTTACACATACTGTGAATGCAAACTGCAGAGTCTAGAACAGTGCTGGTATTCTCCTCCTCACTTAATTGGTGCACATATTTCTAAATGAATACTTTTCCCCCCTCCCACAAATACATAAACACTGAGATGCTATTTTCTATCTCAAGAGGAGGTTCTTAAAATGCAATGTGAGAAGGATTCCAGGAGAGAGGGAGGCAGGCAAAGACCACATTGGAGCCTGCTCCAGCTGCACTCTCCCCTTCCCACTGTCACAGGGGATCTATCATCAACCATCCAGAGGAAACAATTCCAGGTGAGAGGGATGCAGGTAAACAGGGCATCAGGGCACGCTCCAGCTGGACTGTTTCCTTCCCATCAACTCTCCAGTGGGAAGGATCCTGATGGCAGGATGTGTCTTTTGATATTGTTGTGCTTTCCTCCCCTCCCCCCCCCAATATAGCAACTTAGTGGGCCATTTTTTTGTAAGCCACCCTGGAAGGATTTGAAATATAATTGTAATTATTCAGTCCACTCTTTAGCTGTGACCAATGCAAGTGTTTAGTATCAAATACTGTATCCATGGTTGTTTATAGCAGGGTATGGGGAAACTGGCCTACTGGATATTGGTGAACTAATGGTTCCTATCAGAAACTTTATGGATATTAGTTAATCAAGCATACATCTTGTCAAACTAAGTCAAGAAGTCTCTCCAAAAAGGCACCTGTGGATCTGGAAGTTCAACACCTTCCGCCGCCCCCCCCCCCCCCGTTAACACATGGAAGAAATATGGGAACCAGTTCTCTACAAATTGCCTTCTTTCACAAAACCCTGTGGTTCTCTTGATGATAGACTTGTTCATATTTCAGCTACATATATCCTGATATATGACACAACATAAGTGTTCTGGGTTTACTCCAATTTTTCCCTCACAGTGATGTGAAGAATGCCTTAGAAGCATGCTGTGACATATTTGCTACAAATTTAAAGAAGTAAATAGGTCATAGTAACACAGTATTGTGCCCAAAGCACTGTTTAGTCATCGTTTTGTTGGTGGAGTTTCAGCTCTGGCAACCTGAGGATGTGGGCAGAGCATCTCACGTGTCTGCTTATCGCTTGGGTTGGCTGCCTGGGTCCCAAGGCAATAAATGCCTTCTTGGGAGAGGAAATGGCCCTGTCTGTCCTGAAAATGGCAATTAAAATGCCACTCCTAAAGAAGGCCTCTCTAGGCAACAAGGATTGTAGTAATTATTGGCCAAGAATGAACATTCACTTCTCAAGCAAGTTGCTGTGGAGTGGGTGACTCCTGGTAGCTGCAGGCATTTTGGATGAAACTCTTTAGATCCATTCCATGCTGGCTTCAGGCACAGAAACTGCCTTGGTGGAGTAACCTATGCCAAGAGGACAAGGAAGAGCTCCACAGATGCTACAACCGACTGCAGCATGGACCTTGCAGAGCACTGGCTGCGCAGCCACAGTATCTGCAAATATTGTTGCCCCAACTGCTCACACACATTACAGAAGTTGTGTAAATGCTAGGCACTGCCCCTGCAATTCCTGCATCGACTCTTAACATTGCTATGGATTATTTAGTGGTCGCTGGTAAGGAAAATGGCAATGGCAGATAACTTAGGACCATAGTATTGGCTTCCCAGGGACAATTCACATACTAGTATCATCGCACTGAAACCAATGCCAATATAAGTCGGCCTTTCTCAATTGCTTCCTCAGTCTCATTATAGGTAAGTTTCCCTTCCACATATACCTTTGAAATTGTGCAGTTTCTTACTTGCAGTCATGACAAATGCCAAGATTTTTAAAATTGTTCTGAATTAAAACTAAACAGTAACGTATTTAGACATCCTGGTACACAACACCATAAACTGCATTTTTTTTAAAAAAGCCCACAAAATTGTATTTCACAATTACTGACATTGCTTGACAGGAAGCAATATAGTTTTCAATTAGAGCTGCCATTCTGGAATAAAAACCGAAGGCTTACCTTTTGCGCATCTCCTGTAAAATAGGCAATGGCCAAGGTAGGGAGAATCATAAACAGTGCATTGTAATATAGAAGGCCGTATTTTCCCAGCTCCTGGAAATGAAAAAAAAAGTTATGTACTTATTTTGGCTGAATGATAAATCCGTACACAGAGAAGTTCACAAAACGAGACCTCATCCATCATCTCCTACAAGCATCATAAATGTAGCATCCTGTCTGAGTCCTTGAGACACAAAGCAGCTTCATGTTTCCCCATGGTGCAAATCAGCAATGATATAAATAATATAGCTGGCAAAACTTTTTTTCTATTTCTTAAAGATAACATCTACTTTAAATCAAAAGTATATGAAATAATTTTTTAAAAACCCCAAATAGCTATTAAAGCATATATACTTTACTGTTTACCTTACCTATCGATGGATATAAAAGAGAGACCATAAGCACAAATACGATTTTTATACAAACCATCTGCCCCCCAAAAATCATTTGCCTAGTACAGCTGCAATACTTAAACTCTGCGAAACATAGTAAGTTGGGAGCCTGCCTTGGGAATGTATATTGTTCTTCACCACGCGTCTCCTCTCTAGAGCAAGTTGCCACCCACCCTTTAAATACAGAGCTTGAAACTGCTGGGGTTATTAAGGTCTTAACCACAGATAGCACTGATGCAAACACTCTGCTTCATTGTGATTTAGGGTGAAGGAACAAACATTCCCAAGTCTGGCTCTTGATTTACTAACTGTAGATAAGAGGGAGCCAAGGCTGGCTTCTTGGTCAACTAGCCAAAGTTAAAAGGAAGGCAGTATTATATCTGTACTGATCCACAGACTTTTCCTTTTAACTAGTACATAATGTAGCTAACCTAATAACTTTATCCTAAACATATGTGTTACTGGCAGGCTGTCGTAACATTAATAAACAATTGCATTTTTCATTACTGTACTGGTCTAACTGTTTATATTTTCCATCCTGGCTATCATCTATTGGCACAGTAAGTTTCATGACATAATCATAAAATAAATACTTTTATCTCAGTACAAGTGAACCAGATTACATGCATTAACTTCAAGCCCCTTTGGAAGTCTGATCATTTAATAGTGGTGTGAAATAGTTTCATGCCCCAAGTGGTCATGGTGTCATAGAACACAATGTTAGAATGATTCTAGTTTTATGAATATGATACAAATAAAACAAACCCCAACCACCAGCAGAAATTAAATGCCGTATTTGAATGGGCTTTGGTCCAATACAGTATGTTTCTTATGGGCCTAATTCTGGCCTATGTTTACTTGTGCGCGCTATCCTAAACACTTGCAAATTGTTAGAATAATATGTACATGGTGTTACAGATGTTTGTGCGGCAGCAGAGCAAAATGAAAAATAATAATATATAGGACAGGACAGCCACATTGTTGAAAAATGAGTATTTTCCCCCAGAAAGCAGTAACTTATTCATCCTTTACTGATCAATAAAGTGGAAAGCTGTTTTAAAATGAAGTAGCAAGCTGAACCTACCTTGGAATCTAGTTTCTGTTTTACATATGCACCGTTTGCAGCTGTCAAGACATCATTAATCAAGATAAACACATAGCCTTCCAGATCAAATGCCAGATCAGAACTAGGGGCAGAGAAGGTAATATTTAAAATAAAAGAGAAAACATAATCATGATAATTACTGAACAACTGCAATCTGCAAGCAGAGCAGGATTCTGTACAAGGATCACATTTGCAGATTAGATCCCACAAGAAGAAGAAGAAGAAGAAGAAGAAGAGGAAGAGTTTGGATTTGATATCCCGCTTTATCATTACCCTAAGGAGTCTCAAAGTGGCTAACATTCTCCTTTCCCTTCCTCCCCCACAACAAACACTCTGTGAGGTGAGTGGGGCTTGGAGACTTCAAAGAAGTGTGACTGGCCCAAGGTCACCCAGCAGCTGCATGTGGAGGAGCGGAGACGCAAACCCGGTTCCCCAGATTACGAGACTACCGCTCTTAACCACTACACCACACTGGTGGTGCACAAGGGAAGACCCCACTGCATCCAGTATATGCATGATCAGTCCTGCCATTTATGGTGGCACTGATCACCCATCTACAGGTGTACATGTCAGGATCCCCAAGGATGTGCTCTATGGGGAGCTGGCTTCAGGCACCAGTCCCACTGGCAGACCAACTCTGTGTTACAAAGATGTCTGCAACTTGACTCCGCAGTGTAGGAATCCCTTGTAGATGCCTGCAGTGCCTGGAGACAGACAGGTTGTGACCAGGAGGAATGACTGCTGGGAGAAGAGAGAAGAAAGAGAGAGAGTGCGCAGAGAGAAGAAAGCCATGGTGCATCTGCAGCAACACAGCCAGACACCTTCATCTTCTCCAGCTGCAACAAAACAGGTCTCTCCCATATTGGTCTCCTGAGTGCAAAACCTTAGGGGCCACTTTAGACACTTCCAGGCATTTCTAGCTCTGCTTCAGAACTGCCTGCCAGGGAAGCCTTCATTTTCGACAAAAACCTCAAATTATTCTAGTCCATTAATTTATACTTCAGACAATCGTATACTGCCTTAGCTCTTTTCTTCCAGGGCTTCAAACTGAATTTCTATTCACCTTTCCAACAGCTAACCAGAATATTTTAAGAAGCTAGTTGAGGAACAAGCTCATAAAAAACCTGAACAATATTCAAGCTCCTTTTAATAATGGTATACCGTACCTTGCAGCTACAAATGCACCAATTATCATTGCAAATACTGTCATCTGAATTCTCCAAGAAAATTTCTTCCTAAGAAGATAAAAATGGAAGAGCTTTCTCATTATTGCAGCTGGCGTTCTTGCAGCGTTTTTAAAACTGTGGTCCACAATAACCTTTCAAGAGATCATGAAGGAAACATTGAAGGAAAACGCTAAAAAGCCAGGGTTTTCTGTTTAGGTCAAACCCAATCGACGTCTGTGTTTGTGTATGCAGCTGGGCGGAGGGAGGCCCACATGTACCTAAGAGTTTCATTTATCTCTCTGCCTCCCACTCCAGTTTACAGCTGTCCTTAAGTATTCTCCTATGCAATTACTGTCACATAAGAAATTAGTGACCTGCAAACAATAAAAAACAGTAGTCTACGATGCAACGAAATTTAAGAATTCCTAGGGTTTCAAAGAATGAAAGAAAACACTAAGCCAACAGCAAAAATCATGGTTGGCTGTCAGAGGTTGTAGAACTAAAGCAAGAACTTGCTTTAGTGGCCAATGGAGTGCCAAGGAAAGAACAGGCTCCATTGGGCCCAGCCCCATGAGGCTCCAGAGTGAAACTGCGGCTGCTGCTGCTGCTACCAAGGGAGCTGAAGCGGTTTCACCCTGGCACCTTGCGGGGCCAAGCCAATAGAATTTGTTCCTCCCTCCACTTTTCAACATTGCAATGTATCACTAAACCACAATGTTGGCTGGCGACACACTGCGATGTTGGAAAGCTGATTATTGCCCAGCCCTCTCCTGCACCCATCCTCCCATTTTCCAAAGGAGAAGAGTGTTTTCTTGTAATGTTGAATTTTGGCACAAAGCTCAGCATGCTCTTAGAAATTTCCTTCTCCAACTTCCCTTGTATGCAAAATGGACTTGAGAAAGGAGTCACTGGTACACATTAATAAGTCTGGCCTAAGCTTGTAGACCCACGACACTTGACAGTATTCTTTTAATTAATTTTTCATATGAAAATTTAGCAAAGAAAAGCAAGGAAGAAATATATGAATACCAAGAGTAACCAAACAAAAAACTCACTATCAGTTCATGTTACAGATACAGTAACCATCGCTACCTGTTTCTTAAGTTAAATAGATAAATTATTATAACCCGCCCCCCCCCCCGATGACCAAATAGTCATCTATACAATATTTATGTCTATATGAAATATATTCAAATGTAGCCAGGGCAGTGAGGTCTTCAAAACAATGGAAAACAGACATTGGTCCTTCAGGGCTCCAAATATGTCTCTTAGCAACCGTAAGGGCTCACAGAATCCACTTTTGTTGTCCTGCTGTTAATCCTCATACTGCAGGAGTATAACTGAAAAATACAGAAGCATCTGGCAGTATGAAGGATTTCACCAATGCAAAACTGATGCAGATAACAACTTCAAACCAAAAAGAAGACATCGCTGAACAAAGCCCACATCATATGTGGGATTCTCAGCATTGTATCTCCAGTACTGGAGATTGATCGGTGCCTTCCTATACAAATGTGGAGTCCCATGTGCTTGAAATATTTCCTTTGTTCAACCCTAAGAACTACAAAGGATGCTTGACCTTGTGCAGGCTGCATGCTGGCATAACCAAAGGGAAATATAATGGCACTGCCATTGGCTGTATCCACCCATATGACACAAAACACATGAAGCAACACAGTACTGTACCATCTCACAACTCACTTGAGTAGAATTCCTTCTGCAAACATTGTAAACAGAATGGAAAACCGTCTCAGGACTGTAAACATTGGCAGGCTGTAAGAGAAATAATGTTTATGGACAGAGCTAGCCATATAGATACTCCTTATGTTTATACAGAGCCATTTTAAATTTACTCCGGATAAATTTCAACATCAAAGCACATGGTGTGGTGAATGAGAACAGATGTCCCTGGGGGAAAGTCACAGGTGATTTATTTTTTAAAAAAGACTGTCTCTAACGTTTGTCAAAAGCAGGGAAAACGGGCTAGAAAATTCAATTCTTCAAAATTTAACAGTTTTGTTTTACACACAAGTGCAGCCCAACTGTATTAGCTATTTTGAAGCTTGGAAACTATGCGCAGAAAAGCTATTTATAAGTACACACTCTCTCTTCCAGTTCATGCCCTTGAAATGAGTTGGGATCTCAAGTTACAAGACCCTACATTTAAGGTTATATTTAACCACCAGTCCAGGCTGGTTACTAAAGCAAGTACCTGCCCACATCTACACTAGGATGCAGAGAGCAATCATTTGTTGAAAGGCTATTATATAATAATGGCTTATTCAGCAGCTTCATAAGATCTACAAACAAATTATGTGACAAGGAAATGCAAATTCCATTACCCTAACGTTACTACCCAACAGTAAATTTTATATACATAAATTGTTTTCATCTCTATATACTTTGGTATACAGTCTTAACTGTACACATCTTGCCTAGCCAGGAAAACAGGTGGCACACAAGTGGTGGAGAGCAGAAAGGAGATGCCTGACGTTGCATGTGCTTAATTTGGAGACAGGTCCTGTGGTGCGCCCTGTGGATCTACACACAAGTGCATAGACTTGCATCCTAAGAACATGCTGTGTTTAAAATCTGCATGGCAGCATCAGGAAAGGTCACCTGCAGCTTTCCAGTCTGTTGTGTGCAAATGACACAGTGCTCTCTCTCTCTCCATTCCAATTGAATCTAGGGAAGTTCATGGAGGTTCTGAACGATTGTCGGTAAGCTCAAATAAGGGTGAGCAAACTTAATCCAGACACGACAAAAGCAGTCAGGGTTAGCAGAACCACTGATCTGGAAATGGGGATACAATCTATTCTGAATGAGACAACACTGCCCTTGAAGAAGGGTTCACAGACTTGGAAGTACTCCTGGACAAAGCCTTGCTCCAGGATGTAGCTGTGGCCAGGAGTACCTTTGCTCCAGCTGGTTCTAGCATGCACTAAAGTTTCTGTAGCACACTCTACTTGGATAGAGGCCTGGTTCACAAGTCTTGCTCAGCCAAACTCTGACTTAGTGAGACATGCAAACCAGGCCTTTGTCTGGAAGGTTCAGAGGGACTTCAAAGCAGCTGCAAGGCTTTGGGTTGAAGCCAATCACCAGAAGCATAAAACTCCTTTGTTATAGACTGCTAGTCTATTTCTGGACTAGTTTTCACTTTTAAATCCCTAAAGGGTTTGGAACCAGAGTATCTGAGGAACTGCTTCCTTTTTAATTTGATCAGTATTATCTGAGGTTTCACTGTATTTTACGTTTACTGGTCTGAAATACTTCATTTTTAAAAATTATTTATAGAATATGAGCCAGCTTGAAGACAAGAGACAGGCTGAAAATATTTTAATAAACAAGAGTCCTTGTTGGCTGCCAATAAATTTCCAGGCCCAATTCAAAATGCTGGTTTTGACCAATAAAGCCCTAAATGGCTCAGGACTGCAATACCTCATGAACTCCCTCTTTCCATATGAACCGACCCAGACCCTGCAATCATCATTTGAGGCCTTTCTTCATGTGCCTCCTCCATGGCAGGCTGTGTTTGGCAACATGAGAACAGGCCCTTTCTGCAGTGGCTCCTCATTTGTGGGAGGTTCTCCCCGGGGAGGTTCATTATACACCTTTAGGCGCCACGCAAAAACATTCCTCTTCAACCAGGCTTTTGGCTGATTAACTTCCTATACACTTTTTAATATGTTTGTGGAGGGAGAGGGAGTTATTGGTGTGTTTTTTAAAAAATAATAATGTATTTTGGGTTTTAATCTTGTATTTTTATGTTGTAAATAGCCTTGAGATCTATGGATGAAGGGTGGTATTTTTATTATTATAATTATTATTATTATAGCTAGGGAGGGTAGTAGGCCTTGGCATTTGATATTCCACAGCTCTTGACAGATTTATGCAGTAACAAGAAACTTATCTCAGTGTTTTCAATGTTGCTTTTTAAAATACTGAATCAACAGGGCTCTATTGAAAAGCATCTTAAGGCTATAATTCTATACCCACTCACCTGGGAATTAGCCTCATTAAACTCAACAGAACTCACCTGAGTAACTAAGGATGTGCTGGAAGAGAGCAGAAAACTAGCTGAAGCTCCACCCCACCCCTTTTGGGTAATCTCGGTTTTTTTTTTATGATTTACAGAGAATCAGAAAGAGCTGATTAAATGACTTGGTGATTACTTATTATGTCCTTGTAAATTATTTATTACCAAATATGCATAGCTGAATTATGTTATATATTAATGCCAATTGTTTTGTTATATATAACTGCAACAAGACACCGGATATGAGAATTATGGTATACTGAAACTTATAAATAAATTATAAACAAATGTTCTACACAATTTTCTTTCACTAAATTTGAAGTAATCAAAAAGCCCTTCAAATTTAAGTACAGACCAACCAGAATTCAGATTACATTTTAATAAAAGCTCAATAATTTTTTTAAAATAAAAGCTTAATAAAATTGTATCTAATTATCCATACTTCAATTTCTTTGTGCTGAACAGTCCTGTGATTTGGTTCCCGAAATACAGGAGAGGTAGTGGAAAAGTCTAGAAAGTTATAAGAGGGATAAAATAACATTCAATAAACAGGTCAAGTCAGTTGGCTGTGTAACCTTTCAAAACATTTGCACAGTTTTGTTGTCGTTGCTGTTTTTTGTTGTTGTTTTTTTGCAACTGGAACAGTTTTCACCAGCAGGCACACAACATAGCAAGCCTTAGGAAATGCACAATCATGCTTCAACTGTAGCATAAAAGCTTTTGCATATTAGGCCAGTATGGTTTCACATTCTGACTTACAACACCAGCAACACACATCCTTCCTTTTTCTCAAGACCGTGTAGAATTCTAGAAACACAAACATAACATCTTCTGTCACATCAGACATTCAGTCTTCCAAGTTACACCAAGAGAGTGGGCATGGGAAGAGGAACAAGTGTATTCAGATGTATAAACACAGCTAATGCTATGTTAAATAGGTCATTGATCCGTACATGTACAGCAGCGGCACACCAGGAATTCATGGTAAACTAGACTGGTATAAACTGACCTTCTTTTAAGCATGATGCTCCACATGGCGATGTTTCTTTTACACGCCCGATCATGCTTAAATACAACCTCAGAAAGCGTAATTGGGGGGACCTTCAGAAATAATATAAACATGGACATGTATTCCGCAGGCAATTACTCTAAGAGGCAAGTCCCTGTGATTTAAATGACTCCCTTCCAAATAAGCTGATACAGGTCTGGTGGGTGTAACTTTGGCCCTTGCTTGCCCAGTGTTAGGGGATATTTTTTTCAGCTTGTGCCGCTCAAGGACCTGGACAGGATCCTTGGAATGTGTGCCAGATCCTTGCTCTTCCTGGTTCATTGAAAAGGCCAGCGAGGGACTGGCTTAGAAGATGAAGGGAGTGGTCAATGCCTGTTTTATAGTGGCTTCATTCCTTCTGGACTGGAGGAGGAGGAACAAGCTGAAACTTAATCCAGACAAGGTCAGTCGGAAGGCAGAACAAGGAGTAAGGATTCAGCCTGTGCTGGATGGGGTAACACTCCCCCTGAAGACACAGGTTCATAGTCTGGGTGTGCTTCTGGACCCAGCCCTGAGCACGGATGCCCACGTCACTGTGACTGCAAATTTTGCACCTGCACAATTAAAGCTATCACGTTAGTGGCAGCCGTTCCTTGAGATGTCTGATTTGGCTACAGTGATGCACGATGTGCCTTTGAAAAGCACTGAAACTTCAACTTGCTCCAGGAGCTGCAGTCAGATTCTTGACCAGGGGCAGGTTATAAGGAGCATACGGCTCCCTTGCCACAACAGCTCCAACTACCTACCGGCTTCTTTCTAGGCACAAGGCAAAATGGTGGTTATGACCTATGAAGCCCTACACGGCTTACGTCCAGGCTATTTGAAAGACAGGATTCCCTCATACAA
This sequence comes from Podarcis pityusensis, assembly GCF_964106645.2. NCBI lineage: Eukaryota > Metazoa > Chordata > Lepidosauria > Squamata > Lacertidae > Podarcis > Podarcis pityusensis. The sequence goes on from NC_138030.1 coordinate 62,815,948, forward strand.
ACCTGCCTGGGTTCTGAAGGGGAGATGCTTCTCTCAATTCTGCGACTCTCACAGGTAGCGGGAGAGAGCCTTCTCAGTGGCTGCTCCCAGATTTTGGAACTCCCTCCCTAGAGAAGCTACATTGGCTCCTTCCTTGTTGTCTTCCCCTCTGCAAGTGTAGGGCTTTTGGGAACTAACTGCTTTTAATGAAAGGGATAGTGCTGGGCTGTTTTGATTGTAATGATTTGTGCATTTTTAATAGATCTTAATTCTATTAATATTTAATCATTTTTTTAAAATTATCTCCTATATTTTTAGCTGTTCGTATTTTATCTGTAAGCTGTCTTGAGCACTGTCACGCAAAAAGGTGGGAAATAAATAAATAGCTTGCATAGAATTGTACCATGTGGCTTCTTAATTGGGAATAAAACCCTTCAACTCTAGCAGAACATACCCATGAGGGCCAAATCAAACATTATATTAAATGAATGATGGGAAGCTAGTCTTTTGTGATGCACAGGGAATGAGGGTGGCTCCAACAGGGGCCTCTCTCCCACAGCAAACAACAAGCAGCTCCAGGGTCTGTGTGGTTTTTTGAGGACTGCAGCACTACTAGAAAAGGTTCAGCCCTGTACACGGCTGCACTGACTCAATTCTCATCGACAAATTTAGTCTTGTTACCTTAACATCACATGAATCAGAAACCATTTCGGCATTTGTGCCAAATCATTTTGTTTGCTTGTTTATCTGACCTCTACAGATTAGCATCTATAATTACATATATCAGATTCTTTCACCCAAAGTAGGATAGTAACTCTGGAAAGTCATACTACAACAAGTCAGTTAGACACAGTGGAATCTGCCTTCTTTGCTGCAGATTCACAGCTGCCCATAATAAATGAATCCTGTACAAAAGGAAAATAAAGATGCATTGGAATGACCTAACAGCACTTTTAAAACAGTTTTCTAATTTGACATGAGCAGAAAGCAGCACTTGTATTGATGCATTTTGATGCCTTCCTTGAAAGTTGTCTATCTTGCATTCTTTCTACAGAATATACATACACCAGAACAATTTAGACCACTCTTCCCCATTATGGGCATGTACGGCAAGAACTACGCTTCTGCCAGTGGCTTTGTAAATGAGAGAAATATCATACCTTTCGAGGTATATTTCTGTCGAAGTCTGGAAACTTCACCACCCTGAGTGCCTTTCCCACCCAGAGGACAACCACCGTAGCCAACATCTGTGAAAGGAACAAGAGAGATCACTATTTTGCCTCTCCCTCTCCCTCTCCCGGCCCAATTAGAAATTTCCTTATTCAAAATTTCCAACTAACCTGGCCTAGTCCCACACACAGCGAGGAAGGAAATCTGTAACAAACAGCAGACAAATTAAACTAAACAGTGGCAACCTTCAGCGAATCATACATAATGGAAAAAGGCTAGCCTTTGGCAGGAAAAGTTGTTTGTGGCTCACTCTCCTGCCTCAGATATAACGAATATATGGAACAGTAATAACCAAGAACTCAATGTATTTAAAAAATCATTTGCCTCCAGCAACCAACACTCTTGCATGCATAGTCCTAACACGCTGAACTGTATTTGCATAGCAGTTAGATGGCAGCATCAGTCGCTTCTTTTAACGTGTCTGTTCTAGAAATAAACACACGTATACACAAAGTGTACACAGTAGGAGGGACATTTTTTTAAAAAAAATGCAGAAGGGAATGTTTAACGGCTCCAGTGAACCCTTTAAAACTGGGTGCCACGAAGCAAAGCTGAACCCCAACATTCGCGTTATTGAAAATTATGGGGCTACACAGTCGCTGAGTTCAATGGAGCCAACAGGCTGAACAGGTACAGAATCGCAGCCCTGTGCTCTCTAAGCCAAATACCCCTTCCGTTTTGGGGGTGGAGGTTTGAGGGCGCCTGGCAACTTCTGACCAAGCCATCGTATCTACACGCGGCCTTCATAGATGTACCTTGGGGGGAGGGGCGGATGCGTGCGCTATGCCCACTGCAAATGCCCGTGCCTGGAAGTTGGGAAGAGCGAGAGGGAGGCACCCCCCCCCCCGCGCTACTGAACATGGAGGCTTGTGGAGCGTTCCCCCTCCGAAAGCAACTTGGGAGCTGGCTCTGCAGAAGCAGCAGCAGCCGCCACAAAGCCGAGTCCTCGCGGCCGCCTGCAGCTCAGCGCCCACGCCGGCCTGCTCCACCTCCTTTCTCCGCGCGAGTTAATCTGTAACCCGGCCGGCGCTGCCCCTGTACTTGGCGCCGGCGGCGGCGAACTTTGCCCGGAGCTCTCCCGCCCGCCTCCCTTACCCGTAGCTGGTGAGGACGCTCTTGTTGACCACGACGATGAGGAAGGAGCTGAAGCCGTAGAAGGCAGCCGCCAGCAGCTTGAGGCAGACGGTGAGGCTGGGCGCCGCCGCCATGCCCGGCTCCTCATCTCCGCGAGCTGCTGCTGCTGCTGCTGCTTCTGCGGTGGGGGCTTCTCCCTTCACGCCAGAAGCCTGACGTCTGCGCGCGGCCGCCGACATGGTTGCAAGCTGAACGTCAGACGGGGCGGAGCGGGACGCGGGCGGCAGCGAAGCCAGGAGAGGCTGGGCCCAAGGGGGGCTGCCCGACGGCGTGCAGGGAGGGCGCAGCAGCCGGAGGAGGAGCGCGCAAAGCCGTGACGCGCCAGGGGCGCAGCGGGGCTCTGTTCCTCACTCAGCAACGTGCGAACCTGGCATGTTCTTCTTCTGAGCGGCAAGGGGGTCGTTCTCTCCCAGCCCCGAAAGAGTAGGCTGCGTCCTCCTGCGCGCCTAAGTCGCCCGGGAAAGGGCGGCGTCGCTTCAGCCAAGCCACAGCGTCGGAACCTGTTCTAAGACACAGAGCAAGCGAAGCACGCGACAGAATTTCCCCCGAGCGCGCACAGGGTGCCCTTATTTTTTGCTACTAGTCACAGTGCGGGAAAAACGCCACCACGAGAAGCCCAGGTGGGGGCGGGAGGGTAGCAAGGAAACTAAGAGTCTCTTGTCTCCCATTACGTGTTGAGAAGGGATCACGTGCAGCGCCGCCAACGCGCTTGCTGGCCACGTCCGTCGGGGGCGTGAGAAGAGGCCCTTTGCGCAGACTTACATAGGTTCATAGAGCTCCTTCCTGCGCTTTACCTACCAAGCCACGCCGCGTGGGGGGGCAGCCCCCCCATCAAATGAATGAATAAATAAAAATACCAAACTAACTGACCAATTGTGGCGCAGATAACTCGGTCCTCGGAGCCCCCAAACATGAAGTTTGCCCCCCCCAAATCCTGGCTATGCCCATACCGCCGCCCACCCCCACCCCAATATGATTGCGTTATAAAGGATGCAACTATAAGGTACATGGAAGACTAGCTTAGCAGCAGTTAATATAAAAGTTCAAAAAGTTGTTTCATTTTACATATAAGGAGCCACAGGCGTTTCCTTAAGTACATAGGTGGTTCATATTATGTGGTTAGCATTAAATGCCGAATTGAAAAGGTATAGCTATTACTTTACCAATTTCCATGACTGCATAGTGGTAATTATTCCCATATGCACTCACTAGAATTACTTTAGCTTTATCTTTTTGGAGCTCGGGGACTGCTCCAGATTGGTGGGGGTTGCAACATGTCATTGATGCAATGATAATACGTTAACGTTGGATTTGTACAGAACCATTCACATGTTCCACTTTGCGAGTTGTTCTGCTATACTTCCCCAACAATAACATGTTAATTGCTATCTGGAAGGACACTCTTATGCTGAATAGTGCAACAAAAAGTACTTCAACAGTAGAACAGACTCCCTTGGGCCCAACTCAGTTGCTTAGACTGTGGTGCTGATAAGGCCAAGGTTCAATCCCCATACAGGCCACTTGCATATTCCAGCACTACAGGGGGTTTGACTAGATGAACCCTTCATGGTCCTTTCCAACTCTACAATTCTGTGAAAAACAGGACAAACAAACACAAACCAGAACATTTGGGTTATAAAAAAAATTATATTATTCTTGCAGGAAGCTACAGGACAGGCACTGATTTCTGCATTCCTCCCTGGGGCCAACTCATCCAACCCCGGGCCAGAGGCAAAAATGGGGCAGGTAGAGCAGTGGGTGCAACAATGCAGGCTTATTCGATCCACTTAGAAGTTTGCAGTCTCTCTATGTACACATACAAACACACACCTCTATCCTGGCAAGTCCAGAACATCACAATTCCAAGGACACATTCCAGCCATGAAAAAACATCAAGGGTGTGTCATTGGGAGGAGCATGACCTGGGCATAGTCCCAACAGTGAGATAATAGAAGGCTGGAGGTCTGCATTTGGCATTTGGGCTGAGGTTTCCCACCCCTCATTTAGAGCTTTAAAGGCCAGAACCTTGAACTGAGTTTGGATGCCACCTAGTAGCCAGCAACACTCTTTCAATACTGGCGTAATATGGAGCATGCACCTAGGAATTCACCAGGCAGCTTTGGTTAACCCATTTACTAGCCTTCACTTTCCCCTCTCGGAGTGGAAATTAGTACAGGAATGCCAATGCAACATCACATTTTGTGAGACTCTGGCGAAACATCAGATGGCACACGGCATTTGCTGCTTCCGTGCAACTGATATTCTACTGCCAAGCTACTATATCATTCATAATAATAATAATAAAAACCTATGTATTGACAAAGATACCTCCCTCACTGGTTGCAATCCCTTTGAACTACATTGTGGCAACAGATTTGGGGGAAGTGGTTATTGTACAGATTTATTATGCACTTCACACAGTCATTTCAGAGGTTGAAGCTACTTTTCATTACCCACAGGTAACAGGTTCTGCATGCTCGGATCCCTATGGGATTCGGAAACATCGAATTCTGCTGTTGGTATGCTTATAACTGGAGCGTGTGCAGACCCAGCGCTTTGCTCTTCTGAACATGCGGTCAATTCTGATTTCTGGGGCTCAAGGCTACTATTTATTTCTTCCTGAAAGCTCCTTAGTGGTAGTGATGATGTTGGCCCAATTAACCTCTTGCTGTCTTCTTGGGCTGGGGACTGGGCTGAGACTTCCATGTTGCTTGCCCTGTTTTCATCCAGAAAAGGTTTCTGGTGTGAATTATCCTGGTGCTTCACTTCAGACTTGCTGCTTTCCACTGATACGATTTTAGCACAACTATGAGATGAGCATGAACTGCGAGCTGAAGGGACGGAGTTGTGGTGGTTAGCGAGTTTACTTCCAGATCTTGGAACTGGAATTGGCTTTGAGATGGGGATGTAGTCCACAAAAAGCACTCTATCCTTCTTACGGGGTTCTTCGGGGGAAGCTAACTCCTTCTCAAAAAAATCTGGAAGTTGGGATTTTATTCCTGAAATCAGGCTTCTAGATGAAATAGTACGGTATATGGCCAGCGTTGGATTCTCTCCACATACCATAAGGCCTTCTTTCTGACGCTGAGACATGTTTGTTGAAATACTCCTTTCAGGGACCATATGTCTGCTGAAAGTTTTTGTGACACTTCCACTCATCTTCTGAACAATCTCTTTCTGAGAACTTGTGAAGATATCATCACATGGTGTTTTCTTCACAGATAAAATCTGAACAGCGATGCGTTTTGGTTTCCCAGACAGGGCTAGCTTTTTCTTCCTCTTTGTAGTTTCATTGGGGGGAGAATTTTGTTTACTTCTGGTGATTGCAGTGGATTCATTATAGTTATTTCGTAGGACCGGGTTTAGTTGCATACATATTTCACCACTCCTATTCACACCATAAAACGCTCCATCCCCATACATAGAAAGACATGTATTCAATGCATGCTTCTTTACATACCCTTCATTGTGGCAATAGACGGGAAATGATTCACTTGACTTCTAGAGAAAGGAGGAGAGAAATGTTAAAACCTTTCACACCAACAAAACTGATATATTCATACATATGTAAGGGGAAAATCGTACTGTCACCTAAACTTTTAACTTCTGTTTCCTAGAATTATATAAACACAGAAAACTGCCTTATACTAAATTTGAATATTAGTCCATTTAGCCCAGTATGGTTTACACTGACCAGCAACAAATCTCCAGGATTTTAGGCAGAACTCTCTTGGAGCGCTCCGTTGGAGATGCTAGGGATTAGACCTGGGCCTTCTGCACAAATATGCTCTGCCTAGCTCAGTGGCAGAGCTCATTCTTTGCTTGCCTGGGGTTCAGTTCAGTCCCTGAAAGTCCTGGCACCTGTCCCAGACATTACAGCAGAATAAGAGAAAGACCTTTATTAAAGCGGAGTACAGTACAGGTGCAACAGCAGAAAAGGGTTAACTCAATCCCAAAGCTCCTACAAACAGGATGGATGAGTTAACCGAGTTAGGAGCCAGGCTAGAATCCCAAAGTCCAAGACCAGGGCATGAAGTTCACAACCATATGAGAGCAGCGAAGGTGTCCCAGCAAGTTCTCCTGCCCACCTGGCAAGCTTTATTAGCTTGGTGAGAATGTCTAGCTTGTAGGCACGCACACTGCTGGGGCAAGTGCGTCTGTTCTCACCAGCAGAGGCATTGTCTGACCCTGGGAGTGCTTATTAGACCTGTGCCCGCTAAATCCAGTTCAGCCACCGCAAGTCATAGCTCTGAGGTCTCTCCAGCCACCAACAGCACAGGGTAGGAAGCAGCTAGAGCTCCTGTTCCAGTATTGTTGTCTGACAGGGAAGAGCTTTCTTCAGAAAGGCTTTGCTCTACTGTCTCAATCCCCCCTCCCCATTCCTCCAGTCTGCCATCCCAGATCTGAACCCAAAGGCACTAAGTGACTCATGACATGAACATATCCAGGTAGGGATAGGAAGGACCCTTGTCTGAAACTCTGGAGAGCTGCTGCCAGTCAGTGTAGAGAATACTGGATTAGATGGACCAGTGATCTAACATACTGAGCCATACTAAAGCAGTTTCCTTTGTGCATGACCCATTCTTCAAAGAGCTCAGACTAGTATTTCAGTTTCACGACGACCCCATGAGATGGGCAAGGCTGTGAGATAATGACTTGCTTTATAGATAAGCAGCAATTTGACTGAAACGAGATTTCCCATATACAAGCTCAGCATTCTCAGGCACTGTATGACGCTGGCCCCATTTCTGTATTTGTAGTATTAGTAAAATCCAATCTATATGCTTTGAAAACAGATGAAGTCATTTGTGGGGGGGGGGTAGTACTTTGTAAACAAAGTCTTCTGATTGCAATGAGGGTTTAATTCAGCAGTAAATCATGCAGAAATGCATTTCCCCGTATTTTGTGACACATTTCACTCAGGTCCCATAAAAAGATTACATCTGTGGGCTTAGATGTCAGTTAAGCCAGTTGCTAAAGGTCATGTGAATATGGTCAAGATAACATATAACATGGCAAGAATGTAAAAAAATTGTATATTACCATCAGCATTAGTTGAACAGAATGCTGATTAGCTGCTATCCAATGAGAAATGGGACTTTCTGTGTGGTGTTTGTCCTACTCAGAATAGGCCTACTGAGGTTAGAAACATGACTTAGTTCATTAATTTCAATTGTCCATGCTTAGCAGTAGTTGGTTGAATACACTTCCCCATTAAAAAAAAAAAGAGTTTTAAAATATACAACAAAAAATGTCTTCTTTTGGTCCTTCAAATAGGAATAACAGGGATAGTTGCACTGTGAAGTCTATTGGTTTATGATGTATTTTAGCAGCCTCTTGCCTAAGACAGCTACTGATTTAACTGATATATTAAGCCACGGGGATTTCCATTTTTGTCAACCAGTTCTTCATAAAGAATTCTCTTACATTCTGTAATTAGCAATGAGAATTCTTTCAAACCATGTAACCTGTTTTTCCAGTGGATATCTTAACATTGAGATCAGAATGGGAAATTCTTAAGGTAACTACTTTCTTAACCTATAGAATTTTTTAAAAAAACCATTAAACAGGTGGTAGTGGTAGTGGTGGGGAGATGATATTACCGGTAAACTGTCACATTTTGGCCTTGAACTGCCAGCTCTGATCACTTTGGCATTTGGTTTTTCTATTTCATCCTCAATGCACAGAGGTACAGAAACCTTCTTCTTTTTCAGTACTGCATCCTCAAAGTGGCTAAAAGTCTTAATATTTTTTTCCTCATTGGTGAAATCATATTTCCAAAGAGCGTCTCTGCATTTAAAAAAAAAAGTGATAGTAATAAGTGGTCACCAAACAATTCAATAAGCAATATTACTGGATATTGCTAGTCCCAACCCTGATATTACATTCTTCAAAAGTAATGTGTTATCAGCCCAGTCCTGTGGAACACTCTGCCAGTGAGTGCCTTCTGTGCCCAATTTTAAAAATCTGCTAAAAACTTTTCTATTCTGTCAGGCCTATGCAGGCAGTTAAGAATACATTCCCACAATGGTTTACTGATGTTTGTTTCTCTTTCCTTTTATCTTTTAACTAGTTTTTTTAAAAAACTTTTTATGATTTTATTGTTTGGTTTTACGTTTTTATATTGTTGTAAACCACTGTGATATATTTTTTTATGATACAGTGGTATATAAATGTCTGTATGTATGAATGTATGTGTTCAGATAATGCCTTTTGCAAGAGCACCAGATCAATTATTCACCTGGTATGCTTCAAAGCCAGTAGTAATACTCCTATTAACAACAACATGCTTTTTCAATGTGTCAAGCACCTTGCACATGTTAATCTCAGTCATTCTTACAACAACCCTAGGTCACTGTCATTGTCCTCCTATTGCATAGCAGTTCAGCTGCCATGGCTGAGCTGTAATTTAACTAGGGAATCTCCTACATCTACAGCTCTCCCACATTTCATTAAATATACTCTCATTTTTTCCATAGGTTCTGGTGCATCCAAGAAACAATGAACATAAAGCAGTTGCCTTGTCTTCTTGTTTGCATCAGAAAAATTGTCGTGAACGCAACTCAGGGTCTGAGGGAGAAACCAAAGCAATAGTACCGGTTTTCAGAAAGACTTTATTACCGTAATTCCATCTATTCAAGTGCTCCCGATTTTATAGCTCATTCACACATACTCTGCAGGGATATAGCTGCCAAAGACAGCTGCTCTGTCTAATCAGATGGCCAGTTCAACTTTACTGGGTGAGTCTGGGTTCTAGTATTACTGGAGAAGAAGAAAGCTGCTCCCTACCTACTTTCTATCCACGCTATGAATAATTGTAAAAGATTTTGTCATATTCCCAATTTTACTTGCCTTTTTATTTTAGCTACAAAACCCCAAACCTCACCCTGCAGTCCTTCAGTATAGTCCAACAGACATCAAAAGCCACATAAAATAATATAGTAAAGGTATTCTTGATCCTGTCAAGGAAAATAATATAGTAAAGGTATTCTTGATCCTTGATCTGTCAAACAGATCAAAAAAAAAAGTGCCCTGTAAGCCTCATAAAAGGGAGGGGCAATTATATTGGAGTTTCATATGCCCCATGGATTCCACATTCTTGGGCAAACAGGAGCATTTTTCGTACTCAAGCTGTGGCACTTTGATAGGCTCTGAACAATTTCATATATGTTAGTAGGAAATAAAAGTGAGATTGCCAAAGTGCTCTTTTGTAAGTATATCTGTTATATTTTGTCATAAGTTTTATTTATTTTCTGACAGAGTATTATTTTCTTGGAATCAAAAGGGAGGAAAAAGACTTCTTAGCTTAGCTTTCAACATATAATTGAAGGAAATTTATTCTATAAAATAGAAATTTATTCTATGGACCGTGGACTATAAAACAAAGACATGTAAAGACTCACAAATATTATTAGAGTCAGAGAAGGCATAAAAAGAACAAAGTATTTATAGAAAAATGTTCTATATTTGTTACATATTAGGACCATAAGGTACAGGATAAAATACAATAATATGATGTATTGGTTGTTGTGTTAAATGAATAGTTATCTATTCATTTATATATATTATTTATATATATTAAATATATTATCTAAATATATTTTGAAATAATGATACTGTATCAAAATAGTATTTACTGATTTTTATTCAATTGTATTTATGGGAATTTGTTGACTTTGCATTTTATGTGTCCCACTAGTAATAAACAAAACCACTAGCTCTACACACACACACACACACACACTAACACATTTCTTATGGCAGGGCATCAGGAGAGAGATAGGGAGGAGAGCAATATAAAACTCCTACAAATGACGGTCCTCTCCCTGCTACTTTATATAACCTTCTATTCTATTTCTGAAATTTTGAGGATCGTGCCCACACTAATTTTAGCCAAAATTACACCACCCAAGCACAAAAGGGGGAGGTATGGGCAGAATCTGGAGAATCCCAAGGAAGGCACAAGTAAAAATATATATCAGTATCAATAAATCACTGCTCACCCACCCACCTGCACTGGCCTCCTGCCTCTGTCTCCCTCCTCTTTGCCTTCCAATGCTGTTGCAATGGTCCAGTGGTCCACAGTGCCATCTGTCTGTGGCCAAGCACACTACAGCATTGTGACACCCTTGCATTTTTATTATATAATAAATTATATGAGCTTTCATTTATAAAAAGTAAGCCTCTAGCCCTACTAGAAGGAACATTATAAAGCAAAATATGCAATTTCTGTGAGCTAGTCTGGTTGTTCCTGCCTTTCAGTGTTTTTAGCCAGTGAGTGAAGTCAGAACTATGATTGATGAGAGATATTTGGACACAAGTCCATAAGAATCCTTGTCCCCCCCCCGTTGGGACAGAACACTGGATGTTGGGAGCAGCTTTATTCTTTTACTGGGCAATTATTATTATTATTTATTGAATTTATTTACTGTCCTGTAACCGGAGGTCTCAGGGCGGTTCACTGAATAAAATCAAAATATAAAACCCCATAATCAAAATAAAAGTAACAAATCATTAACCCCCTCAAAAACGCCCCATTTTAAAAGGGCATAGGAAAATACTGACTCCTCTGCATTCCAGTCTCCTTCTCTCCTGTGGCTACAGGCCTAAGACAACTCCTCTTAGGAATCAATCCCCTGTGTAGTTGAACACAAGTAGGACTTGTGCATTGGTAAAACATGCAGTAGTCAGGCTAGATTAAGATTGGCTGAAGCCTTGAATTTGCAAGCCTAATTTGCAGGGGTATCCCCCCCAAATGGACCTTTATATATACATTTATATATACATCACTTTGGTTAAAGAAACCAAAATTTGATGCCTGATACAAGCACCATATCCTCCTTTGCAGCCATTTTATGCCTCCTTCTACATCTTCTCAACAGCCATGTGAGGGCGGTTAGGCTAAGAGTTGGTGATTGACCCAAGCAAAAATGAAAAGGGATTGTGAAATATGAAACGGCACCTGCTCAGAATATGCTCTTTTTATCCAAGTTGTCAAAGCGCTTTTTTATTGTGTTTTGGTGAGAGCTGTGAAACTGCACGTGCTTTTTTTTTGTAGTCCCTGAAAGCTTACATAGTAGTACATTTGTTACATCGATTAATATTTTCTGGCACCATATTTCATGCATTCCTTCTTGGGAGAAGGGGGCCGCTATTTGGGAACCGCACAAGGGCCCCCAATTTGGTTTTAATTTGGTGTTGCAGCTCATACAATAAAGATGTGACTAAAAATAAAGAAATCAGATCAGGTTATAGCTAACTTGTGGCAGCCCAGATGTCGCTGGGCTTGAACTAGCATCAGCCACAGCCGGCATGCCCCATTGTCAGGCAAGATGGGAGCTGTCGTGCAATAACATCTGTAGGGCCATAGCTTAGCCACCACTGAGTTAAATGCTATGCTAATACATTATAACAAGAAATCTATGTGCACTATTATTCCTGATTATGAATAGTTACCTTTTGTTCAAGTTATCTTGTAACAAATGGACATTTGTACAGGATTTGACTTTACCCTTTCTCTTCAGTTCCTGATCAACTCCATGTTTGGCTTCATCATAAACACCTGAAAAGACAATGAAATTTATTACATCTCACAAATACAGTGGCATAGACATGATAAAAGTGGCTTTTCACAGAGAACACTCATAGTAGCTTAAATTAAATAATAGCTTGAAGTTAGATAAAGTCGAGAATATGAGGGTGCAGGGTAGCACCGCTGTGGTTCCGTGGTTGGTCTGAGAGCTGATTCAGATATGAAAGCTCAGCATGGAGCCTCTATCATTTATAAGTTGCTTATAAGCTAGCCACAAAGAGAACCTCCATACCTGCCCTAAACTACGGTTTTTCAATGAAATTATAAGCATCTGGTTTATTTTCATCATAATTACCTATAAATCAAAATATAACTAGGTCAATACATTCTAACAAATATTTTATTTTGTACTCAAAAGGTTAGGAAATTTGTTTTAAGAAGTGCACGAGATGTACCGAATAATATATGCAGAAATAAATCTTCGTCTGCTCTCCCAGTTTAGGCAAATGCCGCTGGTTCAAAAACCATCGCTAGTTTTCCCAGCCTTTGGGGGCGAAACTCAACAATTGGACTATGACTTTTTCAGTGATGGTCTGTTTTTCACTGAGATCGTTCTTCCAAAGTGCTATGTAATGGCTACTATGGTTTTTGTTAGTCATTTTTATTATTTATTTTTCTCCAACCTTTTCCCACAACAGCAGTTGTCCGTCCATCCTCACGACTGGTTCCTGTAAATACACTCCTGTGATAATCATCCATGCCACTCAGAGATTTCCTTTCATCCTGGTTGTTGGGAAACATTTTTTTGTGCATATGTCAAAGCAGTTATACGGACTTACAGCAATTATCCTATGCAGGCAATATCACTTTGGGCTACAATTAAATGATATAGAGCCATATGAAGACAACATGTCTTTGATATAATTGACTCAAATTGCAAATGTTCTTTTAATACTTTGAGTTAGGTTTTATCATGTCACATGCAAGATTGTCCCATATCAATTTACACAAGAACTAGTCACATTTCTTCTGTATTCAAAATGCCTCTGTAGTCAACATAAGGCTATATTTTGAGTGGTGTCTCAGCACTAAAGTGTAGGGGATAGAGTGTTAAACTAGGAATTGGGAGACCAAGATTCGAATTCCTACTCAGCCATGAAGGTCACTTGGTGACCTTGGGCCAGTCATTGCCTCTCAGCATAACTTCCCTCACAGGGATGTTGAGAGGATAAAATGTGAAGGAAGGGGAACCACGTATTGAACACATTAATATATTGTAAAACATGCAGGTTTTTAGATCCTCTTTGATCCTAAAACAGAGGATCCTATAAACAGGATTGTATTGCTAAGGATGATTTCATAGGAAAAATAGTGTGTGGCTCTAAATGTAATTTGTAATTACAAAAATTACTACTTATGCAAGTATTATAATTATACTTATATTTGTTAAATAAATATTCAAGAAAGCCTTTGCTATTTCTTTCACTATTCTGATTTCCCCCCTTGAGGCTTATTTGTCCCATTTATATAATCTGCCATTCTAAATTGCATCCCACATAAGAGGGACAGTGTTGTTTAGTTTAACATTTAATGATTTTTATCTAAAATAATCTTTTTTAAAAGTAGTTGGGATTAGCAGGCAACCAGAATTATCGACACTATCCTCCCCAAGGAGAACATTCCTTTCTTCTGCAGACTATTATGGGAACATTTGGCAGTAACACAGAACTGGTGTATTACGCAACACTGTGCATCACTGTTAAAACGATCCAGGCTGCTTGAGACTGTCAAAGCAATGCAAATTTCCTCCATCAGTGGTACAGGGTTGCCATCCAATCTAATTGGTTTCCTCTTTAATACATCATGTAAACATACATTTTGACCAAAAATAACAATGTCTAACTAACCACCACAACCACCGATTAATTTTTCAGCAAATAAGAACCAGTTGACCCATATACCATACAAGTGTGCTAGATCGTTCAATAAATTATTTTATAGAAACAGCAAGAAAACGCTTGGAAGCATGGCTCACCTCTGACATTCTCTCAGGTCTTTTCTGAACTTCTGTGGCGGAATGAGCAGATTTAAGCCTTTGTTTTAGTTTCAGGAGCGTGAAACCTCCATCTAGACCCTCCATGTTCACTGAAAAAACATAAAAATGTGAATAAATCACATTTTTGATGTCGTCTCTAATGTTATTGGTCACCCACCGAACTCAAGCCCAGCTCTGGCTCTTCTGTCGCTAGACACAGATCTAAATTCTCTCCCCTCATACGAAAAAAGGAACTCACTGCCATGCTGTTTACTGCTGCCTGTTTAGAGATTGGCTCCCATTGTAAGGACTGCAAAGGACAATTTCCGACAGGATGGCTAGAAAATGTTTGGGATTTCTGGCTCTTTCTGGGCACCTAATGCAGCATGGAAGGGTTATTAGAGGTCAAACTGGACATGATCATTTCAATAATGTGTGATCACCGTGTAAATAGAAGTGATGTTAATGTAAGACCACTGCTCATGCTTCCTTATGGAGGGGTTATGTCACAGATAGTTAAACCCTTGACAATGTGTGCAATGTTTCAGTTATTTTACAGTGTCCGCACTCAACTTTTATTTTTATATGTAGTTGATATATGCATGTAACACTGTACAGGCTTTGTTGGAACTAACCGATGCTATTTTACTGCAAATTAAAAAATATGTATTCTATTAAAAATCAAATTGTACACCACTGAAGTCCACTGGGATAATTCAGAGTTTGTCTTCAATGGGCAGAATTTGATGAATGCAGTGCAAGCATCAAGTACACATCTCTGCATGCCTTAAAATACATCTGGAATGGTCAGACGGATCATCAGATTTAAGGCAATCCCATATCCTATATTATACTGCATACTAATACTGACCACATTCTCCTAGTGTGGATCCTTCTGGAGTCAAAATGGCGCCATCAACACAGAAGAGGAAGGTACCATCAGGCTTGGGGGAACCCTAGTTGCAGAAGTATTTTTAAAAATGGGGGGGAGGGGGTGGAATGTTCCAAACCAATTCCCTGCTTTAAATAAAAACAGCAAACATACCTCTCTGATTAGTTGGTTTATGTTTCAGGTAGCTTGGAGCACTAAATAGCCTCACAACAGGTTTTCCAGAGTGATCCTTCCTTCGTGTTGACTGAGATTGGGGCCTAACAGTAATACAATAACAACAGCTGTAAACTACGGGAAACATTATATGGCTGGATACGGTTAAATTGCTTGCGAAAGGCAGCAGAAAAGAATGTCAGCATTTTGTCAACTTTAAAGAGATTATTTTAATTGACATGTTGGTTTTCACGGGATTACTTTTATTTACACACTAGTTTATTTCTTAAATGTTATAGTCCGTTCTTTCAACATAAAGTTCTTTTTTAAAGAATTAAATTATTTTAAAATAAATTTCAGGACAGATTTCAACAAAATCATAAAGCAGTGAACAAAACAACCCAAGTGAAACAAAACAACGTTGTGGGTGGGGGCAGCCATGCAATCCTTGAAGCCGGAGACGTGAAGTAGTTGGACAGGGTCACACTGGGTTCTTATTCACTCAATTTATGTCCCATTCTTCCTCCAACAAACTCAAAGCACCAAACCTGGTTCTCCCCCTTTTGTTTCCCCCCAGCTCCCTGTGAGGTAGCTTAGGCCCAAAGCTTAGGCCCACATCTCTTACTTTTGGAATACATAAAGGTAAAGGGACCCCTGACCATTAGGTCCAGTCGTGACCGACTCTGGGGTTGTGGCACTCATCTAGCTTTATTGGCCAAGGGAGCCGGCGTACAGCTTCTGGGTCATGTGGTCAGCATGACTAAGCTGCTTCTGGCGAACCAGAGCAGTGCACGGAAATGCCGTTTACCTTCCCGCCGGAGCGGTACCTATTTATCTACTTGCACTTTGACGTGCTTTTGAACTGCTAGGTTGGCAGGAACAGGGGCCGAGCAACGGGAGCTCACCCCGTCGTGGGGATTCGAACCTCCGACCTTCTGATCGGCAAGCCCTAGGCTCTGTGGTTTAACCCACAGCGCCACCCATATTACATACATACGCAATGAATATGTTCCTGCAAGATAAGGGTTAGTGTAACCCTCAGCAGAAAGGTGGAAGGCATTTGTTCCACAGAAATGTTTGTTTGTTCTGTACAAACTCAACAGACCTGCCACGCTAGTAAGCTTTCATTGTGCTTGCAGCATATGGGGGAACTGGGCTGAATCCTCCACTTGTTTGCTAGTTTATTGTTGTTGGCCAAGGTCCTTGCATTGGAAGACAAAAATGAGTGAAGGATTGGACACAACATGACAAGTCTCCCTCTGCACCAAAACACTGATAAATAAATTCATCCTATTTATTGTAAAAACAACAACAACCAAACCCTCCGAGCGGTTTATGAAAAGATTGAAGCAACAAAATTATTAGTAAAAACAGCAATTTAAAGCATTCAAATAATAATTAAAATAAGCGATAAGCTAAACAAAAAATTAAAACACATGTAAAATATTCTACATATCTGAGTAGGCTTGTCTATACAAAAATGTTTTTAAAAGGCACCAAAAAGGGTACAGTGGAGGCATCTGCCTGATGTTAATAGGCAGGGAATTCTAAAGTGTAGGTGCTACCACACAAAATGACTGGTTTCTTACAAATGCAGAGCAAGTATTGTGTGGCACCTGTAACAGTCCCAGTTCCACAGACTGAAGCGGTCCAGTGTAAATATATGGGATAAGGTGAAACCACTGGTAAACTGGTCCCAAGTTGTTAAGGGGTTTATATACTAATTGTATTGTCTTGAACTTGATCTGGTATCAGATTGGCAACCAGTGCAGGTCTGTGAGCACAGGGGTCACATGCTGACAAGGTCTTACTCCCATAAGTAATCATTACCCAAATCAATCATTTTATTTGTATGCCTCCTTTCCGAACTTATAACCATGCTCAAGGTGCCTTACAACTTTGTAGGAATTAAAGAACTACAAACATAACAAAAGTAGTCATAAAGAAAACATCAAAAAGTACACAACCAAATGTGGAACCATTTCCACATATAAAAATGTGATACAAAATAAAGATGCGAATAATTAACAGCAACAAGTCCCACCCCCAACAAACAATACCCCAGCCCAAGATTCTGTTCAGCAACCTCAGCTTTTGTAGCTGGAGTCAGTCAGTGTCCTGCCCTCCCAGGCCAGGTGGGAAAAGGCCTGCAAGGCAGGGAGCAGCTCTTCCAAGACTCACATCCAAATAGATTTGATTTTTATCCATTCTTTTATTAGACACAAATTTAAACATAAAACCTATCCTGTACGTGCTGCAAATTGTATACATACATTTATTCATAAGGATTATGTCCACAAAGGATTCTAAATTAAGCAAGGAATATGAATACATACCTCTTTCTAAATAAGAACCATTTTTTTTAATGATGAGAAACTACACTAAATCATAAAGAACCACCTTATGTGTTCACCTTACTTACTAGTGTATCAGACCAGTCCTCAGGGTTCAGGGAGCAATACAAAGCATTCTGTGGAGTCAACTATAGTATGAAGATAGTTCAAGCAGATGGACTTAACTACCAAAAATAAACACCGGTATGAACTTAAGGTGTGGGTGGGTGTCTCACCTTTGTGACTGCTGAACTGCGCTCTGATCATCTTGAATAACATGCTGAGTGGATGGAGTTACAGAAATACTTGATTTTACAGATCGAGACAATTCATAATTCAGATTCAAGTCAAATGTCAGGGGAGTTCTCACACACGGGTTTACCTGTACTCTCCCCAGCTTTCGGCACTGTTAATAAAAAAGATACAGCATTCACTGATATAGTGTTTCATGCTTTTCACTAAGAGCAGAAAGTTCCAGGGCAGCTTTATGGAATGGTTTGTTTGAGAGCAATGGCATTTTAAGATCTGTTTGTTTACTTTTATACAGGGTGAGCGGGTAGTTAGCAGGTAGGCCCTTCTTCAAGGACTCCCACCAAATGAGGTGTGTGTGTGGGGGGGGGGTTATAAGTGAAATTTGAAACCCTGGTTGTGGAATGTACGGCCAGATTGGTTTGCCTGGGCCTTAATGTCCCATTGCCACGATTTTATTATTTTCCTATAGCGCTTAAATGTTATTCTTTGCTCTTTGTATTTTATCTGAATTTGGAGTTTGTTTGAACGCTGCTTCAAATTTTATTACTTTATATTAATGTTAGTTTTAACCTGTTTGTTTTTTATCATGTAAACTTGGGCACAACTCCTACTGCAGAAGAATACAGATATGTACAAGTGTAAGCCCTCCTTGCATGATGTTCCGATGTGGGTCTTCTGGAAAATGTTGAATTGGAAAACCAGGGGAATTTGCCTTGGAAAATTTTCAGTCCGCACTGGAAATTTTTCTGATGCCATAGAGAGTGGCTTAATTTAGGTTGTTTACTTTACTTGTATGTAGCAAACAAAGCTAAAAACTTTTTGGAGGGGCAAAGGTTGCCTAATATTTTATTTGCAATTGTCATCCATCTGTTGTTTCCAGTAAGCCTAGGAATCAGATTCTTTTCAATGGAAAAAGAAAGCGCTGGGAAATATTCTGCTCCACATCACTATACTCCATACCCTCTTTTTGTGACAGGAACACTGTATGTGCATAAAGGCATACAGATGTACAAATATACATGGAGTTCTAAGGGACCACATACAAGAGTTGCTCTTACGACTTTCCCCATGTAGAACCTGCATACTAGGGACTTAGTCTTGGAAACCTAATGAATAATCCATTCACTAGGGTATCTCTATCAATCAAAATGGAAAACTACATTATATGAAAAGCTAAAAGACGGGGTTTTTGCCACAAGCACTGATAGCCACAGGTTACAAGAAAGTGCAACATTTCGCCAACGAGTCTGGGATGTAGAATTTCAGTGTCATGTGAGTGAGATGAATAAACACCCAGAAATCAAAGACAATGGGAGAAGTTTTACCCCAGCAATATATCTGTCAAAATTACAAATATCTAAATATAGATGTTCGTTTACCCTTTCTAGATTCAGTGTGCTGCCATCTGCCTTATTGTAGGGCAGATATGTGGGTAAACTGTTTGCAGAGTGAGTCTGCCCCTGTGGCCTGATAGAGGTAGAAGCCATCTCTCATGTCTTGCTATGATGTCGTTTTTATGAGGATATACGCTCGGTCTTTATCACCCCTGTTATACAGAAAATTCCAAGTGGGTCTGAATCTCAATGCTTAAAATCCCTGTTAGAGGATAAAACCCTACTGGATCCCTGGATTCACTAGGGTTTGGTTGCAACTGACAGTTATACCACAAGAAACATATTTCAAATATACACTTTTTGAAGGTTACATGTCTTCCAACCACTAGGTAATCCTAACCAATTTGGCTTCAGTTTACTTATTTTTAATCTACAAAACCATCTAAAATTAATATCCAGCTTTGCTAATATAAATACTGTCATGTTTTTCATTGCTTCTGCTCTTTGCCTAACAAAGGCACTGTGTTTTGCTTAAGGTTAGAGGCAGGTCTGCATAATTGCTAGCTTTGGTGTTTCCAAAAGTAGGGGTCAAACATTTGCCAAAGAATCTTGCATGTAGCCTGTGTAGCCTGCCGTATCTAGCTGAGAGTTATTTAGTCAAGTTTGCAATATCCATTTTGGGACTTTGTCTAAATGCATACTGACATGAAGCCATTTTTGTTGTTGTTGTTCTATTTGTTTTGTTTTCGTTTTAATTCTCTCTGCCTGTTCCCTACTACAGTACATAACATCTAGCCTGGAGTTCAAGAGAACTTGAAAGCTTGTTCCCTATTCTACAACGGTTTGGTTGACCCTAATAAAGATATTGCCCAACTGTAGATTTTGATATATTTCAAAACAAAGTCATAACTGTTCCCGTGGCTTATATTATACGTACCTCAATTAGCTCATATTTGCTAAGTCTTTTCTTCTCATATTGCTTCATAACATCGAGTTTTACCAGTACTCTCTGGACCATGTTTATTCTTCATTCCCTAGGGCAAAGTTCTTTTTTTCTGAAGAAAGAAAGAAAAAGAAAGAAAGAAAGAAAGAAAGAAAGAAAGAAAGGGAAAAAGTAGCAAGAATGAATCTGCTGCTATTGCTTGGCAGAGATTGGGAGTGGTGCACAACCTTTGTAACAACGTAAAAATGTCATTCAAAGATGGGGAAAATAGGGACCAGAACAGGAAGTGTTTAAGCTTTTAAATAAATAAATATCTGCTTATGTTACATGTTTTCCTTTTTGCTCACAGTTGCATAGAAACTGTTTGATCTGCAGGATTGATCTGAAAGTTTTTCCTTGTTCTATTCATGAATGGTTTGCTTAGAGGTAAGTCTGTGTTCACCGGGGGAATTACTCCTAAATTCTCATAAGACTTCAGCCTTAAAACTGCTATTGCAGCCCTGCCCTGACTGGTCAAAGGAGCAGCAACACAACAAGAAGTGTGAAACAGCCAGATTGACCAATGTTTTGGCTTTTAAAAAATCTACACACTGTCTGCTATGAAAGTCACAGAGAAAATGGTGGCCTTTGTTATGCAGAATACGAGAAATTTAATCTGCTTTTCCCCAGTTTTACTGAAAGCTTCTCTTACAGAATAAGTCTATTTTTTATTCATATTCCTCTCGGAGTTCAGGATTTCATTGTATTTAGCAAAAAGAAAAGAAAAGCTGAATCAGTATGTTTTACACATATTTCAATTAAAGTACAGTGGTACCTTGGGTTACAGATGCTTCAGGTTGCAGACTCCACTAACCTAGAAATAGTACCTCGGGTTAAGAACTTTGCTTCAGGATGAGAACAGAAATTGTGTGGCAGCGGGAGGCCCCATTAGCTAAAGTGGTACCTCAGGCTAAGAACAGTTTCAGGTTAAGAACGGACCTCCAGAATGAATTAAGTTCTTAACCCGAGGTACCGCTGTAACCTATTTTGAAATAACACACAATTTTTTCCTGATAAGAGCAAAATGTTTTCAACTGATATTACTAAATAAAATGCTTAGATTTACAGTGGTACAGACTGAGAGATGAGTTTGAAACATCACTCAACGATCCCATAAACTCAGTGACTCTTGACTGTAAAAGAGCAATGATTAGCAGGAGTATAGAAACCAATCTGATAAGATCTTCCCCCAATCCTATACTAACTGCCTGCATATACTGTAACTAAAAAAGGTAAAGAAAGGTAAAGGTACCCCTGCCCGTACGGGCCAGTCGTGTCCAACTCTAGGGTTGTGTGCCCATCTTACTTAAGAGGCCGGGGGCCAGCGCTGTCCGGAGACACTTCCGGGTCACGTGGCCAGCGTGACGGAGCTGCTCTGGTGAGCCAGCACCAGCGCAGCACACGGAAACGCCGTTTACCTTCCCGCTATAAAGCGGTACCTATTTATCGACTTGCACTTAAGGGTGCTTTCGAACTGCTAGGTGGGCAGGAGCTGGGACCGAACGATGGGAGCTCACCCCGCCGCGGGGATTTGAACCGCCAACCATGCGATCGGCAAGCCCTAGGTGTTGAGGTTTTACCCACAGCGCCACCCACGTCCCTGTAACTAAAGAGATTGCCAAATACAGGTGAAGAAACTAAATTATCTGGATATCCTTCTGGAAAATATGTGTTTCTTTTTGTTTCCCCTCTTTTCAGCTGCAGGTAATGTCACTGTGTGTGTGTCTCTGTGTGAAAGAGAACAAAAGACTTGGGCCATCTTGAAACTGGACATGAAAAAGGTAGAGACTTGGCTTGCCATCTACTGTGAATCAAGTCATACAGCATTTGGGAGACCCCTAGAAATCTAATGGGGGAAGCAAGATATATTGGAATATATTGTTGTGAGACTTCCTTCTCAGCCTAGATGTATACTGTAAGGTAAAGGTAAAGGGACCCCTGACCATTAGGTCCAGTTGTGACCGACTCTGCGGTTGCGGTGCTCGTCTCGCTTTCTTGACCGAGGGAGCCGGTGTACAGCTTCCAGGTCATGTGGCCAGCATGACTAAGCCACTTCTGGCGAACCAGAGCAGCACACGGAAACGCCGTTTACCTTCTTGCTGGAGCTGTACCTATTTATCTGCTTGCACTTTGATATGCTTTCGAACTGCTAGGTTGGCAGTAAGATGTATACTGTACATATCAGTAAATAAAACTTACATCACAGGACCTTTACCACTCTACAATGGCCTTCAGTCCAAGGCCACCAAACTCAAGGCTCATGTTCAGAGGATGCCTGAAACCTCTCACTGCTTAATAATTGGGACACATGTAATAAAATGTTTAAACAGACTAAAGCTGCTTCCTAATGCTTATTCTTGCTGCTAAGCCTGTTGTTTCCCGTGATATAATACAAGTCGTTGTCCACTTGTCCATTGAATCTTTCAAGAAAAAAGCAGATTGGCAAGGCCCGAGGTTCAAACCTAAAAGGACTCTGAAATTGGTTCTTTTTAATACCTACATCATTAAGAAACAGAAAGGCTGCAAACAATCTCTGCTTTCTCAAGGTGATCTTCATTCCAGAGGCTCATAGGATTTGCGGACCAGATAACATGTTAGCCTCTTGGGCATCTATTCCAGTTCTCCAGTGTGAGAAATTCCAGTAGTAGAGACTGGTGAAAAACAAGAACCAAAAAAGAAAAGAAAAAGAAAGTACCACACCAAGTATGTGAATAGAGTGAGATGCAAGGAGCCTAAGGCACTGAATTCTTCCTTGACTTTTAAGGTCATTCATATGCAGAGTCAAGAAAGATTCCTTGAAGCTCAAATTCCTTTGATCCTCAGTGCCTTGAGGCCAGGCCAAGATCAAAGGCCATGTTGGCCTTGCAAGTTAGGAGAACATTCTCCGAAGAAAGGAAATGCCCCAGGAATCTATGGAGCAAGGTGCAACAGAATCAAGAGGGGATTCTTTACCTGCTGTGCCTCCATATAGGCCTTCTGTGACAAACCCCCAAGTGTTCTCTGAAGGTTATATTCTAATAGAACCTCTCTACATCCATTATGTCATCATCATTTGTGACTAGCCCAGCTTCAGAAGAAGCACGCTTCCATTCTAACAAATATCACTTGACTAGAAATGAATAGGTTAGAAACTTTTTAACTTTCAGAGTTAATGTTGAATACATTACTTCCAGCAAATGAGCCACCATAGCTGCTAGAGGGCTGTGAAAATTTGTGTCCCAAGCTTTTTAGACCCACCTACCCATGTACTATACGAAACCCAAGTGCTGCATTGGTTGCCAGATGTGAAATATATTGGCATTATTTTCAGTTCTTCTACCCCATTACAAAGCAGAAGTGATTACCATATTTTTCTGTGTATAACACGCCCCTGTGTATAAGACGCCCCCTATTTTTTGGGACTCAAAATTTAAAAAATGCACTATGCACTATCCGTGTATAAGATGACCCCTTATTTTAAACTTCAAAAATTTAGGAAAAAACATAGTCTTAAAAATATGGTATGTTTAGCAAGTTTTTTTTTTACAAAGCTGATCTACAGCCTTTTCCATTGAGATAAATAGGGTGTTAATGCATGCAGCTTGCCAGTAAATAATGTCTATAATAACACAGGACTAAACACATTCAAATACTTCACACACACACACACACACACACACACACGTCTTTTTGTGAACAAAAACCCATGTACACTGTTAGGTTTAAAAATCACATTTGTTTATATTTTGCAGCTATTTACATATGCTTGAAAAGCATTCCAAGTTGCAGTTTCCAACATTAAAATCCCATTGCACCCTTCTGCCTTTCTGGTCACCATTTTAGAAACATGTTAAATCCTTCCCCTGACCCCAGTATGCCCCAACATTCTTTCTAACCTACTAAAGGTATTTATTTTGTTAATGGAAGTAAGCAACAATAAAAACTTTACTATTCAGGTGAATTGTTTTTCTCTGTCCACAACCACTACTGTGGGTAGAACATACACACACACACACACACACACACACACACACACACACAAATGCAATACCCTTCTTGTTAATCTGGTTTTGGAAATACATTCAAGTGGGTTAAATTTAGCCATCAGAAAAGGCAGTAGACTCATGATTGCAAGTGAAAGGAATTAAAATGTTGATTTATACACTTTGCTGTCTGTCTGTCTGTCTGTCTGTCTGTCTCTCTCTCTCTCTCTCTCTCTCTGTGTGTGTGTGTGTGTGTGTGTAAACATCTGCAACAAATGTGGTGAGGTTGCTATGCAACTGCTTGCCAAGGCCATAAGGGATGAGGGTAGCGGGAGGCCAATATAGCTCCTTACCAAGGGCAGAAGGGAGCCTAGGTACCACCTCTGCTTCCATGAGCAGAAGCAGCCCTTCCACTCACAGAAAGGCCTGGACCCAGTTCAGCATTATAAGCAGCTACCAAAGCGCAAACCTGTCATAAAAAGGAAGAAGAAAGGAGGGGGGTGTATAAGTGGAAGAAGTGACCTGTACTCTTTCATTCTGTGTGTTTTATATTGATCAGAGGTGAGACCAGATTCTTCTGTGTTGTCTAGAGCTGGGCACAAAGGGCTGAGAACCTTTGCACTCCCCAGTTTACCTAAATTTTATCAGGGGAAAATGTCACCAGTATCTTAGAATGTTGTCAAGTTGTCTGATAGCTACATTCCATTTCAGCTTTGTCTTAGAAACTGATGTCATTGCCACCTGTCTTGCTATGGCTTCCTCATCTGCTGTGTTGCTGTTTGATGTCCTTCGTAAGTTCTTATCCAATAAGATTGGATTTCATATCCTGGTTATTTTCTGATGACACTTCCCTCATCCTCAGACCAGCTATCAATGTCCTATTCACGCCGCAAAAATCACACTGAATCAAAAAGTCAGTTTCTCCATTTCCTCAAAGGTTGCACAGAGCTGGACTTTTCCATTTTGGGTTGTCATGGCATCAGCTATATCCGGTGGTTCTTTGAGTGTTTGCAGAGACCGATTAATATCTAGTAGTATGGAACACCAGTTGCAGGTATCCTCGCGGAAGAGAAGAACAATGATTGGTTTGAATAAAGAGTTGACTATCTAGAAACACCCTAGCAGAACCAAGGCTGGACAATTTTGGTATGAATACTGCTGAAAACTTGCGCTGGTACAGATAATTAGAGAAAGTTGCCCTGACAAAATGCTTAACTTTTAATTCACTGTTTTCAAACCCTAAAAGATTAGAAACCTAGTCAGCTTAGGGTATGGCTAGGCAAACTAAGACCCGGGGGCCGGATCCGGCCCAATTGCCTTCTAAATCTGGCCTGCGGACGGTCCGGGAATCAGCGTGTTTTTATTTGAGTAGAGTGTGTGCTTCTATTTAAAATGCATTTCTGGGTTATTTGTGGGGCAAAGGAATTTGTTCATTTTTTTATACATTCCGGCCCCCCACAAGGCCTGAGGGACCGGCTGCCTGCTGAAAAAGTTTGCTGACCCCTGGCTTAGGGCATGCTATAAATGCAATATTGTGCTCGCTGCAGTTCTCCAGGCAGTAAGAGTTCCAGGGCTGCAGCATTTACTCTGCTTTCATTACTTTTGGAAGGCAATCTCTAGAGATGTACTGGCACAATATTTCGTTTATTTACAAATACACAGGTTGAGCATAGTTGGAAAAATAGCTCAAACACTCAACAGACAACCAGAGCCCACCATATCAAATCTAGGATTCATACAGAACCCCAACTCATCTTATTTCCTCTTACTTAAACTGCAGTCTATTTTTTTGTTCTCTTTCAGACAGAGATAAGCTGCCCCCATCCCTAGCTTGCCTTCTTAGTTCCCATTGAGACAGGTCGCTGGGATATCAATGCTATCAATATCCTTTTGATAAACTTAAGCGAATGGCCAGGTGTTACCCCAGAAAGGAACTCACACTTCACAGAAATCTGATAGGAAACCCGTAACTTAAAATTACCTTAGAACCAGGCTTCAAGGAGGTGGGAGGGGTTAGGAGAAAGGAGGCAGATTTTTTTTTTTTTAAAGAGCTGTGGGTTTTCCTACACTGACTCATACAGAGTAGAAGTTTCTTAAACTAGAAACAATATGCTGTTCTCAAATTATTGGTAATGTAGGTCACCAACTGCTTCTCTTCCCCCCCTCTCAGTTGATTCATGCAGCCGTGAATTCTGAATAAGATACATTAGGGAAGAAGGACAGTTTTATTCTGCAACTATTAGTAATGAAATCAAGTTAAGCGTGGAACTGGGGCACATGGCCTGATGGAGAATAAGGTAAATCTATCAATATCTTCAAGACAATTGATAAGCCTGAACTATGTGGGGTTGTTTTCCAAATCTTTGTTAGCAGGGTTAAACTACCGTGTATCACAGCTTTTTTTGACTATGCTGTTAATAGACGGGTGTACATATTTTCCACAGCAGTTAAAAATTATTAGCATTTGACTGTTATAAAATTTCAGAGCATGCAATGTTAAGATGTTTTGTGCTTAGCTGGTATAATAGAGATGGTCTTGATCTTCCCATAGGAACCAGTTCTTCCTGTATGACAGGCTTATCCCTTTTTCTATCACCTGCCTCTGTTAAGATACTGCTTTTATTCTTTCCCTTGCTTTATTCTACGTACACACATCTACACTAGAGTTCTTTAGGATATAGACCCCTCCCCTGAAAGATGTGGTGAAGCACGTACTAGTGCTGAAGCATTCTATTTTAAGATTAACTATTATTTAGATAAAGGTTACACGCCCTCTTGCTGTCCCTAGCTATCAGAGACGGTTCCTGTTCTTGTTACCTATCCTGTAGGTAACCTTGTAAATTACTGTTCCTATTTTGTCCCTGGCTTTGCTTATTGGGGATGCCTTGCTTTTTTTCAGGGTTCTGCTCTTCCAACCGGGTTCTCTGCAAGCGAGATTTCTTGTGGAGAGGGTTAGCAGGACTGTTTGTGTCCCTAATCACACATCAGAGAAACATGCGTATCTACAGATGTAGCTTCAGAAACAAGATATCTAGGGATCTTTTATCCAGAGTCATTGCACGTCACTGGGAACACTGCACTGCAACTTTAAATCTGCATTTAATTACAGCACTAAAACAGCATTTGAGAGTATGATAGTTTTATATCCTCACTCCTGAATTACAAAATTCAGTGTGTACGGAATAGTAAAGTGGTTCAAGTAAAATTGTACAAAGAATACTGGTACCCAAACCTAGGCTGCCTAGAGAGCAGCTTACGTTTAACTGCTTGCTATGATAAAAACAGGAATAGAGGTAGGGAATCTTACTGTTGCAGTTGCACCTCCTAATAGCTGGTACAGCAGGATTAGAGGTGAGATGGACACCAACGCTAGAGACAGGATGAACTTTAAACTAAGTTTATTGGTTTATTAAAGGGGTACATAAGGAAATACTGGTATTTTCACTAGGGTCTTAAAGATGCATGTTACTGCCTCCCTTCTCCTGATGTTCACCAGACAAACAAGACAGTGGGTATTAATATTTAGCCCTCATCTTTCTTTGGAAACCCTCACACCTCCCTCATCGACTCCCTTATCCTGAAACTCCTCCAACTGTAAAATTTCAACTGTTAAATCTCAAGCTCCCTCCAATACTTATGAAAATAACCCTGCATGGTGTACTATGGTATTGTCAAACCTACATTTAACTTGGAATCCAAAGAAATGAACTAAAGAACCACTCAACTGCTTCTACAATACCAAAGGAGTTTGGGGATGGGATGATGGGTTGCGGGGAGGTAGAAGTTAAGCCTTGAGTCGCTCTTTCCACCCCAGCCTTGTTGTTGACCTTGTTGATGTGGTCCAAAGAAAAGCAGAGCAATACATTTGGCACCAGCTGGGCTGCAGGAGTTGCTGGAAGGAGATGTGCAAGGTGCCATCCAACCCTCTTAGGGACTCTACTCCAGATTTGTGTAGGGTTTACTCCTTACCCTTTTCTTATCCTGAAGATATGCTGCAAGGTCTCTCCTAGATGGGCTACCTTCCCATCTGCCCCTCACTTCCCTCTACAACATGTGCAAAAAAGCCTTCTTGACCATTGGACCCACTATTTGTCTCATCCACTCAATCTGCTGGAGCCAGTATTCACTTGCAAAGGAAGTTCTTAACTGAGGCCCATCAACTACTCTCACCTGGTTTAGCCAGCCAGTCAAAGTCATTCCTAGGGTGTGGGCACCACTGCATGCTGACAGCTTTTAGGAGCCACAGGTGAAAGCTGAGTGCAGAGTGGGGACCAAAGGTGGACAAACTACCCCAGAAAGGTACGTCCCCCACCAGAGGTACTACCAGTGCTATTTTTCTAGAAAAAGAGGTGCTGGAACCAGTGCTTTTTTCTGGGGGTACTCAAGTGTATGCAGTACCAGCACTTTTCCCCCTGGAAGAAAAGCACTGGCTGGAACTCACCATGAAAGCCTTCCTTGTTCTCTTATAATGGCAACGGTGCCCACCTGGAAGGTGCTGGAACTGAGTTCTGGTGAGTTCTGGCTGGAGAAAAACACCTGGGTACCCTACCCTAACACACCATCCACCCCAAGTTTCAGATTTTCATATACAGTATTCTTCATTCATGTATCCCAATGTTACCTCCTGAGGTTATCTTAAAATAGAAACATCCTTATATAACTATTGTCCAGCAGGATAATACAAGGCACAAATGAATATTCACTGTCCTTAGAAGGTGTCACAAGGCCTAACCTACATTCAGTGTACTTTTGTTAATGAACTTTTGTTAACGATTTTGTACTAATTATAGAGGTAAGTATGGTTGCAGAAATTTATTTCCTATGCCAATTTCACTGCTTCCAGTTGAATAGGTCTTTGTTCAACATTCTGTCATTGATGTTTTATGGCTTTATTTTTCTTTACTCTTTAGGAAATAGTTTAATAGAAAAAGCCCATAATTTATTTTCCTTTGTTTTTATGCTTTTTTTTTTTTTTTTGCAGATGACATCGTTAGAATGATGGTTACAGCTAACATTTTAGTGGTATTATACATACTCTTCTGCAAAATATGCCAAGTCGTCCTTTCTCATCAGTGTTCAGCAGTTACAGAGCAAGTTAAGTATTATGTCTTCTAAGACACTGGGAGATAATGAATTTGTGAAATCTAGTAATTTACGGTATATCAGCTGCCATGTTTCCTATATGCAAGCCTTCAATGGAGCCAGGGTAGGATTTGGCTACTTGGCAATACAGCAGAGTCAGCCATATCTCAGTGCAGATATCGGTCTGAGTGGTTTCTGTAAAGTGGCCAGGCTAATTGAGTGTACCTGACACTCAGTGAAAGGTCTCAGTGAAATGGATAAAAATCCTTTGTCAAATTAAACATCCAAGCTACAAAGCTTATAGACCCATAGCACTTATATTTGTGCAAATGTGGAGATTTGCTCACAGTGCATTCAACCTTTTGAACCAATACTGGTTATTAACTTGGGTTGCTTATGAACGTACCTACCTACAGGGGCCAGTGTGGGTTTTTCTGCTGCAAAACATGCTCTGCTTCCCCCTTCTCTCTGGTATTGACACATCTACCTTTACCCAGGCTTTTAGTTTTCCTTAAAAATATGTGTCTCTGGTTTTTCTTTCTTGGCCAATTTGAATTGTTGTTTTTTTTAAAAAAAATGTGAAACATTGCTCCAGGAAGAAGTGGGGAAGTGGCTTTGAGACTAGTTGGGCTTGTCATAACTGGCAATCTTTCTGTGCAGCTGCTTCTGGAAACAGAGTTGTGTACAAACTATACCTGTAAAGCACATTCGAAACACATTCTTTTCCTCAGTGAATCATGGGCACTGCACTTCTCCTACACCCCACAGAGTTACAATTCCCAGTAAACCTTAGCAAACAATAGTGCCCAGAATTATTTGAGGGAAAGAATGTGGTTCAAATGTGATATAAGGATATAATGCGTAAACTTACCCTAGTTGCTGCTTAGCTTGATTCTTTGATGGAAGGATGACTACAGATACACAGTGGGTTAACCCATCAAGCTATGCATTTCTGTACCTATCATTCCTTCACTGCCTAGGGTTCCAATTTTGAATTCCCACATCCTATGGATGAAAAGATTTCTGAAGACATGACACATACTGTAAGAACATGAGAGCCTGCCAGATCAGCCCAATGGCCCTTCTAGTCCAGCATGCTGTTCTCACAGTGGCCAGCGAGATCTACCTATGGGAAGCCCACCAGCAGGACATCACTGCTACATTACTCTGCCCACCTGCAACTGGTATTCAGAGGCACACTGCCCTGACAGTGGAGGCAGCACATAGCCATTGTGGATAGTAGCCATGCCATAGTTTAACTATGTACTATGTGAGGAAGCACTTCTTTCATCTGTCCTGAATCATCCCACATTCAGTTCATTGGATATCCTTGGGTTCCAGTGTTAGGAGAGAGGAAGAAAAATATTTTGTATACATCTTAGGATTGATTTCAGCATTAGGGTCACTGCAACAGACAACTGAAGGCTGACCTGGAGAACCTTCATGTAAACAGTAAAGGTAAAGGGACCCCTGACCATTAGGTCCAGTTGTGGCCGACTCTGGGGTTGTGGCGCTCATCTCGCTTTATTGGCCAAGGGAGCCGGCGTACAGCTTCCGGGTCATGTGGAAGTGACTAAGCCACTTATGGCGAACCAGAGCAGCACACGGAAACACAGTTTACCTTCCCGCCGGAGCGGTACCTATTTATCTATTTGCACTTTGACGTGCTTTTGAACTGCTAGGTGCGCAGGAGCTGGGACCAAGCAACGGGAGCTCACCCCATCGTGGGGATTCGAACCGCCGACCTTCTGATCAGCAAGTCCTAGGCTCTGTGGTTTAACCCACAGTGCCACCCGTGTCCCAATCATGTAAACAGTAGGGTTGTCATATTTCAAAAAGTAAAAACCAGGACACCCCAAATGATTTTCCGATTGATTAGCCTAAGATCCAGCACAAAGCACCACATTTCAGAAATCCCCCCCAGACATCAATTCCACCTTTGAAATCCCAGTAATGTCCGAGAAAATCCGGGTGTATGGCAGTCCTGGTAAACAGGGAACATGATAGATTACCAAACATTATTTGTTGAGTACCTATATTCTCCTAGTTACTCCTAGTAGATGTACTCAACAAAGATGCTTGAGAATTGGACCAACAACCCATGAGGGCCAAAAGGAAGGACTAGATCTTAGGGGAACACATGGAACTGAAATACAGGGTGGGGGGGTGAAGGCTGCAATCCTCTGCACACTTACATGTGAATAAGTCTCATTAAACTGAGTGAGATTTACTTCTGTGTGAACATGCTTTGGATTGCAATACAAATCGGGGATTTCCTAATAGAGCTCTATGGAGAGTAAACGTTGTCTTCAAACACATGGGACCCACACTCAGAAGAAGTGTAAATCAATGGTTAGAGATTTAAGATATGTTAATGTCGTTCTCAGTTAGATATTGCTGAAAATGTGTAGAAACATGGTTCTAGGATGTGCTTTCCATCTCCTACTCATATCATTCCCAAAAATACATTTGTCAGCAGTGATGAAGGGCTCTAATCTTATTTTTAAAATAGTATTTGTATTTTCAGCGATTCAGCTCAAACTGCCATTTCCTTTTTGATAAAAATCATTTAAAAGGTTATCTTTTTCCTCAGTCAAAAGAGAATTAGTTTATGCCTCTAAATAGATTCCTCAGTGCTTTATCATTAAAACCATTAAGACAAAAATAAAATAAAATATGTGAGCAGTAGGAGACTGGCTAGGGAGGTGGTTGGACATTTGGATGACCAGGGAGCTCAAGGTGTGCTAAAAGAGGATAAGGAGATTGTAGAGAAGCTGAACCAATTATTTGCAAATGTATTCACAGTGGAAGATAAATGGCAGGAATGGAGTCTGAGGAACTGAAGCAAATAGTGGCGATAAGAGACAAAGTTCTAGGCCTTACTGGCAAAATGGAAACTGAAAAATCACCAGGTCCGAATGGTATCCACTCAAGTGTTCTAATAAAACTCAAATATGAATTTGTTGATTTTCTAACAAAAATATGGAACTTATCCCTAAGTCCCTAGATACCTGAGGCCTTGTCAAACATTTCAGATTGTGCTTGTTGCTCTATCTTTTCAAGATTTTATTAGATTTTGGGATTATAGGAGTACCACTGAAATATTTTGGCCAAATAGTGGGTACCTGATTAGGTTGTGTCAGGGAACTGCCATCGGAAGGAAGGGAAGTGAAAGGGCTCACACAGGTTGGGAGAGACTCAGCAGCTGAAGAGGGAACCAGTAGGGGGAGAGGAGCTGAGCTGAGGGAAAGGGAGCTGGAGGGATGGCTCAGAGACACTTCCAGCGAAAACAGTGGGGAGGTTTCAGGACCTCCTGTAGGGACACCCACTCCTCGCCGGAAACTGTCACGCAGAGAGTCCAGAAGACGTGTTTCCGTTAAGGAGCTTTTATGTTGGAAGCGATTCCGAAAGCAACCACTGTCGGAATCTGCCAGCGACTGACGGAGCCATGTTTAAGGGGCTCCGTTACAGACAGAGGTTTGCAAACTTGACCAAACTCTGAGGGACTAGGATTTTACACACAAGCAGCTCATCGTCCCATCACAGCATTCCGACAGTCTTCGTGAGCAGCTTGTGCAGGAGAAGGCATCATGAGCAACCCAGCCGGAACCGGAGAAGCAGGAGCTGGAGCGGGTCCAAGCCTGGAAGAAAGGTACCGGGTGTTGGAGGTCCAGCTAGCGCTGCAGACGGCGAGGCTTGAGGAGAGGAGGGCTCAGGATGCAGACAAAAAGGGGAAAGACACCCAGCTCGTCAGAAAGGTACCAGGATTGGTGCAGAAGTTTGGGGGGGAGCCCAAAGACTATCATGGCTTTCGGACAGAGATGCAATATGCCCTCAATCTGCAGTTTGATGAATTCCCTGACGAGGAATCACGAGTGGCTTTCGTGAT
Organism: Podarcis pityusensis; assembly: GCF_964106645.2. Taxonomy (NCBI): domain Eukaryota; kingdom Metazoa; phylum Chordata; class Lepidosauria; order Squamata; family Lacertidae; genus Podarcis; species Podarcis pityusensis. Next base: position 62,848,737 of record NC_138030.1, read on the forward strand.
TGGGCATCTTGAAAAGGGGGCGAGAGACTGGGTTAGACCCCTGATGGCAGCGAATAGTGACGTCCTAAAGGACACGATGAAGTTCTTTCGCGCCATGGATCTGATGTTTTCCAGCGATATTGAACAGGGAGTGGTCCGCAGACAGTTAATGGCTTGCAAACAGGGGAGCCGATCTGTCCGTGAGTACTGGACTGAGTTCACCATGTTGATCCATAAATTGGGGTGGGATCTATCGGCGGAACCCATTCAAATGCTCTTTGAAGAAGGGCTTTCTTCGGCTGTGAAAGACGAACTTTCCCGGGCGCCCAGGGCGGAGTCTATGGACCAGCTGACCAAATCAGCGCTGACCATAGGAGCGCGCCAGGAGGCGAGAGCATTGGAGAGGCGGGAAGGGAAGGGGGAACGTTGGAAGGAGTTCCGCATTCCAGACATTCCAGAGCCAACTTTCCCGCCGGCAGAGCCGATGGAAATCGGAACAGCGCGCGCGCGCGCAGTTTCAAAGCCCAGTGAGGGGGGAAAGAAGGAGGGAAAAGGCGCCCGGAAATGCTATCTCTGCCAACAGCCAGGTCACTTTGCCAGAGTCTGCCCCCAGAGGAAGGAATGGCAAGGGATGGTAGGAGCTGTGGAGGGAAGAGAGGAAGAAATACCGAAGCAAGTAAAAGCCAACGCCTGGCTGCCACCGTCGGGGCACAGCAGCCAGGCCAAAGAGCAGTGAAAGTGCCCACGCCAGAACCTCCTAAACCCGCCCTAGTGATAGAAGTGGCGCTAGAGCTGCCAAACGGACACCCTCTAAAGATAAAGGCGCTGTTGGACTCAGGCAGCTCCTGCAATTTCATGAGCAAAGAGTTTGCAGCTGAACACCAGATACAGACGATCCCTTTAAGCAACCCCCTGCAGGTGACCACGATCGATGGCAGGGAGCTGTTGGGAGGAGAAGTCAGCTTGCAGACCGTCCCAATGATAATGAAGGTGGCAAGGCACACCGAACTGATAGCGTTTAATGTGGCCACCTTGGGAGGAGCTCCCATTATATTGGGGATGAGCTGGCTAGCGTTACATGATCCGCTGGTGGGCTGGCATCAGAGAGTGGTTTCTTTTGGTTCAGCACATTGCTTAGAACACTGCAAAGAGGGAAAGGGTTTGGCAGGGGCCCAAGCCACCCTAGCAGGGACTGAAGTAACGGAGAACGTGAAGGTACCACGACAATACGCAGATCTCCGCGACGTCTTCAGCGAAAGGGAAGCTGACCAACTACCCCCGCATAGACCCTTTGACTGTCAAATCAATTTACTCCCTGGGGCACAGCTCCCTGTAGGCAAGCTGTACGCCATGTCAGACAGAGAGATGCAGGAGCTAAGAGAGTTCATTGACAAGAACCTGAAGAGAGGGTTCATCAGAGAGTCCAGGGCGGTGGGGGGCAGCCCAGTGTTTTTTGTGGATAAAAAAAACACGAACAAGCCGAGGCTTGTGTGTGACTTCAGGGCCTTAAATGCAGTGTCAGAACCAGTGGCTTTCCCTATGCCCAGGATTGACGACATTTTGACAAGGGTCAGGAAGGGAAAGATTTTTACTAAACTGGACCTAAGGGGGGCGTACAACCTGATACGAATAAGGAAGGGGGATGAATGGAAAACCACCATGTTCACCCCTTTGGGGGCATTTGAATATTTAGTTATGCCCTTCGGCCTACAAGGAGGCTCCGCGTGCTTTCAATCGTTTATGAACCACGTCCTGGGGCCTTTGCTTTACAAGAATTGTGTGGCCTTCTTAGACGACGTGTTGGTGTATTCTGAGAATGAGGAGCAGCATGTGAGAGACGTCAGAGAAGTGTTGAGCAGGCTGCAAGCCAACCAGCTGTGGGTGAAACTGGAGAAGTGTCAGTTTCATACCAAGGAGGTGGAATTCCTGGGGTATCGCCTGTCAGACAAGGGATTGGCCATGGATCCCGGCAAGGTCCAGGCGGTGCTGGAATGGAAAACACCCAAAACAAGGAAGGATGTGCAGAGGTTCCTAGGATTTGGGAACTTCTATCGTAAGTTCATCCGAAACTTTGCCCACCTGACGGCGCCCATTACGGACTGTCTCAGCAGTAAGAAGAAGTTCGTTTGGACTGAGGAGGCGGAGCGAGCATTTGAGGAACTAAAAAGGGCCTTCGCCTCGGAACAACAACTCCTGCATGTGGATTTACAAAAACCGATGAGAGTGGAAACTGACGCATCAGACAGAGCGATTGGGGCGGTGCTTCTGCAGCCAGGGAAGGAGGAGTCAGAGTGGAGACCGTGTGCCTTTTTTTCGCGAAAGCTGAACAAATCCGAGAGGAACTACACGGTGTATGACCGAGAACTACTAGCCATTCATGAGGCGTTCCGGAGATGGAGGCACCTGCTAATTGGCGCACAACATAAGGTGCAAGTGTGCACTGACCACAAGAACCTAGAGTATTGGAGGACGGCACGAGTGCTCAACCAACGGCAAGTGAGATGGGCCCAGGAGTTCTCCAAATTTAACTTTGAGATTTGTTACGTGCCAGGCCCAGAGAACATTAGGGCGGACGCTCTCTCACGCAAACCTGAATATTTGGAGGGGGAGGGAGCACCCGAAGAGAGACATGTCATTCCAGAGGACCGCTGGGTGTGTGGGGCGGCATTGGTGGGACAAAGAGAACTGGTAGAGGAAACAGAGAATGATGAATACGCCCAGAATAAGCTCAGAGGTCTTAGGGGTGAGGGAGAGGAACCAGGGGGTTTCGAGGAAAGAAATGGAGCTTTGTATTACAAAGGGGCACTGTATATCCCTGAAGGAGACTTAAGGGGGAGGGTACTCAAGCAGTTGCACGACAGCCCCACGGCGGGGCATTTTGGACAACACAAAACCATGTGGTTGGTCACCAGGGAATTTTGGTGGCCTAAGGTGAGGGAAGATGTACGGGAGTATGTAAGAGGGTGTGAGCAATGCCAGCGAGCCAAAGGGGAGAGGCGGGCACCGGCGGGGCTATTAGAACCCTTACCAACCCCAGAACGACCTTGGGAGGCAGTGTCGATAGATTTTATGACTGATCTGCCGAAGTCCAAGGGGAAAACAGCCATCATGGTGGTGGTAGACCTACTAACAAAGATGTGCCACTTTGTAGCCTGCTCGCATGCAGTCACGGCGGAAGAGACAGCGAAGTTATTTGTAGAACACATTTTTAGGTTGCACGGGGTGCCATTGAGGGTGGTCTCAGACCGAGGAAAACAATTTACTTCCAGGTTCTGGAGGAAGCTCATGAGCTTACTGCAGGTGGAGGTCAACTTTTCGACTGCCCGGCACCCTGAAACCAACGGGCAGGCGGAAAGAGCAAACGGGGTCCTCCAGCAATACCTGAGGTGTTATGTCAATGACAGAGAGAATGACTGGGTAGAAAAGTTGGCGCTGGCGGAATTTGCCTACAACAATGCCGAGAATGTGTCCACAGGGATGAGCCCCTTCTTGGCTAATTATGGGTGTCATCCCAGGGCTTTCCCAGGGGGAGAAGGGGAGAGATGGGGTGTCCCGGCAGCCGAGCATTTTGTAGAAGAAATGGAAGCAATCCATCGTCAGCTCCAACTCAACTTAGAAAGGGCGAAGGAAGAATACAAGAGGCAGGCAGACAAGAACCGAAGGGAAGGTGAAACCATAAGGGTGGGAGATAGGGTGTGGCTGTCAACCCAAGGGTTGCCGTTCAAAGGAGGTTGTAAGAAATTAAGACCCAGGAGATTGGGTCCCTTTGAGGTCATTCAACAGGTCAACCCAGTGGCTTTCAGGCTCCGGTTACCCAACCACATGAAACTGCACCCAGTATTTCACAGGTCGTTACTGTCACCGTATGAGGGGGGACGAGAAGGGATGGCCACTCGGGGACCGGTCATAGAAGAAAGGGAATGCAGCAGCCATGTGGCAGAAATCCTCGACGCCAGATGGAAGGGGGATCAGGTGGAGTATTTGGTAGCGTGGGAAGGAGAACCGGAGTCAGAAAACACTTGGGTAATGGCAGAAGATATCAATGACGAGGTATTGATAGAAACGTTCCATCAAAGGTTCCCAAGGAAACCTCAGCCTGTGGAGAGGTTCCGGAGGGAATACTTTGGGACCACCGATGAGGAGGAGGAGTTGGAAGGATTCTCGGAATCGGAAGGGGAAGGGGAGATGGACTCTGAGGAGGAGGAGTACTTTGAGACCAGGAACCGCAACAGGTGGAGAGAAGTGTTCGGGACATCGGAAGATGAAGGAAGTTCATTCCGGGGTTTTGCCTCCTCACCGCCCGTAGAGGAGGGGGCGAGAGGGGATGAAGGGGGCCCTGGAGGGGAGGTGGATGTCAGGGAACTGCCATCGGAAGGAAGGGAAGTGAAAGGGCTCACACAGGTTGGGAGAGACTCAGCAGCTGAAGAGGGAACCAGTAGGGGGAGAGGAGCTGAGCTGAGGGAAAGGGAGCTGGAGGGATGGCTCAGAGACACTTCCAGCGAAAACAGTGGGGAGGTTTCAGGACCTCCTGTAGGGACACCCACTCCTCGCCGGAAACTGTCACGCAGAGAGTCCAGAAGACGTGTTTCCGTTAAGGAGCTTTTATGTTGGAAGCGATTCCGAAAGCAACCACTGTCGGAATCTGCCAGCGACTGACGGAGCCATGTTTAAGGGGGTTCCGTTACAGACAGAGGTTTGCAAACTTGACCAAACTCTGAGGGACTAGGATTTTACACACAAGCAGCTCATCGTCCCATCACAGGTTGCATATTTTTTTAAAAAATAATAATTGCTAAGATATTTATGGCAATTAATTTATTTCTCCCCCTCAGATACTATACATTGTCCTGGGAAGGTGTGGACGGAACCAGCTTCAACGATTCAAATGGGCCAGAATATTACTATAAACTGCCATTCCGATAAAGATGTCTGTCAGAATGCTAAAAAACGTATGCGTCTAAATCAAAGGGAGGTCGAGGACAGATTGGTGTCGGTTATAAACAAAACTACAGTTCAACTTCAACTTCATAATTATAACATTTCATTTTCCACAGTCATTTGTTATACTGTATGTCCTCCAGAAAAAAACCAAATAATATGTGGAACAGAATTTTGCGTGGGCCGTAAGTATTTTATGTGTATTCTGTGTAGGTAATTTTTCTGCTTGTAATTCTTTTTCATTAATTTGGGAAGTAAAATGAGTTACTGACTGAAATGATCAGCCACTGAGGCAAGCATTTGATGAAGTAAACTATAGTCTACGAAATCTTATGCAATATTAAAACTGCTCGTATTTAAAGGCATCACAAGACTCTTTGTTGTGTGTTTTGGCAAAAGACTAACAAGGCTACCCCCTTTGGAAATAGGCGAGGATGTCATTTTGCTGGTGGGGCTTTACATTTTTAATTTAAAAATTATTAGCTAAGGGCTTTGATCTTAGGCTGCAATCCTAAACACTCCTAATATCTAGGGAACAAGCCCACTGAACACAGTAGTACTTACTTAGGCCTAAACTTGTTACTCAACAGCAGTAGCTGCTTTATTTATAATTTTACATTTTTTGTATTTTTGATATTGCACGCTGCTTTGCTATTACATATGAAAAAGTGTGTGTGTGTGTGTAAAAAAAATAAAGATCGCACTGCCAAACACATTGATATAAGTTTCACTGACTCAGTAACATGTATATTTATTTTAAGTAACTTCTACTGTATGCAGTGGAGCTTACTCTGAAATTAACGTGCATAGAAATGTCTTGTTTCCAAGTAAATAATATATTACTACAGCCAACAACAAATTTAATACATGCCACTGGTTGTATAAATTAACAACTATTACCATGAACACTTTTCCATTGATAGTATACGGTATATCACTAGCCTAAGTAGGATATTTGGACATACTTCAGTTGGCTTATAATATTGAGCCACTGGGAGGAGAGATGCCCACTAACTGAAAAGTTAAGGCAGATCAGAAGAAGAACAGCTCTGAGCTTTAACTTCAGACCAGTAGACTTCACAGATTGGGCATAAAGATGGTTTAAAAGATGAGCAAAACCTAATCTTACAGTGCTTTTAAAAATGGCCAGTATTGGCCATTTATGAGGTGGATTTAAAACAGGACATTATCCTGTAAGCTCTTTCAAGCTTTGACCTTAGAACAACGAACTGCAAGATAATAAAGGATTGCATAGTGGTTGCAGAACATTTTAAAATTCTTTGCTAGCCTGGTAGCCCACTCCTAAACTACATGCCTATAAGTGAACCCCATTCACTTCAGTATAACTTTCACATTAGTGTGCTCAAGACTGCAACTTCAAACTGCTCAGATTGTTCTATTTCTTCTTAAGGAAAATAGCTCTTTTAAAAGTATTTGGAAAAGATGTGATTTAGAGTAACAGAAGACATGATAAATTATTTAGTCACATGATAAGCCACCCACTAACTACCTTTATGTGTTTTGAATCAACAGAATCTTACATGCTTTGTAATTTGTAGATTCACCGGACATGCCAGCCAACTTAACCTGTGTTGTATATGAGTATTCGGATAATATGACATGCACTTGGGACCCAGGCAAGAACACACAACTAAGCACTAGGTACAACCTATATTTGAAAAGGTAAGAAAGTGGATTGAAGCATCTATCTCAAATCAGACTAGATGACCCTCAGGGTCCCTTCCAGCTCTATGATTCTATGATGAATTTCAACAGTTTTGCATATTTTTTAATGGAAAGTAGCCTTTAGCGGGCTGCAGTTTTGAGCAGAAAAGCGATGGGTAGGAGGGTGCTTGATGCTTTTCTCAGCATCATTTTGCTATACATAATCACCACTAGCTTCTGCCCACCCCCACAGAACTTCAGATGATTATTTACATGTGTAAATATGCACCTGGAACTGGGTGGGTGACTGTGGAGAGAGGCAGAGATTTGGCTGGGGTGAACGTTTGCAGCTCACTGTAAAACACTTAAGTAAATCAGCACTCCACTGCTTAAAAATGCAGCCTCCCAAGTCCCGTTCTTTTTTTCCTGTTCTTTTTTAAAGTACATACAAAACATTGTTGGGAAGCTATGTGAGAAGAATTTGCAGGTAATGTCAAGCTTGCTCCTAAAACTAGGTTAACTGTGAGTTCAACCAAAGATTAAGACATGACAAAGCTGCAACTGACATTGTGGTCTGACTATGTGGACTAAACCTGTGGTGAGAGACAACTCACAAACCAGTGACGATTGTGCATGTGGTGTAGTGCTGATGACTGAAAAAAAGCTGGTGTCCTACTTACATTTTCAGGGAGTGGGGGCGGGGGGCGAGCGCAGGTCACCAGAGGTGTCCTTTTGGTGGTAGTCATGATTCACCTCTTATATCAGAGTTCCACGCTCAGCAGAAGCGGCAAACATGCTTCAATCTGCAGTCTAGCAGCATGTGCTTTGGCTGAAATTAGTTTCAAGCAGCCAAGGATGGTTGGAGCTTGTATAACACTTGAACAGCAGGTCCACAGTCTGCGATGAAAATGCACTTTCAACATGAGTTTCAAAAACAATTTGCGATATGTGATGGCCCAGGGTGGTTCCAGCTCAAACCCAGGATGTGGGGTGGAGTGTCAAAAGTCCCCAAACTCTCAGGACACACTTAAAATAGCTTCTCCCAGTCTGTTTTTGTATTACTATTTTTTTGCAAATATAAACATTATGGCAGCAAATAGGCATGCCCCAGACACAGTAAAAAAACAACAACAAAACTCTTGTTCTGCTCCCTTCAGGGGATAAATTTGCTTTGGGCCAAATGGCATGTTACATGGCAGGTCAGTTATCATCTAATTATGGATGAGTTGACCTGGTGTAGCTACTGAGATACGAGTAGGATATGAGTAGGAGAGATGGGTGGGCAGACCTTACCCTGCTCTGTCTCACTGGATATTTGGCGCAGCACAAACCTTGGCTAGAGGGCCAGGGAAGTGGGTTTGCTGCTGTTCACAATTTGTTCTCCCTCACTGGGAAATCTCTGCCTTAGAGCAGGGCAGCATCTGAAGTTGCTTCTTAAGAGACAGGGATATCGTTGGTATGCTGTCCACCCAGCTGCGCAACATTCTCCCTGACCAACCTGGCTGAGGTCATCTTGAGAATGGTATTGGTGGATCCCAGACAGTAATTCTGGGTGACTTCAACACCCATAGCGAAGTTGCCATTGGCCTCACAGTTTAATCACAGTGCCCTGAGAAAGGAAGAGGCAAGGGACCACATGCCTCTAAAACAATGTTAGAACAACACCTACTTCTTATTAATAATATTTTGTTGCTTTTTTAATCTACTTTTATATGTTTAAATATTTTAGTATGGTTAACAAGGCTTTTAGGCCTTTTGGCTAAGATCAAGTATAACGTAATTTGCTTTTTCAAAAGCAGCTACTTTAGATTTTTAGTTTACAGTTACAGCAGAGTAATATGCTTCTTGACTGTTTGATCTTTATAGTTTTCAGGGAGAAGAAAATAAAACATTTCCGGCAAACAATGCTTCAGGTACCATCCCTCTGAGTCAAATGTGGAAAAACAAAACATTTTATGTTGGAGTCTGTGCTGAAAATCACTTAGGAACGAACTGCTCAGAAGAACTGTATGTTCACCTTGATGATCTAGGTGGTGTGCAGTAATTTCTAAACTTTATTTTTTAAAAGCTGGTTTTGTTTTTAGTCTAGTATATGACTAAATTCATAAGATTAAGGTCATGACGGAAGATTTGAGAATAGAGTGGCTGGGGAAACCCAGCCAGATGGGAGGGGTATAACTAATAAAATAATAATAATAATTACCTACAAGATGCACCAACCTATTAATGCCTCCTAATAGGAATATTAGTAGCCAGCCTTGCCCACCTACAGCAGACAAGTCTGCACAACCCCAAATTTCCCCTCTTCCCCTCACCATCTGTCAACATTCTGCAGCTATTGAGCCTGCTGAGTACCCACTGGACTATTTCCGTTGAGATTTGTCCCCTTAGTTTATTCTGTACTGCTGCAAACCTCTTGTTTTCACAGAGGCCCTCAGCACCTGAGTGATACTTCTAAGGAGTGATACTTCTAATGGTGCACAGATACTTGGTGTATATTTATAGGCATGATCTTAGGTCCAATCTTTGCTCTGTGGATTCTTCTGTCCTGAGAGCTGAAGAGGTTCTTCCATGAGTGCCTCTTCCTTCTTGTGGGTGTAGGTTTCAACATGCCATTGCTATAATCTGGAAGAGGCAGTAGTTTTATGGCTATAGTGCTTTGCACAACTACTAGAGACTGCATGATTGATGCCCTGTTAGGAGTGTGCTCAGATAGCAGCTACACATACTATAAAAGAGGAAGTACAGGAAACACAATTGCATATAGCCTGAAGTTACATTGGGTTTTGTGCAGCACACACCTTCCACAATTCCAGACCCAACCACCCTAATTTCTTAATCTGCTGTTTATCCTACTGGGGATCAGAATAGCACTAGGAGATTGTTTCACTCACTGCTGAGTTGAAACAGATTAAACCAGGACCTGGCCTTCAGAATTCATACTGAGAATGTTTAGAAATTAGTTGTCCCTCTTAATTCATCCAGAGCTATTTGGCTTGCTAGCTGGGTTCTGTGCTGCACCTGTCCTATGCTTGTGGCAGACAGTGATCTTGGCTTGTGGTCCAATACTTAAATGCTTGAGGTAAAAAACAGCTAGAATCAACTACACATAGAGCAATATCTTCTTCTTTGGCGATCACTCGTAGCCGAGTAAGATTGCCTTCCATAAACACGGTTTTAACAATGAGTCCGTAAGTGACTGTGGAGGCCAATTCTGGATCCATACATCCTTCCACAGTGGGGACATTGGTTCCCGGGTGGAAGTTGATCACGGTGTAGATTTGCCAAGCGTGCCTTCCTCTTAGCACATTTCTCCCTTGTGTTCTGAATTCGAGTGTCTTCAAAGTCCATGACACCTTTGGTAAAGGATGTTCTATATATCCCAGTTAGCCACTAGGACATAATTCCTCTGAGTTGGTTAAACTGGCCTTCTGCAATGTACTCTTTTTGCCTTTCCTCTAGTTGCTCCTTGACCTTGTTTGCAGAAGACCTTGGTTTTAATTCTTGAAATGAAAGGCAATATAATTGTAGTAGTAGTAGTAGTAGTAGTAGTAGTAGTTGTTTCATCAGTAGAGACTGGATTTAACATTGTTTTATTTCTTTTAGTGGTACCAGCTACACCCATTATTATCCAGATTATAGACTCTCCATTATTTAAGACTACAATACAATGGGAAAAGCAAACTGCAATCAATGAGACTTATTGTGAAGAACGATACAAGGAGAAGACAGGCGAAACTTGGCAGGTGAGGCAACCCATTCTGGGTTTTGTATGTATCATAAGCAGTGGTTTGGCTGCCACTTTTCATTGATTTTGGTGCTAAACCTTCCATGCATGACTTTATATAGTAGTAAGATTTCAGTAGCTTCCTGGGCAGAGTTTTACAAATACAAGAGTTTTATAAAGACATGGATGTGAAATGTATCCTGCTCCTAGGATGCGTATGTTGCATATATTCATATACCTTCTGCATTTTGGTGAAACTGATTTTTTAATTTCTTATTGTACCCTTTTTATAGACAAATAGTATGTGTCCCTGACAGTTTACCCTGATGGAGTGTGACCCTCAGCAGGAAAAAGTTTCCTCACCTCTATTTTATGAAATAAACTTGCATCCAACAAAGACTTAGAGCCCATCTGTAGTACACTGTCTTTGGATGTTTATTATTAGTGTAAGGATTGCTGTCACTGAATTATGGATACACAACTATATGTATACAGGGCCAACTCTCCTGTATGTATACGGGGGTACGGGTGGGGGGGAATGTATTAGTATACATAAAAAGTTCACACATAATATTTTGTACCTACATGAAGAAAACATGCTACCTGGATAGTATAGAGCAGCCTTCCCAGATGTTGGGTCCCTAGATACTATTGCACTACAGCTCCCTTCATTCCTAGCCAGCATGACCAGTGGCCAGGGATGATGGGAGTTGTAGTGCACAAACATCTGGGACTACAGATGTTGGCATAGTGGCTAAAAGACTGGGCATAGTTGCTAAAAGGATGAACATAATCAGACAGTCCTAGTTTGAATCTGACCTTGTGCCATGAGCTCACAAGGTAGCCTTAGGCAAGCCACTCTTCAACCTAAGTCCCCTCATCTGCTACATGGGGGGTAAGAGTGATTTGGCTTACAGGTGTAATTTTATATTGCTTGTGAAGCACTTTGAACACTTGAAAGTACTATGTTGTTGTTTATACTAGGAATAGCAATACAGAAAGGGACACACACTTATTTGAGCTTGTTATCATGAGCATACAATCCATACTAACAATTTAAGTTGTAGGTATCTCTCTTCTACCTCATGTAAAGTAACTGAGTGAATCAGACTACACCCAGCATAATTCACTCTAATAGTGGTATCCCATCCACTGAAATAGAAGAGAGATTCCTTTGGTACAATTTTACTTATATTTAATTGTGAGTGGTCTGAACAGTCCTCATGCTATAAGGTAGGTTAATCCAGACCAGTGTCTCCCATATATATTTTTTATAACAGAGGAACACTACCTTTCTGAACTGAAATTGAAGAAGGGTGGTCAGCAACAACAACAAAAAGAAACTGAAGATACACCTCACGTTTATAAATATACAGAGATCCATGACTTTGAGCTCACAAGAGCAAATGGTTTGAAAACATTTTTTTCTCTTTTTATGGCGGTGATTTTGTAATCTCTGATCTAGACAGTGGATAGAACAATACATAATTGTCCTGTTGCTTTTCCATTTTAGGTTAGAAAATGGGGTGCTGACTTTAAAAGGGAACATCAAACTGAGTACAATTTAGAAGCAAACATGGAGTATGAGTTTCAAGTTAGATGCAAGCTAACTCATGCCCAAAGCTTTTGGAGCAAATGGAGCGAATCTGCAGTGCATATGACTCCTGAGGCAGGTGAGTTTCACTGCTCTCTCTTCCCTGACCTCCAAGTCCTTTTTTCAGCTTTACAGATAGGATTGTAACAGGAATGCTTCAAGGGATTTAAGTTGCAACAAGCCAACCAAGCATAACATTCTGAGCACATTTTCAGCACCAAGTGTGCAAAGGAAGCTGTACCTTAATCAGCTCAGGAACTGGAATACCTGATTATATCTTTGGTTGCGCTCTTATTTCCTGTGTTGTCTTCTACAGATTGTATCACTTTGGTAGCAAATATTACCTCATTGTGGTATTATGAATCTTAAAAGTCCATGGAAGAATCCCCTGATAAGAGAGAGCATATACCCTATTTCAGTTTCAGTTGCACAATACTCTGTGAGCTGGAAATTCATTCATAAATTGAAAAGTGAAATGATTGTGCCTATCCTGTCTCTACAGCAGAGGAGTTAACAACAACCTTTCCCCCTCCTTTGAAGTTTTATATGCAAATAAAAGTAAATTCCAGCACAATCCTATGCATCTTCACTAAGAAGTAAGTCCCGTTGAGTTCAGTGAGGCATTAGGAATGGGAAAGCCACCTTAGACATTATAGAGAATCATAGAATTGTAGAGTCAGAAGGGACCCCGAGAGTTATCTCATCCAACCCCCTGCAACACTGGAGTTTCAATTAAAGTATCCATGACCGATGGCCATCCAATCTCCGCTCAAAAACCACCAAGAAAGGAGAGTCCACCACCTATCATGGGCGTCATTTCCACTGCCAAACTGCTTTTACTGTCAAAAAGTTACTCCTGGTGTTTAGTCAATCTCTTGTAACTTGAAGCCATTGGTTTGGCTCCTACCCTCTGGAGCAGGAGAAAACAAGCTTGCTCCATCTTCCATGTGACGGCCCTAGATATTTGAAGTTGACTATCATATCTCCTCTCAGTCTCCTCTTTACCAGGCTAAACATATTCAGTTCCCCCAAATTGTTCCTCATAAGGCAAGTAGCCTTACGTAACCAGAAGTGGATTTTTGTGTGGATGGACTATGAGCTTAGTTCTGGTACTTAAAACAAATTCCTGGATCCAGAACTGTTTAGTTCTATGTCTTTTTTGCACAGACCTCTTGGGGTTCTGATCTTTTGTTAAAAGAAACAAAAGTAGATTTTGCAAGCCTGAAATCTGCCCATCCTAAGGGGGCTGTGAGGCCAGCAAGGCAGGCAAACAAACTTCCCAAAGTGATGTGTGTGCTATCTTCTATATCAAGCTCCATATTCAACACAGTAATTTAGAAGTACAGATATTTATTAATGAGTAAGTACACACACAGTGTGTACAACATCCGTCAACTGGACTCCACTCTTTCTATCAAAGCTGACTACCTAATTTTTTGTGTGTGTTTTACAGCATCTTAAGCTAAGCAGGCTATAAAGAAAGAAGTTAAACAAATCTACTAGGCCAGGCCTAAATTGCTCTAAGCAGGCTCCCTCCAAGGGGCATGAGAGTTGCAAGGTGGGCAGCAGCACTAGGCTTGGCTTTGCCTCCACCTGCAGCAACAGTGGCAGCCTCAGAGGGCAGGGGAAGGCCACAACCAAGGATGGCTGACAACAGGAGGTGAAACCCTGAGCCACACAGCCTCATTTGCCTAACGTGCCACTGCAGTGCTCTTAGGCATGGGTAGGCAAACTAAGGCCCGGGGGCTGGATCTGGCCCAATCGCCTTCTGAATCCGGCCCACGGACGGTCCGGGAATCAGCGTGTTTTTACATGAGTAGAATGTGTGCTTTTATTTAAAATGCATCTCTGGGTTATTTTGAGATTTCTGAGATTATCTATGGCTCTCCTTTCAGCATGGTTTAGATTTTGTTGTAAGCGATGGTGTTTTCTGGTCACATCTGTTTGGATTCTGTGGCGGAAGCAGTCAATGTACAAGTCCAGTGTGGTATTGCGTCCATCAGGAGGGGTCCATGTGGAGTCCCTTTTTGTGTAACACTTTTTCGGAGGTAGTTGGTGGCCAGTGTTCTGTTGGGAGGGTGGTTGTTGTTCTCCAGTGGGTTGAGAGGTGTTGTGTTGTGAAGTTGTTCTCCAGTGGGTTGAGAGGTGTTGTGTTGTGAAGTTGACATGCTGAAAGGAGAGCCATAGATAATCTCAGAAACAACCCAGACATTATAATTAAAGAAGCAGACAAAGGTGGAGCTGTCGTCATCATGAACAAAACTGACTACATTCAGGAGGCTAACAGACAACTTTCCAATACCGCCTTTTACACAAAATTGGACTCAGACCCCACACAAGAATACAAGAAAGAACTGAACAAGATTGTTAAGGAGCTACCCCCACACATCCAAGAACAGATCCTCACCAACACACCAACAGAACCTCGACCAGGAACTTTCTATCTTCTACCTAAAATACACAAACCAGGAAATCCAGGACGCCCCATCATTTCAGGTATTGGCACTATTACAGTGGGTGTCTCCGGTTATATGGACTCTGTTCTGAAACCATATGCCACCAGTGCTCCCAGCTATGTACGTGACACCACAGATTTTCTGAGGAAAATACAATCTTTAAATAATCTTCCCAACAACACTATACTAGCTACTATGGATGTGGAATCTCTGTATACCAACATCCCACACAACGATGGTTACAAGCTATAAGGAACACCATTTCAGATAAAACCACAGCGGACCTTGCCACCAAACTCTGCCAATTTGTCCTTACCCACAACAACTTCAAATTCGGTGATGACCTGTTCCTTCAGATCAGCGGCACAGCAATGGGCACCCGCATGGCCCCACAGTATGCCAACATCTTCATGGCAGATTTAGAACAACGTTTCCTAAACTCCTACCCACTCAAACCTCTCTTGTATCTGCGATACATTGACGATATTTTTATCATCTGGACACATGGTCAACAGACCCTGGACACCTTTCACCAGAAATTTAATGATTTTCACCCCACAATCAACCTTACAATGAATCAATCTATGCAAGAAATACATTTTTTGGACACTACTATAAAAATACAGGATGGGCGCATGGACACCACCTTATACCGTAAGCCAACTGACCGACAAACATATCTACATGCCTCTAGCTACCATCCCAAACATACCAAACAGTCCATTGTATATAGCCAGGCACTACGTTACAGCCGCATCTGTTCCAATTCTACAGACAGAGACTCTCACCTAAGAGATCTACAGCAAACCTTTTCAGAACTAAAATACCCAGCAGATGAAGTTAGACAACAGATCAACAGAGCCAGACTTATACCCAGAGAGAACTTGCTGCAAGACAGACCCAAAAAAGAAAATAACAGAACACCTCTAGTCATCACATACAGCTCCCAAGTTAAAACTGTACAACGCATCATCAGAGATCTACAACCTCTCCTGGACAATGACAGTTCTCTTTCTCAAGCTCTGGGAGGAAGACCTTTCATTGCCTACAGACAGCCACCCAATCTTAAACAACTCCTAACCCACAATAATACTACAACCAGACTTAACACAGACACTGGCACCAGAGCCTGCAATAAACCCAGATGCCAACTTTGCTGCCACATACACCCGGACAACACCATTACTGGCCCCAACAACATCACACATACCATCTCGGGACTATTCAATTGCTCATCATCTAACATTGTGTATGGCATCAAATGCCAACAGTGTCCTTCAGCTCTCTATATTGGACAAACAGGCCAAACCTTACGCCAAAGAATAAATGGACATAAATCTGACATCAAGAATCACAAAACAGAGAAACCAGTAGGAGAACACTTTAATCTCCCAGGACATTCTATACAAGATCTCAAAGTAGCTGTTTTACTACAAAGGAATTTCAGAAATAGACTGGAAAGAGAAGCTGCTGAATTGCAACTCATTACCAAACTTAAAACCATGGAGAAACCTGGTTTGAACAAAGACATTGGATTCTTATCCCATTATACATGACTAAGCCATTTCTCACCTTCTCACCCCTTGCCTTTTCCTGTAAGACCCATTACAGTCGTTAAGAGTCGTCAGCAGGCTCATCCCAGCTATCTGCCAATCTCCCATTCCCACCACCCTTCTGAGTAATACCCCTCCCCACCTTCTCACTATATAGAAGGATCTGGCAACTTCTGTTTCAGTGTATCTGAAGAAGTGTGCTTGCACACGAAAGCTCATACCAAGAACTAACTTAGTTGGTCTTAAAGGTGCTACTGGAAGGATTTTTTTATTCTGATGTAGCACTGTAAGCTGTTTTAGTAGAAATAGTAGTAGTGACCCCTGCTGGCAAAACAAATGAATAGTACAAAGAACTTACTAAGTGCTTCATCCACTTTTGAGGGGGAAATGGCTGGCTTTCAGGAATAAGCCTCCCCTTTTTACTACCTCTTGCTGCACCTTTAATACATGGCAGGGAGGCATGCATCAGCTGAAGCCATTCTCCTCACTCCCCTAGAGAAAAGCTGCACCTCTTGAATTTGTTAGCTGTTAAAATTCATGGAAGTCTTTGGGCTCTCAGCAGAACCTATTTCTGTTTCAGCCAATACTTGTGGGCATAGTCTGCCAACTAGTGATTACTTGTCGTTTTGTCAAATAATTAGCCACAGTATTGTTGCCTGAATCAGGGCTGACCCAAGATGCTTTGCTACCTGAAGCTCAGTTGCATCATTAATTAGGCAGAGTGAGACCACCTCATTGCAGCTGGTTTTGTGTGCCATGAAAAGGCAGCAGTGGATTTTCATTTTATATTTTTACTGCCTGGTAGGTGGGAGAGGTGCTTGAGGAATTTTCTACCTCAGGCGCCAGAATAACTTAGCTGGCTTTGGGGACTTTCTGAAGGTGACCAACAATTAGTGCCCAAATAATCTAAGTCAAGGTGTGTTTTATCTAATGGTGGTTATGTTATTCTAGTAGATGAGGCAAATTATCTCACACATGTCTCTCTTCCTACCTGGCGCAGTCATAATAAATTAATAACTAGCAATATCCTGCTCTTTCAGAACACCTAAAAATTGCCTCAGGTGGTTGCCTCACTATGCCTAATGGTTAGGGTCAGCCTGGCCTGAGGAAGTGAGGAGTTCAAAAGCCTAACTCACAAAGAAGCAAAGCTGTATTCTTGGAATATAATGTGGCTTAGCAGTAGAGACTACTAGTGATCCTGAATTCTGGATAAGAGCCTGATAATGCCCCATTGGAAGCAGACTGAGAGACTGGGTTATGGGCAGAGGCATAACTAGGCTCCCTTGCGCCCTTGGCAAGGAGATGTTGGTTGCCCAGGGCAGCAGAGGAGTGGGCCTGGGAGGATGCGGGAAGGCAGGCAAGCTCCTAGCCACTCCAAGCCTGAGTGGAGATGTGCAACTTTTGCACACACACCCTGTCCCTACACCCTTGGCAAGGGCCAACCTTGTCAGCCGTACCCACCTCCAGGTACACACCTGTTTATGGGCTAAGCTCCTTACAAGTCATTGTCAGCTCAGACAAGGGAACTTTCACAAAAAAAGTGGCCTATGGCTGGTATATTACCTTGAGACAGGTCTTTCATACAACCAAGGCAATTCACCCATGTGTTTGAGTGGGTGCTAAGGAATCACCACCTATAAACACATGTGACTGAAGTGCTCTTTAGTGAGATTTCTTTAGTAACAAAATAGACCATCACGACTTCCCCATACCTGATTCTAATAAATCTACATATAGATGTGGATAGAGATAAAAAAATAAAGAACACATTTGCACCTACTAGTGGTGCAACTCTTTCCTGATTCTAATGTATTTAAATATTCTTTCTTGTTAGTTTTTATGTTTTTAGCACTGTACTATTTGATTTTTCTTTTCTTAGTAGAGCCTGCGCTTTTCTGCCAAATAGGATGGTCTAGTGGCAACCTCTAGTCTTTATTTCCCACATTGCTGTAGATCACCATACACACAGAAAACATCTCATTAGCTCCAAATGTTCACAGTTAGGATTTTGCAATAGATGCCTTTGCTCTTTTATATATATGCAAGACCAAAACAACAAGTAACAGACCAAGCCAGAATTTTTATCATGATTTAAATTGAAAGTCATGTGGCAGGATTTAAGTTGAACAAGTTAAAAACTAAGGTGCTTGAGAAAAATTTAACACCGATTGAGAAAGAGAGGTTTCAGAAGGAGACAGGTTTAACATTGGTTAAGAAAGTAAAATACTTGGGGGTTAATATGACTGCTAAGAATCTAAACCTATTTAAAGACAATTATGAGAAATGTTGGTTAGAAGTGAAAAAGGATTTAGAGATATGGTCAAACTTGAAGCTTTCCTTGTTAGGCCGAATTGCTGTTATAAAGATGAATGTATTGCCAAGAATGTTATTTCTCTTTCAATCATTGCAAATTGTGGACAAAATGGACTGTTTCAAGAAGTGGCAGAGAGATATTTCAAAATTTGTCTGGCAGGGCAAAAAGCGCAGAATAAAATTTAAAATATTAACTGATGCAAAGGATAGAGGTGGATTTGCCCTGCCAGACCTTAGACTCTATTATGAATCAGCAGCATTCTGCTGGTTGAAAGAATGGCTGCTTCTTGAAAACACAGACATTTTGGATTTAGAAGGTTTCAACAATGTTTTTGGTTGGCACGCATATTTGTGGTATGACAAGGTTAAAACACACAAAGCATTTAAAAACCATATTGTCAGAAAAGCATTGTTAAATGTCTGGATAAGATATAAGGACTTACTGGAAAACAAAACCCCTAGGTGGTTGTCACCGATGGAAGCAAAGGCTCAGAAAAGGCTCAATATGGAGGCCAAATGGCCGAAATATTGGGAAATTTTGGAACAGGAAGGAGACAAACTGAAATTGCAGAGTTTCGAGAAATTAAAAAACAACGTGCGAGATTGGCTTCATTACCATCAGATAATGGAGGCATATAATTTGGATAAGAAAATTGGCTTCCAGGTGGAAAAATCAAAATTGGAAACAGAATTGTTAGAACCCAATACTAAGACTGTCAAGAATGTATAACTTGTTGTTGAAATGGAATACTCAGGATGAAACTGTGAAATCTGCTATGATTAAATGGGCACAAGATCTAGGACATAATATCATGTTTGCTGACTGGGAACAGTTGTGGACCACAGGTATGAAATTTACGGCATGTAATGCCTTAAGAGAGAATATTATGAAAATGATATACAGGTGGTACATGACACCAGTCAAGCTTGCAAAAATCTACCATGTGCCCGATAATAAATGTTGGAAATGTAAGGAAAATGAAGGTACTTTTTTCCACCTTTGGTGGACGTGCCCAAAGATTAAGGCTTTCTGGGAAATGATATATAATGAATTGAAAAAGGTATTTAAATATACCTTCTTGAAGAAACCAGAGGCCTTTCTCTTGGGCATAGTCGGCCAATTGGTGCCAAAGAGGGATAGAACTTTCTTCATGTATGCTACAACAGCAGCAAGAATTCTTATTGCAAAGTATTGGAAGACACAAGATCTACCCACCTTGGAAGAATGGCAGATGAAGGTGATGGACTATATGGAACTGGCGGAAATGACTGGCAGAATCCGAGACCAGGGAGAAGAGTCGATGGAGGAAGATTGGAAAAAGTTTAAAGATTATTTACAGAAATATTGTAAAATTAATGAATGTTAGAATGATGCTGGATAGAAACTAAGTGGTCTCTAGCTGAAAGGTTATAAGGGAAGATGAAAAAAGGGTTTATTATGTAATATGTAAAAATCCAAAATTACAACATCTTTATGATTAATGATTAGGATATTAAAAGAGGGGAGGGATTTGCTGAACAAAATAATTGAACTGGAATACAAAAAAGGAAGGTGTGAGGAGGTCCTGGAAATAAGTAAATGAAGGTTAAGTAATGGAAGGAAAGAATTGTTTTTAAATATTTTTACTATGTATTTTCTTTTTTTTTCTTTTTCTTTGTGTGTTTTGTAAAACATTGAAATTTTTAATAAATATCTTATAAAAAAAAATTTGAAAGTCAGTGGGCAAAAACCCCCTCATATTCAGATTTTTTTTTTTTTTTTTGCATTTTTTTTGTTTATCTGTAGAACCTTCTTCTATACTCGATGTGTGGAGGTTTCTGGGGCCAACTTACCCGAATGGTAGCCAAGAGGTGGTCATCTTAATCAAGGTGATATTTTCCCCCTTTCCAGACTGAACACATTGCAGGTTAAGAGAGTCCAGGGTGGTCTTATTTTCATAAGGTCTAGAATTCAGAAAGGTGTTAAAAATATAAGGCAGTTTCTTCAGCTGGGGCCAATAATGGGAAGAATCTGCCATGGGGTTGTATTTTGACTCAATAACATCACTTTAAAGGCTGGGAAAAATACACAACTGCATACAGGAAACATTAGCAATGCCACTTTCTTACTTGATTCTAAGAATTTATTTAAATAAGGAAAAATAGCTGGGGAGGGGACAACTTGGAGAGGTGAAGCAGCAGGGAAAGAGTTAAGCAAGCCTTCCCCCAGCTGCTTTCCCAAACTCCTGGTGACCTCAAACAGTGAGGCTCTTCTTTGCAGTGGCTTCTGTTGCAATGGTTGGCAAGCAGCTAAGGAAATGCAGGTTTAATCACATTTTCCCCTTAGCTGCTGTGCATGTGAAACTGCATGAACCCCCCCCCCCAAAAAAAACCCACAATGCAGCTTTCTAAAGGCAATTATCTTGCTTTCTCTTCCTTCTCTTCCTTCCCACATCCCAGCCATTTTTTCCTAAGGAGAGCAGAGGAAGAATTTTGGGCTACAGGGTGTTCTGTGAAAACCAAGGAGAAACTGTGGATTTATGTAAAACAACAGAAACAAAATGCCAAGTTTTGGTTCCCCCAGCAGTTACCACTCTCCATGTGACAGCACATAATTCAAAAGGAAGTTCCAAAGCTGCGAATATTACAGTGAACCAACCTCCCCACAGTTTCCATGGTAAGATAAAAGCAGTACAGTACTTAAAAACTTTTGAGAAATGGATAATGCATTGTTAAATTGTGTCAGAGAAGAAATTGACCCTATGATTTCCCAACATTCAGACCCCCCCCCCAACTATATAACTAACTTGACTTCTAGTTTGCTCCCTTTGGAAGCATAATGTATTAACACACAAACAGGACCACTTTCATCCATTACTACAATGCCAGTTTTGGAGATGCCAAACCAGATAAGTATTCCATTTCAGCAAAAGTATGAAAGATAAAGCAAAAAGCTGACATCTAAAAATATCAAATTCCATTTTAAAATTATGTCTTAGCCATCATGACTATTAAAAACAACAACTGAGGACAATATGGGAATGACTATTATCAAGTTTTAAATGAGTTGGAATTCATAAAGAATATACAGATGCAAAAGAGGACTTGATTCCTGGTGTGCTGTGCAAAAGAGGGGATTTCAGCAGATACAGCTATAGGTAGGGATGAACTTTGGTACTATGGCGCCCTGCGCTAGGCCAAAAGTTGGTGCCTCTCCCCAGCCCTCAGGACATGCTGGGCTTTGGGAAAGAGGTGTGAGGTCTCCAGCAGGGTCCTACAGCCCTCCCACCTCCTCCCCAAACTGGGCAAGCACTAACTAGGCTTTGGAAAGGAGAACAGAGGACTCTAGGACCCTAGAAAGCTGTCAGAGCCCTCACATCTCCTTCCCATGGCTGGGCAAGTGCTTACAGGTGTTCTCTTCGCTGGACAACCAGTGCAAAGAGAACCAGCCATGTTGCCCTCAATCCGCCTCTGCTGTATGACAAGCTACACTTGCTGAAATTCCCTCTTCTGTACAAAAGATGCAGGATCCCTGTTCTCTTTTCCATCTGGTCACCCTAGGTGAATGACAATCTGAGAAATACACCTTTGCGGTCCCATTAATGCCAGAGGGGTTTATGCCTACGTAGATGGACACGGGATTGCACTCCTAGATGGATCCTGTAGAATAATCACGACAATATTTTTGTCATTTCCGCTCTCTCAACATGAGAGAGAAAGCTAGTATTGCAATTCCACAGTTCTGTCCTGCTTCTCCTTTCTAGCTTCACAGGATGCTTCTGGCTTTTCCGCTTCCTTAGAAATTGATGGTTCCTAGAGAGTCCAGCTCAGTACAACAATCCCTGAGGAGCAACCGAAATTTTATTCCAGTTAACTATGTGATGCTAGAAGAGGACCTTATCAAAATTATAGCTCTTTACCACCATCCACTTGGGTTGTAGGTTGGCCTAGAAATGTTGAGAACACAGGTGCTTAACACAGGTGCCCAAGTTTACTCTCTGGGCTGATTCTCAGGGGCGATTCACACCCCAGCCAGCACCTCTTTAATCTTCTACCCTCTAGCAGGAGATATAGAAGTATAATCAGTCATACCAACAGGCTAAAAAACAGTTTCTATCCGTGGGCTGTTAGGCTGCTGAACAGAAAATAATATAGTGCAACTGACTTTCGGGGTTGGTGTGTTGTGCGACAAGCACACAGAGTGCAATGAGACTGAGTGTTTGTGGGTGGGGGAGGGAGGCTCAGTTAATTTCATTGTACACAGGTTGTACATTGGCAATAAAGGTACTATTATTATTATTATTATTATTATTATTATTAATCATTCAGCAACTGCAGCAAGTGGGAAATATATTATACTTGCAAAATGTCCATCGCTTTGATGAGCTTCTCTGGAATGCATGTGTGTATATGAAGGCATTTGTCTTATCTTGCTGCTGCAGGAACAGCAGATCAGAATTTGAGGAGAGGAATGTGGTCATATTTGGATGACATCACAGGCAAGGGTTCCAGGCCCTCTTTTGCCCATTGGTGGATGAGTATAACAGCTGACAGGGAGCTTGCAGGAGGAGGAGGGAAAATGTTTCTCTGGGTTCTTTCCCTCCAGTTGTACAATTTCCTTGATCCTTATTGACATTGATCTTTCTAGTGTATGCACTTAGCTTAAAGAAAAGGTCCATATCCTCACTTGGTTAATTTCCAGTGTGCCAGATAGAGATGAAGAAGCTGCACTCCATTGTATGCTCCCCATCAATACACCCTTCATTCATTTCAAGGGCACCTTCTTCCTATTGCAAAACTATTTCAAATATTTGGCTAGATTTTAGACAACAGTCAAGTCATCCCTGCTGCTTTCCCCTGTAGATTTCCCACCACCTACCAACATGCAAATGAACCGCGATGAACAGAAAGGGATTTCTGTTGTATGGAAACCTCCCCAACCCATTGGAAAAGTAGTTTTGTGGTACATAGTGGAATGGACGTCTGCAGATTTCAGACATGGACTTGTGTGGAAAAAAGTCCCCATCCAAAACACAACAACATATATCAAAGGTAAAATACAAGCCAACTCTTTTTAGTGACCTTCATGATATGTTGGGCTGATGACATGCATAGCTTCTTAAACCCAGAATAATTGAGCCGCTCAGGAACAGCCAACATGGTGCCCTGCAGATGCTCTCAGACAACAACTCCCATCAGTCCCAGACAACCTAGCTTATACTCAAGGATGATGGAAGCTGTTGTCCAACAACATCTGGAGGGCACCAGGTTTGCTACCCCAGGAGTAGATTTTGCAAACATGAAGAATTACTTTTAGTGAAATCTGTTTTCCTCACCCTTGGTCACCAAGAAAGCATCTTTTGCGGAGGAAATCTAGTTTAAAATCCAAAAGACAACAAACATACCAAACCTACAAGCAAACTTAGCAAAGACTACCAAAATCAACATGGACAAATAGAGCTACTTTGGGAACAAAATATAAGAAACCCACATTGAGCCACCTGAGCTGCTTATGTGGAGAAAGGGATACAAATGTGATAAAACATTTTAAAATGACTGTCTGCTCCCCCACCCTTCCCCAAGAAGTCAGAACAAAATCATGGGATTAGAATTCATTGGTTCTTATTTCTGAAGTTTTACTCATGATTCCTTTTTAAAAAATTATACAGTAGAACTTATTTTCATGATTAAAATAAATGAATAAAACCTCATCCTTACAGAAAATGTCAGAATGGGGCATAACTTCAACATTTCAGTGTATGCTGTGTATCAAGATGGCACCAGCAAGGCCTGTTCCATCCCGAGTAAGTACCATTGGGGCCACTGTAAGGGGACTGGCACTATTTCATAGTGTACTGTGTTTGAGCTAAACTTCCTCTATGGAATGGTCATATCTCCCTGACTAAAAATATTTTTCAATGTGTTTATGTATATATGGTAATTATCTTATTCAAACTGGAATAAGATAGTTTCGGGGCATTAACTGGAATTAAACATTTCCTTAAAAGGTGTGGATGAGGACATGTTTCATAAATAATGTACAGTACACACATTTGTTTGCTGTATGTACCCATATTACTCTGCAGAGAGCCATACTAATCTTTCATGTCCACTGTGTGTATATATGTCAGAGAGAGCAGCAACTGGCCCTGATTCACCTGCGTACGTACAGGAAAAAACTAAAGATAAGCATGACTTTCACATAATTAGAAGAAACATACTAAATCAGATATTCTTGCTCATTTCTGTTAACTTCCCTTTAGTTGTATTACATCCTTTGATGATTTTAAAGTTCTTCCATCAGAGATGCAGTATAAGACTGTTAGATAACCAAAGCAGTTCTACACCATGAATAATAAGGCCTTGATAGGAATTAAGGCGAATTTGCCAAGGACAATGAAAAGTAATAAGTTTGCTGGAATGACTTTTATGCCTAGCCTTGATTAAGCAGATTATTGTGAAATAGTAGATACTGCACCACAATTATGTAAAGTGTTACTGGATTTCATTCAAAGTAATACACAGGCTTTAACTGCTGAATCAGGGGATGCTTCTGTCTATCAAGGTGTATTACTGTGCTCTTACATACAGATCCAACCCCTGTATCCTCAATAATATTAGTAATAATAATTTTATTATGTTTTTTATATGTCCTGGAAGCCTCCCAGAGTGACCGGGGAAATCCAGCCAGATGGGTTTAATATTATTAAATATATTATCTGCCCTTCATCAATAGGTCCCAGGACAGTTTAAAACAGCTGAAAATTAAAAACAGTTAAGGCAGATTACAATCACAAGAACAGGGTGGCCCTGAAAGCACAAAGGGTAAAGAGGTGCGTTTTCAGCATTTAGTGAAAGCTGTACAGTGGTGCCCCGCAAGACGAATGCCTCGCAAGACGGAAAACCCGCTAGACGAAAGGGTTTTCCGTTTTTGAGTTGCTTCGCAGGACGAATTTCCCTATGGGCTTGCTTCGCAAGACGAAAATGTCTTGCGAGTCTTGAGATTTTTTTTTCGCTTTTCCCCCCTTTATCTAAGCCGCTAAGCCTTTAATAGCCTTTTAGCAGCTAAGCCGATAAGCCGATAAGCCTTTAATAGCCGCTAAACCGCTAATAGCGCTAATCCGTTAAGCCGCTAATAGGGTTGCTTCGCAAGACGAAAAGACCGCTAGACGAAGACTCTCGCGGAACGGATTAATTTCGTCTTGCGAGGCACCACTGTATTGTGAGGAAGCCAGATACACCTCTACAGGGAGGGAATTCCACAACTTAGGGGCTGCCACAGAAAATGCACTCTCCTGGGCCACCACAACCCAAACTTCTGAGGCTACCAAGAGGGCCCCCTCTGCTGACCATAACACCCAGGAGTGTCTGAAGGGACCTTATCTTTAGGGGTAATCTCAATGTAGCAGGCAGAAAACCAAGAGCTGGAAGTTTTCTGAACACGAAGATGCAGGAATTGCACGGGTTCCTTGGCAAATCCATAACTCCAGCCAAAAATGATGAATATTTCATACATACTAAAACCCTTGCAGAAAACATGTTCCTGAGATTGCTTCTCTAAAGCTCTAACTAAATTTAGAAATTACACCACAGGGTTAATAGCGGCAACATCCCAGTTACTCTAATAATTTCCTTTTACTGCCACATCATATTGCATTTTTTTGTTAGAATTTGCTGTGGCTCCAAAGACCACAAGGCGGCAGTGTTTAATGAAAAATTATAATACGTACAGTAACTATTTTAGGGCTACTGCCGTTACCTACATACAGTTCTGTTGTTTGAACAAAATCTCCATTTCTTAAGCATAATGGAGCACAATGCCCATTCTGTATTTCTATCACAAATGACATTTTGGCCCATTCACTCCTGCAGAAATGTGGAGCTATAAAGAAAACAAATGCATTCTTTTAGACTGGTGAGGGTGAATATCTAATCATTCTACTATTTGCTGCTGGTGCTAGTAATATTTTCACTAGAAAAAGGAAAAGTCAAAATGACACTTTCCCTTTTTTGAACTGGAGCTCTCTTATTTTTCTAATGCTACAAAGAAAATAGCACACCCTCTGGAATGCGCTTCCTGAAGAACTGCTGCACACTGCTTCATGGTAAAGCTGAACCAGCTGCTATTAAGTCCCTAGATCAAAGGAATGTAAACTTAACACCCCTAAATAAAATGGCAGTGATCCAGAGTGAGTGATCCACTCAGTGGATTTGTAACTGGCTGACTGACCGAACCCAAAGGGTGCTCATCAATGGTTCCTCTTCATCCTGGAGAAGAGTGACTAGTGGGGTGCCACAGGGTTCTGTCTTGGGCCCGGTCTTATTCAACATCTTTATCAACGACTTGGATGATGGACTCAAGGGCATCCTGATCAAATTTGCAGATGACACCAAACTGGGAGGGGTGGCTAACACCCCAGAGGACAGGATCACACTTCAAAACGACCTTGACAGATTAGAGAACTGGGCAAAAACAAACAAGATGAATTTTAACAGGGGGAAATGTAAAGTATTGCACTTGGGCAAAAAAAAAATGAGAGGCACAAATACAAGATGGGTGACACCTGGCTTGAGAGCAGTACATGTGAAAAGGATCTAGGAGTCTTGGTTGACCACAAACTTGACATGAGTCAACAGTGTGATGCGGCAGCTAAAAAAGCCAATGCAATTCTGGGCTGCATCAATAGGAGTATAGCATCTAGATCAAGGGAAGTAATAGTGCCACTGTATTCTGCTCCGGTCAGACCTCACCTGGAGTACTGTGTCCAGTTCTGGGCACCACAGTTCAAGAAGGACACTGACAAACTGGAACGTGTCCAGAGGAAGGCAACCAAAATGGTCAAAGGCCTGGAAACGATGCCTTATGAGGAACGGCTAAGGGAGCTGGGCATGTTTAGCCTGGAGAAGAGGAGGTTAAGGGGTGATATGATAGCCATGTTCAAATATATAAAAGGATGTCACATAGAGGAGGGAGAAAGGTTGTTTTCTGCTGCTCCAGAGAAGCGGACACGGAGCAATGGATCCAAACTACAAGAAAGAAGATTCCACCTAAACATTAGGAAGAACTTCCTGACAGTAAGAGCTGTTCGACAGTGGAATTTGCTGCCAAGGAATGTAGTGGAGTCTCCTTCTTTGGAGGTCTTTAAGCAGAGGCTTGACAACCAATGTGAGGAGTGCTCTGATGGTGTTTCCTGCTTGGCAGGGGGTTGGACTCGATGGCCCTTGTGGTCTCTTCCAACTCTATGATTCTATGATTCTAGAGACATACACATGCAGTTCCCATTGCCAGCTATTGCAGAGTTTGCAGCAGGTGTGGGTGGGTTTACTAGACATGTCATCCAACTACAGAAATATTTGTTGATTAATCAGTTAAGTTGCAATTGATTTAGTTAGCTAAACTGGTTAAAGTATGCCTATGAATAAAACATTTTATCAGAAGAAGAAGAAGAACATTTTTGTTGTTTTTAAAACATTAATAAGCTTAGGAAATCCGATTGTATTGTCTGGAATGCATAAGCACTCTATCAAAATAGATAAATAATAATACTTTCTACACCAGAGTTGACACCAGTACATGTAATTTCATTTAATTCAATTACAGATCCTACCAGGATGGCTACCAACAAATAACTCTTTTTGGCAGAGCCAGTGTCGGCACCTGGTATCCTTAGGCAGCTGCTATGGTCTCAGTGCCCTTACATCTCATCCCCTGCCCCCGCATGCTGGCAGAGCACTTTGAGCAATGCAAAGCATTTGGATCAAGCTACCTTTTCAATTTCGCAGAATGACCTCAACCTGGCATCACTCAGGGGCATTGCGGGAAATGGAAAGGGTGGCTAGATGCAGCTGTTTCGCACTACAGCCAAGTAAGCCTAGTACTGACAAAGAAGGGCGGCACTAGACAAGGATGCTTTACCCTGGACCTCCTCAAACCTGGAGGCCAGTGGGACACGAAAAAACCCCAAACTGACAGAGCTGCTGAATGAATGTAGACAATACCCCCCCACACACACACACTACACTACAAAAGATACGTTGGCTGGATCCTAAGGCTGAGTTTTAGGAGAGATACAGTCCCGCAAGGGGAGCGTAACTCCGTGATGACACACACGCTTTGCATTTGAGAAGTCCTAGGTTCAATCCTCAGCCTCTCCAGGTAGAATTGGGAAATCATGGGGAGTTGCTGCCTGCCAGTGAATACCCTGGCCAGTGGTTAGAGATCATGGGAGTTGTAGTCCAATAGCACGTGGAGGGGGTCAGAGCTTCTCACAGTGGTGTAGGCAAATATTGTGTTGCATGAACTAGATGAATTCCTCGCTTTATGGAAGTTACCTATGATCCTTGTTCACAGGAGCGACATATTTTCACCAACTGCAACTTTGAGAGTATTCATCCAACAACCAGTAAATACAAATTGCAGTTTAAATGAAAGCACTGAAGGGTTTCATCCCTTGGAAAAAGTGCTTTTGGTAAACCAATCGCAATTGGAACAAAGTATTCACTACACTTGCTGTTGTACCACAGTGGAAGTCATTCTCCTTTTTTGCTTTTCTTTCTCCCGTTCTCTGAATAGCATTGCCGGGGAAAACTCAAGACACATATAATGGTCCAGGAAATATGTTTGCAGTTACCAACGGTAAGAAATGTCTCTGTGTCAGGTTTCCAGAAGAGAGGTTTTCTGTGTTACCAGATTTGGGAGGGTTTTTTTGGTTGTTGGGTGGTTGTTTTTTTTACACCAGCCAGTGATAACATCTCAAAGAGGTGGGAACTGAGTGAAGCATTCACTGACGTGATTATAGGGAAATGAAAGTTCAGGGTGTTTTCACACATAAAAGAGCTAACTCAAATTATTCTCAATCCAGAGACATCCTGGGTTGAATATACAATATGAAAATACTCATATGAACTTTTAATGGTTGATTTTTAAAATTGTCAGTTGAGTGGCTAAAGGCACACAGAGGAGATTTGGTGTACATAAAACAACAGGGGTGAGATGACGTGTTTGCTCTTCAGGAAACATAACCTGCCATCACCAATTGCTATCTTGCTCCATACAGTATCTCACATTCCATCAAACTGGCATGATACCTCTCAGAATTTACTCAAGACTTGATTTGTCAACTGTGGATCTAATTATGCTACTATCTAGTTTGCCAAGGAAACATAATTCTCTAGTTAAGCATCTTTATCACTCTGCTAAAGATAAGAAAGGCTAACAATGTGTATCTTGAGTACCAAGTGCCATTGCCATCATATTCATGAGTTCTATTAAATTTGTCAAGCATGGTCAAATCAAAGCTTCATAATAAGCATAAGGCTCCCAGCCAGTTTCAGTGACACCTTGTACTGAAATACATTATAAGAAAACTTGACAATTTGAAAAGCCCTCCTCGGTGCATCAGCTTAGCTATTCAGTGGTTGATATGGCATCATGTGAACAGCTATGAGTAGAAGCACATGGTTGTCTATACAGGACACATTTCTAAGATGCAGGTTCAGCAAAAGCAGGAACAAAGCACTGTGATGATACACCTCTGAACTTCACAAGCAATTGGTCAAGCATCATAAAGATATGATGAATTGTTTTTATTCAGCAAGTGAGGTGTACCCTGAGCTAATTCTAAATACACATATGGTGTAAAATCAAAGTGCTGATCATTTCTCTCTCTCTCTCTCTCTCTCTCTCTCTCTTTTTAAGGTGATGGTGATGATGGTGGTGTTCTGTGGGGAACTGGCTTTGGAATGTTCTTCTTATTTATAATTATTTTGAGTTTGATTGCTACAAACATTAAGAGGTACAAGCGTGAAGTGTTTCCCCAGACTTTTCTCCTTAGCCTTCGAGCAAACTTTTCAGCCTTGGAAAATGTGTGTGCAGTGCCTGTTTGCGTGCATATTTTCCCTTATTAAAGCAGGGCAAGGGTGATGGTTTTGTAGTTGATTTGTAAAGTTATTTAGGGCTGGTGAAAGATTGGTCCTTAGCTGTAGTGCAGTATCTGACTGCAGTTAGGCTGAAATTGATGGCAAAGCTGTGTATTCAAGTGTAAAACAACTGAAAAGCAGAATGTGAGGCAACTTCATGCATAGAAGTGGTGGGCAAGAGAAAGATTCTATGACATATTTGACAAAAGATTTTCTCCATTCTCCTCATCAGAGTTATTTTTCTCTCAACGAGAAATGTGCTGGGGATGGAGGAGTGATCTGGGAAGGGGCTCTGGAAGAACAGAGAAAGGGTTCAGCGCTCCTCCTAGTCGCTTGCCACTATTGCACCAAAATCATTCCAGACCCCATTTCACTTGTGTTTCTTGGTAACTGCATTTGAAGTCAAGGAGCTGCAACCATTACATATAATTCTGCTCTCAACCTTATCTAAACTACATAAGCATTTCCAATCCAATAATGAATTTGAACCATGATCAGTTCTTCCAAAATGCAATCCATGTGTTGTGTTTTTTTTTTGAAAAGGGTTAAAACAGCATTTTGGTCGATAACACCGAAATGGCTTTTTGAAGATTATCCTAGAGTGCAGAACAGCAGTGTGATCAAATCACTTCAGGTAACTCCACAAGTCAACATTCTATTTATTTAATGTGTCTAAAGAAACTAGAGTGAAGCAAGGTGGCACCTTGCATTTGTAGGAAGAAATGTTTGCATGACTTTAAAAACAACAACAGCCCTGTATGCTTTATTTTATGACCATTACATTCAGAATATGTTGTGGGCCTATTTGGCTATTGCTTCTCATGTTCATCTCTCTACATGGCATGATCAGGACTTTGCACTCCTCCCCCTTGCTACAAGTGCAACATAAAATTGTCAGATTAGGAGATCCAAATTTACCTGAATGTGGAATTGCTCAAGATAATATATGACTTGATCTACTATTATCAGCATTCATCGCCCATTATTCAACTTAGTTCCATAGCTATTCATTCTTACATTCAAGTGTAACCTTAACTTTAAATCACAAAAAGTAATCTTTTGAAGTATGAATACTCTCTTCTCTTTCTATGCATAAACAAAGGCTTACAGTAATTAAAATGGACCAACTCTGTTAACTGCTGACTTAAAAGCATAAAGGGGAAATAGTTCAGTATCAAACAACAAGTAAAGAAAAGCAACGAAGAAATTCTTGCCCATATAGTAGCCTTAACTCTGTAATCCTGAAGAGCTGCTATCAGCCAGAGTGGACAATAGTGGGCTAGGTTATGGACAAGTCTGACCTAGGATAAGAACTACAGAACTAGCCAGGCATTCACCCTCAGGAGATTCCCATCTCATGAGAGGGAAGAATGGAACTATAAAGTTAATCACAACTTAACTTTAGATAGATTGGTTCAAGTTGCATTGCATAGATTTTGCCTGTACCCACATATGCAAACCTTATTTTAACATTTATGTAGTTATCTTTTTATTCATGTTTCCTATCAGTTTTACAGATGCCTCAATTTATTTTATTACAATGTGTTATTTCTGTGTTCATTGCTCTAGACTAGATATTGAAACTGAATAGCTGTTTGCTACCTCCCCTCGCCTACATTTTATTATTTTTTCCTGTAATTGTTTCTTAGGGGGAAAATGGTGGCATAACACACAATTCCACTGGGTTGTTCATCGATCATGAGGATGCTGTCGTAACTGAAGTGGAGGAGACACTGGTACACAAGGAGTATAAGGTTGTAGATCATAAAGAGGAAACTAGAGAAGCAGTTCTGGATAATGTTAACATTCCAGAAGACATACTGTTTGTTGGCAATTCGGACATGATGGAGGAAAATGGCTACAAACCTCAGATTTCCAGCCCAGCAGTCTTACAAGACAGTACTTATGAAATACATTCTCAAAGCCCAGATAAAAAACCAAACACCCCAGCTCTGCCCGTGAGTAGTTTAATAAAAGATTTCCCAAGTCCCATGGCTACCACATGGTCTATTGTTGGTACCAATGAAAATACATTTTTATTTGATAAAATCGGTCTTGTTTTGAACAACAGTAAAAGTGGACAGAGCAACATGGTCAGCTCAACAGATGAAGAGCCACATACACCAACAGAAAACCAATGGAAGCCCCTACTTTCAGATGAAGATATTCAAGAACAGACCTTAATACCAGATGAACTTCTCTCTTGCTTAAATGCTGTGAATGAAGATTCTTCCGATATAATGTCTTACTTTCCTCAAAACGTTGCAAAGTGACTTTCTTATTAGGACTGAATATAAGATTTCTGCAACCATGACAAAATTCTGCATTTTCAAGTAGAATAACTCAAAGTATCCTCAACATTCTCAGTTCTCATTGTCCAATTTAAAAAACAAAACAGCTGCAATTGCAACCATAGCATTACTTTCTCATGCCACTTTCTTACCTTGAGATGAAACCAGAATGCCATCTTGTGAATCCTCTTCTAAAAGGCAAAATATCATATGAGCCTATCATGGTTATCAACTGCATCAGCTGCAACGGCCGGGTTTCCAGCCAAGCAACTGCACAGCAAGTAACTACAGATAACCCAAGTGAGCCAAAGCCAGGTAAAGGCAAAGATATCTCAAGATCCCTATAGTCTTGCTGAAGGAAAAATTATTCACAATTATGATGAACAGCAAGACAAGTGTGACCCAAATCAAGACATGGAGAAATTTTTATTTGGTTACAATTCCACCATACCTGACATCTTGTCTCTATAGTTGTATCAGTTTCCAATGCCACCAAGAAGGGGAAGAATCTAATTATGAGGCTCCCCCCCCCCCCAGTTTATCCAACTCTTGATCAAATATGTTTCTAATCGGGGTCAATTCCTTTCCAGCTGCAAGTGCCTGTTCTTCTACAGTTGCCCAGTTGGCGTTGACCCATGACGGGGCCTTTTCAATGGTGGTTCCTTGTTTGTGGAATTCCCTCTCTAGTGAGGTGTTTCTGCTTCCATCGTCATTAACTTTCCAGAGGAATTTGAAAAACATTCCTCTTTACCCAGGCATTTGGTGGCTGCAGAATACTGCCATGAAATAATGGATGAAATAATGTTTTAAATTGTAACTGTTTTTTAAAATAATGTTTTAAATGATTTTTTTTTTGCTATTAAAATGTGGGTGTGTTTGCTGTCTTGAGCTCCTTTGGGAGGGAGGTGGGGGTAGAAATTAAATATAGAAATAAGTAATATAGCAGGTGTGGTGAGGCCTTGGCTCACCAGGTGTTGCTAAACTTACCATTTTGATCAGCCCCACACATTATGGACAATGGCCAGGAATGACGTGAGTTCCCTACCCCTGCAGACATGGAGTACCTACTGCAGGCTGGCTAAGCCATTGCTTAAAACTGTTCCTTGTGACTCATTCTCATTTTGCCAAGGTAGCATATGAATGTTCCTCACAACAGAACCCTCATCACATAGATCCCTCTCTGGCCAACATCAGTGGACTCTGTCAAGGCAGAAGGTGGCACAGGCAGTTTTCCTACATTCCTTTGTGAGGTAAGAGCCAGCCATGATGAAGCAAATTTGCAGTGGCAACCATGTTGCTGAAATAACACATATGAGCCAGGACTGGGACAGTCCCCACAGAGTTGACTCATGGGCCCTTTAAAAGACAAGTCACATACCTATCAAAAAGCTTTCAAGATGTCTAAAACGCACAACCTTAATTTAGCACTTAGTGAGAAGATATAGCTGACTTTAGAAAATTTAACATCTGAAGGCTCTCAGGCACATGATTTCCTAGAAACTGAAAAATGACACTAAACACAAATAAGTCTCTAGATTGCAAGTTGGTCTAAAATTAGTAGTTGTTGCTCTTGCAGGAAGGAAATAGTAAAGGAAAGCCACACACATAAGACGTATGATATAGAAAGTTCTTTGGTTGTTGTGTTCAGGACATTTTATGCACCTCAAATAGAAATCCACTCAGTTCTTGTTATATAATCGGGTAATATTTCTGTTTTGCCAAGAGCC
This sequence comes from Podarcis pityusensis, assembly GCF_964106645.2. Lineage (NCBI taxonomy): Eukaryota > Metazoa > Chordata > Lepidosauria > Squamata > Lacertidae > Podarcis > Podarcis pityusensis. The sequence goes on from NC_138030.1 coordinate 62,882,878, forward strand.
ATAACCTTATATTGCAAATAGCAATTAAATTTAAGGAACAGAAAATAATCCTTTCATATCCACCTCTTCAACTCATGCTGTGTTCATTATCATCACTAAATGCAATGATACAAACACACAAAAAATAGCTTTGAGTTACCCTAAAGACTAAACACAACGCAGGAATCTTTTTGCCCAACGTGGGGTTCAAACCCACAACCCTGAGATTAAGCATCTCATGCTCTCCAGACTGAGCTATCTTGGGGCTATATTATTGATCACAGAGCTGATAGTACTGCAGATTAAGGGATGTTTTCCTGAACAACCCACAGCTGAGCTCTTGTGCAGCTTCTAGGAATTTAAATGGAGCTTCTATTAGAAAACATCTTGATGGATTAATGTGAACATAAGAACACAGGAAGCTGCCTGACACTGTATACACTATTCCATTTGTATCACAAAAAATACAGTTTTTTTCTCAGTCCAGAATCATTTGTGATAGTCCTCAACAAGCTACTTTTAATGTAGATTGATTCTAGATCCTGTCATCCACAAGGATGGTTGTGTTACTTGAGATCGTGTGAAAACCCTGCCCTTGATTAGATTATCCACCCTTTTCCTGTCTGCACATGCCCCAGGCGAATGAAGAAGGAAGTGGTGATTGCGCTCTAGGCATTCACCCACCCACAGCCTCATTGGGCAGCTGGGGATTCACCACCCGTTGCTGAAACCACCTACATCTGTTTCCAAATGGACACACTTCAGGTTAATGCAGAATCAATCTGTAATGAGCTTTAGTGAATGAAACCAGTTTCTCAAGAAGCGCTTTTCGGGGTGGGGGGGTGTATGCAATAGATCTAGATTGTGTGTAGTCTGCATATATAAAAAATCTAGTCTCCATGGATTCTAGAATATAATATGTGTACACAGCCTTCTACCGAGTCAGTCCACTGGTCAATCTAGTTCAGCATTGTCAACACTGAGCAGCGGAGTACTAGGTCAGTGTCTCAGAATGTCAAGGATTGAACATGAGAACTTCTGCATGCAAACCAGTTATTTTCCTACTCTGCAACATTTATTTATTTTTGTAGAGAAGAGTTGGGAACAGTAAGATCAATGGACTCTGCTATTCACAGATCTCATCTCAAAACCAGTTATAAGTAAAATGTAGGCGATATGACTTAGGTGTACTTTGAGTAGACTAACTGTAGCCACTGAGACTTCAGTTAGTCATGACTAACTTGCATTCTGTTGATTTCAGTTGGTTAGCTCTAAGCATCACTAAGTCAGCAACTAACCTAATGTTTCAAACAATTGCAATATATATGAAGGTTCACAGGATAGGTTCCATGTGTCCTGCTTCCTTTCTAAACATTTTGACATGGCACTTGCTGCTTCCAAACTAGATTAACCTTAGTTGGTTAATGGTTTAAATTCTCAATGAATTGATATCAGTAAGACTAGTTCAGTGTACTGTAAGTGTGAATGAAATGTCCTCTAAAGAACACTTTGAAAGCACCAGGCATATATAATTCAAAGAAGTAATAGTCCAATAATATTATGCTCAATTTTCCTATAGCAGGTAATGTTGACAGAATTTAAGACTCTGTATTTCATATTCACAGCTGCAGGGGGAGCAGAATGGGGTTGAGGGTGAGGTTTAAAGACTGTCTTCAAGGCAAATTTTTAAAAATGTAGTATAAACACTGACAATTGGGAAACACTGGCCTGCGAGCGCTCCAGTTGGAGAACAGCCTTTACCAAAGGTGTCATGGGTTTTGAAGACACCCAAACTCAGGATGCAAGGGGGAAACGTGCTAAGAGGAAGGCATGCTTGGCAAATCCACACCATGATCAACTCCCGCCTGGAAACCAATGTCGCCACTGTGGAAGGACGTGTGGATCCAGAATTGGCCTCCACAGTCACTTACGGACTCATTGTTAAAACCGTGTTTATGGAAGACAATCTTACTCGGCTACGAGTGATCGCCGAAGAAGAGAAGAAGAAGATCTGGGCAGTCATGTGAAAGCTAACTATCCATGGTTGCCCGATTTACACAGTCACTGAGATTAGCTGGTTGGACATCCCAGGGTAATTGTAATAAATGGTCTAGCACCATTTGATGTTCTCCCATTGCTGAAGTTGAGCCAAACTAGTTATTATCCTGATGTCTGGTTTCTGCCTAAAACAGTGGATGTGTTGTTAACCATTTAATCTCTAACATTCAGTAGAATTTTATATTGTGTCATGTGGAGCTGAATCCACCCCACATAACTGGCTGCTAGTGGGGCTCAGGGAGACAGGGGATATACAAAACATAGTGATGTCTAGAGTTCTGCTAGATAGTAAGGGGACTGAAGATCTAGGTGAATATAGGGCAATATCTCGTTTGGGTGTGGACGTTATTCTAGAGACTGCCCTCTGTTAAAGCTATTTTGAACATTCTAAAGGAACAGTACAGTATTATAACAATAGGAAAGGAATAACTGCAGAAAGCACATTTTATGTGAAAGTGACTAGTCTAGCTAAATGGTTACTAACAAATCTTTTCAAGTAAATGAAACTGCAAAGCAACACCAACTAGAAGACCCAAGTCTAACAATAGAAGAAGAGGAAAAGAAACTGGTGATCCCTGCAGTCTCAGATTCTCAGTCAGTTTTTGCTCATTTTGCTATCTTGAGGTTAATAGCAGTGATGGTTTGGAAACTGACATTAAAATTGTATCCTTTGTAGATAGTAAGTTATACGTTGTACAGAGAAATAGATTGCTTGTGCTGCTGATTCCCCACCCCCCAAGGTTCACTATTTGTTTTACTATATTGAAAAGAGAAGGTTGGATACATCTTACAAACATCTGTTTCTTTATAAAGGTAAGTAGTAAATTGGAGTTTGTTTTTTGTTCTCTCTCTTTCTCTTGCTTTTTCTTTCAACATGTATCTCCTCGTGAAGCTAAGTGGTAAATCAGAATTTACTATTACTATTTATTAAATTTGTATACCACCCTTCATCCAAAGATCACAGGGAGGTTCACAACATAAAAATACAAAAGAACACAAAATACACAATGAAAACAAGAACAAACCAAACTCCCAGCTCCCACAAACCCAATCAAAAGGACATCAAATGTTAATCAGCCCAACACCTGGTTTTTCTGGAAAATGCTTTCAAAGTATATGATGAAATTTTACAAAACTTTTGTAAAACACTTTTTTCTAAAACTACATACAAGAGGCACTGCTACAGTATCCCTGAATCAGTTGGCCATCCTTAAACCTTGGTTTAAAATCCTGCAATGAAGGAAAACCTACCACCTTCTGCAACAGTCTTCCCCACTGTTAAGCAGCTTGTATCAACAAGGAGTTCTTCTGCTTGTTGGCCAAAATCCTTTTTTGGCCAAAATCCCCTTTCTTGTCATTTGATCCTGTTGGTTCAAGTCTTACCCTCTGGAGCAGAAAAAAAAGCAAATCGGATCCAATTTTTCTAGCCTTTGAAGACAACTTTCATTTCATATCACACTTGTATCTTCTCCATGCTAAACATACCCAACTCCTTCAGTTTTTCCGTGGTCCCTAACCATCTCTTCCACCCACTGTCTATTCTTCTTATTTTCTTTGTCACTGTGTTGTACTCGCATTCTAAAATCCCTTTGTTCAAACAACTTCAGTAATTACAAATGGAATAAAAGTGGACTTTTCCCAATCCCACTTAGTAAAAGATGAGGGCTAATTCAGACTGACCTGTACCTGTACCTAGAAAGCACAAGACAAGTGGGAAACAATTCAGACGAGGGCTTTCTAAGCACACCTGGTTTTGCCCTTGCCCTGCTGCTTTCCCCAGGAAAACCAACTCTGGCGATAAATCAGAACAAATGTCAGTCCTAAGAAAATCTGATTGATGTTTGCTCCAATTCAGCAAGAAAGATCAGGTTTCCGCAGGGAAAAGTAGTGGGGCAAGGGCAAATCTGGAAGAGCACAGAGTTGTCTTTCTGAACTTGATTAATTTACTAAAAAATAAATCAATTGGAACAATAGATGAGAAAATAACCAGTGACATATGTTTTGAAAAGGATGGAGAGGATAAATTGCCATTAGACACACAAACATACACAAAATGGGTCTATAGGTTCTGAAAGATTAACATGTTTGTTCAAACAGTTGCGAGAATGTGACCTGAAATGCAGAATATGGATTATGAGTTGTGTTGGTTCCCAAACAAAACTTGGGAACGTGTATTGTTTTTGGTTGTTTTTAATCAATGAAACAGGAAAGAATCACGATCTTGCTAATGTAGGGTTTGAGCCCCCCATTAGGCAAAAGATTCCTGCATTGCACCTTTCCAACTCTGCAGTTCTATCATTCTTTGATCCCATCCCAAATGGAAGATAGATGCACCATGAAGGAACTTCCTGAATAGCAGGAATTGTTATTCACATCACAGATAAGCAGTGCCAATGAGAAGAAACTAGTGCGATGCTAAACTGCAGCACTGACCTGCTCCCCCCCTTTTTTTAACGAATGATTTAAAACCTCACTATCAAGTTGGTTTATAACCTGCTCCTTTCCTTCCCTTTCCTAAAAAGGAATTACTTAGCACCTCATGATTAAAGTTGGTTTATGAAATATACTAGAACAGCTACTGCTCAAGAGGTGGGAGGGGGAGAGAAAGTGCCATGACAGGGTAAAAGAAGCCACAGTTTTAATTTTTATCCCCATTCACCGTTTTGTAGCCTGAAGCCAACCAGGTCTGTCAGAGAAAGCTGAATGGGGGGAAATAGCCACCTGGGGCTGAGTGAGGCTCAAGGCACCTTTCGTGCAATCCTTGAAATGTGGCTGTACATGGCACCTTACTGACAAGAAACAGAATTGTCAGGTGGTGAGTGAGGAAGCCAGTATGGGCGGAGAGAGGGAGACTGATGTCTAAGCAGGCAGGAACTTTGACTGCTGCTTTCACACAGACACACACACAGCACTCTAAGCAGCTTCTGTGAGGCCAGCCCATGAGGTGCCGATGGGAAGAGGAACTTACATCTGCAGTGAACCGGGGTGAGTTGCCGCATAGATGCAGATAATAGATATATACAGTGCTTTTTTCTAGGGGGACGACGCAGGGGTATGCATACTCAGAACATTTTGTGAATCTTTGTACTTTTGTCCATTTACTGTATTTATTTTTCCTGGTTTGAACTATAAAATGGTGATTTTGAGTCGAAATGAGAGTACCCCTAAACATTTTTTAAAAGAAAAAATAGCACTGGATATATAACTGAAAAGGAAGGGGAAGAAGGAGCTCGTATTTGCTTGGCACCTGAGGAGAAATCAGGGACATAAGCCTCCTTACTGGGCAAAAGAATAGTGGCTTGCTCCCCCTCATCTTTTTAAAGCAGAAAGAAGCCAAATTGTTCCCTCTGATTCCATAGTAAGATCTATGGTTTTAAAATAGAGAGTCCTATTTGGTTCACAGAGCTTACTCTTAGGTCATTGGGTATGGGTTTAGAGCCCTTCTTGAACATAGTGCAGGTAAGGTTCCAGCTGGGCATGGGCAGTGCCCACAGAAATGCTACAGCTCCTGGTGTATCAAAACTTTTGCTAAAGAGAAAAGTTGAGGAGTGGAGAAGGAGTCAGAGGCATGTACATAAGCAGTGGAGATGCCTTGCCAAAGAATCAAACAGGTGAACAAGGCATGGAAATGCTCTACTTCACCCCTTGTGTGGAAGCAGCTCTCTTAAGGGAGAACTTGTAGGAGGGAATAGAGGCCCTTTCCAAAAGCTTTCCAAATGCTTTTTTATTTAATTTAATTTTTTTAATTAAGCTAGTCTTGAGCCAGTACAATAAACTAATTGCACCAAGTGGATAAGCCAGGTTAAATGGCGTTGCAGTGGATTCATGTTTCAAAAATCTCTAAATGGTGTGTGTATATTTCCCCCCCAAAAAAATAAAAATAAAAAAAGAGATGAAATGCAGCGCCTACAAATAATGCATTGTTTTTAAAATAAAAAGTTTTGTAAACTATCAGGACACTGATGTGACAGGAGATTTGCTGGTGTTTGCCATTTCACGAATGATTTGGGGGGAGATGGGGGTGCTGAGCCCACTAATTTTGTCTTAAATAAATCTAAGTGGTGCAGGCATGGGGCAGAGAGGAGCTCATTATTATAGTATGATCGCTATCCAAAAAGTGCCCACCTAGTCTTCATACAGCTGGGTAACAACTAATAATAAATCAGTGGAAAAGTCCCTGACAATGATGGGGAAGCTGTTCTAGGCAGGTGCTTCATGGCAGAGGACACAGTTGAAAGAGAAAGGGGCCAAGGAGAGATGAGTTTGCTGTGCAAAGCGTGGCTGCAGCAAGAAGCAGGGGATGAGAGATGATCAGCAGTACAAAGTGATTTCAAAGTGAAGACTAGAACATTAAAGCTGCTATACAAATCAGGGTATCACTTGCGTGTGTTTGTGTGTAAGACGTAGTCAAAGATTGGGGAATGTGGAAAATTACCAAACAGATTCCGTTTTAAGAAATGTGTAGTACTGAAAAGGAATGCCTCAAATTCACTGATCCCTTTACGAAGGATTTAAGCATTTGAAAACCCCACAGCTGAATGCACATCTTCTTTGTTCTCAACTCTTCCCCTCTTTATCACAAATGTAACAATTTTAAAAATCATTTGTATGCCCACTTTCTTGTTTAATTCTCCTCTTGATGAAGTTAGTATAACTGGCACTTGCAAACAATTGTTGTTGCTCCCACAATTTTCCCTTCCGTAACAATCCCATTTGTGAAAAGTACTTTTTCTTTATTTTTAGGTTTCTATATTGTTTAGAGGGTGTGGAGAGAGAGGGAAAGAGGTTACAGGCTGTGCGTAGATATATTTGAAGATCAGAGGAGCTTTATAAAGCTGCTGCCTTATATTGCCCCACAACTGGTTTCTCACTTTCCCATCCTCACTCCCCTCTAATTTTTACATTAGGAAAGGACCATGGCCCAGTGGGACAACATCTGCCTTGCATGCAGAAAGTCCAAGGTTCAAGGTTCTGGGGTCTCCAAGTAGGGCTTGGAAAAACGCTTTCCTGAAACCCTGGACAGCAGCTTCCAGTTGATGTAGGCCAGGCATAGGCAAACTCAGCCCTCCAGATGTTCTGGGACTACAACTCCCATCATCCCTAGCTAACAGGATCAGTGGTCAGGGATGATGGGAACTGCAGTCTCAAAACACCTGGAGGGCCGAGTTTGCCTATGACTGATGTAAGCAGTACTGAACTAAATGGAGCCATAGTCTGACACGCTATAAGGCAGCTTCCTATGTTCTCATGGCATTGGTGGACTTGGAGACAGTATGGTACCCAGTAGGCTTCTGGGTATATGGTTTCAGGCAAAGGGACATATGATTCTAAAGACAGAATTCCATGAATTGGTCCCCACTGGAAGAATTCCAAAGAGGATCATTTGATATTTTCTGACTTAAACCTGTGAGGTATTTTCCCCTGCTTCCCTCAACAAACTGCCTACATTAAAAACAATTCTTGTAAAAAGGAATCACACTTCTTTCTTGTAAATGGCCTGGACTGCTCACTCATCCATTTCTGAGTGCTTGACAGAAAAAGAAACCAAAAAGAAAAGCAATTCATCTGGTTTGCTTTGTTACCTGACGTATCAACCTGAACAAGCCAGATAGCCATACACCATCTCCCAAAGAGACTGTGGGAACAAGATTTAATGAATAAATTTATATTCCTTCCTGATGGTGAAAGAAAAGGCTCAAAAAGAAGGTCCAAATTTCCTACAAACAACAATTTTCTACAGTGACTCTGGAGCTGGAAGCAGTCTGTAGTAATCCCACTAAGGTGATCATTTTATGCTGTTGTAGACAGCAATGTGTAATAGTGGTAGGACCAGTGATATTTGGTGTGGAGACAGAAAGGAGAACACAAGACCATCCTTATCTTCATTTGGGAAATGCTGGAGGATGTGGAAATATAAAATATAGTACATTATTGAAGTACTGCTATTACAGAATACTTTTCCTGGCAAAATATCCTCCATTTCAGTGCTATTTTTCTAGAAAAACAGTTGCCGGAACTCACCACAAACGCCTCCCCTGTTCTCTTAGAATGACAATGGCACCCACTTGAGAGATGCCGGAACTGAGTTCTGGTAAGTTCCTGCTGGGAAAAAAAGCCCTGCCCTATTTGGTTGCTCCTGCCTCCCTTCCCCCCCAAAACAGCTGTACTCAGTGACGGTATTGTCACCCACATGAGATGGCTTAGAAATTCAAAGGTGACATAATTAAACCATTTTTGTTCTTGGCACACAAGCTATTTTCCTTTCTCTCTAGCTGGGTCTTGTAATTCTGAAACGTTAACAGAAATCTGTTAAACCTGTTTGAGCAGATGTGGGGAGGGAGGGACTGATATTGTACACACAGAGACACACAAAGTGAGTGGTGTTGACTCTCTTGTCATACCAATTCAAAATCTCTGGTGAAACAATCATGTGCTCAGAATGCCAGCATAACGGAACACAGCCGGTGGTGTATGGTTACATAAAAAAGAACACACTGCAGTGTAGCCAGAAGTGCTGTTTAAAGCTTTTTCCAGTCACAGAAGGGATGTTTCTGACTTACAGATTAGCACGGTGTGAGAAAAGGGGAGAATCCAGAAAAGTAGGTTGTTGTTTCCCCCCCACATTTGCACAAGTTCCAGAGTAAGGCTTCTAAGAAGGCATTTCTTAATATATTATTTTCTAAATGGTCACTTTATACTTATATTTTCCTTTTTCACAATTTTTATATGGTAACACAAAATAGTATGGGGAACCATTGGTTCTCCAGATGTTGCCAAACTACCACTATCATCCCTGGTCATTGGCCATACTGGCTGGGGTTGATGTGAACTGTAGCCCAACAACTTCTGGAGGGTCAAATGTTCCCACCCTGTCAGGGAACTGCCATCGGAAGGAAGGGAAGTGAAAGGGCTCACACAGGTTGGGAGAGACTCAGCAGCTGAAGAGGGAACCAGTAGGGGGAGAGGAGCTGGGCTGAGGGAAAGGGAGCTGGAGGGATGGCTCAGAGACACTTCCAGCGAAAACAGTGGGGAGGTTTCAGGACCTCCTGTAGGGACACCCACTCCTCGCCGGAAACTGTCACGCAGAGAGTCCAGAAGACGTGTTTCCGTTAAGGAGCTTTTATGTTGGAAGCGATTCCGAAAGCAACCACTGTCGGAATCTGCCAGCGACTGACGGAGCCATGTTTAAGGGGCTCCGTTACAGACAGAGGTTTGCAAACTTGACCAAACTCTGAGGGACTAGGATTTTACACACAAGCAGCTCATCGTCCCATCACAGCATTCCGACAGTCTTCGTGAGCAGCTTGTGCAGGAGAAGGCATCATGAGCAACCCAGCCGGAACCGGAGAAGCAGGAGCTGGAGCGGGTCCAAGCCTGGAAGAAAGGTACCGGGTGTTGGAGGTCCAGCTAGCGCTGCAGACGGCGAGGCTTGAGGAGAGGAGGGCTCAGGATGCAGACAAAAAGGGGAAAGACACCCAGCTCGTCAGAAAGGTACCAGGATTGGTGCAGAAGTTTGGGGGGGAGCCCAAAGACTATCATGGCTTTCGGACAGAGATGCAATATGCCCTCAATCTGCAGTTTGATGAATTCCCTGACGAGGAATCAAGAGTGGCTTTCGTGATTGGGCATCTTGAAAAGGGGGCGAGAGACTGGGTTAGACCCCTGATGGCAGCGAATAGTGACGTCCTAAAGGACACGATGAAGTTCTTTCGCGCCATGGATCTGATGTTTTCCAGCGATATTGAACAGGGAGTGGTCCGCAGACAGTTAATGGCTTGCAAACAGGGGAGCCGATCTGTCCGTGAGTACTGGACTGAATTCACCATGTTGATCCATAAATTGGGGTGGGATCTATCGGCGGAACCCATTCAAATGCTTTTTGAAGAAGGGCTTTCTTCGGCTGTGAAAGACGAACTTTCCCGGGCGCCCAGGGCGGAGTCTATGGACCAGCTGACCAAATCAGCGCTGACCATAGGAGCGCGCCAGGAGGCGAGAGCATTGGAGAGGCGGGAAGGGAAGGGGGAACGTTGGAAGGAGTTCCGCATTCCAGACATTCCAGAGCCAACTTTCCCGCCGGCAGAGCCGATGGAAATCGGAACAGCGCGCGCGCGCGCAGTTTCAAAGCCCAGTGAGGGGGGAAAGAAGGAGGGAAAAGGCGCCCGGAAATGCTATCTCTGCCAACAGCCAGGTCACTTTGCCAGAGTCTGCCCCCAGAGGAAGGAATGGCAAGGGATGGTAGGAGCTGTGGAGGGAAGAGAGGAAGAAATACCGAAGCAAGTAAAAGCCAACGCCTGGCTGCCACCGTCGGGGCACAGCAGTCAGGCCAAAGAGCAGTGAAAGTGCCCACGCCAGAACCTCCTAAACCCGCCCTAGTGATAGAAGTGGCGCTAGAGCTGCCAAACGGACACCCTCTAAAGATAAAGGCGCTGTTGGACTCAGGCAGCTCCTGCAATTTCATGAGCAAAGAGTTTGCAGCTGAACACCAGATACAGACGATCCCTTTAAGCAACCCCCTGCAGGTGACCACGATCGATGGCAGGGAGCTGTTGGGAGGAGAAGTCAGCTTGCAGACCGTCCCAATGATAATGAAGGTGGCAAGGCACACCGAACTGATAGCGTTTAATGTGGCCACCTTGGGAGGAGCTCCCATTATATTGGGGATGAGCTGGCTAGCGTTACATGATCCGCTGGTGGGCTGGCATCAGAGAGTGGTTTCTTTTGGTTCAGCACATTGCTTAGAACACTGCAAAGAGGGAAAGGGTTTGGCAGGGGCGCAAGCCACCCTAGCAGGGACTGAAGTAACGGAGAACGTGAAGGTACCACGACAATACGCAGATCTCCGCGACGTCTTCAGCGAAAGGGAAGCTGACCAATTACCCCCGCATAGACCCTTTGACTGTCAAATCAATTTACTCCCTGGGGCACAGCTCCCTGTAGGCAAGCTGTACGCCATGTCAGACAGAGAGATGCAGGAGCTAAGAGAGTTCATTGACAAGAACCTGAAGAGAGGGTTCATCAGAGAGTCCAGGGCGGTGGGGGGCAGCCCAGTGTTTTTTGTGGATAAAAAAAACACGAACAAGCCGAGGCTTGTGTGTGACTTCAGGGCCTTAAATGCAGTGTCAGAACCAGTGGCTTTCCCTATGCCCAGGATTGACGACATTTTGACAAGGGTCAGGAAGGGAAAGATTTTTACTAAACTGGACCTAAGGGGGGCGTACAACCTGATACGAATAAGGAAGGGGGATGAATGGAAAACCACCATGTTCACCCCTTTGGGGGCATTTGAATATTTAGTTATGCCCTTCGGCCTACAAGGAGGCTCCGCGTGCTTTCAATCGTTTATGAACCACGTCCTGGGGCCTTTGCTTTACAAGAATTGTGTGGCCTTCTTAGACGACGTGTTGGTGTATTCTGAGAATGAGGAGCAGCATGTGAGAGACGTCAGAGAAGTGTTGAGCAGGCTGCAAGCCAACCAGCTGTGGGTGAAACTGGAGAAGTGTCAGTTTCATACCAAGGAGGTGGAATTCCTGGGGTATCGCCTGTCAGACAAGGGATTGGCCATGGATCCCGGCAAGGTCCAGGCGGTGCTGGAATGGAAAACACCCAAAACAAGGAAGGATGTGCAGAGGTTCCTAGGATTTGGGAACTTCTATCGTAAGTTCATCCGAAACTTTGCCCACCTGACGGCGCCCATTACGGACTGTCTCAGCAGTAAGAAGAAGTTCGTTTGGACTGAGGAGGCGGAGCGAGCATTTGAGGAACTAAAAAGGGCCTTCGCCTCGGAACAACAACTCCTGCATGTGGATTTACAAAAACCGATGAGAGTGGAAACTGACGCATCAGACAGAGCGATTGGGGCGGTGCTTCTGCAGCCAGGGAAGGAGGAGTCAGAGTGGAGACCGTGTGCCTTTTTTTCGCGAAAGCTGAACAAATCCGAGAGGAACTACACGGTGTATGACCGAGAACTACTAGCCATTCATGAGGCGTTCCGGAGATGGAGGCACCTGCTAATTGGCGCACAACATAAGGTGCAAGTGTGCACTGACCACAAGAACCTAGAGTATTGGAGGACGGCACGAGTGCTCAACCAACGGCAAGTGAGATGGGCCCAGGAGTTCTCCAAATTTAACTTTGAGATTTGTTACGTGCCAGGCCCAGAGAACATTAGGGCGGACGCTCTCTCACGCAAACCTGAATATTTGGAGGAGGAGGGAGCACCCGAAGAGAGACATGTCATTCCAGAGGACCGCTGGGTGTGTGGGGCGGCATTGGTGGGACAAAGAGAACTGGTAGAGGAAACAGAGAATGATGAATACGCCCAGAATAAGCTCAGAGGTCTTAGGGGTGAGGGAGAGGAACCAGGGGGTTTCGAGGAAAGAAATGGAGCTTTGTATTACAAAGGGGCACTGTATATCCCTGAAGGAGACTTAAGGGGGAGGGTACTCAAGCAGTTGCACGACAGCCCCACGGCGGGGCATTTTGGACAACACAAAACCATGTGGTTGGTCACCAGGGAATTTTGGTGGCCTAAGGTGAGGGAAGATGTACGGGAGTATGTAAGAGGGTGTGAGCAATGCCAGCGAGCCAAAGGGGAGAGGCGGGCACCGGCGGGGCTATTAGAACCCTTACCAACCCCAGAACGACCTTGGGAGGCAGTGTCGATAGATTTTATGACTGATCTGCCGAAGTCCAAGGGGAAAACAGCCATCATGGTGGTGGTAGACCTACTAACAAAGATGTGCCACTTTGTAGCCTGCTCGCATGCAGTCACGGCGGAAGAGACAGCGAAGTTATTTGTAGAACACATTTTTAGGTTGCACGGGGTGCCATTGAGGGTGGTCTCAGACCGAGGAAAACAATTTACTTCCAGGTTCTGGAGGAAGCTCATGAGCTTACTGCAGGTGGAGGTCAACTTTTCGACTGCCCGGCACCCTGAAACCAACGGGCAGGCGGAAAGAGCAAACGGGGTCCTCCAGCAATACCTGAGGTGTTATGTCAATGACAGAGAGAATGACTGGGTAGAAAAGTTGGCGCTGGCGGAATTTGCCTACAACAATGCCGAGAATGTGTCCACAGGGATGAGCCCCTTCTTGGCTAATTATGGGTGTCATCCCAGGGCTTTCCCAGGGGGAGAAGGGGAGAGATGGGGTGTCCCGGCAGCCGAGCATTTTGTAGAAGAAATGGAAGCAATCCATCGTCAGCTCCAACTCAACTTAGAAAGGGCGAAGGAAGAATACAAGAGGCAGGCAGACAAGAACCGAAGGGAAGGTGAAACCATAAGGGTGGGAGATAGGGTGTGGCTGTCAACCCAAGGGTTGCCGTTCAAAGGAGGTTGTAAGAAATTAAGACCCAGGAGATTGGGTCCCTTTGAGGTCATTCAACAGGTCAACCCAGTGGCTTTCAGGCTCCGGTTACCCAACCACATGAAACTGCACCCAGTATTTCACAGGTCGTTACTGTCACCGTATGAGGGGGGACGAGAAGGGATGGCCACTCGGGGACCGGTCATAGAAGAAAGGGAATGCAGCAGCCATGTGGCAGAAATCCTCGACGCCAGATGGAAGGGGGATCAGGTGGAGTATTTGGTAGCGTGGGAAGGAGAACCGGAGTCAGAAAACACTTGGGTAATGGCAGAAGATATCAATGACGAGGTATTGATAGAAACGTTCCATCAAAGGTTCCCAAGGAAACCTCAGCCTGTGGAGAGGTTCCGGAGGGAATACTTTGGGACCACCGATGAGGAGGAGGAGTTGGAAGGATTCTCGGAATCGGAAGGGGAAGGGGAGATGGACTCTGAGGAGGAGGAGTACTTCGAGACCAGGAACCGCAACAGGTGGAGAGAAGTGTTCGGGACATCGGAAGATGAAGGAAGTTCATTCCGGGGTTTTGCCTCCTCACCGCCCGTAGAGGAGGGGGCGAGAGGGGATGAAGGGGGCCCTGGAGGGGAGGTGGATGTCAGGGAACTGCCATCGGAAGGAAGGGAAGTGAAAGGGCTCACACAGGTTGGGAGAGACTCAGCAGCTGAAGAGGGAACCAGTAGGGGGAGAGGAGCTGGGCTGAGGGAAAGGGAGCTGGAGGGATGGCTCAGAGACACTTCCAGCGAAAACAGTGGGGAGGTTTCAGGACCTCCTGTAGGGACACCCACTCCTCGCCGGAAACTGTCACGCAGAGAGTCCAGAAGACGTGTTTCCGTTAAGGAGCTTTTATGTTGGAAGCGATTCCGAAAGCAACCACTGTCGGAATCTGCCAGCGACTGACGGAGCCATGTTTAAGGGGCTCCGTTACAGACAGAGGTTTGCAAACTTGACCAAACTCTGAGGGACTAGGATTTTACACACAAGCAGCTCATCGTCCCATCACACACCCCTATGTTAAATAGCTCATTGTCTGAAAACATTAATGGTACACATTTAGCTTTAGATCCATGTGGGTTGACTGAATTTTCCTTCTTGTTGATTCAGGTCAATTATACATTCACACTTTCACTGTCAAAAAGAGACCTGTGCAAATGATGATTATAATAAATGAAAAAATCCAATTTGTTACCGTTATTATCATTATTATTTATTAATTTTTTGAACTGCCTTTTAAATGCGACTCATTTACAAACCATAAAAACAGCTTTGCATCATTAAAAAAAAGGTACCAGAAATAATAACTAGAGATAGATTTAGAAACAAAATGAACACCTAAAGGCAGAGACATTTTCATCCAGCTATAAAGGCTTTTCGAAACAAAAATGTATTCATTTTTTCCAGAAGGTATAGATAATGAACACCTGTTCTAGTTCAACATTACTAGTTAAGCTGTTACATTCTTATTGCCAATTATATTACCTATGGCACAAAGCATATGAAAGCAGAAATAATTTTTGCAGACAAAAACAACTTTTGAGGAACTTTTCCATTTGTGCAGATTTCTGCTGATGATACTCCCCAATTAAGTATACATATGATTCCAATTGGATTCATTTGCACTTGCAATTCCTCTGAAAGATTCAAAGATCAATTCATGTATATTGTACCTTTTCTCGTAATGTGCAATCTAAGTTATTTCAGCACAGCAAACAAAATAGAATGGGATTGCTGCTCTTTAACAACCCTTCACAGTCCTAACCTGTCCCCACTATTCTTGCTCTTCCACCTCATAAGCCTGCAGAGGCCAACAAAACCCTAATTTTGCCCCTTGGCAGGTAAGGGATGGCAACCATTTCAATGGTTCCACCATACTTGAATATAGACCACAAGTGAGCAAACTACAGCAGCTGCATCCAATGCAGCACTGATACCTCCTTGGTGTATGGCTTAGGGGAAAGGCTTCCCACCCAACTAACTGACAGGATCCAGTTGTGTGTGTATCACACTAAAGTCAAAAAGTAATTACTTTTATTTGCTTTTCAGAACAGTGGCTGTAGCTGGTCTGCTGTACAAAATGAATCAGTAAATATCATTAGACAATAACCCCATTAAACCCAGTAGGGTTTATCACATAGGATTAGGGGGTTATCTGTAGTACCCATGGTGAAAATGGAAGCAAGACAGTCTATATCCGAAATATACTCAGAGTGCTGTAGTGATTTCATGCTCTTCATTGCAGCTTGTAAAACAGTGATTGAATTATTTACACAATGAGTCCCGTCTGATTGGCTGATTCTGCTTCCCTCCTGGAGCCTGATTGGTCTTTTCCTGCAGGCCAATCAGTTGTTGCATTCTACGATCCTACCAGCCTAACAGGCTGATTAACTTCTTCCTGGAGCCTGATTGGTCTTCTCCTGCAAGCCAATCAGTTGTTGCATTCTAGGATCCTACTTGCCTATTGTTCTAGGATCCAAGGTTAGTACATAACAATATCCTGGATTAGTCAATCCAAAACATCTTCATCTCTGGGTCTGCCCGCCACCAGCAATGTGGTTCTTGATAGAAGGAAGGTTGCCCACCGCCCTGACGCAGGCACCCTCTTTTCAGAGAGGACCTGGCAACTCTAACGCTATGAGCAGCACATTTTGGGGAAAAATCAGCACTAGGATGTTTATCTGAATTGATGCAACCCAAAGGCTGCTATGACCTTTGGAATGATTCTGTGTCTCTGTTTTTGTTTAAGCACTTGTGCTTCCAGAAAAGACAGAGAAGCAGCAGCAGTTGGTCATGAACCAGAAAGGAAACCCAAGAAATATTGCTCATGAAAGGCAAAATAAAAAATAAAAAAATTACAAAGAACTGGGGAATCCCTAAAATTAGGCCCTGCTCCTAGAATGAGCTTCATGTTTTATTGTAACTGTCTGTTATTTCTTGTAAAATCCAGATGCTCAACGTTGCACTGAAAAGTCCCAGGAGCTTGGGATGTGGTGGTGGAGAAGCTCTGCCTTCCTGTTCTGAGAAGTAGAAAAGATCCCTCAACCCCATTACCTTTGATGAGTAGCTAAAGGGTTATTCCCCCTCCCCCACCACAGAGATTTATTTGTTTGTTTTAAAACAGGGCAAGCAAACCCCAGCAAAAACCCATGCATCAAGATGTTCTTCACGGCACATGTTCCCTTAAAGGTTTGGCTTTTAGTACATATGGGAATAGGTAAGTATTTATAATCCCAAACAAATGCAGTGGCTTCACTATTTGGGGTTGGGGGGGATCCTTGGCCCCAAACACCCTCAGTAGGATTCCTAAACCTGGAAGCGTTCTGTGCGTGACAGGCGCAAACCTGAGAATCTTCTCATGAAGATGTTCCTACCAAGTAAGACGATTGGCTCCCTTTGGTCCAGTACAGTCTACTCTGACCTATTGCAAGTCCCAAAGGCTTTAGGCAGAGGTCTCTCTCATCACCTGCTATCTAACGTGTTTTTAACTTGGAGGTTTCAGAGGTTAAGCCTAGATCCTCATGAATGCAAATAACATGGCCTGCTATTGCCGTGATGCATAGTACCATCCCCAGTTGGGAGTGATGAGCATAACAACATAAGGAGTGCCTGCTAGATCAGGCCAGTGGCCCAGTTAGTCCACCATCTTGTTTTCCCAGTGGTCAACTAGACACCTATGGAAAGCCCGCAAGCGAGTCCTGAGCCTTCTCGCCTCCTGCAGTTTCCAGACACTGGTATTCAAATGCATACTGTCCCCAACCAACCTTTTATCAGGCTGCCACTAAATCCCAGTCGCAGCACCCTTTGGGGACTACTGTCTTTGCCACAGTGAGTTTCCATCTGTTAAGAAACCTTGCTCATTTGGGGGGACTGCATGTTCTGGGGGAAACTCTTCCTTTTATTTGAACTGTTCTATCAGAAAGCATCACATTTTCCTTTCCTTTTCTCAATCTAGGAGTACATTTTGGGAGCTCAGTTGCTTGCAACAGTAAACAGTTGAGTAGCATTGCTCTCTCTCTCTCTCTCTCTCTCTCTCAAACAAATATTCTGTTTATGTATTAGGCTAAAAACATTGTTAAGAACCACCCATCAGAGTTCCTAATTGTATAGCACTCTGCAGAGCCAATACATAGATTTACCTACTAGGAACTGCATATTGACTGTGGGGCCTATTGCTGCAGCAATTGTAATTGCAGATAAAAGGACAGGCTGAATTATCTCTAAAGAACCTGCATTGATGTTGACACAGGAACTACTTAAGCCTTAAGGGATATGATTATTTCATTTTCCATAATTGTTTCCAGCCATTTTCAGTTGTGTGCGAGAGTGCAGGAATCTGCCCTATGGCCATATATACTTTACAGTTTATTGAGAAGTCCTGCTACAATAAGATGGCTCATTTGTTGCTTTTGATTGCAAGTAGGGGCTCATCCAAACTTCCGTATGTCCCACAGCTAGGGTTGCCATATTTTGAAGAAGAAGAAGAAAAGAGGACACATTTGCCAGAAACTGGGGCAGGGGGGAGGGGATGCGGGAACAGGGCCACGCCATGGTGGGGTGCGCATGGGAATGACATTGGTGGGCACCAGAGAGTGACACAGGAAAATTTGGTGCAAAAGGAAACTCCCCGGACATTTTGGCAAATTCAAAAGATCTACCCAAACAGAAATTTAACTCTGAAAAGGAGGACTTGTCCTGGAAAAGGAGGATGTATGGCAACCCTACACAACTTTCCCACAGGAAAACCCACTCTTTACCGCTGAATCGAAGCAAATATCAATCAGGTTTTCCACGCGTTGACATTTGCTCCGATTCAGTGCTAAAGAACAAGTTTTCCTGGGTGAAGGGGCAATGCAAACAGAAAACTGCTCAGACCCCCTACCTAGAAAGCACAGGGCAAGCCGAAAAATTAATGGACAAGCCCTAAATTAATTAATTAGGATCAAATCACTGGAAAATATAACTGTTCAAGCAAAAATGAGCACCAACTGTATTATTTCTGTATATACACTGAAAGAATTCACTTGCTCCCTACGTTGTAATTATATAATATCAGGCCTGCCAGGCACATAACATATTTTTCCGTCTATAAGACACCCCCATGTATAAGGGCCCCCCATTTTTGGGGACTCAATTTTAAGAAAAGGAGGGGAGATGGCCCAAAGTTGTTGAGTGTCTCCCCCCACCCCCTCACACAGCTGCAGGCAGGAAACACTCCCTAGAGATCGTTTCCCACGCACAGCAGCATTGGAGGAAATTGCGCTCCCGCCAACCAGCTGGCCCCATACCAATATCCGTGTATTGGACGACCCCTGTTTTTTGACATGATTTTTGAGTCAAAAAACCTTGTCTAATACACAGAAAAATACAGTAGTTGTAGAAGGGATCATTTCCCCTTAATTTCCTTTCTTCACAAGAAGCAAGGCTCAGTCCCCCTCCAAACCCCATGGAATCTGGCTGCCCTGAGTGACACAGGAATTCATTGCAAGGGAAACAGACACCTGTAGGTGGGGGTTTTCTGATCGTCTGCCTGAATCTAAACAATGATGGAAGCAAGAGCAGCAGGCATGCTGGTAGCACAGGGTTTGGGGTGTGCAATTAGTTATGTAAAAGGCTAGACAAGAGGACCTGGAAAGCCCAGACCTGTGTCTAGAAAGCACGGAACAAAGTTAAGTGTGGGCGATGGGGATCCCCTGTGACGGGGATGAAATCGATCCCACCATTCTGCAGCTGATCAATCATTTGAGAGAGGGAGTTTTCTTCCCAATCACAGCATGCTGGACTGGCAGGTTTCAACCTTAATTCTAAAGTTTAGCAGTATATGGTGACAAAAATATCCTTTCATGGGGGGGGGGGGGGTAACAGCCGTCAGCATCAGGATGGTTGCTCCAGACACCCTGATTTAGAACACATTTCTCTTACCATATAAAGGCAATATGTGAAGCAATTTTCCATTGTGGTATCCAAAGTTGATTAAGTTTCCAATAAATTATTGCAGCACATGTCATGTTTGTTTTCTGCATTATAGGGGAGGCATGAATGCTAGTGACACAGTCGTGTCAAATGGATCAACTGTGATTCTGTCCTGCTGGCTAAACAACAGTGGATCAATTAGCAATTTGCAGAACAAACATACAATAACTATTTTACACAACCACTCAGCAGTAAGCAGCAGCTCTGGCTTTTTGGTCAGTGCTCACATTTCACAGCACACATTTGGGAGGCAGACGTTCAAATGCCAACGGAGTTCTCGGCAGGAAAGGAAAGTGATCGTATGTGGAGTTTACGTCAATGTTGGAAGTAAGGAAGTGCTTTTTTCTGTAAGTGTTTTGCTGGTGTTCACAGACAATATGTGTGTGTGCAAACAAAAAATATATAATATAACACGGCAGCAGGGATAGCAAAATCAAGAGACTCTGGTGCCTTTCACTCAATAACTTTCATTTACTGAGGAATGGAATGTTGTGTCATAGAAACATGAGGTATTACTCTTTCCATATACTTTTTTTTTAACTGAGTGGAGCTTTTCACAGAGACATCCCTGGCCTGCGCCCAGCAGCACAATCCAGCTAGAAGTCAGTTACAGATGGGTAGCCGTGTTGGTCTGCCATAGTCGAAATAAAAAAATTCCTTCCTGTAGCACCTTAAAGACCAACTAAGTTAGTTCTTGGTATAAGCTTTCGTGTGTATCTGAAGAAGTGTGCATGCACACGAAAGCTTATACCAAGAACTAACTTAGTTGGTCTTTAAGGTGCTACAGGAAGGAATTTTTTTATTTCAGCTAGAAGTCAAGCATTTATAAATCCCATTCTCAGTCAAAGAGATTTAAGCCAGTGATTTACTTTCCCATTGAAATCAATGGGACATAGCTTGGGGTGGTCATTTTCAGACCTGTGTAAGGGGAGGGGATCTTATTTTTTTAGCTATTCTATTCTTTAGTGATATTATATTGCGCACCAAACTCTTAGCATAAAAAGGGCATCAGACTCAGGGCATTCCTCTCCCCCACTTTCTTTTTCTTTTTGCAGTAAATTTACTTTTGTGCAGCATGGCTTTCCTCAAGGCAAAATTTTTGTTGCAGGGATAGAATGTTTTACAAGCACTTTTGCACCAGGCAAAATCTGATCATTGCTAGATATCCATCCCCCCCCCACACCCCTCTATGCCTCTATACCAGTCATTCATTGATGGACTCTGAATTACGCTTTAGAACTTTGGGTCAGCAGCACAATCCTATTTTGCACTTAACACTTTCGCCTAATAAAAAATAATGAAATAGGCAAATATGAACTCTTTGCATACATGTAATCTACAGGCCTATTTAATTAAGAATAAATGGATAAATACAAGTCCTAGATGCCAACGGAAGGATTCATATTAACAAATATTAAGCCACTTACGTTGTCTCCTTTTAAGTTCCTCCAGCCCAGCCCAAAAATATACTCTGCATTCAGCATGGAAAGGATGGAAGTACTATTTGCACTTGGGATAAAGGACACTATACCTACCTTGATACTAACTATACATTACAGTAAGTCTCACTTGTGTCTCAGTTTTTACTGTATTCCTGTTCACTTGCACCTGCCTGTTGCCTGAGTTCTTGCTACCTTAACCTCCTAAAGCCCCACCAGCAGCAGCATATTGCACTTGTGCTGGAAACATGTCTCCTTGTGAAAGCATCTGGGTTAGTCCTTCACAAATGGACTTGCATGTATTGTTTTGTACTGTTTCCTTCTAGGATTTTCTTGCTACTTTCTGAACTACTTTGTGGGTTGCTAATTGTGTCATCTGCTATGGCCCCAACTCCTGGACCTAAGCAGCTCTGGGTTCAGATCATGTAATCTGCTTAACAGAAGTGTCAATTGACTGTATATAATATGGTACTGAGCAGTATTCCATTAACTGTTGCACAATGTTTTATGGGTGTGAAATTATTCTAATCTCAGCAACAAAGCAACATTCTTTGAGGGTAGAAAAGGGATGACCTATTCATCCAGGTTTATCTTTCTATTGCAGGCTAACAAATGGAAACACCAATGAAGCAACAGTATGGAAAGATGAAAGGAATCAAAATAGCTCATATGGCTCAGTAGAGCTCAGAGTGAAGTTGAATTTTCAGTCCACCTATACAGTTGTCATCAATGCCACCAATGGACTGGGAAAGGTTTCTTCCCAACCAATTCAATTCACATTAATTGACATAGGTAAATGTCAGGAATTTGCCTCCATTAAATTCATATTATTTGGCTGGCACTCCAAAGGCTTTCTAGAGAGTATTTGTTTGGGTGCAATTTCCTTTCACCCACCAAAAAGCCAATGAAACAAAAGAAACCTGTGCCAAAATTCACTTGGTGAGTGGCAGAGGTGCCAGCTTGAATAAAATATTGGGGGCGGGGCAGATAAGCCCCACCCACATAATCAATTACAAGACACAGCACACACACACTATTTGAATGACAATGCCCGTCAACTTTGGGGTGGCCTGGCCCCCTCAAATATTTTAGGGAGGGCGCGAAAGGACCTTGCCCCCTAGAATTTGGCTCCTACCGTCAGTGGTGATTGTTTGCTTTCTTGTCTAAACGGCAGGCTCCCACTCTATCACAGTATATCAGAAATAGGGGGGTTGTGTGCAGCTTCTGTGCGATAGGACACAATTGTTCAGAAATGAAAGTAAATGCTGTATACAGAGAATGACGTGTTAAACTCGGGCTACAGTTGAGTAGTTAACTTGTGAGAATGGCAGTACTATTAATCAGCACTGACTCACACACGAAACATTGAATCACCTTTTTATTTTTTAAAAAAAGCCTTAATTGCAGAGTTCCCATATGAGTGAGTCATGTGAAGAGGGAGGACTTCACGTAGTGGCCATATTGCTTAGCATGTTTTTGAAAAAGCACATGGTGGCAAAGTCCTTTGCAGTGGAACCTGCCTGTTTCCATTAAAATCTGACGCCCATAAAGAGAAAAAGAGGTGCTGTTTATCTTTTAGATTTGTTAGCCACCTATACTCCTAATTGTCCCAAGTAGAGATATAGTTAGAATAATAGGTTATCAAGAACAGTGATATATAGCAGTGGGAATAAAGAACAGTTGGAGGTGAAAATGCAGAGGGGCTAATGCATGCCAGCACATATCAGCATTTTACCAGTCAGTCATTTGTATTTGACTGGGACATCTGTTATTTATTTTTGTGAGGGTGTGGGGGGAAGGAGTTGGACTCTGTCTTCTTTAAATGAACATGGTCAAGGCTCCCCATGTCATAAGGTTGACCAGGCAGCTCCTACTGCAGCAACAGGAATGGACTCATAAAATAGCATACATTGCTGGACGCAATATGTTTTCACGAGCTGTTCCCAATCCAGCAGAGGGGTCTATAGCTCATTCCTCAAAAAATAAGGATCACTAGTATAAGCTTTCTGCGTATGGCCACTGGCAATTTCAAGAATACTAACTTCTGTGTTTTCATTTATTTCATTTCCTTCAAATGTATTTTTGGTCACCATAAATCAGTGAAGCCACGTGCACCCGTGAACCTCTCAGTAGCATTTGATGGTTTTGATGCAAGAAACTGCAGCATTTCGTGGCAAGATCAACAAGAGGCACAACACTTTAGATTAAGATATCAACCAATGAACAGCAGCTCTTGGACCACGGTAATGTCTTCTAAATGTATTCTTGTATTACTAAATGGCAAAACAACTTGGTTGTTTACAAATTAGAGTAATGTAAATTCCTCTTTCCATACCCAAGCTAAGCAACCCATACTGAAGGAATTAAGAACATGTTATACAGAATTAAGTTTTGGATATTTATCTCAGAATTACTAGACTTGGAATATCTCCCAGGACAACCTGCTCATAGATGATCCTGTGTATACATACTTGTTTGAACATTGCAAGGATGAAAAAGAAGCAGCATAGAAAAATATGGTTGGTGTGTACACAACACACACACTTCAAATTCTGCAGTCATCCTAGTTTCAGATCAGGAACAGGCAACTTTGCATAGACTCACAACCCAGTTACCAACTTAGCTCATACTTCTAAATGGATTTCTACTGATAGAAGCAAGGAACCTAGAAGTTCCTGGGCACTAGGCTCCTCTATACATTTCTTCGCCATTTTATAGGCCTAAAGATAATATGTAAATCTTGCATTCACAGAGTTCATCATAGTAAAAGAAGTACTGCATTTAGAGAAGGGCTTTGGGCTGGTGTCCAGGGCCCCTGTCAGCAGAAGGAAGAGGAGGGCCCCTAAACACAGAAGGGCTGTCCTAAAACACTCTTAAGGAGATGAAGCAAAAGTCCATTACCATCTAAAGCAGGGGTGGCTAACCTTGTTTGGACTCCAACTCCCATCAGCCCAAGCTAGCATGACCAACAGCCAGGGACGACGGAAGCTATGTGTCTGAAGTGCCACATTCTCACCACCCCAATGCAAATAGATGCCCCCACCAGGATCATGAGGTCTAAAATTACCTAAATGTACCACCACCAAGCATAAGGTAAAAAATCATGTGATTCTCCAGGTGACAGTGAAAGAAATGACCTCACAACCTGCTGTTTCATTCAACTTTAATGTGTTAATGAGGTGCTCATGGCGCCAACACTGCTAATTACTCCTCAGTTACACACACTCTGAAGAGACAGGATGAGAGCTTGTGGTAAAGGAGACGCACCATTCGTTCCATTCAGCAATTAGTAGTATACAGTACTGTGATCCTGTATTGACCTAGCAAAGTGTTTCCCAAACTTAGGGTCTCCAGCTGTTTTTGGACTACAACTCCCATCATCCCTAGCTAGCAGGACCAGTGGTCAGGGGTGATGGGACTTGTAGTCCAAAGACAGCTAGAGACCCACGTCTGGGAAACAGTGGCCCAGCACTTGGTTTAGAAAACAGTGTTGATGCTCACTGTATTTTCCTTTTCATTCAAGCTTGAAAATATAAACAGCAGAAGATATTATCTACATGACCTGAAGCCAGATACAGCATATGAATTCCAGGTTTCCTGCAGGTTCCTGCCCAACACAGGATTATGGAGTGACTGGAGTATGTTGTTTCAAACAGAAGCAGGTGATACAATTTTGAAATGCCTAGCATTTATTTTTGTACCTATGAAGAAATCAGCTATGGATAACACATTCATGCTTGCAGCCAAACTATCATCTCATAGGAATTCGGTGAGGAATAGAAATAATATTCATATGGCCTGGAGACCCAAGCAACAAAACAAGACATAAGAAAGAAACATTTTTCTCTGTTCAGTGAAACAGATACACAAGACTAGATCAGAAGAATCAAGGGTCTATAGTGAAAAGCTCTCATAGCAGTCATCACAAATCAGCAACAATACATGCAGAATACCCACTAACACGGCAAGGATGCGGAACCAATGTTGTGTGGCCTACACAACAGAACTTCCCAGCCTTGTCCTCTCCCTGCAGGCTCCAATATCTGCCCTGGAGGGTCCTCCAAGCCTCTAGAGCAGATTTTGAGGGTATACGGGAGGCTGCAGGAGGGAAGTAAGAGGAGAAGGTTCCACTGCAGGAGTAAGTCTGATGCATGAGCACAACAGCCTTTGGCCAGTCTGAAAGGTATTCAGATTCTAACATGCAAGACCTGCTTCATACTTATAAAAAACATTGGCCACTTTCCTTCAAACTGGACCATCGCACAGAACCATGCCACAAAGTCTTCATTTCCTCTGTGACTTAGAAAACTTTCAGCAACGATTTGTAGCTATGGCAATTTGTAGCTTATGGTCTTTGATGTCTTTGTGGGTTTCTGTCAAGCACAGAAAGACGTTACTATAAATTGTCACCCTTGCATCATTGACCACTAGTGACATAATCAGTTCCTGTCACTGACAGATGCAGCAAGAGGTGTGAACGTCTCCCTCTCACCCCTTCATGGCAACTGACATTTTATAGTAGTACCTGCAAACCTTTTAAAAGGGCTTGGAATAAATGGAGGATAAGGGTATCAATAGCTACTAGCCATGATAGCTATTGCTGCCTCTGGAATCAGAGACAGCATGCATTTGTGTGACAATTCAACAGTGAGAGAGGGCTGTTGCCCTCATCTCGGTTTAGGGGCTTCCCAGAAAGATCTGGTTGGTTTCTGTGGTAAACAATGCCATAGGTCAGCATGGAGAAGTAGCCAAAAAATTGCTCTGGTTGTAGAGGAAGTAATAATACAGTTACCCAAGAAAACAGAGTAAAGATGGCTAAATAAGGGGAGGAAGCAACAACACATGATGATTATGCCATTCAGGCACATCACCTTTCCACTATTCCCCCCCCCCCCCCGCCGCTTGCTCCAACAGTGACCCAACCACCATGACATCTTTTGGATGAAAATATTAGCTCCAATCTCATTTGGCTAGGTCATGGTTATGTGAAGTGCAGGGGGGCTTTTATAGTTGCTTGCCAGGCAACTACACCAACCTACCTCATTCTTCAGGGGGGACCTGCCACTATATAAAACAACTATTCCTTCCCATTTGTTTTATATGTGCTGTCCAATACTTTGCAAAAACCACACCCAAATCAACTAGGCAATGTGTTATAAAGCTCTTCTTTCTCCTTTCATCCAGTACCACTTCAGCCAATTGATGTCTGGTATTTAATGGAAGATGTGTCTTCTGAAATGCAGAATATTACACTTTTTTGGAAGGTAAGAATATCTATGCACCTACACCATTTTGAGGGTGTTGCTGTATGTGTATCTAAACCAAAAACATAATAGTTCCTTACCCTAATTTAGGGGTGGGAAATCTGTGGCTGCCCATGTTTCGTTGGGACTACAACTGCCAAGCTGGCTGGGGTTGATGGGAGTTGGGTAAGCGACCCCATTACTGCATTAAAAAAGCAACTCCTCTTCAAAGAGCAAAAGTACATAGCAGAGTTCCCAATTTCTCTGGATCAGCTGACATTCCATAGAATAGTGAGCTGCCAAAGGGTGGTGTAATAGTTGGCCTGTTAAAACGTGGCTGGAGAGACCTGGGATTGCATCCCTGATCAGCCATATGGCATGACTGCAATCCTATGAATAGCTTGCCCCATTGAATTCAGTGGTGCTTTTGGTGGCCTAGGTGTAACTTGTAAAACACATCAGGTTGAATTCAAGGAAGTTGTAGCCAGAAGAGACCCATTAAAATTGATGGGCCTAAATTAGTCATTTCCATTAATTTCAACAGGTCCACTTTGAGTTTGACTAACATGGCATACAACCCCAAAAAAAAAAACCCTTTTCCTAGTGGAAATGAAACCTTTGGCTTTTCATTGCAAATGCATAGAAGAAAGACGTACATAGAAGTACAAAATGCAGAGAAGTACAAAGAAGTGCTACCATTTAAACCACTAACATGTAGTATGAGAATGAGGAAAATAATCAAGGGCTCGGGACTGATTTCCTTTGATGAGGATCCAATTCTAGGTGCCTCCAGATGAGGCGTGTTTAAATACTTAGCATTCATCCTTACTTACTGGCACAAAGTTTACATGTTGGTTAGACTAGGTCTGATCTCCATGAAACACTCATTCTGATTTCTTTAGAAAGTGTTACACATCATCTTGTTGATAATTCATTCATCCCACATTTTCAATGCATTTCCCTGTCACTTTCCAAACTGCAAGAAGTGTTTTCGCGTATGTGGTTTTGCACTAGGGTAACAGAGCACCTGAATCCACTTTAAATGTGCAAACTTAAAGTTCTGGAATGTGCTTAAATCCCCACCTCAAAATACAGGCACCCTTCCTCTAAGCCAATCTCTCCACAAAGCAAACTTAGAAACCATGCACATGCCAGACCAATGAAGGTACATCAGTTGCTCCGGCAGATAACACCATTCCTGCCCTGAGAAAAGGCCATAAGCAAAGTTTCTCTCCCCACATACCCACTTCCTGTTCCACTGTACCACTGCCTTCCCCTCATTCCCCTCTGCTACTCAATTCTTAGTACAGCTTTGCTCAAACAAGCAGTTTCTTACCTGTTTTTGTTATTCACACTGAAAGCAGATTCTCATTCATACTGGCTGCTTCTTAGAAGAGAGGAAAGCCATGCTGAAGTTTCACCTGTGCTTTCTTCAGCTTGTGGTATTCTTGGTTCCACCCATTTGTCACCTTTGCCTCTGTTTGAGAGTTAAGAATCCTTAATGAGGCACACCCTACAATTCTACAATGAAATGCACTAGTAGACTATGATGTCTTTCCCTCACATTCCCTCTGAGAAGTTCAATAATGGCAATGTTTTGCTTCATAATACTAGCATCAACACACACACACACACACACACACACACACACACACACATATGGCTTCCCCAAATAATCCTGGAATTCTAAGTAGTTTAACAATCAATCCCTCTTCCCATGGAACTCTAGGAACTGTCGCTCTCTGAGGGGAGTTGGGTTCTCCTAACATCTCTCAGTACCCTTCACAAACACCAGCTCCTTGGGTTCTTTAAGGGAAGCCATGATGGTTTAAAGTGGCCTGAAACTGCTTTAAATGTGAAGGGACATGGAGCCTCAATATAAGGGGAATTAATAAGGATAGTTTGTATTTCATGTGCCCAAGTCTGCTCTTAAATGAAAGTAGCCTGTGCCAAGCTAGTGAAGTATGCTCTTGACTCATTTTTTTTGTCAAGAGCACTTTGAGAGGGTTTTTTTTTGGGGGGGGATATACTTGCTACAATTGGACCAGCCATGGGCCCACTTCACCTTCCATGCAATGCATTGTGGGAGGTGAAGCTTCTTACACACACACACTCAGCCACTTCCCTCAAGCCAGCTTCTCATCAAATTGTAGTACAGTAATATAAACAATGAAGGGAGTCTGAGGGAAGAAGAGATGTTTTCTTTTGCCACGGCAGCCAAATTCATTCTCTCTCAGCTCCAATTCCCCATCTGTCAAATTGGAACAACACCAGAGGGCTTTTGTGAGGGCAGTCTGAAAGAAACCTGCATCTTAAAATGCTGCACCGATACTGAGGGACAGCAGCTTGCTTCAATATGGGAAGCCAAGTACCACATCCGCACTCACCCCAAAATACTAACAAGGATTATTTGAACAAGCCTCCTTCTCTCAGCCTGGCTTCCCTTGGAAGTTTCTTAGACTGACACTTGTGTGTTAGAAAATGCTGTAGAAATTCCTTTTAAAATATAACAAATGGTAACCTCTCAGGAGCTTGTCATTTCTGCCCCACCTTTTCTTAAGGCGGCTTACATGACTCCCCTCTGCTCCCATTTTATCCTCACAATCCCCCTGCAAGGAAGGCCAGTTATGCTTGGAAGGGGTATATGTGGCTGGCCCAAGTTCATCCAGAGAGCTTCATGGTTGGGGGGGCGGGGGCGGGGAGGAGAGGGAATTTGAACCCGAGTCTCTAATGGCCAACTGAATGAACACTGGCTTCAAACTGCTGCTAAATCTTGTTTCGTGTGTGGGCGTTGGTGAAACATGCAAAGAAAAACATACGCTATTTTATTTTATTTTTTAATAGATGAGTGTATTAGAAGTGAGAAGGAAAAGTCTTGAGTATAGAGTGACGTTTTCAGCCCTAAACCAGATGCGTCAAAGAGACACGGGAACAAATTCTACAGTGCAGACCACATTCTCACAAATCATTCCTAAGACAGACTATAGCATTACAATTTGTTCTCACAACTCACGGGGAATATCCCAACCCATTTATATCACTACTAAACTAGGAATTACAGGTAAGACCCTTTCCTCCGATTCATCTGATTTCAATATGATTCTGTCTATTACAAAGCTGCACTGCGATGTTTTATACATGGCAAACCATCATTTTAAGTTTATTAGATTTTTTTACTCCAGTTGTAAGTAATAGGTCAGCATTGTCCTGAGGAGGAACACACACAGCTTTGTTTAGATTTGTGTTTAGTATTTGATCACAGGTACCCCTCCCATAATTTCCTAGTGGAAAGAGAAAACCCTTAACTGGCAAGGACCGTGGCATTAACTATGGTAACTATCATGTTCCTGTATAGTGCCTAGCAATTTTAGGTGCTTTATAAATAATGTATTGTTGTTGTTACTGTATTTGTTATCAATGCTACACAAATGACTTAGAATTACACTTGGGTCCAGGCTAAGAAAGTTCTGATTTAGTCCCACTTGAAATTGATGGGACAAGTTAGCCATGATCAACAGAACTAAAACATGATTTATTATAGTCTAGACTTAATCCATATTGCTTAGTTCCAGTTCTTATTCCATCTCAAGTTACTTTTACTCTTGGATAATTTTGATTTCTGATGTTGTACTCCTGTGCTCAGCTAAGGATTTAATATTTTTCCTGGTCTCTCCCTCCCTCCCCCCAAAAAAACTTTTCAAAAGATCTGCCACCCCCAAACCATCTTTCTGCTGTATCACTGGGGAACGGAAGAATCTCTGTTGCATGGGAAGCCCCTATTGCACCTTTCCCTTTTATCAATGGATATGTTCTACAGTGGGCAGAGCTCCATCACAGCAGTGACTTGAGAACTCCCATAACCTGGCTCAAAATCCCCGTCTCCAATCTCACAGCAACAACAGGTAAGTTGCACAGGAGAGCAGCGGGCATCCCTGTGGGCTTTATTAGGGGGAAGGCTGGCTCTGTGCACCTGGCAAAGGATGGACAATTACAGTTTTTTGGATAGCGCTTCACCCCCACACACATTAGGCTGCAGCTTTGCACTGCACAATAGTTCGTTCTGCCTTCCAATTTTTCCAGATGGCACAAGATTATCACTTTTGAGCTGCAGCTCTCATCATAGTCACTGGAGGCAAAAGAGGAATTTGCGTCCTGTCAGTCTCAATGAGCTGAGCTCATCTAATAAAAGCAAGCTGCTCAACACCTTATTACTACCAAACTCAATGCTAGCTTTCGGTTCCCTCCACATCCTTTTTATTATTATTGCACATTCAGGATGATTTGTGCTAATGATGCTCTCAGGGTGGGCATACATGATCCCACATTCAATACCGTTTGCAACTGGAAAAGTTTTGGGGTTTGGAAAAGCTTCCTTTCCAGTCAGTGCATAGCCCATTGCTTCCAGCTGAAATGCCATAACTTTTTATATCACAAAAGTTGTGGTTTATTTTCCTTTCGCTTTTGAAGTTCTGTAGCCCCTCCAGACAGCAATAATGTGATAGCATTGGGGAAGCCTCACAGGACTGGCAAAACAGAACAAATCCGCCACTAAAGCATTATTATTATTTTCCTTTGTTCCCTGTTTATTCGGGTCATTCCATCTGACTCACAGGAATAGCAGCTTTGTAAATGCAGTGCTCTAAACCATGCTTTATACCTATGTCCAATCTATGACTAAATAACAGGTGTTGTTCAGCCCATGCTTTCTCAAACTAGGCTTGGACTCGGTCTCACAATAGACAGATTTGCATCAAATACCATTATTGTCCTTTCTAGAGAGCCTAAAGCCTAACACCTGTTATCAAATCAGTGTGTTTGCCCTCTACCAGAACAGAGCAGGAAGAGCCGCTTCCACAACAGAAGATGTATCAGCAAAAGGTAAGGGCAAAGGCACTCCAGACCTAAACATACCTTTGAGACCCAGCATAGTCAATTCAGATTTCTCAAGATGATTTCATGTTTTGCAGCCCCATTAAAAGGACCTCAAATTAACACAACAGTAAAAGAAAGAAGCATTTTGGTCTCCTGGCAGGAAATTCCGGATGATCATCGATTGGGCTGCATTGTTCACTTCAAGTTATACTTGCAAAAGCAATTTGTCATGGTGGCCCCTAAAGTCTACGGTAGGTATCTGTTAAAATTTAGGGCTTGGATCCCTCTACTGGAGGTGGCAAATCTGTGGCCATATGGATGCTGCTGAAACTTCCAACTCCCATTGGCTCCAGCCATCATGGTCAAAGGTGATAGGTGTGGGGGCCTTGCAACATCTGGAGCTGTCCCTCTATGGAAAAAAATGGGAGCAAAGTTTCTCAACAGAGGGGAGGGGTGCTCCCGTCCCACAACATGACAACAGATGCACAAATCACTTCGATACACTGTTGTCATTCTTTTGTTTTAGCTTAGCTTTTGTTAATTAATGCTGGGCATTTTACTGTGAAATCACTGTGAAAGCAAATTTTGGATGAAAAGATATTGGGAGACATCCAGTGATGGTGCCTGCTTGCGTAAGGGGACTTCGTTTCTTTTCCCTTGATGCACCCTCAAAATACGCTCTGGAGAAGATCCCAATCCTCTGGAGCAGATTTCAGGGATGTGCAAGGAGGAGCTGCAGAGGGGATGGAAGGAAGGACAATCTCTGCTGCACAAGCAGGAGCCACACTGGGTTTCACTTCAGAAACAAATTAACTGCTGAGACCCTAGGCAGAAATGGTTGGCAGCAGATGAAGCAGCTCAGAAGTGCTTGTTGAAGTTGTAGACTACTGCAAATGCTTGGTGAAAGATGGGTGTGGATGGGAGAAAGTACTTGTGACTTGATACTAGCTGATACTCATATTTCCCTCATTCTCTTCCTTTTCAACCCTCTCCCCACTCCCAACAGATATACCTAGAACAGCCCGACAGCCGTTCTCTGTAAGAAGTGTAGAGCCTGGTGCTGCATATGTTTTATGGATGACAGCTTCCACAAAAGCTGGAGAGAGCCCTGAAGGAAACAAACAAGAGGTTTACATAAAAGGTCATTATTGGGGGGGGGGGGGAATTAAAGGTTTTGGCTCCATAGTAGTACACTGAAGGCACTTCCAACTTTGCACACCACAGGATGAGCTACTGGCATTGAAGACAGGTTTGGGGAAGAGTTTGGTCACCGGTGTGGGTGGATGTATCAGCTTGGCTCAGATGTAATTCTGCCTATCAAGCATCATTAGGAATGCAAAAGCTGGCCTATACTGAATCAAGCCATTTGTCTAGCTCAGTATTGTCTGTAATGACAATGGCTCTCCAGGTTTTCAGGCAAGGGTCTCTCCCAGCCTTACCTGAAGACTGAATCTTCTGCATGCAAATAATTTGTTCTGCCACAAAGTTGTGCCATTTCCTCAACATAGTGAACAGCATCATACATCTGAAATAATACTAGTTCTGCATAGGAATTGCTTAAGGCATCGGAGGAGCACATCTCTGATTTTTAGCAATAGGTTGGAGAATGTTTTAAAGCTCTCTTCCCATTAGAAGTTGGCATAATTGTGATAAATAAGTCTTTCTAAAGTAACAGATATCTTGCACTTACAGATGCACCCAGCTGGGGTTCTGCTCTAACAATCTGCATTATTGTGGGTCTTTCCATCTGTCTCTGCTTTGTGCCATCCATTAGACAAATGTAAGTGAATGCTTTCTTTCTAAACATTTAACAGCATGCAAATGGTATACTGAAGAACAGTAATGATAAAAAAAAATGCATACAGAAAAAGGTGTTCAGGTTACACAGTCAGGCCCTACGCTCATTAAACCCAAACTCCAAATCTCCTGTTGGCTTCTCAGTAGGTTTTAAACTGAAGACTCCAAAGAGAATAAAAAATGTTGTGACTTTCACAAGCTATCAATAAATCTGATTTTGACAATTTCAGTACTTCAGTGTATCTCTGAGGAATACTCTGGAAATCTATGCTACAGGAGAGTGTTAATGAGCCAATAGTGGCTCATAGGCAGCTTATGTCAGGAGAACTAAAAGATACACAGCTTCATGATGTGACCCTCCCCCAGCCAAGAGTACTAGCAGGTAGAAGGTCCAACCGAAGGGGCTCCATGGATACAGCAGTTTCTTGGAAGAAGAAGAAACAGCACAGAGAATGGCTTGAGTGTGAAGGAAAGTAAAAGGAGAAATAAAAGTGAGCGGCCACAATGTGGTTGAGGAAGCAGAATTAGTGGCAGGGGTGGTGTATGTTGCATTTATAGATAAGGGACATTTTGGTGGGAGTTTCTTAGGTTTAGGAACATCAGTAGTCCCTAAGATAAAGGACCATAAAGGTAAAGGTAAAGGGACCCCTGACCATTAGGTCCAGTTGTGGCCGACTCTGGGGTTGCGGCACTCATCTCGCTTTATTGACCAAGGGAGCCGGCATACAGCTTCCGGGTCATGTGGCCAGCATGACTAGGCCACTTCTGGTGAACCAGAGCAGCACATGGAAACACCGTTTACCTTCCTGCCAGAGCAGTACCTATTTATCTACTTGTACTTTGACGTGCTTTCGAACTGCTAGGTTGGCAGGAGCTGGGATCGAGCCATGGGCGCTCACCCCGTCGTGGGGATTCGAACCGCCGACCTTCTGATCGGCAAGTCCTAAGCTCTGTGGTTTAACCCATAGCACCACCCGCGTCCCATAAGATAAAGGACCATAGCTGAATGCTAACCATAATTACCACAATTTTAAACTTGAATATGATTATCATAAAACAGAGACATAGAGGCCGAGCCATTTAACTTCATTTGGCCCTGCAGAGACCCCATCAACATAAGGAAAACAGCATCATGTATAAAATCCCAGCATATTGTGCTAGAAACATGTCTCCTTGCATAACCATCTGGATTGGTATTTCACAAATAGATTGGCAAGTACTATATTGTTTTGTACTGGTTCCTTCTAGGCTTTCCTCACTGCTTTCTGTTCTGCTTTGTGGGTGGCAAGGGAAAGCTGTTCCAGATCCAGCCAACTCTTCATGTACTAAAGAGTTTGCATCTGTAGAGGTAAGTTTGCCTGTCACTGGTGTCACCTCTTTGCTGATGAGCTAGTTTCTGCAAAGAGCCAAATAGCTGCCTTAAATAGCTGGCCAGCAGAGAAACAACTGCAGAAGATGCAAATAATTTTGCTACTCCCAGTTGCCAGGAGGGAAAAAGGAAGGAAATTTACCAGGAACATTTTGTTCCTGGTAAATTTCTCACACACAAATTTCATAGCCTGCTACATGCTGTAGCAAGTCCCCGGCCACTGTGCAGAATCACTGGCTTTTATGGAAAAGCAGTTTGCTTTTAGGGAAAGGTAGAAAATACTTGTGCATTAACTGAAATTTCTCCCCTATCTCCTCAAAAAGGGTGAACACAGCTTCTATTCTACACAGTTCCTAAAGAACCAGAACAGCACTGAAGAGCCTGAAACTCTACAAATAGAGGAGATCCTCATGAAGAGGCAACAGATGCCATCTGTGGATGTGTCCCTCTTCAAACCTACAGGAGGAGGAGGGAGCCACAACTGGCCAACTGCTGTCAGCTTCCAGGAAGAGGATCCAATTGTGAAAGACTATGACCCTTTGATCACTAGCAGGACAGATGATGCCAGCCAGCACCAGCTGCTGCCTTTGTACAGAAAGGTTGGACCTGAAGAACCAAGTCAAGGCCAGGAATTTTCAGTGTACCTTGCCAGTCCACATGGCAATGTAACAGTGGACTACTTACCGACTATTTCACCTGCCATTATGGACACTGGGGAAGACAACGGCGAATCTGAACTAAACCCATTATTTATTTTCCAAAGAACCTCTTTTCTACCACAGACATTCCCCTTTGGTGGAAAGCTTACTCTAGACGCTATACAAATGGACTGTGATTCTTTCGGAGAGTAAGGCCGCATTCGTGTAACATCTTATCCAGGAATGCTTTAAACTTAATGGGAGTAGGCATGATAGGATATAGCACAACAGGCCTTCCTTAATCCCCTCACCACCTTCATGAGAAACCTAGAATGAGGAAGTTCATGAGGACAAAGTCCCTTATTTAGGTTCCAGCATAAATATGAGGCAGTAATTGCTGCACTAGCTCAGTCACACAAGTTAAAAAGTTGCCGCATCTAGAATACAGTGAGAATGTACAGTGGTACCTCAGGTTAAGTACTTAATTCGTTCTGGAGGTCTGTACTTAACCTGAAACTGTTCTTAACCTGAAGCACCACTTTAGCTAATGGGGCCTCCTGCTGCTGCCGCGCCGCTGGAGCACGATTTCTGTTCTCATCCTGAAGCAAAGTTCTTAACCAGAAGCACTATTTCTGGGTTAGCTGAGTCTGTAACCTGAAGTGTATGTAACCTGAAGCGTATGTAACCCAAGGTACCACTGTATATCAAAAGTGGTTTCAGAGAACTGTGGGTTGTAGCCAAGTTAGCCCATTTAGGCAAGGAATTCTGCCTATGCAGCCAGACTTCTCCCCGTGTGCCCCCATCTGCTCCCAAGGGTTGAGGGAACCCCTAGAACAGATGTGGGGACATGTGGAGAGGAAATCCTGTTGTGCAGGTCAAAGTCCTTGTTCTATCAGGGTGTTTTCATTGGACACAATCCTGAATGTGTATGAAGCTCCCAATTAAAAAACCAAACAAGTTGCAATGCAGAGGAGTGTGAGGGAGATGTTTGATCCCAGTGGGACTTTCTGGCTGTTGGCTCTTCTCAAGTAGAAGCCCCCTGCCTCCTACTCCATTGCACAGCAAGCATCCATTGTCCACAGTCCATGAAGAATGTGGATGTGATGCATTGCCCTTGCCTCTCAAGCCTAGAGGTAATTAATTTGAGACTGGAAAACCTGAAGTCCAGCACAGGCATTGAGGTCCACCATCTTACCGACACAGTTCATTGTCTGAGGATGTATCTAAATCAACATCATGATATTGTGTAATGATTTCCCTACACAGTCTAGACTACTGGGTTTAGATGCAGGAAAAATAAGGCCCCAATTCTTAAAAGGGTTGTGGTAAGAATAACACACTACCAGGATAGGATACTAAAGTGACAAAAGATACAATTATTAACAGATATCCACTGAATATCTTCAGAAAAGCATCACTTTATAGCCAGCTATTATGGTAGTAGCATAATACCATCATAATAGTTGCCTCTCATCTTCTACAGGTTATTAAGACTGCCATCATCTCTTCCTCATCTCACACATGGAAAGGTAGCTCTAGACACTAAAGTGTATTTGCAGTTTCCATTGTAGCAATAATAAAAATCTACCCAAAACAATGTTTTCTGTGTAATAAACCCTCCCCCCCCCAACAGTAGCAGCACTAACAAAGAAACAGGGAGAATGAATCAGTACTGCCAGAAATAAATGAATGAACCAATGCAGATTCAGAGTTCATTGCATTAATTAAAAAGTAAAGAGCTAAAAACATGGTTTAATTTTCAAATCCTATGCATGCCTTTTCAAGTGATTCTCCATACATTTTCAATGTAGGAAACCTGAAACAGGTTTCCAATAGTTTCCAATAGACACCAGCATTGCCTAGCTTATAAGATCTTCCACAGTAAAATGTGTTTACTAAAACAATCTTACCTTTACAGCATGCTCTTTCTCAATTTTCCGCCTTCTTTAACATTTGCTATTCCTAATTTGCAATTTCTAAATGCTTGTATGAAATGCCATATGGTGAAGATCTCAATGGAACAACTCAGTCTCTGTGACAGTAGAGCAGAAACCTTCATTTTTCTTGCAGACATGAAATGAGTTCTGCAGCTATTTAATCATAGGCACCTGGCAACTTTTGCACAACTTCAGCTGACTCCTGTTGACAGAGTATCACTGCTACTAATTCCTTGAAAGAAAATTCCAATTATTGGGTGTCCTCAGGTAAGGCAGGTGAGGCTCTTATAGTAGTAATGAGTAGTAACTTAAGGCAGGTTTGACCTGTTATGGCTGCAAAATTCTGAGATTTCTACTTTGCCTTGTTATAAAAATTGTCATTTTGACAAAGCAAGCCATTCCAGGTCGCTCCAAACCTGAAAACTTGTTCCACCAGGTCAGTTTATTGTGATATTGATGCCTACTCCCAAGACATACCTTGGTCATTGTGTTTCTCTAGAGCAGGGCTAGCCAACCTCTCCAGAGGTTTCAGACGAAAACTCATCATCCCTGACCCATTGGTCACACTGCTTTGGGCTGATGGGAGTTTTAAACCACATTACTTAAGGATAATAGTTCCATCACCAGTTAGCTTGCCTCTTGTTCTTTCTAGGGTAGGAGATTAAAGCCAAACTATGGTTTTCTTTGAGCCTTTAAATCTCTTGAAGTGAGCTCATGGGTTGCTCTCCAAGAATAAACTGATCGTTAAGAGCAGGTCCTTAAAACAGAGCTTACCAAGTTGAAGGATTTACACTTTTTGTTACACTTGGTTCCATTATCACTCCCTCTATTTCCAATTCACATCTTTCCCAGTTGTCCAGATGTATCAAAAACTGCATAAAAACACACACACACACAGAGAGAGAGAGAGAGAGAGAGAGAGAGAGAGAGAGAGAGAGAGAGAGACCCAGAGGTTTGCAGGAATAGGGGGGAAATAACTAGAAAAATCCTAAGAGGGGGAACCCCAGAAGCAGCCCAATGAGGACTTAAGAGGGCATGGAGTCGTGTGTGTGTGAAAACAGGTTGGAGGGGGAAAGGCATGCAGTGACTAGAAAATGAAAGCTGAGGAAGAGACTTATCACAATGTAGACAGAATCAGCTCATTGTCTAGATAGTCCTGCTTAACAATGAGAAGCTATTTTTAAATGTTCGCAAGGACAAAGTGAGAGCTATTCACATAAATCGGTGGAGAAATTGAACATTTTAAGGTAGCTGGAATTGGATGTGTGTGCTAACCTCACCCAAAAGCACCGGGGTGTGTGTGTGTGTGTGTGTGTGTGTGTGTTCAAAGCTGCCTAGTGAGAATAGTGCATGCTCGTGGGGAAAGGGAACTATGGACTATAGAATGGAGTGACTGGAACTTTGAACAAAAGCACTTCATACTGCAACATATTGTTACAGGGCTCCCAGTTCCAACTGCCAGTCCTTGCATAACCAAACTGACCACCAATGCACAAGGGATGAGTGTAAGCAGACTTGGGGGAACCCAGAATTTGGAAACACTACAAAAGGTCTGTAAGGGGGGGGGGGACCCCAAGGGAGGAGTAGAATGCAGCAGCTGGAATCCTGAACAGCAGCACCTCATGTTGCAATGTTTTGTTAGAGGCTCCATGGGTCTCTGCTAGTGCAAGATGACCAGGTTAAAATGGTAGTAAGATGACA
Organism: Podarcis pityusensis; assembly: GCF_964106645.2. Lineage (NCBI taxonomy): Eukaryota > Metazoa > Chordata > Lepidosauria > Squamata > Lacertidae > Podarcis > Podarcis pityusensis. The sequence continues at coordinate 62,921,235 of NC_138030.1, forward strand.
AGCTGCTACACTGGGGGGCCTTCCAGCACAACAGAAGTGGTATTGGGGGAACCTGCAGAAGGAGGAATCTGCAAAAATCACACATTGCTCCAGTGGGGAGTTACAACTAGAGTGGAGCCCTTCCGTTCATAGAACTGGGCAGACTGGATCCAACATTCTGGATTTTGTACCACACAATTCCAAGACAGCAAAGATATATTGCAACAGGACACAAACATTTACATCAACAATGTCTTAACCCCTCCATACTTTGCAGTTAACAGTTGCATCAGAAGTAAAAGTAGAAGACTGTTCTTTCTATGGCACTGAAGATGAATTACAACTCTGCCTTTACATACGCACCTTGTTCATTTAGACACACTTCTTAGGTAGCCTTGTGAGCTCTTCTCCAGCACCACGTACTGCAGTACCTCTGAGCATTGCACACAGAGAACCTTGCTGCTATTGATTTACGCAAAGCGTAAATGCACCTAAAATGCTATTGTGTTATCCCAGAGTGATGGGTCTCACCACTTTCCCAAAGAAATTTGTATTGATCCAAGGTTGTATAGACCAAATCTAACAACTGCCATTTCCCAGGTGTTGGGAGCATTCCACCATGCAGAGTGCCACACTTGACAGAAGCTTGTGTCTGAAAGCAGCTTAGATTTGCAATGTTTTAATGCTGATATAACATAAGAGGCACCAAATGCCTATTTTTGACATGCAGCATCAATCTCACCCGTATAATGGGAACGGTAGCTTTCTTTGTGGTCAATATCCCCTTACAGAAGGGTTTTGGAGCGGTCACTGACTTGTATGATGATTTATACACTTTTGAAAAAGGAAAAGCCTGAAGATTCACGTTCCAGTGGAAGCTTTCTGTTGATAATACCATGTAAATAATTCACTCTCTGGCTGGGCACCTACTGTTAAGAGCACCATGGATCAACCCCTTTTCATTACCCCTTGTGTCTCACTAAATCTAGCTCAGATTATACCTCTTTTTCAGAGGAAGCAATCCCCGCTTCTTTAGAAGTTCACAAGATGGTTCTGTCGAGGGAGACTACCAACTCCATCTGGTACTCCATCTGAGATCCTACCTGCCTACAGCACTGTCTTGCCAGAGTGGTGCATGCTTCGGTTATTTCCCACTTGGACTACTGCAATACGCTCAGCATGGGGCCATCTTTGAAATGATTTGGAAACTATAATTAATCCTGAATGTGGCTGCCAGGCTGGTGACTGGGAGCAGCCACCAGGACTGTAGAACACTGGTCCTTGTTGTTTTAAAAAAACTCCAATTCTCTCAACTTTGTACAAGGTTACCTCAAGTAGCATGAAACATGAGAGGAAAGAAGAGCTGGAACATATACTTTCAGACAGTGCTTTTCCAAAGAACTGGCTACATATTATGAAGATTCCAACAAGAGCTGTATTTCAGCTTTCTTCATCACTTTTATACCAACAAAGTCCAATATGCTATGATCGTATCCATTCTTGAAGAGATCATCTCTACAGCCCCTAAAGTATTCAGAAAAGACATTTTATATACAGAAACCCAAACAATCCACTGCATGTGTGCTTAAAAAGAAAGCCAGTGTGAAGAAATAAATGAATTAAAATGGTAACTAGACACTTTTTTGGTGCCTACAACCCAGGTCCCAGGAGCCACATGGCTCCTACCTTTTCTATCCCAGTTTTGAACACTGCTTCAAAGCCTACAACATTGAAGTAAAGTCATTGTGACCGGCAACCAAAATGACTGTATGACATATGAGAAATGTAGTCTATGTATTTCCCAAATGGGGATTGTTTTCTGATGGCTAATCGTAGCAGGTTGAGGGATCCTAACTTCCAGAGTATTAGGTTCATAGCAAGGAATGTTGAAATGTGAATACATGAATAAAAATATGTGGATACAAGCAACCCAAAATCTCTACTGCAATGTATGCAAAATTGCAAACAGAATTTGATCTACACATCCTATTTTTTGTAGAAATACATGTTCATTGATTTCCAAACACTAAGACTTTATGGTGCTCTGCAGTCTATATTCTTCTAAAAATATTTATTTGCTCATAATTGTCTCCCCTCCCATTATTTTAATATGCTAGAGCTTCCTGTACAGCTTGTCACTTGTGCGCACAAGTGAAAACTATTTCAAAACCTCAGAAGCTTCACTGTATGCATTTTCATAGCAGAGGCAGGCAGATTTCAGATTTCTGTTTGTTTGTTTTTTACTAGAATTCTGGGTTCTGTCAATTAAGAGCCAAACTGGTGGCTCGGGGGCAGAGCCAGTGACAATATGCTGCATCCTTCAAAGTGTACACTTGTGTGACCACACCTACTGGAATCAATTCACATCTGGAGCTACTGATGGAGCAATGATTCCAATTAAAAATATACCAGGGGAGCTGCACAACTTGGTCAAAGACAGGTGAGGAAAATAAAAATGAGTGAGAAGTCAAAACCAAAATGAACCAACCCAACTAAAGCTGCATGCAATTCAAAGTACCGTATTTTTCGCTCTATAAGAAGCACCAGACCATAAGACGCACCTAGTTTTTGGAGGAAGAAAACAAGAAAAAAAATATTCTGAATCTCAGAAGCCAGAACAGCAAGAGGGATCGTTGCGCAGCGAAAGCAGCAACCCCTCTTGCTGTTCTGGCTTCTGGGATAGCTGCGCAGCCTGCATTTGCTCCATAAGACGCACACACATTTCCCCTTACTTTTTAGGAGGGAAAAAGTGAGTCTTATAGAGCAAAAAATACAGTACTTACACAAAGCCCCATTCAAATCAGTAGGAAAATTGCTTATGAACAGATATGCACAGGCTCAGCCTGCAAATTCCAGAAAATGCAGAGTATTTCTGCACACAGCTATTCATTTAAGTCTCGTCCACCCCTATCAGCCTAGAACATAAAACACTGTCCAAGTTCAGAAAATTTTAAAGACAAGCTGAAATATAGTTCATACAACCAAATGTAATAATATGTAGCAATGCACAATTTACCAAAAGAGAGAGAGAGGTCGTCACTGGTTAGTGTTTAATGCATAAGTGCTTTAAGGCTTTAAAAACAAACAAGTTTGTTTTTTCTCAACCAGGACTTGAGTTCTAAAATATGGAACTAGGAAAAAAAAATACCTCTAAGCATCTGCAAAGTACTCTTTCCCTCTGCTTGCCAAGCAACCAGTCTGTTCCCACACACTTAAGAATCAAACATGTGGTGGCTGCAATACTATTATACTAGCTCCACTTCTGATTTTCAACCAAGGCACTTATTAAATTATGAGTCAGCTCGCTTTAAAAAAAAAAAGTGACCTTTAACTGTTATTTGTACCCTCCCAACTTTAGTTTTTTAACCCAACAAACGAGTTTTGCCTATTTAACAGCTCTCCAGAAGGCAGCAAGAGCTAACAGATTGTATTTCTATACGGTTCTCATTCACCCCTTCTGCACTGTGTTTCTGAGATATAAACAGAGCTCAAAAGTTATCCAGTATTCTTTAACTTGTTTTTGTTTACGCCTTCCCTTATGCATTGCCAAGTCTCAAGGCATGCCGCCCCCCAACTTACAACAAATTACAAAACTGAGCCAAGGCCAAGTGTTTACAGGTGCAATTACGAAATAAAAGTCTAAACTGGTGGAAGCAGTGACAAACGCAATGAACCTGAAATCACAGGCAAGAAGAAAGTGAAATAATGCTTATTGTAAGAGTGAAGACAACCAATGCATCCCTTTTAGAGCTGCTGCCCCCCCCCCCCCAAATCTACATAGCCCTTAGTGGCTTTTCTAAAGCTTCAACTGGATTGCGTCAAGAAGTAGTGCAGGACCCTGGGTAGCCAACAGTTCTCTTCAGTGCACCGCAAACCTTGTGAATTAGGATAGATGTTCTGCCCATGTCTGCTGAAAAGCAGCAATAAACCGTCACCATACAGTGATCTGTGCATTTTCCAAGATCACACAAACCTGCAAAAAGGCAGCTGCCTTACTACAATTTATTTTCTTATTTCAGTTCACACCCCAACTAGTATTCAGCTGAAGGTGAATGCATATCTATACTCTGAGCACTCAAGACAGCGAGAAGCATCAGTCCTGCTTTTATTAAGTCAACAGGTATGGTATGCAAGTGAATCTCATCGGGCAAGATGTAATCAACCATTAGATGTAGTACCCATCCAACAGAAAGACGATGTATATTCACAACAGACATAGTTTTGATCCTTAGGGTTACCTTAGAAGGTCTTGTGCTCTTTTTCTTTTTCCCTTTTACTAATTTGGTTAACTTCTCTGCCTGTCAGTTGACACAAGATGAACTTTCATGCTCAAACACTAAAATAAGTCAATTAATTCATATTCAACTGACCCATATTTTTTAAGAGAGGCATCATCTCTAAATGCAGTGGTGCAACAGCAGGATAAGCAAGCAGGAGAAAATGAGGTCAAATTTGTTAATAGCTAATACTAGAATTAGAATATACAGGTAGGTATTTTGCCAAACCTGCTGCTGATGGATCCACAAGGGCACCATCCTGTGGGAAAAAGATTTAGGGGCTTGTAGGCCGGAAATCAAGTAAGAAGCCTGACATTAGAGGCATTCATAATGCCTACCTTCCATTACGTTTTTATAAAAGAGCATGAAAATAAACCTGTATTTAACACGCACCAATATTAAAGAGAAAAAAATTCACAGCTTGACACAAATTAAGAACACAGCTATTAAAAGAACACAAATGGGTCGTCTTTAAAAAGCCTTCCTATGCCTGTTCTATATTACATATATGCTATAAGATGAAGAAAGCATGTGTCAAGTATCAAATTGGCATGGCATGGGATGTGTGGCTTTCAGGAATAACATGTATAAAAGGGCTATGGTTTGGGGTGGGAAAAGTCATTATTAGCCTGGAAAGGGGAAAGGGGGGGGGGGATATAAAGAACAGCAAAAAAACTATTCAGTAAGCATGTCTTTGGGGACCAGAATACTTACACAGTGGTTATATGAAAATGCTCTTTAAGGATACAGACAACATCCACTATTTTCCAACATATTCTGAACTATGAGATGAGGAGGGGCAGGGAACAAAGAACTACTGAAAACGTATGTACCTGTTGACGCAAGAAATTTGACTACCTCCAAAATGGGATATTTCCATGCTAAGCACCAAGAAAACTTTGAAAGAATGCTTAGCATTTTTAACAACCACCCTCCTAGGGGCAAAATCGATTTCATACAGTTAAAAATGTGATTATTTCTTCTTCTTCTTCTTCCTGGCTGCAAGGATGATTTTGAGTGTACCAGAAGTCCGATAAAATACAGTAACCTTTGCTTATGTAAACAAATGTTCATTAAAAAATCATTCAGATAATGCAAACCAACTGAACACTGCAATCGTTGAGTTTATATTCAGCTGTCCAATACTGTTGCCCATCCTGTAGCTTTAAAAAAAATAGGGCATCACCTTTAAGCTTTCTACCTAAGAAACCCATGAATGCTACACACACTACTCAAAGTGTCGAAACCTTAAATAGATGGGTTATTTCCTGCTCTAGCCTCCTAACAAAAGTTGCAGACAAAAAGCCTAAGTAGTCCTTTTTATTATTTGCTGTTCAAGTCCTTTTGTGTTTTGAAAGTGGTAACATTCCTGTTCACAGGGATTAAGTTAAACTATTAAGAAAATTCTACAGTGGAAGGAGAACTTCTTACAATCGCCCTCTGAAAATAAAACATTCACTTGTCAGCTAGCAGAGACCAGGAGCTGAAACAGTAGGAGCAAAAATCCACATTTCAATTAGGTGGAGAGGTTTTGGTTTCTGTCCCACGGAGACCACAGCCGTCCCACTTTGATGCTCTTTGTTCTCCAACTTACACAAGTCAAGTAATCCTCCTCCCAAGTAGCACACAGTGCCCTTTGGTTTCTTCTTTAGGCCAGGGTTGCATCTAATGAAAGTGTTTGAATGCATCCAGCATAGGTGCATTTTTTGTGTAGATATACTGCACTGCCAGACAAATATCAAATGTAGTTTAAACGAACTGTATTAGAAATAGATGCCGCTCCCCAACCTCCCATGTTTTGAAAAAAAAAGTTGCTCCAGTCTACAAAGTATTTTTGGTAGCAACAATATTAACAAGTTTAAACAAAGTTTACCAAACAAACAACTAGTTTTGTTGAAGAAAAAAAGGGAGTAAGATAAAAGAGGTGTATATGAGAGGTGTAACACCGAGTTTTTTAAAATGGCTTAGACCAATTATCCAAACAGAGCTGCTGGATTCATAAGAAGGTATTTGAGTAAAAACCAATGTGCTTTGACTATTTTTCAAGTATCTGATATCAATTTTGTATAAAGACTTTGAATACACAAACTACCAAAGATAGAAGAAAATTGACTTTTCCAAGTTTGAATTTAAGTATTAAAAACTTAAAATACTTCAGAAGTTAGTATTCCACACAGTACTAACAATTTTCCAAATTATTTTTGTACATATCCCAGCTGACTGTGGACTGAAAACAATCTGCTAAGCAGTATTAAAAGAGTGTGCAAGAGCTAAATTGTTTGTAGTTCGGGGAAAAACATCTAAAAACCTAACTTAAAAAAATAAAAACAAATGAAGTGAAAGCTTTAACTGGTACACACTGTTCACACCTATATTTCAAGTTTGGAAACGCATATTTTCAAGCAGCAATACAAAAAAGTATCCATGAAGAATGCATAATTTCTGAAAAAAATTATGAAAACATCCCTGCTACCATTACATTTCTAAATACAAAACTGACTACCATATTGTTGCTTCTGTGTAGCAAGAGAAGTTCATTTTCAAAACAGGTAAAATTCAGTCTTCAGGTGTGAATGGTATGAATGAGAGTCCCCTTTTTAATTTCTTAAGTTGTTTTTAGGATCCTTAAGCATGCAAGCCTTGTAGAGGAGGGCCCAACAAGGGGCAGGGTTGGCTTAGGGCATCCAGTTTAGGACAGAGCTGGGAAAGCTTCTGGGTCATCAACATCAGGAGCAGAAGCACTTGACTGAAAGAAAAACAGAATGTACGTTATCTGGAGAGTCCACGTAACCATTTTCATTTGCGGCATTCTGTAAGGTAACAGAACGTTCACATTGAATTAATACACTGAATCAGGGCCTGGCTGTAATGATGAACTGGATGAGGGTCAACAAACTGAAGCTTAATTTAGACAAGTCTCAGTCACTGCTAGTGGGTGGTTGTCTTGTCTGGCTGAGCAGTGTGCAGCCTGCTCTAGATATCTATTGCCATCACAGGTGGCATGGAGTGCCTTCCATCAGTTTAGGTTGGTGGCCCAACTATGACCCTATCTGGCCTGGAATAACCCAGCTACAATAATCTATGCTCTGTTAACCCAGCTACAATAATCTATGCTATGCCTCAGTATTTGATCTCTTTACATGGGGCTGCCTTTGAACGCTGTTTGGAAACTACTACTAGTGCAGAATGTAGCTACCCAATGCTGATATGCTCATGGCAAACTGATCATATAACACTGAACTTGGCACAACTGCACTGGCTGCCTATAAGTTTCCAGGCCCCATTCAAAGTGCTAGTTTTGACCTATAAATCCTTATATGGCGCAGAACCTTGAAATATTTTGGAACACCCCTCCCAATATAAACCCACCAGACCCTGATCTTCTTGGTGCCTTCTCTGAGCTTACTTCAGATACTTTGTAGACAATTATGTGCACTCATACACAAGTCCACTACAAGAAAATCTTGAACTGGGATTTTTAATTCTATTCTGTTGTTATGTTTAGTAGTATGGAACCATAAGTAATCCAGACTTGAAGTGTGTGCTCTAGTTATTATGTACATTTGTATCACACCTCTCTTCCATCACGGAACTCAACGTACTGTAAATAGGATTTCCAGTCAGTCTCCTGCCAGGCACTGACCAGACCCAGACTTGCTTAGCTTCAAGCAAGGTGGTTGCATCATTTACCTTCAGACCATGCCTGTACACACTGCACACACACAACTTTTCAGTTGTAGAAGGAGAAAGAGGCATGAGCACAGGTGATTTGGTGTTAAATGGAAAATCCATCACTGGCAAGAATATTTACACCTGTGCTCATGATACAATTGAATCTATGCTGATCTGATAGAAAGGATGCCAAGTCCTGTTTATGTGGGAGCTGTATACTTTAATTCTACACATGTATCTTTTGTCTTCAGCTCAGTAACATCTTAATATAAACCCTAAATGAAGTTGGAGAAATTTGCAATATGATACAGCTCACTTGCTTTGACAAGGACTTTCAAGCTTTGATCGGCTTCACATTATAACACTGCAACACTCCATTTATAAAACCTATTTCTGGAGATAGTGTGCAGAAAAATGGATTCTTAGAACCCATGTAACTATAATAAATTATAGTAAATTATGAAGTCTTGCCTACTTCCACATAAGGACAGAGTTTCATCCGGATGTTACTTCCAAGATAACCTACATGTAAATGCTATGTTATGTTGTATGCTGATGGTAAACAGGTATCTTCATTTTAGATGACATTAAGAAACCCCAATAGCCTAGATGCCAAGAACAATTCCCAGAATGGAGGGAAACTGTTACTGTGGGTTTTGTGATCTGTCTAAATTTTAAAAACAATACCTTAATAACATCATGGTTACAGTTACAGTGTTTCTATTTTATACCCAATACAACCTCAAACAGCCCTGACATGCAAGCATTACGGAAACAAAGACATGTCAAAGCCGGGGGGAAAGTCCAGGAGGGTTAAAAAATGGTTGTCCTCTATAAATGCTACAGGCAAGCAAATAAAAATGTGAAAGCAGGTTGTCATTTTTAACCAAACAACAAAGACAAATTAAGAGTACCAAAATGCATGCAAAAACTAACACTTTAACCAGAAATTCTGATAAGTGTTACATATGATTTAATTCATCCTTAACACTGACTTTCACCAATGAAGAATGTCTGACCAGGATTAAGGCTACAATTGTATACACATCCTGAGAGATTTATAAACAAGTCACCAACCTGGCTGGGTGTGTGGATCACATCAAACTCCTTAACCAACTAGAAGGAAACACAGTCAAGACACAAGTATTAGTGTGGATCTGCACATTCATAATGAGCAAAATCACAAAACAGAAATGCTGGATTCTCAATTAGTTCTACTGGAAAAGCCTTTCAAAAAGAGAAATCCAGCAACTGAATTCATAGTGAAAATAGACTACTCTCTCTCTCTTTTTAAACACATTAAAGCCAATAAAGAAAAACATTCCCGCTTATGATCGAGAAATCACTGGAGTATCAATTGCTGTTTGCAAGCTGTGGTACCCACCCAGCATATTTGGGAACTTCATGTTTTGCATGAGAAATAGGCATAATTAAGTTGCATCCAAAGTGTGCAAAGACAACACATGCAATATACATGGTAACATCATGAGCATGTCTACATTTTGTCAAGAAAACAATGTCTTAAACCGAAATTTGTATGAGGGTGCTTCTGCTCAGTCTAGAGGGTGTTTCAGTCCCTTCCTTCTAGCTATATCCCTTAGTATTTCACATAGATAAAAGATTCCATGAAATAGTTTTCAGTCATGCACATGTGGGGAAAAGCTTAAGTAACACCCAAAGTACTTGCAGAAGTGTCTACTGTTCAGACAGGTGATTTGGATTCAAGCCTATGTCAACTTTCAAACTCATGGTGGCAAACTAATGTATTCTGCACACGCACACATGGATTAAAGCCACCAATATTAAAATAAGTACCACCTCTTAAACTAAATTTTTGCTCCACTACAAAGGGCACAGGTGTAAAGGGAAAGACTAGGAGGATAGATCTATGCGTAATATTATGGTAACTTGCTCAGCAGCTTAGTCGCTGAAACCTGCTCATGTTGTTTTTAAGTACCATCAACAGGTATACAAAAAACCTCTTTCGTTTAAATAGAAAGAACTGTTACCTTGTCAGTTCTGCTTCCACGATTAGCTCTTCCCCCGCGTCCACGTCCTCCTCTTCCACCTCTGCCACCACGCCCAGGACGACCAAGATCTCCAAAATTGATTTCCAGCTGAGATGTGATATCATTTGCTGGCTTGCGGAAGTGATGATCCATTGCAGAGTCTTCAGCATGAGACTAAAATGAAATAAGAAAGTCAGGACCACCACTGAAAAGGTATTTTCACTAAATACCAGATACAACCCATAATGCAACACTGGGTGTGGGGGAGGGGGGATTACAGCACTCAAACACCACTTGTATGAAATGCTGGTCAAAAACTGCCACAAATGGCCCCAGCCCTTTTGACTACAGGAAGGACAGCCAAGCGCAAAAGCAGAATGTAGCACATGTACACCTAAGCACAGTGTGCTTTCATTTATTGTTTGCTTATTTAGCTGAATGCTGGAACTATATCAATATACAGTAAATATTTACCAAATTCCAGGTATTGGTACTTATTCATCTCTATTTTAGCATTCAGTAGCTAATAAGAGATATGATTGTATCCAAAACATGCAGAAAAAATTGCAGAGGTGGGATGGTGGAATCCAGTAGAAGCCGCCATATTAGGTAAATCGTACCCAAGCCTGCCTCACCCTCTTGCAAACCACCTTGAATTTCAGAAGTGATACAGAGAAAATTGCTCAGAAGCCTCAAAAACAAAATATTGCCTGCCACTTAATTAAAATTTCCTATTCAACGCATCTCTATTAACTGGAAAGGCTTCTACAAGCTAGAAGAGGCATCTGGGTGCCAACCATCAGGTGACAGGCAGCATGTACTTTTTAAAGTCACTGTCTCCTGGAGCGCCCCATATCCTGCAAACATCTATGTTTAGCCTCAAGCAGACCTATACTGACCTTGCTGCTCTCAGCTTCTGCTTATCAGTTAGGCTTGTGTTACTGAAGTGTCCTCCTATGGCAGAGGTGGAGAATGCTTGGATCTTTTAATTTAATCCCTAAAATAAGATTGCATATACCTGCTAGTGTATTACTGCATCCAAACTGCCAGGCAATGAACTTTAGTATACAGATCACAGAACAGAGATCAACTGAGAGACAAAACTTACTTGACTGGACAGTAAAAGCAGTGAACACAATGGGACTTTCTCCTTTATGTTGGCTCCTCACTTACAACACAGCCAACAGCTGTCTCAGGCATGGAACCTGCTTCCCATGGCCATGACTGGGGAAGGTGTAATAAAAAGGTGCTTCCCTAGACCTACAGAACCAAAGTGAGGCATAGGCTGGCCTCTTGCCACTGTGGAGAGCATCCAGCGCCACTGGCAGGCTGCACCACCTGATTCCCAGGAAGAACTTCATGGCAAGAGGCAGACCAACCTGGCCCCATCCAGGCAGCCAAAGAGCAGCTGCTCCAAAGCCCTTTCCTCTTCATTCCTTGCTCCTTTCATAAGACAGCTATTACGTAAGGAACCTGTCCACAGGTTCCCTGTCCTACCTTTTATTTTATTTGTTGGCACTTACAGACTGCTCTTCACCATGCAGGAAATATATTCATATATTCACTCACTCACACAACTTAGAAAAATTTAATGCTTTATAACTGTTTAAGGACAACATCAACATTGCCACATATAGTGTTCGTACCTCATTGGATTCCATCTGACTCCCTTGCATCTCTGTCACCCCCTTTGTCTGATGCAAATTGTATGTCAATACAAAAGGAGAGAAAAAAGTAAATGAGAATTTGCATATTAAAATAACATGCTCTATGGTTCAAGGTAGGTGAACCCAATAGGATACAAGTGACTAAACAAGTGGACAGAGCAAAAGAAGTAAGCAGATTATGCAACTAGAAAATCTGGGCAAAATCTAACATCACATCAGCAAATGCAACACTTCCCCTTCCTCTCCTCCTGTACCCCGCCAATCTGTTCCAGGAGTCCCCCAGCCCTCCGGAGCATATTTTAGGGGCACACAGAAGCCTGCTATTAATTTCTGGCTTGCACATTACCCTAAGGGTTATGAGCTTTTTTTGTTTTTTGCAATATCAACACCAATTAAGTGTTGAGAAACCATGGGGGGGGCTGAACAATGGATCACATTAGAATACAATGGGGTGAATAACTAAATCTGGCAAATGGGTCTGATGTTATCTCCTCTGTGGAACAAGTTTGAAAGGAGGGTGGGGGCAATCACCTGACTCAATTGCCAGAATGATGTCGGATGACCTTTTCTGACCAGTTTGTGTAATCAAACTGCACAGCAGATGCTGCTAACAGAGCACCTTTCAAAGTGCTTCACAATACCAGACAATCAGCTGATCTGCAGTACCTACAAGCCAGATTTTTACCAGCCTCACACCTGACATCATATATAACAAAGTGTAGGGCAAGTGGGCGTCGCTTGGCCAAATATGGAGGACTGGCAGGCTTAATCAGGTCCCTACATTGGTTTCCTAACCATGGAATAAAGTAGTAATCTTTAGTTGGTCTTAAAGGAGCTGCACAACTGTAAAACACATTTAAAGGCTGCAATTCCAAGCAAACCTAACCAGGAGTAAGCCTCAACAGTGGGAAGTTACATCCAAGTAAATATGCAATGGATTTTTCAGTTAGGTGTCCATTATTTCCCACATTTATGTGCCTTAGCAAATATTCCAAAATCAGAGAGAATTGGTGGTAAAAATAAGTGTAAACTCCAAACCACTGGAATGAAAATTCCAAGTCATTTTGCAAGTATCACCTCATCTGCACCAGCATAAAATTAATCACATTGAAATTTCTGACAGGAAGCTACTACAGTTGAATATATTTCACCAGGTACTGAGAGTTGGACAAGCAGAACCCCACTCACAACAGGACTTCCGAGCCTAGGTCAACTAAAAGCACCTTTTCCCTTGACACTGCTAGCTCTCTGTGGACTTATAAAATGGTGTCTGTGGTGCATGCTTGAATTACTCATCAGAAGTGGTACCATAATAGAATGAAGTATCCCACACATGAATTCTGCATTTTTGAGTGTGCCCTAGGATTCAGGTTTCAATAAATTATGGACACAATCAACATCCCAGTGGTAAACCTCCCACCGAATTCAGCAGCCCTGGAATGCGTAGTTTCATCTAGACCTTGAATGCCCACACACCAAGAACTGAAAGCTTTACTAAGCTTGACCTATGTTGGAGACTTTACTAGATAGCAGCTGGGTCTCCATGGTTTTCTCTCAAAGAGAGAAAACTTCTAGCCTTTCTAGCAAAGGCTAGAAACGTTTGTTTCAAAGTGATTAAAACAGGACTGGTTTCTGCACATGGTAAAGGCAAAACATCTGCTATAGAGAATGTAAATATTGATAGGATACCTTAAACTACTTACTCTTAAAGGTGTGAGTAAAATGAAAACATCAGATAGCACAGTTAGTAGAGTATGAGACTCTTAATCTCAGGGTTGCGAGTTCGAGTCCTATGTTGGGCAAGATTCCTGCACTGTGGGGGGTTGGACTGGATAACCTTTGTGGTTCCTTCCAACTCTACAATTCAGTGATTCCATGAAGACAAGATAATCCAGAAAAACCCACCTCCTCACTCTTTGACTTATGGAGAACAAAACCTTTTTTCCATTGTCCATCAGCACCTTCATTTGGTTTACGGATGTTGAATTCAACTTTTGCACGATCTTTATTTTGAATAGCTTTCCATTCATCCAGAGTCATTTCCTTAGGACCTTCTTCCTTGACTTCTTCTACTTCATTCTCTCTGAAATAAGTTTACAATGGTGGAAACTCATTTCATAGTCTTTGTCACACTCAGAATGGTGAAGTCTCAATATCGGAATGCTGGAAGCAACCAGGAAGGCCACACTTCTAGAATTTATTGTTCACACAAAAAGCTGTACTTTAATGGATGTTATTTTCAATTCAGACAAAATACTGTGCTATTGGAAATCACGTGACCACATAAACTCTGGCTTCATGACAAGTTGCATTAATCCAAGTGTGCAACACATTGTTGATAACTAATAGCTGGCAGCTAAACCTTATATGTATTTTAGCAGACCACAGAGACAGAACAGTTCTGCTTAATTCCTCCTTACCAGTCCTTCTTCAGCAATTACAAAGCAATTGTTTCTCCCAACAGATACGCTACCTTAACAGTTTTCAATGGTTTGCCTCCCACCCCCTCCAGTCATGTCATGACAGCTCGACATATGGAGAAAGACAAGTTAAAGCACAGACTGTATGTCTTACGTACATCAGTGCTAAGGCATTCCCCCAAAGCAAGATTTTGCACAACAGCTTCAAATGCTGATTCTCCCAGAGCCATTATAACTTAACTGATATATCAGTATACCAATTTCATTGCCATATCTATTTTGGGAGGGGGGAAAAAAAGGAAAATGGCTTCAAAACTTCACCAGCAACAACAATGAGCAGCTTGCTATGTGCAAAACAAAATGGAAACCTGTCCGAAGTAGTTACATCAATGATCAGCTGTGAACCTCCTGACTTAAAAAATGAATCAAGTTGTTTCATTCATGATCTCTGTTAAGGGCTCACAATTAAAGTTAGTTAATGTTAAATGAAATCCCAGCTTATACTTAGTAACCAAGAATAAAAGACTGATTTCCGAAGTAAGTATTGCCTGAAAGCTCCCAAAGTGCATGCATGGGCCAAGTTCACATGTAGGACATCCAAATAATGGCATTGCATGATTGTGCTGAGTTATCTACAGCACAACAGCCACTTAACCAAGGCATGTAGGCTTCCTATGCTGCTGAAAGATCTTTTCCACTCTAAAAGTTCAAGTCAGTAAGTATTGTTATCTGCGTCAATGCCCATCAGTCTATGATAGTCCTGTACCTAAGTACCACCTCCACTCCCCATTTCTCATCCAATTTTACGATTTTACACAGCACATCTGTGACATGTCAAAACGAAGTGGCAAATGCATGACAAGCCACTATGCAAGAAAGAAATGTTTAGCTAGCTCAAAATGCCAATAGGTTATTCAGCATCATTGTGCAAGTACAAAGGCTCAAATAGGAAGGTTGAAATCCAACACTTTGTGGATTGCATGCACAACAGGGCTCCCTCGCCCTTTCATCATGCAGTTCCACAAACCTGCTCTGGAAGGTCCTTTGCTGTCATTCATGGACACCATCGGATTCCATCCTACAACCTTATTTACACACATAATCCTGTAGTTTTTGAAGTAGCTACTTTTTAGCTAGCACCAACATTGGATTTCACAGTTTTATCACCGCCAATTCAAGACCAGAGCTTCTCAACTAGACTCACCATTTCACCAGTTTAGATTTCTGAGGATTTTAAGTTAAAATTCCAATTAAGCATCTCAACCTGAGTCTGCCAATCATGTAAAAAAGGAAATTTAAATAAGTAAACAGATTTTCCTGTTTTTAAAAGAAAAACTTTATACAAAAAACAACCAACCACCTCCTTTTGACATGAAAGGAGCCTAGCAACCTCATAAATGATCAAACAAGGATTCTGGCAATGTAATACTTACTTATTCTCTGAGTCGGCAGGTGGATGCTCCTCCCCCTCTGGTGTTTCCTCTGTCACATTTGATTGATCCAAATCACTGGAATTAAAGACAGTTTAAAAATATCTGATGCTTCATATGAGCACTGCCTACCCACCTGATACCTGATATTCAATGACCTCAAAATTATACCAAAGCTTACAGTGGAATGTCAAAGAATATTCACTCCACAATATAAACACTGCCCCACCATCAAACCCTAGCTGCATTGCTGACAAAAGCATGGGTGATTTTCTATGCCAACACAACAGGGGCAAATTTGGGATCTAGAATTATAATTCCAAATTTAGAAAAATGCTTGCTATTTGCTATACTGCCGCTATACTGATGCCTCTTCAGGAAAGCACACAGGCAGGATGCATATATATATATATATATATATATATATATATATATACACACACACACACACACACACACACACTGGTAAATGGAAATGATCCTGCACTAAGCCAGAAAAATGGGTGATGCATACATTAGGGATATCCAACATTAATCATACTCACGAGACCACCTACTGAAATCAATGGAATGGCATTCCTTAACTCCATTGATTTTAAAGGGCCTATGCAGGCTATGACTATTAGGTATCACCAATAATGTTTGAATCAAAATTGAGTATGTTTCTTGTAAATCTGCTCTTCTTGGGGAACAGTAAAGAGCTACTCAGAACAATGAAATGGGAAATCCTGCTCCTTTTCACTACCTCTCCTGAATTTTTTCACTCGTTATGTGATCTTGCAAACTTAAAATACCCATGGTCTTTTCTTTTAATTTAGTTTATTCTGAACAAGTATTTCAATACAAAATACTAACGTTAGTTCATCTTTGACAGTTCCCCAGTTGTGCGATCCACTTCCACCACGCTTGTCCTCATGCTTTAGACCACTGAAATGTGAATGTGAAAGAGAACTAACAAAACTGAGTTAACATAATAGTGTTGGAATACAGATTTTCAAACACAAATTTTCAAAGTATTATTCTGATATGAATGCACTTTAAAAAAGAACGAGTTTAAGACTTACGATCTGTCACTTCCACTATGCCTATCAAATTCACGTTTGCCTCGGGAGTCAAAACCATCTCCTCTGCCCATTCCACGTCCTCTGCCACCACGGCCCCCTCTTCCACCTGGTCCACCACGGCCACGCATTGGACGATCAATAATGGGTCTATTGTAAAATAAAGCGAAATTAGGAATGACACTAAAAACTCTACTTCTACCTTGGCAGTGCTAGTAATCATCTTTCTTAATATTATATCAAGTTCTAAAATTATGCTGCAACTACTTAAGAGCTATTAATGTTATTTGTATCTTTTTCCATTTCAGTATTCACATACTGCCCAACAACAAACGTTCTCTGGTCAATGTAACAGTAATAATTATAACCACAGATAAAATACAGCATGAAAACATGAACCAGTACAAAGCAATGAAATAAAATAAGAAGCAGAGAATTTTTTAAGTACAGCTGATTTAAAAAGCCTAGGAAAGTAACATTTTTACCTGACACTGAAAAGACCATAAAGTAGGTGTCAGGCAAGTCTCTCTGGTGAAAGCATCACATAGCTGTGGTATCAACAATAAAAAGGTCCTCTCTCAAGAAGCCACCCACCCCATCTCACTTGGCAGGATACACAGAAGGCTTGAGAAGATTTTGTTTTATTTATTTAATAAATTGTATACTAATTTTCAAGTGAAGTCCTCTAAGACTTGACTTCTGTATAAAGCCAGATGATCTTAGGCTTCATGTAGGGGTGTGTGTATGAAAAGGCAATTCTTCAGGTACCCTGGCCCCAAGTCATTTATGGCTTTTATGCTTTATACATTCTGAATTAGCCCCAGAAACAAAATGGAAATCAGTGTAGATGGCAAAGCTCAAGTGCAGCATGATTATATCCATCAGTTCTTGTCAGTAATCTTAGTCCTATTCTGGACCAGTTGTAGTTTCCATATTGTTTTCAAAGGCAGCCATACATATACAATATTGCAGTAATCCATATGAGAGACTACCCAAGTGTTAATAAGAGTGGCTAAGCTATATGCTGAAATACAGTGTTAGAAATTCACGAGGCACAGGTACCATGCCGAGGTCTCTCAATGCTAGGTTGGCAACTGACACCTCTTTCTTAAGCAGGTAAACAGAAGAGCTTAGTTACTGCGTTTATTTCCCACCTTTTCTCCAAGCAATACATGGTTCATGCCACTCCTCAGTTAATTCCTACAACCACCCTGTGAGGTAGGTTAAGAGGCTGTGACTGGCCCAAGGTCACAGTGTGAGTTTCATGAATGAGTGGGGATTTGAACCCTGATCTCCCAGGTCCTAGTCAGACACTCTAAACACTATATCACACTGGCTTCCTAGAGGACTTCTGCTATGGGGCAGCTAAAAAAAAATTAAGGTGGTAAATAAATTCAGGGAAAGCATAGAAAAGGAGCTGAAATATTTTCCATGAAGCTTAATTTGTTTTATTCTGGGTTGTTTCATTTGCTGTTTTAATGTGTTGCAAATTGCTTGGATTTCTTTTCTTTAAAAGATAAAGTGGTATAGAAATGATGATGATGATAACAGTAATAATAATGTTCATTGTTTGAAAAAAAAAATCATGGTGTTTAGACATCCCGTTGTGGCGACCATAACCTAGGTTTAAGGTGCCATTTGACAATTAGCTTACATATCTGAGTTTCTAACAATGCTGATAGATAAAATGCATTTTGAGCAACCAAGGCTGTCTGTGCCTCCAGTGACAATAGATGATCCAGGAGAATGCTTATATCAAAACTTTGATCCTTTAGGGGAAGCAAAATATCCTAAAACAGGTTCATATTAAAATACAAAAGCATGCCACATTAAAACAAATACATACCGCACTACCTAATGAAAACCCATTAACAGACTAATCAGAGAACATTTTGCTATAACCAGAGGACATCCTGCATACAATTTTCTCTGCCAATCAATCTTAAAATGTTCAGTTCTTACTTATCAACAGAAAATTCTCCTCCTTCACCCTTTTCTTCAGCAGGTTTGTCAAACCTGCGTTCACGAGGAGGCCGTCTCTCTTGCCTCCTCTCAATAGGCTTGCCTTCTCCCTGAGGCTGCTGTTGATCAGGCCTTCTGCCAATTCGCCTTATCCCTAAAATAGAAAGCAATCTGCATCAGTAAGTTATTTAGCTACTTCCACAAAGCAACTGTTATTCTTGAACACACAGCAGAGGAATCCTGTAGAAGACACTAGTTGTTCTAAGGCTTGGAGGTAGTATCATAAAACTACTCCACATAACAAATAAAGATATCCAAATTATAGCCAAGTAACACCTCTGCTGTACTAATGGAAGTTTTCATTTTAAAAATAACCATGTTATTTGAAACTTACACGGCAAAAAATGTGGCAATGTGCCTTTAGAGGTGTGGATGAAGGTTGCGCCGTGTAAGGGGCATGGTGGGAATACAACACCAATATAGCCAGTTGTGAGGGATGATGAGACTTGTATTCCAACATCCTCTAGAAGTCAGCTCACTGGCTACCCCTGCCCAAGCTGATATAAGTAGATATGAGATATTGGGTGAGTTTATTCCTTCCTTGGGGCAGTCAGGAGTTCTAACATTTCAGACAGATTGTTTTGTACACTGAAGCACAGCTGGAAACTAGGAAGTGTGTATAATTTTGCTTTGATCGTTTGATAGCATACAGAACATGATATAGACTATAATAAAGCAGAGAATTGTGTGTACCTTGTAGGAAGTAATTTTCCAATATAGAAGATTTATCAAGTTCGAAGAATTACAACACACAACTATCCTGGAAAGACGAGTGCACATCATGCACTGAAATCTGGTAAGACACCCCCCACCCCCGCCTTCAAGAAATTAGAAGTTATAATTCATTTGGAGAAACTTGAAAAAGACTACTGAAACTGATGTTTTACCAATGACCTGTAATATTTAGATATTTTTGTATGCAATTAAAACTCAATTAGTATGATTTGTGTCTGTATTTGTTATGCAGACTATTGTTATGAGACCCTCATGGGGTGTATTTTAATCATAGTATTATAGTCTCATAGTATTTTACTATCATAGTATTTTATGCTTTTGAACATAAAAATGACTGCTTACCATGGAGAATGACATCTGGTCAAACTAATTTTTCAGCTTTTTAATACTACTTCAACCTGTACTCTGGAAAAGTCAAATCTAAGCCCCTAGAAGCATACACTGCCAAACCCATAAGAACATTTTCTTATTTTTAAGCTCCTCTGGTGGTGTAAAGGGGTGAAGCTGTTTCTAATCTGATCTATCAATACCACTCCACAGCCTTATACAAGAGTAAGGAAAGCAGCCATAGTTAGGGAAGGAGAGGACCATCACTCTCCTCATTACGTATGAAAATGTACTGAGTTATTTATTCTGGATGATGGCTTGTGCTGTGGTAGGGTAAGAAAGTTGGACCCATAGCTCCAAAAAGCGAGCTGCTAGAGCAGCAATAAGCCCTACCTTGTGGCTATTTCCTTCTTTAGGAGTAGTTGTGACAGCACCAACAACTCCCATCATCCCAGACCACACTTCTGGTCACAATGGCTGAGACAAAGAAGCTGTAGTCCACAACATCAGGGGAGCATCTGGTTGGGGGAGGCTGTCTTAAAGACTCTGTGTATCAGCCCCCAAGGTTTCCATTCAAATACAAAATGAAATTTACATTAATTTATGTGTTACAAAGGATTTTCCTCTTGGCACCAAGGGCTGCTGCAAACATTACTTTACTACCAATATCATATGCAAAACCAAAAGGCCTAAACCCCCAATTAACATTAAAATGATACTCTGGAGTGGCTTCCAGAACTCTGTTGAATGCTAAATCCATGTCTTCACTGTGAAACAGACATGTATGTCAACTTTCTACCTGAGCTCCTGTGCTCAACTTGCACGTAATGCTCAACCATGGTTTATGAAGATAGCTTATTTAACTACTCAGAGATTATTTCAAACCTGGATTCCTGGTTTCAATACATCTTTTAAAGCAACATTAAGTTATGCCATAGTCCTCCTTCCAGCGATGAGAGAAGGAGCTTGTGAGCCCAACACTCTTTTCAGGCTCATTCACATAGCACTAAAATATGGCCTAACATTACATGCAATGAACTTTGCTGCACTACAGAAGGTTCCTGTACATTACAGTTAAGAAATGTAGGCTACTACCAAAAGGTAGCTGGAAGAGCAGTATTGTTAATGAAAACCAATGGTAAAATTTAATACTTCTTTTAAGCAGAGGAGAAATAAAATCTGCTCTCCCTGAACAGAAATGGATCAAAGGTCCACTCAAGAGGTTGCCACTGGTGACTGGATCTTTTAATATCTATGTCTTGATCAAGTCCACTATTGAGGCTACCTGCTGTGGCTTCAAATTACAGGAAAGGGAATTCTGAACTACCACTGTTATTATACTCCTTCCACATGTTTAGGAATCATGGGGGAAATCCTCCTTGTCTATTCTCCCTGCTCCCTTTCAAACTCCCAAGCAGGTCAAACATGCTCTCTTCCTAACCCGTGAACTCTGAAAAGATCCCCAGGCAGCTCATCCAATCCATGTTCTTCCAAAGTCACTGCATGCTAGAATGTGCTCATGTTGCCCTGACAACTCTTCTCTTCTATGCCACTCTGTGGCAGCTTGTCCTGGCTTGTCTATGCAGGCCTAGAACTGAGCTTCTCCTCTACAAAGTCTACTTTAAAATGTGGTGGAGACATAAGCAAGAGTTTTGTCCTGACAGTCACACTGGCCTTTGCAGTTGATCTTTGCTTCCAAGTACCTCCAATGAGCAGGGTGAGAAAGCTTTGATTTGTGAGAAGAGGCAGGAATGTTAGCTATCATGAAATCAAGGCTAAAATGGTAAATTCGTGGAATTCAAAGTACTATAAATTAGACATGCACTTAAAGCTGTATTTGAATAATTGAATTTTTAAATAAAAAAATAGATGTAGTACCAATTATTCAGATGAAATGTTTTCCTAAAGCAGTATATAGCTGCAGATTACAGTGTAAGTCTGTGGCTCTTTTGTTGCTGTTACATACTTTGTAAAATGCCTTAGTGTGCAGAATATAAAGCTGGAGAAAACAGCAGTAGCAAGACTAGTTAAAACTAGTTTAAGGCAGTTAAAAGGAGCTCTTGTGCCACTGAAGCAGCAGATTTTAAGCTGTGTTTACAGTTGAAATGCTTGTTTGATGGTTATCCAACACTCTCCCCTCTAGTATAACATACACTGAATTACACACAACTGTCACTTAATAATTTGAATAATTTGGGACAAACTTGTGCGCATATCAACAGATCCTTGATCTCAAGACTGGTCAATGACTGAAATAAACAACTGACTTTTAGAAGACATCTGAAGGCAGCCCTGTACTGGGAAATTTTAACGTCTGGTGTTTTACCATTTTTTACATGTGCTGTAAGCCGCCCAAAGTGGCTGGGGAAACCCAGCCAGATGGGCGGGGTATAAATAATAAAATTATTTTTAGGCCAAAATATCACCAAAATTTAAAGCAAACTTTAAAAATAGTCTTAAAGCACAGGATGAGAGTATAGCAGCAAGAGCATGTCAGCAGGATTACTTGCACTACCTAATAGTTGTCCACAGCACTCATATGAGATGAACTCTTCTTCTGTCAATACCAGTTTTGCAGAATGGCTTCAAAATTTCTGAAAAATTATAATCTGTATACAACCCTTATGTTCCACCATTCTTCAAAGGAAGTTTACTGCACATTTTTTTAAAAATTAAGTTTCCCCCTTCAAGTGACAGTATAACAAGCGATCCATAAATTACCATTGCCACTGGCCCCAACAGTCCTCTTGTTCAAAATGAGACACAAACACATTCTTTTGTCGAAATAAAAAAATTCCTTCCTGTAGCACCTTAAAGACCAACTAAGTTAGTTCTTGGTATAAGCTTTCGTGTGCATGCACACTTCTTCAGATACATTCTTTTGTGTTGAGGAAGGAGAAATTCTCATGTTATGCCAAGCAGGGACCCTTTGCTAACAGTGGAAATCTATGCTGGACTAGATGGGCAATAGGTCTGATCCAGCAGGCCATTGTTATGTTCTTAATATTGATTTTATGTTTGTATCAACTGCACTAATATTTTTTTCCATTTTCAGCATTTGTACTTAGCCTCCCATTTATGGAGACTGTTTAATTGTTTTTAAAATCGGGGCTGTTTTATCCTGTTTCAATTAAAGCTTTTGCGATTTTTTGGTTATTTCATTTATTACAGATTGTCTTTTACATGGGTTGTAAGCTAACCAGGCAATATGTGCACTTAATAAATACAGGGCTTTTTTAAAGCAACAACAACAACCCCCCTCTCATTATACTGTATCAATGCCCAAGGTAAAATGAGTTATCAACATGAACAGATTGTTCATCTCTTTGGAAGTTTGATACTCATATGTGAAGAGGAGTGATAATATGCAGATGGGTCCCCCCCCCAAAAAAACACATCTTTAATTGCTATAACAAAAAATTAGCATGAAAATGGGAGGACGTGACATGGCTTAGGACAAAAGAACACTGTAAAAACCTAATGGCATAGATTGTTGATGGCACACACCATAACTCTCTCAAGAGGGTAAGCAGGACTGGCCCTGGAAAGGAAATTTGCCACAAGACTTCCTGAGAACTCCACAAAGACATTTGTGAAGGAATCATTACAGAAATATGTGCCCATTAATATATGAAACTTACTTAAAACCATGGGCCTGAAACGGATTTAAGTGCCTTAAAATTTGAAATATTTTATTTCTTGCAATGAGCAGAGCACACATACCCCAGCCAGGTTGGAAATGGACAATGATGTAAGAACTACAGTGGTACCTCGGGTTAAGAACTTAATTCGTTCTGGAGGTCCGTTCTTAACCTGAAACTGTTCTTAACCTGAGGTACCACTTTAGCTAATGGGGCCTCCTGCTGCCGCCGCCCGATTTCTGTTCTCATCCTGAAGCAAAGTTCTTAACCCAAGGTACTATTTCTGGGTTAGCGGAGTCTGTAACCTGAAGCCTCTGTAACCCGAGGTACCACTGTAATGTCAAAAAAAGTCCATATCTCGCAAAAAACAAGTCACCCGAGTTTCCTTAACTAAAGCTAAACATTCCACACTCAAAGTTCATGTAAAAATGTGTTCAAGCATGACTGACTCAAAGGGTTGAATCCGGAGTGCTTGGGAATTGAACTCTACACACAAGATGCTCCTCTGCTAGAGGAAGGAGGGAAAAGGCAACATTCCTCCTTATTAATTTATTTTCCAAACTTTCATAAAAATGTATCAAAGTAGTATACAACTTATAAAAATAAAATTAGCAAAAAGCATCCACAAAAATGTCACTAGGACATCAATAAATACTAATTGCTTAAAAACAGAAAATTAAGATAGCAGAGGTCTATCTAAACCAGGGGTCAGCAAACTTACCACACCTCGGGCTGGTGTCTCCAGCGCCGATCGCACAGCGGGTGGAGGAGCACATGCCCAAACGCGTGCGCACACCCTACTTCCGGGTCGGAGGAGCACCAGAAATAGCTTGTGCGCATGAGCATGGCCCTCCTCCAACCCAGATGTGCACTGGAAATAACGCTTGTGCACAAGCTATTTCCGCTGCTCCTCCGACCCGGAAGTGGGCAGCCGCACAGCGCAGGTAAGAGCGGGCGGTGGCAGCAGGCATTGCCGCAGGCCGGATAAATGAGTCCCTCGGGCCTTATCCAGTCCGCAGGCCTAAGTTTGGTGACCCCTGATCTAAACAATAGTTTTCAAAAGACATCTGAAAGAAGGGAGGGATGGTTCCTGCTGAACCTCTACTGTAGAGGTTCCCTCTGTAGCTCCCTGAAAAGCTGCTCCAGAGGGCTGCAAAATCCTCTGGAACCATGAGGGAGGCTGTGGGAAGGGGTGTTTGGAGGCTCCAGTGGATCTCAGTCCCTTTTGTGAATGAAAGAGGTTCTTCCATTCAATGCATGGGAATATGCATCTAGTTACTTCCTACAGGCACTGGTGCTGTATTGACATTTAAGTTTTCAGATTCTGCCACTCTATTTTATATGTGCCTCTGACGGTCACACAAGACACTGTATCCGTATTAACACAGGGTGTAAACTTAAATATTCCAAATCTTGGTTTTTAATGTGTTAATTACAAAGTCATCTCCCTTCCTGAGGAACAGCCTTACTTACCATTTGAAGCTACTTGTATACAAAAAACCTTTACTTATAAGCACAAAAATCTAAAAGCCACAATAATTTTGAATTTCAAAATTTTACACTTTACTTTCAGAACTGTGCAGTTTCAGAACTGCTTTAGAAGTGTTTCAAATTATTATTAAATATATATATTTTCTTGCATTTACATCCTCTGCCTTTCTTCCACTGTGAAGCCCAAGGCATCACACACGTGCACAGTCAGTCATCCAGGTACCTCATGTGCCCTCAGACCATCATCACCAACCTAAACATACTTATTTATTGGTTAATCCACTGACCACAGCTACGTTTTTTCTTAATTCATTGAGCCAATATTTCGCTATAATAATTTAACGTTCATTTGCTGTTGCCATTCTACAATAGCCGGTTTTATTTATTTGTTAATTGTCAAAAAGCCAATCCTCCCACCAACACCTAACTAAGCCACATGCTACTGCTGCCACTACTCCAATATTCACAAGTCCTCTTTCCCCCTCATTTTTTTTCTTTTTTTTTTGCTCAACCTGGTAACTTCATAGTCTAGCTGAAATCTACAAGGTTCTTCAATTTTCCCTCCCTGCTGAAAGAGAGTCACCACAAGATTACAGTACAACTGCAAGCTGGTGGTGGGAAGAGAAATGAAGAGCCTCCATAATTGGGCCAACAAGCAGTTTAAAAAGATGCATATGACACAAGGACTAGCAGTTACTGATTACAGCTCAAATGCTTATTTCATAGCATATAAATAATAAATGAAGTGCCTTATTTATCAGGTTCTCAAATACTTTGGACGGTAGTTATGACATTAGTACACTGTCAATTAACAGATGTCAGGTCTGTGCTATTCAAAAATCTTAGCACATTTGCTGTTGGGATACAGCAGCGTTCCCATGATCAAGAAAATGCTTAAGTACTAAAGCAATTTTTGAAAGAAGAACACACTTCATGCTTTTTGCAAATTATTTGTAAGCATAAAGCAGTAAATTAATCACACTAAGTAGCTATTCATTTGTAGCAAGTAATCTGGAAAATGCACACTAGCAGTCCAGTCTTAAGAAAAATGTTATTGCATTAAGCCCAATACACAAAAGGTTTTTTTTTTAAGTGTTTACTTCATTTGTAACCAACTCTTAATTGTTCACTTTATGTACTTTAGAATGTTGTATATGTCACAACTCAATTACAACTTTACACTTAATTTTTATCATCAAGTTACAGGCCCACGGTTCTCCCTCCTAATGAAAGTACATGGGAAAACAGTGCAACACATGGTTCTTTTTGTCTTATTCAGGTTCAGAGAAATAAACCCAATTATCACCATGAAGCTGGGTACCATTTACCAAATGTTCTGAAAATTTAGACATTTATAGCCCAAACCTTTATGTGCCTACTCAGAAATAAGTCCCACTGAATTCAGTGGGACGTATTCCGCGGTAACTGTAATCTTAATCACATTAAACATGTGGGTTCCTTAATTAGTGCAGAGTGACAGAAAAATATCAATACTTTCTTAGGTTCCAACTTTAAAACAAAAAATTGGTGTGTTCTGCATACTACACAAGTTACAAAGGGGTGAGAGGTTCACACAGCAGTGCACAGTTCTTAAAATTTCATCTCAGAACATGTACAACTCATTTGATATCCACATCAGAAAAGAAGTGCAAACACTGAACTAAATAGAGACCTCCATGGCAAATCCTAGTCGCTCTCAACTGGAAATAACACCTACTGAAGTGAAGCTTACGTCCTAATAAGCATACCTAGCATTGGGCGGCATGCCTGCAATTAAAACTTAGGACCTATATTCAAAAAGTGCCTTTCTCACGTTAGCCTGCAAGGCCCAACTTAAAGCACACCAAGGGCTCACTCCATTTTGTCTCTTCCCTCAGCCCCTAGTAGGCGGCAGCAGCAGATAGCTGGAGCCAAGCAACACGCGGGCCACGCACGTGGCCAGGTGCAAATGGGCTAAACTTCATTAGCAGCGGCAATCCAGGACGCTGCTGCCTGCGCGCTTGCAGCTTGGCCAACCTGAGCCCCTCTCCTCGCAAAAAGCACTCTCCGCTCGCAGGCTTTTTCGCTCTCAAAGAAGCGCCACCATTACAAACATGGGAGGCCCGCCACTAACTTGCCCCCCTTCCCGGGCAAGGCCCAAGTATCCTGACACACACCTGCCCAGCAACCCTCACCTTCCTTGCTTCCCTCCCTCAGAAGAAGTGCAGGGGCCCAGCGAGCCGCCTCTCCCCGTTTCCCCCCTCCCATGAGGCGCGCGTTCACACGGCGCCTGGTCGACACGCGGTGGTCGACCCTTGCCTGCACGCAAGGCAACGCGAGCACAGCACCCCAGGCCGCCCTAATAAAGCATGGAGGAAAGGGATCGTGTCTTTTCTAGGAAATCTATCTAGGAAGGGGCGGGGGGGATCCTGCTCCAGCACCACGTGCTGCGTCAAAGGCGGGCCGGGGGCTCTTACTGCGGGCCGGACTCGCTGGGTGACGGGGGGGAGGCTGCCTCCGCCCGCGCAAGGGACGCTGCCCTGGCTTCCCCCCTCAAAGGAGGCACCCCTCCCTCCACTTACCTTCCTTCCTGAGGGGCGCGGAGCCAGGCTGCCCGCCGCCGCCGCCGCCATCCTCTCTTCGGTCGCCGGCGCCGCCAGGCCCAGAGGAGGAGGAGGAGGCGAAGGGCGGCAGAGGGTTTTTGCGCTCCTTCTGCGACTCCCTGCGCAGCTGCTTGGCCGCGCTGCCGCTCCCGCCGCCGGAGCCGGGCTGGCCCGACCCGCCGCTTGAGGAGGAGTTGGCCTGGGCCGCCTGCCCGCCGCGGCCGCCCTGATGGCCCCCTCCGCCGCCGCCGCCTCCCCCTCCGCCGCCGCTCTCTTTCTTGCGGCTCTCGGCCGCCTGGATCACCTCGAAGGGGTCGGATTCGTCGTCCAAGAGCTGGTCAAAGCGGTTGGTGACGACGCAACCGAAGCCTTCCTGCAGGTGTCCGGGCATGATGGGCCCCTCTCGGTGGGATCCTCCTCCGATGCTGCCCAGGCCCCTGGCCCACCCCCTCCGCGCTCGCTTGCTGCCCACACAAGATGGCCGGCCCCCTAAGAAACTCGCTTCTCTTCCGGCGAGAGCGACATCCGGGAAACAGGCGGCAGGAGGCCGCGGGCGCCCGCAAAGGGTCTCGGGAAGCGGAGGCCTGGCCCTCCGACTGCTGGAGTAATCGGCGCGCCTCGAGGAGCCGGGACCACAATTCCCGGCAGGCACTGCGGCAAGGAGAGACAAGGAGGCAGAGGCGAACATCCCAATGCGTTCCCGCCTCCCCCAGCCTCAGACTATCCTCTTGGGAGGGGAGCGGGAAAGAGAGCGGCAGGCAGTTGCCCCCTTTCTTAGAATGTTTTTAAACAAAAATCAGGCTGAAAACCTGAAAGGTCAATAAGGCTCTTTTCTGCTAACTCAAAAGACTAGTGAGGGGGGATTATTTTTTGATAGCTTCAGCTATTTTGTTTTTGTGAATATATGAAACACCCATATAGATATAGACGGTATAGATACCGTCCGCTGTAATGTGCATGCAGTACAGTAAATGTTTGTGCAAGTGAAGAAGGCTGTTTGCAGACTGCCAGTTTCTCTTGCTAGTTTCTGTGCAGAATTCGATCAAGGCTGCAATCCTATAAAATCTTACTTCCAAATACGCATTAATAGGATTGTAACTACAAATGACAGCCTTCAGGTTCCTGGAAAGAAAGAAAATCAATCTACGAACTAAAAAAAATGGTAGTAAAATTGTGGTCTCTTCTGTATTCAACATGATGCTTGTCACAGGATCTGAAATCAGTATTAAACTGTTCTAGAGTTAACAACCATGCTTTGATTCCACGTTTACACATAATCAGGTCACCCATAAGCATGAAAGAAAAAGGCGGACGAGGTTAGCCTCAATATCCCATTGGGCAAACAAATTATTTGTTTCTTTAGCGCATTTGTATCCACCGTTATCAGCCCCAAAAGCTGCCAGAGGGGCTTACATAAAATCACTGTGTCTCTTAAACAATGCTGCCCTTCTATTAGAGATCATGCACATCTAAGTATTTGTGGAAGCAACAAATTGACCATGGCAAAAGAAGGTTGCTGCATCATGACAGATTCATCTAGATATATAATGAACTAATTATTAAAGTTTTGTTCCACATGATCTTCCCACATTAGGAAAGGAGGAATGGGAAGCCACGTGTACGTGTTTAAAAAGGTAAAAGTAAGTACCCCTGACGGTTATGTCCAGTCGCGAGCGACTCTGGAGTTGCGGCGCTTATCTCGCTTTACTGGCCGAGGGAGCCGACCTTTGTCTGCAGACAGTTTTTCCGGGTCATGTGGCCAGCATGACTAAGCCGCTTCTGGCGAAACCAGAGCAGCGCACGGAAACGCCGTTTACCTTCCCTCCAGAGCAGTACCTATTTATCTACTTGCACTTTGATGTGCTTTCAAACTGCTAGGTTGGCAGGAGCTCACCCTATCGCGGGGATTCAAACCGCCGACCTTCCAATTGGCAACCCCAGGGCTCAGTGGTTTACACCACAGCACCACCCGCATCCCACGTATTAGGTGGCACTAAATATGTTGGCTGCAGCTTTACCTTGAGGTCACCTTAACCTTGGCAATAGCTGACTGTCCCAGACCCTGCGATCATAATCTGAGGCCCTTCTTTATGGGCTGCCGCCACAAGATGTCCAGAGCGGGGCAATGAGAGCGGGCCTTCTCTGTGGTGGCTCCCCATTTGTGGAATGCTCTCTCCAGGGAGACTTGCCTGGAACCTTTGTTACCTTAAGTATGGGTGCCCAGTAGCAATGGGAACAGCTTTGTTAAACATTTATTTCTCTACCAATTTCATAATATTTTTTGTTAGTGATGGTGGGGGCTTGGGAAAGCCCAACACTGTTTTCATATTTGGGGTTGCTTCCATTTTATTTACAGACAAGCATAAGGACTAAAGCTACTGCCCTGGATTCTCAGATAAATTATGGTAACTTAAGGCCATTCAAAGAGAGAAAATGTCCTCATCACTTCTTGTCCCCCGTAGTAATTTCTACCAGTCAAAAAGACAGACCTGACCAAAGACATTTTCTTGCCCTAAGCATAAGACAAGATGCTATCCTCATTCCACCTACGGAAATCAACTGGCACTTTGGGAGAGGAGGGTGGGAGGAAGTATTATTTGTACTTCTATTGAAGTTCAAAAAAATCCATAAAATATATTATCGTTTTTTTAAAAGACACCAACTGGATGATTAGCACCCTCTGCATTTACGGGGTACAAGGCAGGATATAGGGCACACACAGCTCTGTCCTACAGAAGAAGGGAAAGACTGGGGGGGGGTAGAAGGAATGGCTGGGCAGTCACTGCCACTATCCTTGCCCCTGCCCCTGATGCAACTGCCTCACTCTGCTTAATGGTGGGGCCAACCCTAAGAAAAAGCTTCTCTAGAGGTTGGGCAGCTCTCCTGAACAATGCAAGATGAACCACGGGGTGAGGAGGAGGAGGAGCAGATTGCTCACAGTTGGGCAAAAGTCTTTTCAATTTTAGGCAAATCTTCCTCTTCCTCAGTGCCCCCCCCCCACTTGACATCAGGAGAGCTTTTTGAGTGGTACAGAGGGCTGTAGGCAGGAGCGGGGTAACAAGAAACATTCACTTCTTTATTTCTTTATTTATTAAATTTGTATACTGCTCTACATTCATAAATCTCAGGGCAGTTCTCAACATAAAATTACAATACAAGAAACAAAATACATAATAAAAATGAGATTCTAAGTTGATGCTCTCGTGCAAAAACCCTCAGCTGTAGAAAAAAAATTATTAGCCACTCTTCAAAAAATAAATTTTAAGAGCAGATTCACATAATTTTTTGGTGTTCGCTTTCAAAAAATATAATGAAGGCAAGCAGGTGCATAATTACAGGTATGGCAGTCAGAGAAGTGTGGTTGCTATTATGGGATTAATCATGCACCCTAAATGTAAGCAAAGGCTAAACAATAGGCGTGTTTGTAGCTATGCAACAAAATGTTTTCTCCATTCATACCTAAAGCAGAGCTTGGTCAGAGAGAGGAATCTGACAGGAAACTCTTGCTAAATCCTCCTTTCCAATTCATAGGAGTAATTCAGATCGAGTTTTCTCAATTTTTTAGCCTTGTCTGACAAGCTGTAAAGAGCAGAGCTAGAGATGTTGGTTCCAATTATTTATGTGTATAATTAGATATTATAACGTACATGTTTTTTAAAAGGAATTCCAGAGACGTATGCAAAGCCGGGTGCACATTTGTAAGTTTTGCAGGTATATCTTCAGCTTATAAGCAGGGGGAGAACTAATAATTGAATAAAATGCCACTCCCTTGTTTTGTATAATGGTATCTGTCGCTTTCTTTGTAAAACACACACAAGCACACAATCCAGACGCAATGGACACACATTTTCCAGTCTTGTGACCTAAACCAATGTGATCTGAAATTTAGAAAGCAACTAATGGAACAAAGCAAGACTTTATTCTTAAATCTAATTCTCTCCAAGCTGGAAAGGAAAGAGGAAAAGAAATAAAGAATGCTTAGTTTTGGTTACCCGTCACTGGCCTTTGGCTTAAATTGCTGCAGTCAAGGAAAGCAACCATATTAGCATCACTTAAATTTAAGATTTCATTTTGTAACTTTCCCCACTTTAGCCACCTAAACTGCACCCTGGTACTTGTTTGCCTCTGGGGCATATTTCTGAATAGACATTTATTGGATAGGACTGCAATAAAGTTATTTCTAGATAATAACTTTTATCTAGAAAGTTCTGCATTTTCAGTCCATTTCTTTGAGCCCTGAGGTATTGTTGAGTGACTGAGTCCAATAGCAATCCACACACACCAAGTATTTTGGCTTACTCTGCATAATGGTATTCACTCTTCAGAGCCAAAGTCCATCAACGGAAAGATGGAACATTCTGAAGCCTGCAATTCACATTCAGGGCTGACTTGAATTGGTGTGGTGAGCAAGCAAGATGAATGGCTCCATGTAGAACTCCGAAAATGTAAAGTCGTCATGCAGCTGCTATGTGGTATCATTGCACGTCAAGTTGTAAGCACATGGTAAAGCAAGCATATGACTGCTTGCTTAATACTACAATCCAAGATCTGTGTAAGAGCCAACCCAACCCACACTCTTAATTTACTAATCAGCTCTACAAATGATTCCTGAATTACAGCCATCAGGCCAAAGTAAATAAAATGTTTAAAGGCAAGATGTCTGGATAGTGTGGGAGGAATTAAGAGAACAGGAAAGGAGGAAGAGGCAGGAAATAGTGGGAATTCAACATATTGGAGTTGTCGCTCAGAAAATTAACTGAAAACATGGTACAGTTCTCCATAGTCTTTCCCAGCCTAGTGTCGTCCTGGTTTTTTAGACTACAACTCTCCGTCCCAGCTAGCACAGCTGAGGTTGATGGGAATTGTAGTCCAAATCATCTAGAGGGCACCAGCTTGCAGAAGCTTGCCATAGACTGCACTACATTTATCTTTGAATTATGTGCATGGATTACTTGTATGGGGGGGGCGCCAACACCAGCAAAACCTACTTTATTTAAAGTTCTCCTTGCATGTGAAAAGGCAATGCACCATTGAGTAGTCTTGCCTAAATGCTTGAATTAGCCACAGACTGAAGAGTAGGGTTGTGGTTTTTTAAAAAAGACGTTTCATTGCATGCATTCATGGAACCGCTTCCAACACTGAGATTGGATATTCATTGCCTATGGCACACATCCTCATCTCCCTGTAATCCTTGGTCAAAATTAGTTTTACAACTCTTTCCTGCCGCTTTAAACTCCTCGAATCTTGTTTGATCAAAGGCAACAGCAGGGCAAAAGAAATTAGTACCCACGTGATAGAAAGCAAGGCTTTCAACATACCACCCTCTAAGTACTGTATACCTGGTGGAGATCATCCCTCATGATGCCAGTTTTTTCTTCTCCACAAGCCTTCCTTCATTCTCTCTAGCTGGTTACTCAAGAACCTCCTTTGAACAGCTGTCACTGTCTGTCCATCTGGAGCAACTCACTGCATACTACATATGTCAAGTCATGGATTGCGTCACTCCAAATCACCTTTTATTTTAAATTGTTGTCCATCAAAGGAAACAAATTAGGAAAGTGCATGGAAAATTGAGCCAAGTTTCCTCAAGACTCCATTGCTAAATATTATCTATCTTGAGGGCAATTGCATTGCTTTCTTTGAACTCTCTTGTATATATTCACTATGAAATGTTAACTTGTATCTGAATAACATACCATTATTATTTCTGTGTTAACATCGTCCTTTAGTGTTAAAAAAGTAATAATCGCCATCCATCGAGAGGATTCCAGAATGTCACAAAACATACAAATAAAACATAAAATCAAATACATAGAACAACATACAGCAAAAGTACGAAGTAGACTGAAAAGCCTAGAACTAAAGGGAAGACATATGCAGATGTTGCTCTAATGTAATAAAGCTGAGTAAGAATCTGGTCATTTTATATATATATATATATATATATATATATATATATATATATCATAAAAAGTGATTACATTTGCAGTTTATTCCTTGTGACTTTCCAGGCATTCTCAGGATTCTGAAGCTTTTGCTACCTGTAACATTTGTTTTTAAGCAGTGTTCACAGGCGTGGGTGGGTTTGAAAACCAGCGCCTCACTCTTCAAATTAGCTGTGCACCCAAAAGCATTAACAAACTTAAATAAGTCATTTTCATACAAGCTAGAGATTGATGATTTCTAAGAATTCAATCAATTTCTGAAGCACTGAGCTTCTGCAGAAGAAGCTTATTCTATTAGTCACTATTTAGCCCTGGAGTAAAGCCAGCACTTCCAGCAGCTACAGAAAGAAGAAGCTGGAGCTATTTATGGCTACAGAATGAAAGCAGCATAACTTGGCTCACACAGACTCGTCCATAACCTACCTAAGGAACTGCCCCTGCACTCCTTTACCAAAAGTGGAGCCCAGTGCTTTGTGACACACTGTGCTGCCTGTGCTATTTTCAAGCAGGGAGCCAACAGCTGCTGTCAGACTCCTTATTAAAGCAGCACCAAGCAGGCAGCAGCCAATGTAACAAACTGATCCTGGAGACCCAGGGCCTCTCCAGACAGGAGTTTTATTGCACATGAATTTGGCAACATGTTCTTGGCACAATAGTAGTGAATTTGTTACTTTATTTTTACTTATTTACTGCGTTATTGTAGTAAAACCTCAAAACAGTCTACAAAAAGACCCCCAAAATAAATAAAACCATCCATTTAAAAAGCTAAAAACTACTATAAACCTTTGGATTTTTTTAAAAAAGGAAAAAAATAAGCTAAAAACCAAATTAAAATACCTGCCGACATTTGATATGTCTGAATAGGTTTGCCTAAACAAAAATGATTTTAAAAGGTAAAGGGACCCCTAACCATTAGGTCCAGTCGTGACCAACTCTGGGGTTGTGGCGCTCATCTCGCTTTATTGACCGAGGGAGCCGGCATACAGCTTCCGGGTCATGTGGCCACCATGACTAAGCCGCTTTTGGAGAACCAGAGCAGTGCACGGAAACGCCATTTACCTTCCCGCCGGAGTGGTACCTATTTATCTACTTGTACTTTGACATGCTTTCAAACTGCTAGGTTGGCAGGAGCTGGGACCGAGCGATGGGAGCTCACCCTGTCACGGGGTTTCGAACTGCCGACCTTCTGATCAGCAAGTCCATTTTAGCAGGAGGCAAAAAGAGTACAGTACTGAAAGATCAACTTCTTACCAATGTGGAATGAGTATTATGCGGCAACTGGAAAAAATGGCAGTTCTGCTGACCAAATCAGTCAAGTGGTCATATATGAGGTAAAGCAATCTAGCAAATACACTAGTTCCAAGCTGTTAAGGGCTTTCATCTACTAATAGTAGCTATGGGAGGAAATTATAATCCATGTGACTCATGTGTGGGGTAAATAACAAAAGAATCAGCTGGGTCCCTGGATTCAAAATGCAGGGCTAAATTCACTCTCCAGTAGGAGACAGTCCTAAGTAGCAGAGTTTAAACTCACAAAAGTCAAGCATCTGTAAAGTGGTAGGAATATAAGTTGTTATACCCTTTAATACTATTTAGTCCACTTGCAAATGGCACACCTTTCTTTCTATCTCTCTTGCAGTGAACAGACCACACACTGCTAAGTAAGTTTAAAAAGCTGTACTTACAAAACGTTCCAAGGGTCAGATTCATGCATTTAGCCAAGCAGCAGCAAGGAGATCACAGTCAGAATATTCTTGGGTAGAAAATTCAAAAGCATGCTAGCAAGTGCAAGTAGATAAATTGGTACCGCTGTGGCAGGAAGGTAAACGGCATTCCCATGCACACTGGCTTCTGTCTCAGTGTTCCATTGTGCCAGATGTGGTTTAGCCATGCTGGCCACATGACCTGAAAAACTATCTGTGGCTTCCTCCGCCTGAAGCAAAATGAGAGCCACATCCCACAGTCGCCTTTGGCTGGACTTAACTGTCCAGGGGTCCTTTACCTTTTACCTTTATAACTTCAAACATGTGCTCTAAGTTTGGGGCTCGCTTAGGCATGTCTTCCTTGGTCAACACAGAGGAAGAACAGGAAGCGTACTTCTCGAAGCACTAGGTAAAACCCCTACAAAGCAAACTGTAGCACCACTTTCAGCAAAATTCAATGGTTAGCACCATTTCTTCCACTTTCAACATACACTTCTCTTCCTCTTAGCATTACCAAGCAAAGGCTTTGCTGAATCATATTCAGCTTCTATAAGCATATATAAGTTATACAAAGTCACAACAATGCAGCAGGTCTCTAGCAATGCAGTCTCATGTATGTCTAACTCAGGGGTAAGACCCACTGAGTCCAGTAGGGCTTCTTCCTGGTAAGTGGGTATAAAATACAGTTTAATTGACTTTACTCCTTTCTCTTAAAAGAACCCGTAGAGCAGGTCATGTTATTTACTCCTCTATTAGAGGGACAAGTAAAATGACTTAAGTAAATGAAAGATATGAGCAGACACACTCCCCATTACCTTTTCAGCTGTGTCTGAAACATCATCACCTGCTTCTTCCGTTAAGTGCTTTAGCAGAACTCCCTCATACATTCTCATGCTCAGTGGGTATGCTCAGTTCCAACAAAATTTTTACCGCTGCAGGAAGTTCAGCTGAGAATCCTAATCCTAAACAGACTGACAGCTGGATCCCAAATCTCACCAAATTAAACAGGATTTTGGGTTTCTATTGTGGTCAGGACTAAGGATGCTCAGGGCGGAAATGACTGGCAGAATCCGAGACCAGGGAGAAGAGTCGGTGGAAGAAGATTGGAAGAAATTTAAAGACTATTTACAGAAATATTGCAAAATTAATGAATGTTAGAATGATGTCAGAATGAAGTTAAGTGGTTTTAGCAGCAATGTTATAAAGGTGTATGTAAAAATGGACTGTTAACAGGTGAGAATCCAAAGTTATAATATATTAAGTTAAAGGATTCAGATAAAAACAAAGAGGGAAAGAAATTGCTGAATTAACTAATTGAATTGGAATACAAAAAAGGGAGGTGTGAGGAGGTCAGGGAAACAAGGAAATGAAATGTAAGGCATGGAAAGATTGATTTGTTTTTAAGTGTCTCTTTTTTTGTATTTTGTATTTTTTCTAATTTTTTCTTTTTTTATTGTCTATGTAATCTTTTTTTTGAAACTTTAATAAATATCATTAAAAAAAAAAAAGGACTAAGGATGCTCAGATTGTTCCTTTTCAGTTTCTCATTTTTTCCAATCAGAAATTCAGTTCCCCACATTGCCACATGGGTCTCCATATCAGCAATTTGCTGCAATTTTTTCCCTGATATACACACACTCCTTTCTGAAAGCGATTTCCCCATATATAATGCATTTTTGTATGTTATTTTCACTAACACAATTTATCCAAGTATATGCTTTTTTTGCACACATTTATTGGTTGGAGAATCGCACTGTGAAATTCACATGACTCTGAATTTTGAAAGGCAGCTGTGTTTTGGCTCCAGTTTTACACAGTGTGAATTAGGTAGGTTCGCCTTTAAATGTGAACTGAATCAAACTTATACCCCATCTCAACTGAAATTCCACCTATTTCAACATATATTATTGCACGCCATCCCAATCTCCAAGCAGCAGAAGATCCCAGGGGTTCCAGGTGCTTACTCAGGGTTCATGTTTCCTTTGGAATGAGGGACAGCAGAGACTGTGGTGTCTTTAGGATATATGGTTTATTTACACACACACACACACACACACACACACACACACACACATATACAACCTGAGCCTACAATGGAGGGGTTCACAGATTAACACCCCAAGAGGGTCTCACATCTTCCATTTCCACAGTCTTTGATTCTAGCAAAAATCAGGCATTGTTCTGTTTCCTGTCTGCCCAGCCTATCTACCCACCCATTTGTTATCTGGCACAGAGGCACTTCCTTTGTTGCCTTAATGGCCTATACTTATAGGACCGTTATCTCACCAGGAAGCTAGCCTGGCTATTCCAGGAGTTGAATCTGTGTTGGATCCAGGAATTAGAAGCGGGCTCAGGCACATAGCCTACCCCAGCTCCAAACTTTTAACCATATGTTTAGACTGCTTTTAGGATACGGTTGCAATTTTTCCCTAGCAGGATTCTGTGCCCTGAGTACCACTGTGACAGGCAGAAATCCATCAGATGAAGCTTTTCATATCATTTCATCTGCATATCAAGATACGCCTATGAGCTTTTCTATTTTCATGTAATGGCAGGGGCTCCTCATTTGCTGCTTGGCAGCAAACATAATGTATAAATTGTCCCTGGACAACTACGTAAAAAACAAAACAAAATTATATTCACTGTTTTACTGTAACTTAACAAA
Organism: Podarcis pityusensis; assembly: GCF_964106645.2. NCBI lineage: Eukaryota > Metazoa > Chordata > Lepidosauria > Squamata > Lacertidae > Podarcis > Podarcis pityusensis. The sequence continues at coordinate 62,958,861 of NC_138030.1, forward strand.
TGAACACTATTTGTATGCTTTTTTAATTTATAGCTGCTTCTACATGATGCCAGTAGGAAGCATATACAGTGGTACCTCGGGTTACATACGCTTCAGGTTACAGACTCCGCTAACCCAGAAATAGTGCTTCAGGTTAAGAACTGTGCTTCAGGATGAGAACAGAAATCGTGCTCCAGCAGCGCAGCGGCAGCAGGAGGCCCCATTAGCTAAAGTGGTGGTTCAGGTTAAGAACAGTTTCAGGTTAAGTACGGACCTCCGGAACGAATTAAGTACTTAACCCGAGGTACCACTGTATTAAAAAATGGGTCATTTTCTTCAGTAAAACATCATAGACTTTGATAGACTGTGCAGCATCATTATTTTACTGAATGATGCTAATGAAGACATTTTATTCATGTCCTTCTGCAAAAGTATCATTTGACACTAGCTCAGAGTTCTCCAGCAAACTGTAACAACAGTTCATGCTACTTTGCCTCCTTTCTCAAAGAATGTGTGCTTCAAAAAAGGAATGATCTAGTTACTTTTCATTGACATTCTTTCTTTTCCCCCTGCTCTGCCCATTCATGCAAAAGTGCTAATTTAATCAAATGTAACTAGGTAGAACCTGCATATTTCTTAGGGACAGCCCCTTGTTACAGTCTTCAAATGTTGCAATCTTGAAATGGATTGACCTTTTGCCCTTGTATATAAGCATAAGACATGCTTCTGTTTGCTGTCTCTCTTTTTATAATATACATGGTTTTTCCTTTCAGATAACTTAAGCTATCAATTATATCTGGCTTATTACCTCAGAACTTTTCAGTTAGAATGCTAAGGGAACATGAGATCTTTCTAGTAAGCTGCTTCAGAACTTATTGAAAACACATCACTACGTAAACTGATTTAATATTTAGTTTCCAATAATCTTGGGAGTGGAATTTTAAAAAGAGAATGATGATTTGCAGTATTTTGGGGTGGGATTCAATTACATGCATACATATTATTTATAAATAATACAATTATTATTATTATTATTATTATTATTATTATTATTATTATTCTTCACAGTGGTGCCTTCCCTGTGGAACGCCCTCCCTTCAGATGTCAAGGAGGTAAATAACACTACAACTTTTAGAAGACATCTGAAGGCAGCCCTGGAACAGGAGATTTTATTATGTTTTTCTATGTGTTCGAAGCAGCCCAGAGTGGCAGGGTATAAATAATAAAATTATTATTTTTTATTATTATATTATTATTATACCAGCAAATTCAAGTTGTGCTGTTGCACAACAAACCCTCTCCCCCCCCCAAAAGAGGAAACCCCCCCCAGGAAATTGTGGTAAGGAAAGTGACTAGGAAATGCACTGGGAAGAGTTGTGTGACAATTGCTTGATGCAATGTTATATACAGTGGCGTAGCGTGGGGGGTGCAGGGGGGGGCCGGCCGCACTGGGCGCAACATCTGGGGGGGGCGCTCGCACTCACAGCTCTCTGCCCCTACCTGGCTCACTCACTCTCTCACACTGCAGTGCTGGCTGTGCGAATCTGATCCAAGCCGCTGGGTCGCCGCCCACTGTGGAGGGGGTGGGTGCCAGGCGTGCGGTGCGGAGAGAGAGCGAGGGACTATCTGGGGGAGGGACAGTGCAGCGGCCGCCCAGTGCAGCGCTGAGCGTGGCAGAGAACCACACCAGACCAGCCAAGGCAGCAGCAAGAAGAAGCTGGCAGCGGCGGCAGGTTAGGGGTTAGGGGGCGCAGATTACTTGCCTTGCCCCGGGTGCTGACAGCCCACGCTACGCCGCTGGTTATATAACCTCCCTATAAACAAATTCAGAATGAATGAACAATAAATAGCTGATGTCAGCCTCCTTCAGACTTTTTTTTTTTTAAAGCAATAATGGCGCATTAGTGGAGGACATACCTATTGGACCATCCACAAACCATTCTACTTTGTTTCCCCAATGTTACTGCATTATTGCTGTTTGAACTCTTGTGCTGTAGCAGAAGAAAAGTGGAACATTTGTGATGTGAACAGTTACAGGATTTTAGCAGGGAAGTATTGTAAACGAAGCGGTCTGACTGTCACATATTATTTGGAGGTGCAAATGGTATTGAAAGCACAATTGTGGGGGTTATGGGGTTGGTTTTGTTTCGATTATGCATGTTGTGTTTTTATATTTTGATTTTATCTTGTGAACCGCCTTGAGACCTGTGGGTATGGGGTGGCATACAAATTTATTATTATTATTATTATTATTATTATTATTATTATTATTGCTTAGCTGCCCCAATAGCATATGAGCACAAATTATTATGAATGCTCAGTATCATCAAAGTTGTATGGAGGCGTTTATTGTCTAACATTGCTGCAAGCAAATTGGGATGGATGCTCAACAAACAGGTCACCTGGAAGCAACCCTACAGATTCTTGGCACTCTTCAAAAGGATTCCCTGGGGGCCATGAAGGTGATGGCTATGATCCAGCAAAGTGCCTTACATATGTGCAAATAATTATTTGCAGGCATTGGGGTTTATCTGGTGCTTTCTTCTTTTGCAGCTCTCCCTTCTTCAACCACAATCTACATTTTAAGCTTAGACTTGCAGAAAAACAATATTCTAATAAGCCTTGTCACATGCCATTGGATTGCAGCCAGCATCTCTGATTACGTCTAGTTCTGCAGAACCTGCAAACTTTATCAGCCATATGCCGGTTATTTGCCAGGTTTGTGAGCAAAAGTAAAAAATAAAAGGGCATTATGGGCTTACAGTCTTCTTTCATAATTCAAAATACCCTCTAAGCATTTTCTAGGTAAAATTGAACTTTGAAAAAGTTCTCCAGATAGAATAAGTATGGGGAAAGGTGGTGTTGCTGCTTATAGCAAGAGACGTCACAGCTACTAGCCAATAGGTGATGGTAACCCTCTACAGATTTGACTCTCTATGCACTCTATGTGGGGCTGCCCTTGGGTCTGGTTTGGAAGCTCCAGCTGGTGCAAAGTTATACAGCCAGGTTGCTGATGGGAGCTTCAGGCCGATAACATGTGACACCATTGTTATAATAGCTGCACTAGTTGACCATCTACTACTGAGCCAGGTTCAAAATTAGTTTAGGAACCCCTGGACAATTTGGGTCCAGAGTACCTAAGGGACTGCCTAAAATGCTTCCTCACTCTCAGTCACTGAGATTATTTGTAGCAGTGCAATTGGTTGTCTCCTGTGTTGGCAAGGCTTGCTTGATACCAACATGAAGTAGAGCTTTTAGTGTCACTGGCCCAGACCTGTGGAGCACCTTGCCAACAAGAGATCCAGTGGGTCTGAAGCCTCTTACCGCAGAGACAGCTCATTTCCATCATGCCATCCCTAGCACATTGCTGAGAGGTGTTCTTGTGAAAATTGCTCCTCCACACTATGAGCAGCTACACATGGAGAGCTCAGCTGGTTAGAGCATGGTGCTGATAACACCGAGGTCGCAGGTTCGGTCCCTGTATGGGACAGCTGCAAATTCCTGCATGGCAGGGAGTTGGACTAGATAATCCTCAACTCTACAATTCTGATTGACTCACCATGCTGAGGCCACCATGCAGCTATTGGTGGGAACTGGGCCTAAGAAGCCATTGCTCTTGGCCCTTGAAGTTACCACAGACAGCACATCTCCTGTACGTTCTTTAGAGTGCTTCCGTGCTGCTGCAGTTACACTTTGGGGTCACACCCATTCTTCCCGAACCTGTCTCTCTCACCACACCCAAGTATTTAATTGCCCAAAGCTGGCTTTTTTCTGCTGAGCACTACTCACACTGCTCCCCTCCCTTCAACTCAAATACTCTCCACAAGGGCATGCCACAACTAATAAGCGTCACTGTTATCCTCATATGCAGTTTAACTGTGACTCACTTTAGAGTGGGCAGCACAGCTTTCCTTCTAAGTCTCCACACAATGTATTCATGCTAATATTCTGGCTGCGGCATTTGTTTTCTTATTGTCAAAGGCACGGGCGTTTAACAGAGAGGAGAGGACACTGTTGGGTTTTCAAATGTGCTGTGTGGAAACTGAAAGCAGCAGTCAAGGCAAGGAAGGCTCTGTTGTATACCCCCAATGTTGAAATCCTATGAATGTTTACGCAGAAGTAAGCACCACTCCCAAATATGTGTGTATATAATTGCACCCTAAATGCTGTTGCTTCCAATGCCTTTGCCAGGAACAACAGTGTTTGTTTTACTTTAGTTTGAGTTATACACCACCCTATTTTAGAGTCTAACAGTGCAAACCATGTATAGTCAACAATAAGTCCTATTGGGGCTTACTCCCAGGTAAGTAGGGTTAGGATTACAAAATGAGGGATTGGGGGTTTGGTGACCCAAATCATTGCATTCTTGTGCTATACCATCGCTTGTCCATACCGGAGTTTACTGTGTGTTGGCAGCAATTTGAGTTCCCGTTTAATTTGGACAGCCCACATGATGTTACGCTCCAACGACACCTGTCTTGATGCAGACCAATACATCTACTCTCCTGGAATAATTATTTCCTTCTGACTTTAGTGTGCTGCATACACACACACCTATAGCAAGAGCAATTTTAATGGACATAAAGCAGCATTTATTTATTATTATACCTCCCCATTCTCCAAGGAGCTCAAGGTGGCATCCGTTGTTCTCCCTCTCCCCATTTTGTCCTCACAACAACCCTGGGAGGTAGGTTACTCTGAGAGACAGTGACTGGCCCAAAGTTACCCAGTGAGCTTCAGGGCTGAGTGGGGATTGAACTCTGGTCTCCCAGGTCCTAGTCTGACACTTTAACCACTACACCACACTGGCTCTTTCTAAGTGGAACTAGGGTGGTCAGATACAAAAGAGGCCATAGCTGCTGCACTTTAAATTCCCTCTTCTAAACCATGACTGAAGATGAAGGAACCCTGGCCTCTTTTGTATCTGTCCATTCAGTGAGAATCTTGAAACCGAAATTGAACTATAAACAATGATGTTACATTCTGAGTCTGGTTAAAGAAGAATGTCCCGTGGTATCAAAACTAGCTAAATCATTGCAGCATGAACTTTTGCAGATAATAGCCTGTATTACCACATGGGGACAGTGCAGCTGATAGTTCTTTGAAGTATAGGAAGATTTCAACCATTACTGCACTACCCAAATTACAACCCATGTGGATTTGTGAGAGAGATCAAATTACCCCGCCTTCTAAAACCAAGGAAACAAAATAATCTCAGCAAGGTTTAGGGGAAATCCAGATTTAAATGGAGAGTGGGGAGTCGTTTGCCACGTGGCTAACTGAGCCCCCAAATTATACAAAACTAGAGAACTTTTGCCTGAAAAGAAAACGATTCCATACATGATTAGACACAAATGATGCTGTTGAGTCACAGGCAAGACTTGCTGTGTTTGGCTGAACAGCAAATTACATACTTTCCTTCCCAACTAAAAACACCTGTCCAACTAGATCACCAGGTTACTTCTGAAGGAAAAAAACAAACAAACAAACAAACCAAAAAATGATTCCCTTGGAGCCATCCTTGTGGCACCACGGCAATGTACTGTAAGAGAAACTGGTGGCCACATCCTGTGCTTTGCCATCTGCATTGTACATGATTTAAGAGAAAACTCTCCATTTGATCTCTTGGTCACACCCAAATCCTATTTTGGAGGGCGGACTTTCTTTCTCCAATTTCGCTTCACAATGCTCTACACATGCTAAGGGGCAGCAGACCAACTGAAGATCAGTTGCTGGAGAGGAATAGCAGGAAAGGGCTATTGTCTTAAGACAGGGAGCATCTTAATTTGCCCAGAGATTTGTGTAGTAGCTGGATGTGGGGTGTGTGTGTGTGTAAAAAGGAGATTAGGATCCCATACATGCACCATCACAAAAAGGATAAGACACAGACCTGCATGCAATTGCATAAGCTTATTTATATGCACGATACAAATTTAGAAATACAGTCATATCTCGGAAGTCAAACGGAATCTGTCCCAGAAGGCTGTTCAACTTCCAAAATGTTCGGAAACGAAGGCACAGCTTCCAATTGGCTGCAAGAAGCTCCTGCAGCCAATTGGAAGTTGCATCGGACGTTCAGGTTCCAAATAACATTCACAAACCAGAACACTCACTTCCGGGTTTGCAGCGTTCGGGAGCCAAAACGTTCGACTCACAAGGCATTTGAGATCCAAGGTACGACTGCAATTGCTATCATTTGCATAGAAATACATCTCGCCCTATTGGGGAAGACAGTGACCTGTGTGCTTGCTCTGTCTACTGTCCAAATGCTGGCTGCTGACAGGTAGGTTCCAGACCCCATTTCCCCTTCTGAGAGTCCTTTTCTTTCATCTGAGCTTGGGACTGGATAGCCCTTCTGGTAGAGGACACCTTCAAAGAGAGGCGTTTCCTCTGACAGCCCTTCAAAAAGTGGATTATTATTCTCTGTGAAGTATGAAACATGACCACCCTAAAGGAGATGGAGGTAAGTGTGTGCACACCCAGGAAAGAGACAAAGTACCTAGCAGGGTCCCTGCCTTCAGGCCCTCCTAGCAGCCTCCTTCTGTGAAACATCTGGCCAACCACTGTGGGAAGCTGAACGCTGGATGAAGGGGGCTTTAGGACTGATCCCAGCAGGCCTCTTCGTAGGACTTCCAATTCTAGAACGTAAAGCAGTACAATGGAGTATGCAATAGAGTATATAAGTACATAAGTGATACAATTAATACATGTAAAAATTATTAATGAGACTATATTGTACTGTATTTTATTGGTTAATTTATCTCTTTCTTTCCTTTCAAATTATCCACATTCCTTTCCTTTGACATTATTTTTTTCCACTGAAAACTTTTGAGATATGCTTCTCGTCTTTATTATTTGCTTTTGGGGAAAAGAACAAAACAATGCAACGCTCATGAAAAGAGGCAGTGACTCTCATAAGGCAGGCTATTGAAACAGGGGAATTCAAACACTTGATTATACCTACAGAAGAATGGTGCTGCCATTTGGCCCCCTAGGGACTTTTGCATTTAGAGTAAAAATGTTGAATGCTCTGCACAGCAGACCCCTTTTCGGCTTTGTGAAGCAAGCGCTTAATATCTCTGAGTCATGGAACACTTAAAAAGGTATGAAGCAATTAGCCAAGCATTATGTTAAAAAGAAAATCAAGTCAAACCAGTAATATTTTTGCATGGTTGCCAGGTTTTCCTTTTTCTTTATTAGCAGAGCTGGCAGCTGCCCATCTGCAGGACAGCAGCCAAATGATCTGACAAGATGGAAGGCAAAACCAGCCATGGCAGCAGAACATCATGTATGCAAAACAGAGGTTGCCACCAAATCCCTGTAAAGTGTGTGCATGTGAGTGAGTGAGTGAGTGAGTGAGTGAGAGATTCAAAGTGGAACATGGGTAGATAGGCTGATAAAATACAGCAGAAAGCCTTAAGCTCTCTCTGTACGTGAACCCTAGAATATACAGCACAGAGGGGCCCCCTCCTGAGGGTTTTTTCCTCCAGGCTGCAGCAGGGAAGGAGGAGAGGGTAACTTTTCTTCCTGCAACATGTGGTGGGATTCTAGTAATTATCACATAAGCACATCCACTTTGGATGCAAATGGAATAATAATAATAATAATACCTCCAGCACAACTGCAGGCACCTTTAAACTCAATTTCCCAAGGTGCCAAGGCAAGGAAACTCAGCAAAGGAGCAACAGGGTGGGAAGCAGAGAGACTGCCATTTTTTTTATTTTTGGGGGTAGTTGTTGCGCATACAATGATAGTGTGTTAGTGGCAGATTTATATGTGTGGACTTGACTGTTCACACATCGTTTCCTTCATTCGTTGTTCTGCAGTCCCTCCAAAATCTTGCAAAGCAAACAACTCCTCCAAGGCTGCGCCTGATGTCTGCCATTGGACTGAGACATTGCACATGCATCTGACTTCTCCACCCTGGAGCAGCCCCCGCCCTGCCAGGCAGTATCAGCCCTGCGTGCTGCAGATAAGGCTGCAAGAGCATGGTGGGTGGATCTTATCATTTCTATAACCTTCATGATGTGCCAAGCATTTCACAGACTTTACTGTGTCGCACTCGCAACAAGCCTGTGTGACTGTTACTACCATTTTGAAAAAGGAGAGGGAGAGAGAGAGAGAGAGAGAGAGAGTGCGCGAGCGGTTTAGCCAAGGCCAGGCAGCAAAATGCTAGCTTTGAACCCGGATCCATGTCCACAAAACTCAATCTGCCAGCCCAGGCTCAGATCTCAGGCAAGGTCCAGCAACCTTTTAGCCTGGGTATGTCTCTCTCAGTCCTCAGGCCAGCTCTCACCCCTTATATGGCCTGTGACCCACTGTAATCATGTGACCATTTCTGCCCTGCCCCTTTTCTTTAAAGGGCTATATGCAACACAATAAGCACAGGGGTCCATTAGAACTTCAGAGGAGACAGCCAAATTACCTCAGAATCTCTCTTATTCTGAGTAAAACATTCCCATTTCTGTTCAAAGCTTTACATTTTTCTAAGCCCTTGGCTTCACAAGTTAATTTTAGCATGTTCAGAATCCCCCACGTGTTAAGCATCCGTCCCATCTCACTGTTAAATTTCCAATATGTCAGGTTTTTAAAGAGCTACTTTCAACTGCTGCCTGTAATGTCTCATTGAAATTACGAATGCATTTTTTAAATTTGCTTCTGTTATTTGCTTGATTGTGCTTCAGACTCCATCCCAGAATGTGTGTGTGTCTTCTTTCCATCATCTAATTTTTATACTTTTGCAGATCTAAGATGCTCTCTTTTCTCTTCAAGATTGTCAGATGTATTTATAATAGTGGTTACTTCAGAGGATAGCAGAACTATTCACATTTTTCTAGAAAAAGAGGCGCGTTCACCATGAACACCTCCCTCATTCTCTTATACAGTAATGGCAATGGCGCCCACCTGACAGGTGCTGGAACTGGGTTCCGGTGAGTTCCGGATGAAAAAAGCCTGGCACATGACCAAGTTTGACATCATTCTCATCAGCTTGGGATGGTGAGGGGGAGGAAATAAGTAGGCATGTAGATTAGAGGCTTTATGGTGCAGTGAAAAGTAGGACACATTGTGCCAGACAATGGAATGGCTCCTTTGAAATTTGACCAGAACACTGCATTCTACTGATTTCATGGTGGCTCAAGACCTTGGCAGTTGAGAATGCAAATTTATTTATCAAGACTTGGTGGGTAGCCACTGGCTAGTAAAGGCTGAAAATATGGTGCTCTGGCTAAGTCATTCTGTTATCTGGGGCATGATAACAGGGGGCTAGAAAAGAAGATGGAACTTAAAAGTCATCAACTGTAGACATGTTTACAGAATTAACCACTATTATAAATATACGGACCCATTAAAAAGTTGAGTAGCAGCTACTTCCCTCCCAAATATCCCACCTGAAACAAATCCCTATAGAATTTATGGTGGGCGTACCTGAAAGTAATTAGGCACTGGGCTCAGATTGTACAATATATAAAGTATAAACTCTGCATACATCACATGTATAATAGAGTACATGTGACTACTTTGATTGCAGTTACAGTCTTACAAGGAGAACAAATCCCAATAATACAAAGGGACCCTGCTGGTCTTTTATCAACAGCAGCAAAATTTCTATTACATGATTGCTGGAAATGCAGACGGACACCTTCCATGGAGGAATGGTTTGATGAAGTATTGAAAATACTTGATACAAGAGAATTCTTGAAAAGTGTTTCCCCTTCCTAACACATATGGACAAGAAGAAGAAAAAAATCAGAGATGTTAAGTCCCATCCTTATTCTGTAACATGAGCACCAAAGTTTCAGAATGATTTGGAGGACAGACTGAGAGACTGGTGTTCTGATATGGAGTTTGGATTTTGATATCCCGCTTTATCACTACCTGAAGGAGTCTCAAAGCGGCTAACATTCTCCTTTCCCTTCCTCCCCCACAACAAACACTCTGTGAGGTGAGTGAGGCTGAGAGACTTCAGAGAAGTGTGACTAGCCCAAGGTCACCCAGCAGCTGCATGTGGAAGAGCGGAGACAAATCTACCACTCTTAACCACTACACCACACTGGCCCAGGGAACCCTGCTGAACCCTGAGAGAATTTGACCAGAACATTGCATTCTACTGAATGCTGAACCCTGAGAGTTAATTCTTCCAAGATGGCTCACGTCATACTAATACATAAATAATTATATAAGATAAACACGAGAACTTGGGGGAAACGCTGCTAGAGCAGACCAGTGGCCCATCTAGTCGAGCATCCTGTTCTCACAAATCAGATGCCTATGGGAAGCCTGAAAGCAGGACATGAGAACAACTCCCCTCTTTTGTCATAAAACATGCAGTGCCAGCCCAAGGTATTTTGCTGCCTGAAGTGGAATCTACCGTAAGCAGTCCCCCAGAACCAACACTTCACAAAGTTTCCCTGCACTATTCAGATTTCAGTTCCTCCTGCCTTCATCTACAGCTATTCCAGTGTGCCTCCTCCCACCATTACCACCTGAAGCAGGTTGTTTCCTCTTGTCAATGTGGCAAGGCTGCCTTCATTAAAGTGAAATTTCCCTCAGGTTTCGACTTTCTTCCTTCTGGAACTTTCTCTTTGTCTTGAAAATACAAAGCGTCACTCTAGCGACTTGAGGCTTTCCTGTCAACAACACCTACGATGATTCAACTTCTTCCACCCATTTCGCCTCCTCTTGGGAATTTCACACCAATAAGCTTTAACTGTTAGAATTTTTCTGCAAATCATGCAGTGAAATATGAAATCTACATTGATTTGGGTGGTGCTGGTTGGGGGTGGATCTCTACACGTTAGAGGTTCATTGATAAGACTGATGATATTAGGAATATAACTATTGCAGGTGTAATTTTTCTTTGCTTTATAGCAGGGATGGGGATCCTTTGCCCCCCCCCCCCGATGTTCTGGACCTGCAACTCCTACCAGTCTCACCCAACATGGCATGTGGTCAAGGATGATAGGCATTGTAGTCTAGTACCTCAGGTTGTCCACCCCTGCTTTAAAGAAGGCTGAGAATGATTTAATGTTGAACTATTTCTCGTTGGGTTGATAAACAGCTTTTGTCGGGATGTTTTTAATGTCTGATTTTTTTTTTTTTTTTAATATATTTCATTCTGTGTATATGCTGTAAGCTGCCCAGAGTGGTTAGGGAAACCCAGCCACATGGGTGGGGTATAATTAGACGAAGAAGAAGAAGAAGAAGAAGAAGAAGAAGAAGAAGAAGAAGAAGAAGAAGAAGAAGAAGATGGTGAGAGTTAGAAGATTATGGTTTTATAATTAAAGAAGGTTACAAACTAGGAGGGCCAAAAGCCCTGCATCTATGAGCTTCCTGGCTGAAACAGCATCTCTTAACCTGAAATAGTTCCAGAGACTATTTCTGATGAGAGATATGCAAAAAGTGTCATTATTTAATTTAAACACTAGGCGGCACTGGGCTTATTTGTAGCTAGATGGAGGCCCACAGTTCTTATGGCTGTTCTGTTTTTGTCTAGAAATTCTGACTAGTGTGCTCTCTAAGGCTATTATTATTATTATTATTATTATTATTATTATTATCACCACCACCACCACCACCACCGTTATAGCATTAATTTCCTCCCTTTGTTTCTAAGGCGCTCAATGTAGTATACATGGTTCTCCTCTTCATTTTTTATCCTCACAACCAGGGGGGAGGGAGGCAACTGCACCCCCATCAAGTAAATCAATAAAAAAACTTAACTAACTGAGGTTCGTCCCCCCCCCCCGTAAAGCCTGCCCCCCTAACATAAATCCTGGCTGTACCAGACAGACAACCACCATGTGATGTAGGCTAGGCTGAGTGAGAGACTGTGACTGGCCCAAGGTCACCCAGCGACCTTCATGGCTCTGAGTGGGGATTTGAACCCTGTGGTCTCCCAGGTTCCAGTCCCACACTCTAACCACTACACCAGGGTGCATCTGCTTCAACCTCTGAGTGCTGCAAAGCACATTGGAAAGGGGGGGGGGTTCAAAGGGAAGGCTGAGATGAGCCTGTCACCTTCAGATGCCTGCTCCTCCCAACACACACATCATGGTATAAAGTATGAATGTGACAAAATAGGCATCTGGAATCACATATATCATACAGGTTAAAAGGTGTATGATGAGTTGCATCTCCTTTTGGAGTGGCTGGTGGCACTGTTTTTCTCCATCTCTTTGTTCAGTTTAATTAGTTGTACTGTTATGTACTGAGTTGAATAGGATCCAAACTGTAGCAGTCTGATTGGTCCTAGAACAATAGGATCCAAAAGGCAGCAGTCTGATTGGTCCTAGAACAATAGGATTCAGAATGCAGCAGTCTGATTGGTCCTAGAACAATGCAGCAGTATGATTGGTTGGCAGGAACCACCCAATCCTGCTCCAGATAGAAGTGAATCCACAACCTGATTGGCTTACAGTAGAATTCCAGAATTAGCCAATCATGTGCAGCCCATTGTGTAAGTAATGTATATAAAGCAGATACTGTGAGGGGACATTCATTCATTCCTCCTCACCACTATGAGCTGAATAAAGAGCATGAAATCACTTTGCGACTCTGAGTATATTTCACTGGCGACGAAGGTGGGATCCCGCTGAGCTGACTGCCACACACAGCACCGCAGCACCGCCAACTGCCGCACCGCTGCCTCGCACCGTGTATCCAGGCTTCAGCTCCGGGGCACAAGGAACTCAGAATGGCAGCCAACAGCAGCTTCTCGCCATTCAACCCAGCATCTGGAGACTGGGAAGCGTACGCCTCCCGTTTCACCTTCCTCCTAGAAGCCAAAGGGGTCACCGACGAAGAAGACGCCAAGAAGAGGGCGATATTCTTCAGCGTCTGCGGAGAGGAGACGTTTGAAATCGCCCGGGCTCTCCTTGCGCCTGAAGACGTCGCTACTGTTCCATACAAAACAATAATGGAACAGCTGAAGGGGCACTTTTCGCCGCAGCCCTCAGTGGTGGCTCGTCGAAATGCCTTCTACGCAAAGCGGCAAGCCCCTGGGGAAACCATAACTGGGTTTGTGACCTCTCTCCGCCAAGCCGCCCGGTTCTGCAACTTCTCAGAGCTGGAGAACATGCTTCGTGACCGCCTCGTCGGTGGCCTGAAGGATGAGAAGCTGCAACGGCGCCTCTACGCTAAGAAGGACCTAACGTTCCAGGTCGCTCTGGAGGAGGCCCTGGCAACAGAAGCTGCCGAGAGGTCGACCCAAGAGGCACGGCCGAGCCTGCCATCCCAACCGAGGGTCCACCATGAAGACCTCACCGACGACTCAGGATCCGACAGGGAGGAGGTGCACCGAGTACAGCAGCGCACTCAAGCAGCGCACAGACCACAGCTGCCTCGACGAGAAGGAGGGAACTGCGCAAGCTGCGGGGAGAGTCACGAGAGGAGGACCTGCCGTTTCCGCAACGCAGAGTGCAGGCAGTGCAGAAAATCGGGACACATCGCCCGGGTGTGTCGGGCTCGGCCCACCCGACACCAGGCATCAGATGACCAATCCAAGAGCCCCAGGTCCCGGGGCCCAACGCACCAAGGCAACTCGACGGAGCTCACGGACTTCCAGGTATACCAGTTGCCCCACCCCAACGTAGAGAAAATTTATGTAGAGGTACAGATAGAGGGGGCCCCATGCCGCATGGAGCTTGACACGGGTTCAACTCTATCCATAATCTCGGCAAGGACCTTAAGGAAACTGTGTCCCACTGGGGGTCCCAAACTCAGGCCGGCCCCATTCACCCTCCGGGACTTCCAGAAACGTAAGGTCCCCACAATGGGGGTGGGGACCTTCAGGGTGCAATACCGAGGGCGGACGCGGCAACTGGACTTGCTTGTGGTCAAGGGCCCCTACATTAGCTTACTGGGATTGGCATGGTTTGGACCACTGGGGCTAGCTGTCACCGGGGTGAACCACACTAGCTTACAAGTGGACGTGGACGCCATATGCAAGGAATTTCCAGGGGTTTTCGATGGGAAATTGGGACAGTATACGGGCCCCCCCATTGCGCTACAGCTTGACCCCGCAGTACGACCGGTCAGGCTCAAGGCCCGCCGGGTCCCGTTCGCCTTGAAACCCCGTATAGACGAGGAATTGGACCGACTCGTAGAGCAAGGAGTGCTGGAGCCGGTGCCTAATGCTCCCTGGGAAACCCCAATCGTCACACCCATCAAGCCTAATGGTTCGGTCCGCATCTGCGCAGACTACAAATGTACCATAAACAAGGCCCTCACGGCCCACGCATACCCAGTGCCAGTGGTCAGCCATGTCCTTGCCACCCTGGCTGGGTCGAAAATTTTTGGCAAGCTGGACTTGGCCCAAGCATATCAACAGCTGCCAGTAGATGAGGCCACAGCAGAGGCACAGACGATTGTGACGCACAGAGGAGCGTTCAGGGTAAAGCGGCTGCAATTCGGTGTCAGCGTGGCACCAGGCATATTCCAGAATATAATGGACTCTCTCCTTAAAGGGATTCCTGGCGTCACCCCCTTCTTCGATGATGTGTTGATTGCCGGCCCCACACCAGAGGAGTTTGAGGACCGCCTCCGCACCGTTCTGCACCGTTTCCAGACGGCGGGTCTCAAGGTGAAGCGGGAAAAATGTCTACTAGGAGTGCCTCAGGTGGACTTTCTGGGATTTATGGTGGACGCAGAAGGGGTCCACCCGACTGGGGACAAGGTACGGGCCATTTGTGATGCCCCAGCGCCCAAGAGCAAGACTGAACTTCAGGCCTTCTTGGGACTATTGAACTTTTACCATTCCTTCCTTCCCCACAAGGCGGCGGTAGCGGAGCCCCTACACAGACTCCTGGACAAGCGGGCCCCTTGGGTGTGGGGCCAGCGCCAGGAGGCCGCATTCCAGGCAGTCAAGGACTTGCTTGTCTCAAACTCGGTCTTGGCACACTTCGACGAGAGGCTGCCGGTGGTGCTAGCATGCGACGCCTCACCCTATGGCATTGGAGCTGTCCTGGGGCACCAACTCCCGGATGGAAGAGAGGTACCGGTGGCGTACTTTTCCCAGACACTCAACACAACCGAGCGGAACTACTCGCAAATCGACAAGGAGGGTCTGGCAATCGTAAAGGGAGTAAAAAAATTCCATGATTTCTTGTACGGGCGGCCCTTCACCGTGGTGACTGACCACAAGCCGTTGCTTGGCTTGTTTGCCCCCGAAAAGCAGACCCCCCAAGTGCTGTCTCCTCGCGTCCTCAGGTGGTCAATTTTCCTTGCCAGCTACCAGTATGCACTGATTCACCGACCTGGGAAGGCGATGGGCCATGCGGACGCCCTCAGCAGGCTACCACTACCGGAAACAGGCCCTGACCCAGCACCTGCACAAGAGGTTATGAGCCTGGAGCTGCTTCCCGACCGCCCCATTCAGGCACAAGAAGTTGCACACCATTCCAAGAAAGATAGGGTCATCTCCCGGGTCCTGGACTGGGTGTGGAGGGGATGGCCCAGCAGCAGCCCCGGGCCAGAATTCGCCGGCTACACAACCCGCAAACATGAACTGTCGGCCCACAAGGGGTGCCTGTTATGGGGAAGCAGAGTCGTTGTTCCCCAGCCCCTCTGCAAAAGGGTCCTCACAGCCCTACACGAGACACATCCAGGGGTAGTAAGAATGAAGGCCCTTGCCAGGAGTTATGTGTGGTGGCCGGGGATCGATGGAGAGATAGAGGCCTGGGTCAAACACTGCCAGGCCTGCCAAGAATCCCGCCCAGATCCCCCAAGGGCCCCAGTCCAGTCCTGGGAGTCCGCCCGAGCACCATGGTCACGCCTGCATGTGGATTTCGCTGGCCCCTTTCAGGGGAAAACATTCTTCATAGTGGTGGACTCCTACACCAAATGGCTGGAAGTCGCACTGGTACCGTCCACTTCCACGTCCGCAGCCATCCGGGTACTACGCAGGCTGTTTGCAACCCACGGGCTCCCTGACACTCTCGTCTCAGACAACGGGACTGCATTTACGTCAGGAGAATTCCAAACCTTCACAGCGCAGAACGCCATCCGCCACATCCGTTCGGCGCCGTTCCACCCTGCCACCAATGGCCAAGCAGAACGCATGGTGCGGACCACCAAGGACACCCTTCGCCGCATGACGCAAGGGGACTGGGAGTACCGCCTTGCCACATTCCTTCTAGCACAGCACAGCACCCCCAGCTCAACGACTGGCCGGAGCCCCGCTGAACTACTAATGGGTCGGCGCCTTGCAATCAGATTGGACCGCCTTCACCCCGATAGAGCTCAGGATGAGGTAGTGGTGGGGGAAGGCAGGAACCCCCGGACCTTCAAGGCCCAGGACCCAGTGTACGCAAAGAATTTTGGGGCAGGCCCAGCATGGGTACCCGCCACAATCACCAGGGTCACTGGCCCCGTGTCGTACGAGGTGCTAACGGATGGGGGGCAATGCTGGCGCCGCCACTGCGACCAGATACGGCGACGATTCCCGGGAGAAAACCAGGAGGAGGACAGGTCAGAGGAGTCCCAAGGGAACAGCGGGGCAGTGAGGCCCATAGAGCAGGAGGGGCCAGCAGGAGAGGCAGAATCAGTAAATACAGAGAGGACCCGTGAGGCCGAAAGGACACCGGAACCAGAACCACGACTGAGCGAGCCGGTTGCACCAGACCAAACAGCCGCATCACAGCCAGCATCCTTGGAACACGAGCCAGAACCCGGAGCCCGGACCAGGGAACACCCCAGGCCACAACGCACACGTAGGCCGCCGGCATACCTTGAGGACTATGAATGCGACCTCCCGGGCAGGACTGGAACTTAGAGGGGAGGGGTGTTATGTACTGAGTTGAATAGGATCCAAACTGTAGCAGTCTGATTGGTCCTAGAACAATAGGATCCAAAAGGCAGCAGTCTGATTGGTCCTAGAACAATAGGATTCAGAATGCAGCAGTCTGATTGGTCCTAGAACAATGCAGCAGTATGATTGGTTGGCAGGAACCACCCAATCCTGCTCCAGATAGAAGTGAATCCACAACCTGATTGGCTTACAGTAGAATTCCAGAATTAGCCAATCATGTGCAGCCCATTGTGTAAGTAATGTATATAAAGCAGATACTGTGAGGGGACATTCATTCATTCCTCCTCACCACTATGAGCTGAATAAAGAGCATGAAATCACTTTGCGACTCTGAGTATATTTCACGTACCTTACAGTGCAATCCTAAATGGGGCTGGACTGGGTGCAAAGAGGTAGATCTTCTGTCATTCCTAAAGCCCTGGACTAGCGGGAGCCGGAGTAGGTGATATTGGGAGATCTACCTTAATTTTTAACTCCAAGCAGGTTTCTTTTGCAATCTCCCCAACTGATTCCACTAGGGGATGAATCAATAATTTACACCTGCTCTAGGTTGGTGTGGATTGATTCTGGGACCTCTTCAGGTCATAATTCAGCAGATTCCAGTCAACCTCACCTGCCCCTGCAGAATGCACATTTCAGAGCCCCACAACATCGCTTGTGGTTGATCTAGGCTGGCCCTATTTCCCATGGTGTCTGTGTGCTCTGTGAGAGGAGCAGCCTCCCTGTCAACAAGACAGGGCTGCTGTTCCTAACTCTGTCCATCCAGCAGATCATTTTAATATTGCTCAACGTTTGGAACTGGATTTCTCCTATTGATGTTGCAAATCCCTTCCCTAGAATGAAGTATCCATTAGGGACAAATCTGGGGAAAACTTAAGTAACTAGGTAGGGGTGTGTGCAGTAATTAGCATAATGTTTCAACAGATCAATCTGGAAAGACAAAAACTAGGGTTGGAATTAATGTTCAAGACAATAATTATTAGTCTGCGAATGAAAAAAATAGCCACAAGATGGCACTAGAGATGTAGGGGAAGCACTGCAAATGTTTTGCTTCAATAATATGATGGCCCGTTTTAGCTTTTCATTTGTTTGTAACATTTTATTTTGCAGGATTTTCATGTGTGCAAAATTGGTGCACAAACAGTTTAAGTACCTAAGGTTGCCACTCTTGAAAAAAATGGAGCTGTACCACAGAGTGTTTATCTTTATGCTTTGAAAAATCACATACAGTACCGGTACTTATTGCTCTTGGGTTTGAGTTTCTGTTTTTTTACCTTTTAGTGTTGGTTGTGTTATTTGTCCTGTGATATGCTTTTCAGAAATTGGTTGCACTTGAATTCTATTATCTAGAAGTGAAGTGTGTACGGGCAACAGCAGAGAGAGCAGAACCGTGCAGCGATTAAATTTCCAATAGTGCCGAACACTAATCCTTGGTGTTAGAACACGAGTGTTGCAACTACACAAGAATGTCTTCCTGTCATTTGGGAAAACGTTGAAGCCGTTTGTAAATCCACAACTGGTTTTCTATCCTGTAGGAAGGAAGCCCTTAAAAAACACACTGGGCCTTTTTTTTTAATCAATATGCTCCCACCCCACCCCAATAATTTAGCTATCTCGTTGGCTTGTTTGAATGCCTTGCAAGTTTCTTTAGGCTGCAGTCCTATGAGTGAGCTCTGTTGACTTACTTCTGAGTAGACATGTATACAGAGATTGTGCTGTTTGTCCCACAGGCGCCAACCCTGCCCCAGCCTCAGCCCTTGCCCTTTGCACACTTGACTGACTTTTACCCAGCTGCAGAGTGCTTAGCACTTAGTAAGCTCAACTGTCTGACCAGCCAAGGGATAAAATACAAACATGTTTGCTCTGAAAACAAGAATATGCACATCCATACCCTTACAGATTTTTTGGACAGATGACTTGTGCCATCTGCTCATCCACATCTTTATTTAAATCAGTACAAGGGTCTGTCTTTCCTATATTCCCATCTACCTTCAGGGATCACTTTATTTTTTAAATCCCTTCCACAATCTGTGACATCTTTGCAAATCACCTTTCTTGCGGAGGTGCCAACTTTTCAGCTGACCCCTGTAGCCCTCCCTTCAACAAATATTTTTATCAACAGCAGTTAGCAGGTGATGATGTTTACTTCCACACCAGGGCAAGAGACAGGAGAAGGACAGGCCTCTTCCTTCTTGATGCCATTACCTGATCTGCTGTGATGTCACAGCAATGTCAGAGGTCCTCTGGTCCCCATTGCCTTGACTGCTCTCTTCTCATGTGCTGCTTCCACTTCAGCTCTACGAAGGCATTGCTTTTCTGCAATAATCTGAAAACCAAATCAAAACCATTGTTCCATATGACTCAACACAGAAAGAGTAGAAGTTATATTGCTTGATTTTATATTGCTCTAATGTTTCCATATGAATTGTTGCATGATTAGTTTGATTTCATGGCCCATATGCACTGTATATTTATAGCAGCATCATACCCCTTTAAGCATGGCTTCCTGGGAGCTGTGGTTTGTTAAGGGTGCTGAGAGTTTCCTTCAAAGAGCAAAAGTTCTCAAGAGTTCCCTGGAAAGAGGGATTGACTGATAAATAACTCACCAGTACTACATCTCTGTGGGGGGAAATGGAGGTTTCCTAACATCTGTCCCCCTCCAAAAGCTCAATAACAGATTTATACTTTTGCGAATATGTTCCCTGTAGGTGGGAACTTTTAATTTCTGACTTTCTCTTGTTCTTCCACTGCCTTTTTAAACTGTAAAATGGTGCTGCTTGGATGCTAGCCAATTAAGATAAGCTTTGCTGGGTTGCCATCATTATGGTTCAATTAAATAAATCTTAGTCAGTAAATCACCAATTGATTGATTAAATTCCCACTAATTGTGCATCTGCAGAAAAATCAATAATCCTCATTTAAAATGAGAAGGTTCCCCCCCTTTTGACAAAAAAGAGGCTTTTACAGGCTTCCCCAAAGTGAGGGATCTAGGAATAAGGTCCAATTACTCCCCCCCCCAATTGTTTCATTATAGCAACCCATGTTCACACAATAATAAGCCTAAGTGATAGACTACAGCCCAGCCCAGGATATAAAATACAATAAATCATGAACAAACCAGATGGAAGAGGTATGTCTTTAGGGCCTTCCAAAAGGCTTGAAGCATGGGAGACCACCACAGATCCAGCGCAGGAAGTCCCAAGGCTATGAGGCCACCACAGAAAAGGCCCTCTCCCTTTTTCCACCAGGAGACCTATCTTCATCATCAGAGCGAAGGAAGCCTGGATCCTGATGGGCCCAGCATGCTATTCCCACGCCTCTGTGGCTCTGATAGCAAGGTAGTTGAGTTCATGCCTGAGGATCCTTTCACCTTGCCCAAACCCGCTGGTCCCCACATGGAGCGCTTTACCCTGCTGGACCACAGCCTAAACTCCTGTGTTTCCTACTGGGCCAGGGGTAGAGGCCATGAAGAGCTGGGAATTTGTCCGGCTGGCTTGGGAAGGGGAAGCCACATATAACCGGGGTGGAGGAATGTTTCATTTGACTGAGATAATTTTAGTAGATTGATTTGCAGCCCTATAACTATTTATTGATCACACTCGAGCCTATTCTTGCTTTAGAAATTTGAATGGCTTCCTAGCAGATCTCCCACCCATTAGCTGGACCCAGTCCAGACCTCCTTAGCTTTACCACACTACTATAGGATTGGTGTTCCCAGACCAGGCACTTGGCTCAAATCCCGGCAAAACATCTGCTGCCATAGATAATCTGACCCCAAAGATCAGACATTTTTGACGCTGTATCAAGTAGCAGTGATAAGAGGAAAGCAGCAGCTAAGGCCGGGGGGGGGGGGGGCTGAGCAGTGCTGGTGCCATCCACTAGAATTGCCAACTTTAGAGCTCTTGTGCTTCAACAGGTGTAGCAGGCTTTCACAGCAGGCAGAGGAAGCAACAAGGGCAACATTTCTGGCTGTTGTGAAGCTGCAAACCTTGAGTATATGGGTTTCATTTAACTAGTGCTCCTTGCCAGAGCTCATGAAAGCAAATCCTCTGGCCAAGGAGATTAGCTATGGCAAGCAGTCCTGGCTTAAGTTAAGCCCTGGACATGAGTTGGGGGCAGAAAGGTGAATATGGCTTCTAGCAATCTCCCCCCACTCAAATGAGCAGCTGCAAGGTCTCTCTATCTTTCTCTGTCTCTCCCCCACACAGAGAGACACAGAAAAAGGAAAGTGTGTCTTATCTCCAAAGTAGAAGCCATGCTTGTGTTTTATTGTGGGTGTATTCTTCAACTCTTCTTGACACAACAACAGTGCATTAGTGGCAAATTTATTCTGCTTTATCAGTTGTTATGCGACGCTTCCCCAATCCTACCACATTTTGCTGTCCGGAGGAGTTGCAGCACAATAAATGTAGGACGACAAAGAGAAAAACAAAAACCCCTCAGACTCAGAACATTGTGGCAAGAAAAGTTATGGAACTTCCGAAGGAAGTTGCAGGGTCTGCACTGATTGGAAATGAAGTCGTATGATCACCCCAAAACGTCTGCAGGCACAAACAATATTGAAAGAAGATCATAAGCACAAATAATCATGATTTTAAAAAGGATGCTTGGAGGACTCCTGTTCTGTTTCTGGGTAGAGGCCAGTTCAGTTGAAATTCTGTCTTAAAACAGTTAGGTTACTTGCATACGATGCATATAATCCTGGGAACCGTATTATGTTGAGAGTGTTGGTTGTGGTAGCTCTATGAGAGGCAAACTCTAGCTCCTGGGGGGGTCTCTGGAGAAAGTCATGTACTTTAATTGTATGACGTGGGTGTGATCTTAAAGGCACAGCGTCTGCTTCCAGCCCTTCAGCAACATCCTAGCACACCTCATGGGGCGATGGAAGGGGAATCAGCCCTAGGAGGTCTCACTTGAGCCAGAGATCCCAGTCCTCGACTAGGGTGGGCAGGTGAAAAAGAGGACAGGGCAGCGCAAAAGAGGGATTGCACCTGGTGAAATTCCCTCTTCTACACAACTACCAAAGGTGCAGGGAGCCCAGCTCTCTTTTTCACTCGGCTACCTTACCCCGGACATAGGTTTAGAGGGATGGGGGTTCACGGCAGCATAGTGGGGGTCCTGAGCAAGTGATTTTCCATTTCAGTTCCCATCTGTGAAATGAGAGCAACGATTTTTACCTAATGTAGGAGGCTATTAGGAGGAGGGAAAACACAAGCAGGATAATAAAGCACTTTGCAAAAATCAACGCTTCAATCCTATGCACACCAATCCGGGAGGAAGTCTTGTTGAGCTCAGCAGGAACTTGCACCTGAGCAAACATACTTTGGGCCTTGCTGCACTTTACAGTATCTCTCTAGGTTTCCCTGCCGTTTCTCTTCTGAAAACTTTAAAGCTTCATCCAGACGTCAGGAAGTTGCTTTGGGAGGAGTGAGCAACACACTCTTTGTCCTGCTCGACTCAACGATGTCCTCATTCCACACAGGCAAAAAAAAAATGCTCTTGCCTCCCTTTCCCATCCCAGCAGGCCTTTTGAGCAGCAGTTTCCCATGTTGTTTTGTTTGCCTTGATAATCTAGCTGGACGTGGGGGCTGACACAGACAAACAGCACCCAGCCCTTTTCAAAACACGCTGGTAGGTGGCTGCAGTTCACGAGAAACATTTTGTGTCAAGATCACCACAGGAGAAAAATATCAAATGGCAGAGGACAAGGATATTCTATCAGCCTTTGTGCAAAACTGTGTTACTTTTTCCCAAGGCTTCAGCAGCTAAAAAGGGTGGACCAGCGAGCAGCACGAGAGGAATGCCTTGTCTCCAATGGGTGCCACTTGTGGGATGTAAAAGGATATTGTTCAATGGGCCAAGAGCTCTACTTGAAACACTGTACCAGATGACCTTTCAGGAACATGAATAAACATTCTGCTTAAAAAGGGAGGAAAACTTTGCAAGCTACAACTTGGAATTAAATCATATAATCCAGGCTCCACCCCAGATTGTGAATAGTGGAGAACAAAATATCACTGCAAACAACAGTGCCATTTTTAGTTCTTTTCTCTTTAACGGCGGACACTTTGGGTGCCAAAGGAATTAAGGAAGTGGCAATAACTAACTGCCTGTTATAGTTTAACTTTCTTTCCTTTTTTTGCCTGCCTGATCGGGACAACCAAAATACCCAACCGTTTTTTGTCCTTGAAAAACGTACCAGGAAGTGCAGGTTTGCTTCAGCTTTGTACAGTCACTCCCTTCCAGGAAAAGCAGAGACTCTGCTTCTGCCAAGTCAGTCTTGCTCTTGCCTCATTAAGTTCCTGAGCAACCTTTTCCGAGTATCTGCTGTGGTTTCTCCCCTCTCTTTCTGCAGAGGCCAATTATAAGCAAAGGCTTCAATGGCAATTGGAGGTTGCAAAGCGGTGCAGATCGCAGAGGCCAAAATACTGCAAGCACTTATGTAAGCTTCGTTCTGTCGAAAGCTGTCAGTTTATGCTCCTCACCAACCTTCCATAAGGACCAAATTAGATATGGCAGGGGTCAGCAACCTTTTTCAGCCCTGGGCAGGTCCACAGTCCCTCAGACCATGTGGTGGGCCAGACTATATTTTTTTTGGGGGGGGGGTGAACGAATTCCTATGCCCCACAAATAACCCAGAGATGCATTTTAAATAAAAGGACACATTCTACTCATGTAAAAACACACTGATTCCCAGACCGTTCGCAGGCCGGATTGAGAAGGCGATTGGGCTGCATCTGGCCTGGCCCCCGGACCTTAGTTTGCCTACCCCTGAGATATGGCATTTACCTTGCATCTATGCAAAGATGCACTTGGGTTGCAATCCTAACCATGCCTCCTCAGAATTCAACTGCTATTGAATTCAGTGGGACTTATTCCCAGGTAAGCAGAGTTAGGATTGCACCGCTTATTAACGCCGCTTATGCAATGGCCCTGTGTGTGCGCGCGCCGCTGTCCAACATTTTGTCAGTAAAATTATCCGCATCCACCCTGGTAGCTCTTGTCTTCTATTCTGCTGCATTAAAGGTGCAGATTTAGGACGGCCATGTGAATGAAGACGACACACATCTGCTGAAATCCCTTCTGGATAACTATTAAAAGTGCAGAAACTTTGTCCTGTTTTCCATCTAGCTCCCTCCCCCTCCAATTCTGGTGGTCCCAGCACTGGTGGGAGGAGACAGCTCTCCCTATGTTTCAGCACTGGGCCAAACCTCTCCCAGCTCGAAGGATTCATCCTTCTGAGAATTTAACAGAATGACAAATTCCACCCAGTTCAATTTTTCACGTCTTCGATGCACTCTAATGAGAACAACCTGAGAGAGGGAGTTCAGTCAGCCCAAAGCATTTCACTGCCTGAACTGAAGGACAAGATGTCTCTCCCACTCCCAATTCATGTGCAGAATCCAGCCATCCTGGCAGGTGAATCTCATTTCAAAACCTATTTCAGCATCTTATTTCAACATTCGCAGATATTGCAGAGATGTGCAGACCAAAACAAGATTAACACATTCTTTTGCCTTGCTCTTTCAATAGACACAACACCGTTCATCACCACTCAGCTATGTATGTAACTTGCTGGGCCAGACGCACTCTCAGACTGACCTATTTCACAGGGTTCTTGTGTGGATAAAATGGGGGAACACAGGGAAATGCCTTTCACCAAGTCAGACCAGTGCTCAATACTGTCAGACTGGCAGTGGCTGATTCGAGGCAGGAATCCTCCCCAGCCCTATTGGGAGTGAGGATTGATCTTGAGACCTTTTTGCGTGAAAAGTAGCTGCTCTGTCCCTGAACTATGGCCCTTTAGAACCTTGCCTTGACTTTCTAGAGGGATATAAGTAAGATAGCATGATACTTGCAATGCTAAGTGACTAGTAAGGGGAAGTATCCAGTGACCAAGGGGTCGAGTTGTAGGATCTGAGTTGCCTTGCACAAAAATGCTGCTTTAGTTGCCGCAGCACAAGCCTTTGTTTACACCACAGCCACTGAAGCAACACTATACAACTGGCCTGTTGAGATGCCACTCAGTTAAGGGAGGACAGAGCAAACTGTGCAGGCCTAAATGGGTCAAACCCTTTGGATTCCTACCAACGACCCTGATGGCAGCCTTGCAGGGTGAAATATACTCAGAGTCGCAAAGTGATTTCATGCTCTTTATTCAGCTCATAGTGGTGAGGAGGAATGAATAAATGTCCCCTCACAGTATCTGCTTTACATACATTATTTACACAATGGGCTGCACATGATTGGCTAATTCTGGAATTCTACTGTAAGCCAATCAGGTTGTGGATTCACTTCTATCTGGAGCAGGATTGGGTGGTTCCTGCCAACCAATCATACTGCTGCATTGTTCTAGGACCAATCAGACTGCTGCATTCTGAATCCTATTGTTCTAGGACCAATCAGACTGCTGCCTTTTGGATCCTATTGTTCTAGGACCAATCAGACTGCTACAGTTTGGATCCTATTCAACTCAGTACATAACACCCCTCCCCTCTAAGTTCCAGTCCTGCCCGGGAGGTCGCATTCATAGTCCTCAAGGTATGCCGGCGGCCTACGTGTGCGTTGTGGCCTGGGGTGTTCCCTGGTCCGGGCTCCGGGTTCTGGCTCGTGTTCCAAGGATGCTGGCTGTGATGCGGCTGTTTGGTCTGGTGCAACCGGCTCGCTCAGTCGTGGTTCTGGTTCCGGTGTCCTTTCGGCCTCACGGGTCCTCTCTGTATTTACTGATTCTGCCTCTCCTGCTGGCCCCTCCTGCTCTATGGGCCTCACTGCCCCGCTGTTCCCTTGGGACTCCTCTGACCTGTCCTCCTCCTGGTTTTCTCCCGGGAATCGTCGCCGTATCTGGTCGCAGTGGCGGCGCCAGCATTGCCCCCCATCCGTTAGCACCTCGTACGACACGGGGCCAGTGACCCTGGTGATTGTGGCGGGTACCCATGCTGGGCCTGCCCCAAAATTCTTTGCGTACACTGGGTCCTGGGCCTTGAAGGTCCGGGGGTTCCTGCCTTCCCCCACCACTACCTCATCCTGAGCTCTATCGGGGTGAAGGCGGTCCAATCTGATTGCAAGGCGCCGACCCATTAGTAGTTCAGCGGGGCTCCGGCCAGTCGTTGAGCTGGGGGTGCTGTGCTGTGCTAGAAGGAATGTGGCAAGGCGGTACTCCCAGTCCCCTTGCGTCATGCGGCGAAGGGTGTCCTTGGTGGTCCGCACCATGCGTTCTGCTTGGCCATTGGTGGCAGGGTGGAACGGCGCCGAACGGATGTGGCGGATGGCGTTCTGCGCTGTGAAGGTTTGGAATTCTCCTGACGTAAATGCAGTCCCGTTGTCTGAGACGAGAGTGTCAGGGAGCCCGTGGGTTGCAAACAGCCTGCGTAGTACCCGGATGGCTGCGGACGTGGAAGTGGACGGTACCAGTGCGACTTCCAGCCATTTGGTGTAGGAGTCCACCACTATGAAGAATGTTTTCCCCTGAAAGGGGCCAGCGAAATCCACATGCAGGCGTGACCATGGTGCTCGGGCGGACTCCCAGGACTGGACTGGGGCCCTTGGGGGATCTGGGCGGGATTCTTGGCAGGCCTGGCAGTGTTTGACCCAGGCCTCTATCTCTCCATCGATCCCCGGCCACCACACATAACTCCTGGCAAGGGCCTTCATTCTTACTACCCCTGGATGTGTCTCGTGTAGGGCTGTGAGGACCCTTTTGCAGAGGGGCTGGGGAACAACGACTCTGCTTCCCCATAACAGGCACCCCTTGTGGGCCGACAGTTCATGTTTGCGGGTTGTGTAGCCGGCGAATTCTGGCCCGGGGCTGCTGCTGGGCCATCCCCTCCACACCCAGTCCAGGACCCGGGAGATGACCCTATCTTTCTTGGAATGGTGTGCAACTTCTTGTGCCTGAATGGGGCGGTCGGGAAGCAGCTCCAGGCTCATAACCTCTTGTGCAGGTGCTGGGTCAGGGCCTGTTTCCGGTAGTGGTAGCCTGCTGAGGGCGTCCGCATGGCCCATCGCCTTCCCAGGTCGGTGAATCAGTGCATACTGGTAGCTGGCAAGGAAAATTGACCACCTGAGGACGCGAGGAGACAGCACTTGGGGGGTCTGCTTTTCGGGGGCAAACAAGCCAAGCAACGGCTTGTGGTCAGTCACCACGGTGAAGGGCCGCCCGTACAAGAAATCATGGAATTTTTTTACTCCCTTTACGATTGCCAGACCCTCCTTGTCGATTTGCGAGTAGTTCCGCTCGGTTGTGTTGAGTGTCTGGGAAAAGTACGCCACCGGTACCTCTCTTCCATCCGGGAGTTGGTGCCCCAGGACAGCTCCAATGCCATAGGGTGAGGCGTCGCATGCTAGCACCACCGGCAGCCTCTCGTCGAAGTGTGCCAAGACCGAGTTTGAGACAAGCAAGTCCTTGACTGCCTGGAATGCGGCCTCCTGGCGCTGGCCCCACACCCAAGGGGCCCGCTTGTCCAGGAGTCTGTGTAGGGGCTCCGCTACCGCCGCCTTGTGGGGAAGGAAGGAATGGTAAAAGTTCAATAGTCCCAAGAAGGCCTGAAGTTCAGTCTTGCTCTTGGGCGCTGGGGCATCACAAATGGCCCGTACCTTGTCCCCAGTCGGGTGGACCCCTTCTGCGTCCACCATAAATCCCAGAAAGTCCACCTGAGGCACTCCTAGTAGACATTTTTCCCGCTTCACCTTGAGACCCGCCGTCTGGAAACGGTGCAGAACGGTGCGGAGGCGGTCCTCAAACTCCTCTGGTGTGGGGCCGGCAATCAACACATCATCGAAGAAGGGGGTGACGCCAGGAATCCCTTTAAGGAGAGAGTCCATTATATTCTGGAATATGCCTGGTGCCACGCTGACACCGAATTGCAGCCGCTTTACCCTGAACGCTCCTCTGTGCGTCACAATCGTCTGTGCCTCTGCTGTGGCCTCATCTACTGGCAGCTGTTGATATGCTTGGGCCAAGTCCAGCTTGCCAAAAATTTTCGACCCAGCCAGGGTGGCAAGGACATGGCTGACCACTGGCACTGGGTATGCGTGGGCCGTGAGGGCCTTGTTTATGGTACATTTGTAGTCTGCGCAGATGCGGACCGAACCATTAGGCTTGACGGGTGTGACGATTGGGGTTTCCCAGGGAACATTAGGCACCGGCTCCAGCACTCCTTGCTCTACGAGTCGGTCCAATTCCTCGTCTATACGGGGTTTCAAGGCGAACGGGACCCGGCGGGCCTTGAGCCTGACCGGTCGTACTGCGGGGTCAAGCTGTAGCGCAATGGGGGGGCCCGTATACTGTCCCAATTTCCCATCGAAAACCCCTGGAAATTCCTTGCATATGGCGTCCACGTCCACTTGTAAGCTAGTGTGGTTCACCCCGGTGACAGCTAGCCCCAGTGGTCCAAACCATGCCAATCCCAGTAAGCTAATGTAGGGGCCCTTGACCACAAGCAAGTCCAGTTGCCGCGTCCGCCCTCGGTATTGCACCCTGAAGGTCCCCACCCCCATTGTGGGGACCTTACGTTTCTGGAAGTCCCGGAGGGTGAATGGGGCCGGCCTGAGTTTGGGACCCCCAGTGGGACACAGTTTCCTTAAGGTCCTTGCCGAGATTATGGATAGAGTTGAACCCGTGTCAAGCTCCATGCGGCATGGGGCCCCCTCTATCTGTACCTCTACATAAATTTTCTCTACGTTGGGGTGGGGCAACTGGTATACCTGGAAGTCCGTGAGCTCCGTCGAGTTGCCTTGGTGCGTTGGGCCCCGGGACCTGGGGCTCTTGGATTGGTCATCTGATGCCTGGTGTCGGGTGGGCCGAGCCCGACACACCCGGGCGATGTGTCCCGATTTTCTGCACTGCCTGCACTCTGCGTTGCGGAAACGGCAGGTCCTCCTCTCGTGACTCTCCCCGCAGCTTGCGCAGTTCCCTCCTTCTCGTCGAGGCAGCTGTGGTCTGTGCGCTGCTTGAGTGCGCTGCTGAACTCGGTGCACCTCCTCCCTGTCGGATCCTGAGTCGTCGGTGAGGTCTTCATGGTGGACCCTCGGTTGGGATGGCAGGCTCGGCCGTGCCTCTTGGGTCGACCTCTCGGCAGCTTCTGTTGCCAGGGCCTCCTCCAGAGCGACCTGGAACGTTAGGTCCTTCTTAGCGTACAGGCGTCGTTGCAGCTTCTCATCCTTCAGGCCACCGACGAGGCGGTCACGAAGCATGTTCTCCAGCTCTGAGAAGTTGCAGAACCGGGCGGCTTGGCGGAGAGAGGTCACAAACCCAGTTATGGTTTCCCCAGGGGCTTGCCGCTTTGCGTAGAAGGCATTTCGACGAGCCACCACTGAGGGCTGCGGCGAAAAGTGCCCCTTCAGCTGTTCCATTATTGTTTTGTATGGAACAGTAGCGACGTCTTCAGGCGCAAGGAGAGCCCGGGCGATTTCAAACGTCTCCTCTCCGCAGACGCTGAAGAATATCGCCCTCTTCTTGGCGTCTTCTTCGTCGGTGACCCCTTTGGCTTCTAGGAGGAAGGTGAAACGGGAGGCGTACGCTTCCCAGTCTCCAGATGCTGGGTTGAATGGCGAGAAGCTGCTGTTGGCTGCCATTCTGAGTTCCTTGTGCCCCGGAGCTGAAGCCTGGATACACGGTGCGAGGCAGCGGTGCGGCAGTTGGCGGTGCTGCGGTGCTGTGTGTGGCAGTCAGCTCAGCGGGATCCCACCTTCGTCGCCAGTGAAATATACTCAGAGTCGCAAAGTGATTTCATGCTCTTTATTCAGCTCATAGTGGTGAGGAGGAATGAATAAATGTCCCCTCACAGTATCTGCTTTATATACATTATTTACACAATGGGCTGCACATGATTGGCTAAGTCTGGAATTCTACTGTAAGCCAATCAGGTTGTGGATTCACTTCTATCTGGAGCAGGATTGGGTGGTTCCTGCCAACCAATCATACTGCTGCATTGTTCTAGGACCAATCAGACTGCTGCATTCTGAATCCTATTGTTCTAGGACCAATCAGACTGCTGCCTTTTGGATCCTATTGTTCTAGGACCAATCAGACTGCTACAGTTTGGATCCTATTCAACTCAGTACATAACACAGGGCCCCTCCCAGCCCCTCAGATTCTGTGACCTTTTCCAGCCCTTGCTCTGCAGGTTCTTGCGTGCATGCTGACCACAGGGCTTAGTCGCCAAGCTCAGTGTGGTGGTCCTCCCTCATAAGCAGTGCAGAGGGTAAACAAACAAGCGGCAGAAATTATACTGTGGAGCGCCCTGGATTGGTTGCTCCCCAGCACTCTGCACGGAGCAGAGCTTTGCAAGCGACGGCAGTTGACGGCGTAAACAAACCTCCCCAGTGGACTGCCTTGACCCAGACTTTGAGGAAAGCAGCTGGCCAACTGCCCGTGCTCTCATGTTCAGCCACATGGCGCAGGAGCAGCCAAACAGGCGGAGAGGGTTGCATTTTCCCAGCTGTGTGATCCACTCTCTATGCTTGGCCAAGAATCCGCATGCAAGCCCAGCGAGGAGAAGAAAGGAAGCAGCAGCTCCAGCTCCATTGTGCTTCCCCTGCAATAGAAACCAAGACTCTGCAGGTTGCCAGATGTCTCTTTATTTTAATAGGCATTTGTAATGCTTGAGAGCTGGTTTCTCTTCCAGAATATTACAGCAATTATTGCTGCAAGATCTTTCTGGTTCAGTCAGTCTGCCAGTCTGCAGAGAGAAGGATAATATCAGTCTGGGGGCTTGGGTCTAGCCTGTTGGCCTCAGTTGCTCACCCCAACCCCCCAGTCAGAAACCTTAGCGCCTATCTAGGTATCCTTTATAATGCGCATGTATGATTATTTATGCTCATGATGGCTATAGGAAACCCCACTTTCAACACCGTTTGAGCCTGCTAAAGTTTCAAGATAGACATACTGCTTCATTTCCAATCAGCACCTGTTGCGTAGCTTCTTGCTGAAATTCCAGGGCCTCTGAAGACATATTTTTTTATTCCTGGTTATATGTGCTCATGATGGTATCAGGCCAGTCAAATGCAGTTTCAATTCTGATTGCACTGAAACTGTTTTGGAGCAATAACACGGCTTCAGTTCCAGTCAGTGCATATCCCGTAACTTCTCACTGAAATTCTGTAACTTTTTGTTACCACACATGCTCTGGTTTTGGGTTTTGTTTTTAAACTTTTTGGCTTGCTTTTCATAGAATGGTAGTGTTGTAGAGTTGGAAGGGACCCAGAGGATCATCTAATCCGACCCCATGCATTGCAGGAATCTCAACATGCGGTTCCCCATCCAATTGGAAACCGTACCGGACCCTGCTTAGCTTTGCAAGCTATGCTAGTTACTGCTGTGCCACTAGGAGGACATAGCAGTATAGTTCAAGACTGCACCTCCAGATAGCAACAATGCAGTAACATCATAGAAGCATCGCAGAACAAATTATGAAGAGAAATGATGTGTGGACAGTCCAGTATAAAAACTGCTGATGCACTATTATTGCATCAACTACATTGTGCAAAATGCACCTGCCAAAAAACAACATTCTGGAGTGACCCGTTATGCACACCCCTTAATTACCCCTTGGCTTTCTACTTCTCACCCTGTGCACAGCCAGTTATGTTCTAAGAGGGGTCCAACTCGCTCTCGCCCTGACAGCTCCCCATTGCTCAATATGCCCTTAGAGTAAAGGCAGCATTTCCCCCTCTAGCAAGGCTTCCTTCCTGGGCAGTGAAGCTCCTGGCAGCAGCTCCTGTGCATTGCCAAGCAAACAAAATATCCCTGGGGCATTTTATTCAAGCTATGCCATGACGATGCTTATTCCTTGGAAGTCCAGTGAGGTCATAGCTGCTGGAAATGTCCAGCAACAACTTGGTTACGGATTATTTATTTACCATCAAGCTGTAGTTATTGATTTCAGGATTTTGCATGAGCCAGGGTTACTGTGGGTAATGTGAGAATGGAGGGGAAAGTGTAATAAATTCCTATGTTTTCCTGACTTCTGTTTCTTGTGAACCGCAGGGCTACTGGGGAGGGATTGGGCTGCTTCCATGCCTAGGACACTGCAGGAAAGATACAAATGCTAATAACCAGTAGTGTGGCAACTGGACAGTGTAGTGTACTGGTTAGAGTGTTGGGTTAGGACCCGGGAGATCAGGGTTTGAATCCTCACTGAGCCTTGAAGCTCATGTACTGAGTGACTTTGGGCCAGCCCCTGCTATCCTACCTCACAGGGTGGTTGTGATGGTAAAATGGGGAGAGTGAGAGTTGTGTACACCAGTTTGAGCTCCTTGGAGGAAAAGATAGGTTATAAATATAAGAATAAATAAATAATTGCATGGCATAGTGTAACTTTACTTTTTTATTATTAAAATAAATAAAATAACCACCCAGGGTTGCTTTGTGAGGCTGAGATGTAAAAATAAATAAAAATAACGGTGCTGTTGAAAATATTTTGTATTGGTTGAATTTGAAAAAAAATGATATTGCAACCTAGACACTAAAAAGAAAAGAGCAAGCCCCAACATTGGAGGGCGGGGTGGGCTGTACTTAATTTCCTCTCTGGCACCCCGCAGAAAATATCCATTCTTTCTTCTTTTGTATGGACGTGTTTATATAGGAGTGGAGCACAAGGCTTTTGCGCTGCCGTGACGTGTCTAAAAGAGGGAAACTGTGCGGTTGGGGCAAAGCTGTAGAGTCAACAACAGGAAGGATGCAGTACGGTGACTGCAACACGGGATATAGTTGAGAACTCATGGCGTGGAAGAAACTGGGCTGGCAGCAATTGCATCAGTAAGGAGGGGTTTTTTTGCAGGTAGGTGGGGAGGAATAACCCATGAAACAGGAAGAGAAACAGACAGAACTCATTGTCCCCAGTAAAGAAAATAAATAACAGCTCCCTTGTACGCTGTAGGTATCTAATATGTCAAGACTTCAAGAGTGAGCTTTCAGAGACGCATCTTGCTTCAAAACCAAGTTGCACCTTTGCATCTTGTATGTTTAATACTACTTTTCTGTTAGTCAAATACCAGTACTTCATTTCTAATTGCTTGCAAGCCAGGACATAACCTAAGAAAGGGGTCACCCAAATAGCATGGAAACCTCACATACATTTCCTCAGACCTGATTTTCTTCTGGCAGCTTCTCTCCCTGCCCCCCAAAGCGTCATTTCTCACAGAACAAAAGAGGGTTTCCAGGCCTCATGAAGAAGGTGCTGCTCCCACCACTGCACACTGTTCTCGGGAAAAACCTACACTAGTTGAAAAATTTCCTTCTGCAAAATGACAGTCCTGCAGTTTATTGACTGTGGAAATCTAAGATCAATGAAGGAAAGAAGACAGCAAGTTCTTGTTGGCCAGAATGGATAGTGTCATCAACAGCCCATCTGGGACATCCCATTTCTTTTTAGCCCTCCCACACTGACTGCCCATTTCTCTGGTAAATCGTCTGAGAATACCAAGGTTGCAGAAGGTGCTTTTTTTTCTTTCTTAAAAAATGTTGAGGGGTACTCTCATTTTCCTACTCATATTGAAATACTGCCCCTCAATGAGGCCAAACTTAGAGTCACAAAATGTTCAGGGGTATGCGGACCCCTGCGTCCCCCCAGAAAAAAAGCACTGGTTGCAGGTTTGATC
The DNA here is from genome assembly GCF_964106645.2 of Podarcis pityusensis. NCBI lineage: Eukaryota > Metazoa > Chordata > Lepidosauria > Squamata > Lacertidae > Podarcis > Podarcis pityusensis. The sequence goes on from NC_138030.1 coordinate 62,992,246, forward strand.
CCCATTTGGGACAGCTGCATATTCCTGCATTGCAGGAAGTTGTACTAGATGAGCCTCAGGATTCCTTCCGACTCTACAACACTATGGTTCTATGATTCTAAGAAATGGAGCCTCCCCATTAACATCTGCACAGCAGCATACAGATGTGTGTGTATGAATAAATATGAACTCTTGTTCACCTATGTACAGTACAAGACACTTCTGAAACTCTCATGCCCGTGTTTGATCTACAGATCTAAAATATGCTTCATGCTTTTTATAGGTATCTAGGAATGCAGCAATTGCTTGCTCAAATGCTTCTGGAAACAGAACAGGCGTGAAGTCTGAATGAATTTGGCTCACAATGAAAATAGGAAAAAGAAACACTAGTATCTGCCTTGTTCAGGCATCACTGTTATTAAACTGGTTACCATTATCGGCTCCTCTGCCAACGTGACTGTTATGTACAGTCATACCTCGGGATGAATACGCTTCGGGTTAAGCATTTTCGGGTTGGGCTCTGTGGTGACCCGGAAGTAACGGAGTGCGTTACTTCTAGGTTTCGCCGTGCGCACATGTGCAGACTGTCAAAATGATGTCACGTGCATGCGCAGAAGCGCCAAAATGTGACCCGCGCATGCGGAGATGCGTGGACATGGGTTATGTTCGCTTCGGGATGCGAATGGGCTCCGGAACAGATCCCGTTCGCATCCCAAGGTACCACTGTACTAAGCTTAGATCCTAGAACAATAGGCAAGTAGGATCCTAGAATGCAACAACTGATTGGCCTGCAGGAAAAGACCAATCAGGCTCCAGGAGGGAAGCAGAATCAGCCAACCAGCCAGGACTCATTGTGTAAATAATGTATATAAAAGCCTGAGGTTTGGGGGGCAATTGATTCACTTTTTTACAAGCTGCAATAAAGAGCATGAAATCCCTACAGGACTCCGAGTGTATTTCAGTGACATTCCCTCTTGGAACAGATTGTGGTTTGGGGGCACAGTTTAATGGGGGCATGAAGCAAGGCTTAAAGATTTAAGCCATAGTTTCCTCACCCCTGAATTAGCCTGATTCACAAAAGCCCTGAAGAATATAATATGATGGACCAGATCCTCTTGGCCATGGTGATTAAGATTTGCCCAGCTTGATGTTCTAGTTTCTATTTTTAACTCTTACGTTGAGCAGTCCACAAAAGTGGGAGAGGGCTGGGTTGTATCCGTGTGTGCTGTGTTGTGTCTTGCTAGTTAGCATGAGAAGGGGCTAAGTCCACAGAGCTATATTGCTGATAGGCAGCTGGTCAAACCACAGAAATACAACTGGTAGAGAGGGCTCTGTGTGATGTCATTTCCCCTCCTCTCCTAGAATGGAAGGAGCATATAGTACTTCCTGTTCCCTTCTCTCTTCCTTTGACCAGCATTGGTTACAGACATGCCTCTGACTGCTCCAGTTTTAGGCCCATGCCTGAAGCTGGTTATACTGTAAATATAAGTATTTTGCCTGCGTAGTTTTTACTGCTGCCATTGTTGTGAGCCAATGCATAATTATAAAGTAAGTAAATCTTATTTTTAAACTTACTTTACAAGCTGTTGCCTGATTCTTTGTTAAGCGGGGTAAGAAGGGGAGAAACCAGCTTACTTAGCTGGACTTGCTCAAAGCAAGGCTTTGCAGCCTAATTCCTTTTAATTCTGCTGCCAACAAGGATGGAATTTTGAAACTCTGTTCAACCCACACACGTGGGAGCCTGGAGGGATAAGTTGCAATTAATATATCCTCTCCTACCCGTTGAAACCCATGCCATAATTGACACATTGCTAGTGAATAAGTATGTTGACATGCTTTTGTTTTTAGGAGGCCACAGTGGAGCTAGAGGTCTAGTGCTCTTTTCATACATTGAATGTCTAGGATGGTATGAACTGATCCAGTTTAGTAAGAACATACTACTAACTATGGTCCACCTAAAAGCTTCCCACGTTCCTGACTGAGTGCCTTTAGCACACACCAGGATGACGCACCCCGGAAGGAAAGGTATCCTCTTGCTCAGGATCATTGCATCTTTCTGCTGCCTGTAAATAAGCCTGCAATTCCACCAATCTGCAGTGCCAAAAGTGCAAGGGCCACTAGGAACGAGCCAGGTCACTTTGGTGACACGGAGCAACGACACGGATGAGAATGCGTTTGCCCACATGCTGAACTGATGTGTGTCTGTTTTATTTCTAAAATATAGCAACTGTTTCACCATGAATTCAGTGTACACAGCAAGAAACAACAACCCACAAACCCACCAACCCTAAATGGCAGATAGTCATAAAGATGCTAAAATCAGTCAATAAATCATAATACAGCAGAATGGCATATCATAAATCACAGTCAGAGCCCTTTCACTACTACAAATCAACCACAGTTAGGCATCATACCTGAGATTTGCTGAAGGGGCAACTTCCAAGCTTGGTTGCTCACCCTAATTTTTGTAAATGAAGCCCAGGATGTGAACACCAGACGACTTTTCTTCCCCATCCTTGAAACTCAAAGCAGATGCCTTTAGCCTATGGGAATAGAGGGTATATTATGCAGGTCTGCTATGCACTCTGCAATTCTACAGGAGTGCAGAAGAAGTGTTTTTGTTTTTTCTTCTTTTCTATTCTGCCTCTCCTCCAAGGAGTTTAGGAAAGTGTACATGGTTCCCCACAACCTTATATTCACAATAACCCTGCAAGGTAGGTCAGGCTGAGAGATAGTGATTTGCTGAAGGTCACCCGGTGAGGTTTATGGCTTTATGGAATTTGAAAGCTGGATCTGCTTGGTTTCTGATTTGACACTTGACTTCTGCACCACACCGCAGGCTGATAAATCTCAACTTGCATTTAAAACTGAAACAAAACCCTAGACCTGATGGCTGTGAAGATAAGATATGCTTGGAAGTGTGTAAACAGAGGTGGCTGAACAAGATTCCCAGGAGCTGGGGTAGGGCTTCAGTGCCATGAACAGCTCCTTGTCTGTTCTGCAACTAGAAAAACCAGAATAAGTTATGCACAACAGTCAAAATTTTAGAAAAAGTTCTGAAAAATAAGATAAACAATGCAAATTCTGAACTTGCATAATTTATACGGATAAGAGAATCCTAATGTTCTTGGTGCAACATTTGGATTGTCCATTAATAGAATTCTACATGTTTTTGGACAGGGGAACTATCCTTGGAATTGCTGATAGCTTCACCTTTCTTGAGTTAGAAGTAAGAGGAACATCAGAAAGCATGAGATTTATTATCACAGCATATTTGTTTTACGCAAACCACACACAATTTGCATAAATTTCAAGAGCATTTTGAGGCTCTCCCATCAGCGGATGCAAACAACTTCCCAAAATAGCTTGGAAAACCAGTTTAGTTTTCTTTCTTTCTCTTTCTTTCTTTCATTCTTTCATTTCTATACTGCCTTTCATCCAAGCATCCCAGGGCAGTTTACATGATAAAAGCACAAAAATACATAAGATAGTAACAAACAAACAATACCATTCCCTCCCAAGCAATAGTTGGCGTTTTTTACAGTATTTAGAAGCCCAGTTTATAAATGGCAAGGAACTTTGCTCAATTTATTCTTGACATGGTTACTGTTCAAACAGCTTCCCTTAAACAATTTACTATTTCCCCCTCCACCCCGCCCACAGAGCTCAAACAGATGGCTCTTGCTTTGACACGCAAGAAGCTTTTTCACTTTTAATGCACCTCTTCTGTTAGTCTACCTAGCTTAATGAAGCATGTGTGATTCTTACGGTTATACAAAGGGTGGCATAAGCCATCTAAGGACTCAGGTTTTGTACCTGTGCATGCCCCCTCTTTTTCACTTCCCACAAAAATCTGTAATTGCTAATCACTCTCTTAAAATTTCTTTCTGAAAATACATATGCCTCTTCTCATATATATAAAATGTAACACCTCTGCCTGGCCTCAGTTTTGTAAATACATGGGGGTTTTCCTCCCCCCATCAGGACTGCAAAGCTGTCAGTAAATTATCCAGACAAAATGACCTCAGCAAGCACTCTGCTTGCGGGGGAATTGGTGTTTGCCCATACTTGAAACCACTAAGGCAAGTTGCTGGTCAATTGCTACTCTTCATTCAGCAAGTGCAGCGCTCATGGTTGTTTTGCTCTGGAGATGGCAGTTGTGCTAGTATAATTAGCGATAATGCCCATAATCTAACAGGGGACGTCAACAGTTCCATTTCTGCCTCCTGCACCATTTTGAAATCCATTCCTGTCAACAGTACCGATTTGACTGGGACACCCTGGAATGACAGAAGCTACCCTGGCTTTGGCTTGGATGTCCCATTTTCGGTGCTGAGCTCTTGCATGAGTCAGCTGGCTCCTATGTGAGTTCGGCACTAAAAGATGTGTCTTTCGCACTCAAGAAGGCGCCCGAGCTGGAACCCATGGAGGTGGAGCTGCTGCTGGTGCAGGCCAGTCCCAGAGGCTGCGCTGCCTCCTCCTGACGCCACCCCTGCTGAAGGAGGAGAAAAAAGCCAGTGAAGATTAGGAGGATGAGGATGAGGAAGAGGAGAAGCTGGAGGTGCCGGTGTGGTGCTTGCTGAGGGAGCTGCTGCCAGTCGGGCTGGGGTAGGGCAGCCCCAGCTGGCTCACACAGGAGCGTGGTAGTGAAAGGTGTGAGTCCAATTTTGATCGGCAGAATGTTGGAGGGTACCGAAATCCCCACCAGTTTTGATCTTCTGTGATAGGAATTTTATGGTCTTACATATATGGTAATGTTCATAAGTGTACCAACCAAGCACGTACATAGATCAGCACAGGAAGACCAACCTGGAACCATTTTGATTCCTAAACTGAGCCAATGTTTCCTCTGCAAGGTCAAAGTGGAAACCTCCAATTGTCTCTTTCCTCACAAATCCTGTCTTAAGGGCACATTTAAGATATGAATAGGGTGTGAGCCTGTGACATGGCCCAGGAACTAAGTATTTACCACTACAAAAGAATGGCCAGGCTTCCCAGGCAATCCAATCAAGTAACCTGCCAGACAGGAGATAAACAAGGATTGGAGAAAAACAACATTCAAATTTCTGTTTAGACCACCTTTTCTGTGATGTAGGTATGATGTATCTGGGGGGTGGTCTTAGCTTACACTCTTTCTGTGGTGTATGTATGATGTATCTGGGGGTGGTCTTGATCTACAGGATGGCAATTTCAAAAGTCTTTATAAGGCCTTGTGCGCCATTTTTCTGGGTTCCTCCTCTCTCCTGCAGGTGAGGGGAGCACCCTGTTGCAACAGATCAATAAAGTTCAAGCTTACTAGCTGCTTTGCTCCTCAATATTCTCTGGTTGGCCTTTGTTATTTTCTCCTACCAATAGGGAACCTATGTAAGGACTCTATATGGGCTCTTGGATACCCCATAAGGGAAAATGGCAATTTTTGTTTACAACACTTCTCCTCTGCTTTTTATTTCTTCTTGTCAAATTTATCCCCTAGAGGCCTTGCATGTATTCTCTCCAATGCATGCTTCCTACAATTAAAACTGAAGCGCTCACAGGTCTCCCACACACTTCCATTATGTGAACGCTGCATGATACAACAGGCACAAACAGCTTCACAAGCAACCAGGGTTCTTTTTATTTAATTTATGCAACTTCCCTCTTATAGTAGCTCCACCATTTCCAGGCTCAGTTCAAAAGGCTGCTTACCTTCAAAGACCCAAACTGCTTGGACCCACAATAACTCTGTTGGTGGCAAGGGAAAAAATAGGTATAAAAAGGAGACTTCCTGGATGCCAAGATCTTAGATTGGGGCAAGTAATCTTTGGTGAGAGAATCACAACATAAGCAATAAAGTAAAGCATGGAAATATAGGTAGTTAGTCCTTTAAAATATGCCATTGTGAGTTCCAAAACTTCCCTCTTCCCTTAGCATAAAAAAAATAAATCACACATTTGGTAAGTTTAAAATGGTTTACTTACCAACTCCCCAAAGGTCAGATTCATGTGCTTTTCCATACAGCATTCATAAAAAGTTGCACAGGCAGTAAAACGTGGCCTAGTTACAGTGGTGAAAGTTCCTAAATTATTGATATAGGAACACCTGAATGGCTTGTGAAAGCCATGCGGCTAAGCTAGAGCAACCTGTTTAGCCTCTTCACCCACTGAGCTTCTAAGGGAGACTGGAGGGGAACAGTGACTTGATTACCTAGTCCCTCCCAAGGTGAGCTAAGCCTGGCAGGACAGCTTATTTAATTGTCTTAAGTCCTTCGTGCACTAATTAGACTTAAGCAGGTTAGTTATGAGGTTGCTTATCCTGCAATTGAAAGGGCCAAGTCCTCTCCATATTATTGCCTGCTCATTTAGAATCTCAGTCTCCGAAATCCTTCTCAGTGTCCCACTGCCACTTTCAGAGGAGCCCATTTTGCACAGTTAAATGTTCAGAAAGGTGTCCTCTGTTGTGGTACCCAGGATGTGAAACTCCGTGCTGCAGATGATCTATCATGTCCCTGTTTATGTTTTGATGACAGCTAAAGACGCCTCTGTTCTGACAAGTCTTTCAGCCAGGTGAGTCTTCTTTGAATTTATAGCTTCTGCTTCCCCAATTTTCTTTGCTGCTCCCTTTGTGTGGGTTAAATTTTGAGTTAAATTTTGATATTTGTGGCCTTGGGCACTGCAATTTGAAATAGAAAGGCAGCATAGGAACATAAGAATGAGCAAGTTGCAGAAAGCAGCATTGCTCCCATGAGAAAGAATCTTGGCTTGGAACATCCGAGAGTCAAGGTTAGGTTGTTTCTTTATGCCTTCATTGCATTAGCACATGTCCATGATTGGTCCCTCCATGGATATAACCTGCACCGTTGGCAGCCCACTACCATCCCAGCATGACCCAGCTCCCCTCTGCACTGTGAATACCTGCACTGTAAACTCTGGGCCAAACAAAACATTGCACCCAAATATTTTTTTAATAGGAAAAGCAGCTTGCGGAGTGCAAAAGCAGTGTAGGGCCCTTAACCCTTTCCTTGCCCACCACAACTTCTCTGCAGCCTCTTCTATCCCCCACCATTGGCGGGATTCCACACTTTTGCAGATATGTTTTTAGAACCCCATTGGAGGAGAACAGCTTGGGGGGGGGGTTGGATTTCAGAATAAAAGCAGCTGACTAAGTTAATATTAACCTCAGCGACCCACACCCACCAACAGGCTACTTCCCCGCTTCAAATCACTCCCTTTGCCAAGCAGCTGTTGAGAGTTTTGCTGTACACATTTCTGTATAAAGTGTCGTTTGGTCCGGAATCTGAATAACTGGATGAAACCTCCCCTCAGTTATATTACATTACATAAGGCATGCTCCAATTTCCTCCAGTTGTATTGTTATTTATAGGTGTTGCATTGCATGACAAGGAACTAAGACAGGTCTGCAGAAACTGAGTAGTTAAGACTGCTTTGATTGTCAACTCTCTTTTTTTTGTCAGAAGCTTCGATTGAGCCATTTTGGTGGCTTATCTGGTTAGGAGAATCTGGAACTTCTGATTCCCATGTTGACTCTGTTCTTCGGGTAAATGAAAGACTTCAGCTTCTCCTGTCATGCAAACACATACCACCCATATTCTCCACTCCTCCACATACACTCAGTTGGACCATTAAGGAAGTCATTCTCTGCGGTTTGCCAGGAAAGTGTCAATGGCTTTTGCTTTGGCATGGGCATCATTAAGGGAAATGAGAGAACAAGCACTACCATCCTGATGGTTTGGATCACACGTGATTCCACATAAGGTGTTGTTGTTTTTTTTAAAAAACCTAACCACTACAAATGCACACGCACTGCTTTGAGGCAATTTAATATTGAATATACAGTGGTACCTCAGGTTAAGTACTTAATTTGTTCCGGAGGTCCGTACTTAACCTGAAACTGTTCTTAACCTAAAGCACCACTTTAGCTAATGGGGCCTCCTGCTGCCGCCGCACCGCCAGAGCCCGATTTCTATTCTTATCCTGAAGCAAAGTTCTTAACCTGAAGCACTATTTCTAGGTTAGCGGAGTGTATAACCTGAAGCGTATATAACCTGAAGGGTATGTAACCTGAGGTACCAATGTATCTGAGATCAGGGCTCTTGAAATTTGCCCTGCTCTGCTGAAATTCATCTATCTCTTGGATTCTAAAACCTGAAATAGTAATTCTGATCTCATTTAAACTATTCTATGTTGGTTGATGTGGGGTAGCAGAACTTGGTATATCAGAACAGCCACACCACAAGAGATACCTGTGATAAAGAAGAGTTCACTCATTGCTTACTCGGACCAGAGTTGTTGCACCCGGACTCAGCTCCTACGCTTCCTGTAAGCTGTTTTTACGTGTGGCAAAAGAATCAGGGGAGGACATTCTGACATGGCCCCCTTCACGAGCCAAAAACACAGAAATTTGTGGCTTATGGGTTGCCATCTCTAAGTGCAAGGACATGGAGTGGCTTTCTGAGACTTTGGGTGGCTTTCAGAACCACGGGATGGGCAAGTAGAAGCTGCTAGAGTGTGGCCACTTATGCTTTGCCAAAAAAGAGGTGTGTGCGGAAAAAAAGCTCATGACCGCACCACCAAGCGAAAACATATCCAAGCGAAAATCTTACCTGCAAAGCCCAACTTGGATAGACTCCACCAACCGATAAACCAGAAACACCCTTTGTGAAGGATACCCTGAGAAGCAAACGACAACATCCAAGGCAAACCTGTTGCTTCATGATGCCAAGGAGTTCAAGGAACATAAGTGCCTTTTGGTTCAGGTATAGGATCCATCTACTGTAGTCTCCACAAGTGGCCAGCAAGATAACCTCTGGAAAATCTATAGAGAATGTAAGCCTAAAGTTGCTGGTATTCAGAGACAGACTGCCTAGGGACAGTGAGCATTTAGAAATTAGATCTATCCCCCAGAAACCAGCAGCCAAGGCTGATCATACTATATTTTGCTGCCTGAAGTAAAGGAATAGACGGCAACTTCTCCGCAACCTGGAAACTAACCAGATTGGCAGCTGAACATTACCTCACCAATGGCAATGGGGCAGAGTCCTCCACAGCACATGAGGGCAGCAGACCAGCCTTAAGGCATGCAGAGTGACTGCTGAAGTGGCACAGTCTAAGAGTTAATGCATATGTGATTTTCTGCACCCTTTCCAGCTCCTACCATACCTCATTTGCGATTGGCTGATTGGTATTGCGCGCCATATTTATGGAGCCAAATGAGCACCATAAAAAGGGAGTTCCAGCCAGGAGCCTGGCAAATTATGAAAGTAAAGATTAAAGCACAAAGGTCCATATGGGGAAGAAACACCCTTTGCAGTTTCTTGGCAGGTGATCTGAAGTACTTTAAGTGACAGCTGCCAGATGGAAACTGATGTGCGAGTATGAATTCATGCTGGACATAAGCTTGTCAGAAAGCTCTTGGACTCCTCTCCTGGTGAGGCTGAGGGGGGAAGTTTCGTTTTCGGGCATTACTGCCACATAACCAGGATCTCCTCAGGTTTACCCAAATAAACATTTAAGCCTGTGGAGCGCCTCCTTGTTATATAAGATAAAACTTTATTCGCATTAGCCAATGGCCATAGCAACAGTAAAACATTACAGTATACAGGGTTAAGTACTTAATTCGTTCTGGGGGTCTGTTCTTAACCTGAAACTGTTCTTAACCTGAAGCACCACTTTAGCTAATGGGGCCTCCCGCTGCCGCTGCGCCGCTGGAGCACGATTTCTGTTCTCATCCTGAAGCAAAGTTCTTAACCCGAGGTACTATTTCTGGGTTAGTGGGGTCTGTAACCTGAAGCATATGTAACCTGAAGCATATGTAACCCGAGGTACCACTGTATGCAGAAAAGGAAATTTGATACAAGAGCACAATTTAAAGTCCTGAATCAGCCATCAGTTAGTGGCCCTTATTCTGATTGCCCCTGTTATGAACCTAGCAACCTTTGCTGTTATCTGCTCATTTTGATCTGATAGAAGAAAGGACATTGTGGCAGTGGTTGAGTGCCCTGGGATGGTTAGTATGAGTGGAGCGCCTCATTAAGTATTTATAACACCACCCATATCAGCTACTTATTCACTCCCTTTTTCCTTGCTTTGGATGCACAACCTACCTCCAAGAGTCTGCCTCCCCAGTCGCTTCCTTCCTCAGCCCAGCTCCAATACATCGGCACTTGGCTGGCACGAAGTGTTATGGGAGAAGGCCTGAGGGGGCATGAGCTGCCGACAGAGGAGACTTCTGTCTGCCACGCCTCCCCCTTTGCTGTTAAATTCAGACCCATCACTGCTCGCTTTCTGTATCTGCGTACAAACTTGCTTTTACTCTGTACCCAGAGTGTTCCCACCACAATCAGTCTCCATGGGTGTAGCCAGGGGGCAGGGGGGCAGCTGCCCTCCTCCTCCAATCAAGTAAATAAATAAAATTGCTTAACTAAAAGTAGAAATAACCAGAATATTTCAAATTGAAATGCTCCCTGCAGTCACTTGGATGACGATGTGGTACATTTTAGCAACGCAACTGGCAAATTTACCCTCCGAAACCAGCTTCAATCCGTACTGAGGAAAAGAACAACCTTGTCTGCATTTCAAGCCGGTCATGTGTAGTACACAGCCGATGAAACCGAGCCAGATCTGTGTTTACACACCCAGGTTTAATTTGGTCCTAAGGGTGAGGTTTTAATGTACATTGGGCTGGCTGACCTAGCCTGCCTTTCTCCCACAGCACTATCCAGAGTCTATTTCTGGCTCACACCTACAACCGTTTTTGATATGCTGGCAGAGTGCCTCTCAGCATGCGCAGAGTTCCTTTTCCTAAAGGTGAAATACAAGGGGGGGGGGGATTTTGTGTTTTTTTTAAAGGGCCAAAGGGTACCATGGTGCTGCAGAGTGTGAATAAAATGCTCCCTTGCCTGTCTGGAGGGTAAACAGGCGTGTTTGGGGATCTGGTGTCCTGGATCAGCTTGGATCAGCAAGAGAAGCACAGTGTGCTGACTGAGAACAAATGACCTGAAATGTGGCATCAGGCAGTCAAGCGACTCTTCAGAAAAAGCTTAGGCGCTACTCTGGGTGGATGGGCAAGGCAATTGGGATACAGTCGTACCTCGGAAGTCAAATGGAATCCGTTCGGAAGTCCATTTGATTTCCAAAACATTCGGAAACCAAGGTGCAGCTTCTGATGGGCTGCAGGAAGCTCCTGCAGCCCATCAGAAGCCATGGAAGCCCCATCGGATGTTCGGGTCCCAAACAATATTTGCAAACCATAACACTCACTTCCAGGTTTGCGGCATTCAGGAGCCAAAACGTTTGAGTCACAAGGCGTTCGACTTCCGAGGTACTTACACACACACACACACACACACACACACACACACCCTAATCCACCCTGACACATGGTGCAACAGTTTATGCAGGTCCATTCAGAGCACAAAGTTTTCACCAAATAATTGCAGCGGGTTGGACTAGATGACCCTCAGGATCCCTTCCAACTCTAGGATTCTATGTTATATATCATTTATTTGTTTGTTTGTTTATTTACTCCATTCATTCATTCATTCATGTAAACAATTTTTGTACCGCTGAATTGCAATAATACCCACACATACCCTCCAACACTTTGAAGCCAAAATCCAGGATGCCATCTTCCCAGACAACATCTTCCCTCCCCCCCCTTCCGTGAGAGCATGGCAGCCATGATCTCACATGATTTTGCCTTGTGGTCCCGTCCCCCCCAAAGCACTTTGGGAGAGCATGGTGCCCCAAAATGTGCATTTTGGGTCACCGTGCGAGATTGTGGAGGGGACATCATGCGCTCATGATACCCCCCCCCAAATGTCCCAGTTTTTCCAGGACACTTGCAGAATATGCCCACGTGGTTTACAATTATACAGTACAAAAAAAATTAAAAACCAGGGGGGGAAATATTAAATTGCCTGCTGGAATAAAACTCTTCAGTAGGTTCTGGAAGTTAAGTAGAGAAGGAGGCCTGTCTGACTTGAACTGGAAGGGAGTCCCGAAAAACTGGGCCCATAATACTAAAAAGAATGGCTTCTGGTGGATCCGAACCATGGAGGACCACTAACAGTGACTCCCCCAAAGACAAGTGTGGGGATGTACACACCTGAGATGGGAAAACAGGTGCTGTAGTCTTGTGTGGAGCCTTGCTTCCAAATAATCATCCTATTTTGCTCCTGGCCATTGGCAAGAGCACCATCCAAGGAAACATCTCTTGATATCCTGGTGGAAGAGGTGGAAGGGTAGGGCAGAAAGAGCTTGTAATTGTGGCCCCAAAGTTTAAGACAGAATTGCCCATGCCAAGGAGAACACAAAGGTTCGTTTCAGCTCCTTTGTATTGCTACTCCAGCTCTATCGAGTGTGGGAGTGGCTTGAAGCTGATTCCCACATCAAGGCTGCAATCTCAGCAACCTCGGAGGCCCTTGTTTTGGAAAATGCTTTTCTCCTTTTGGAAGAGGGCCCCAGTAGAAAGGCAAACTCTGTGACTGTCAGAGGTCTCTTTTGCACTTCAGCCAAGTGAGAAGAGAAGGGAGTTACCCTCCAGCTGAAAATACTCCCAGGAAAATAAACATTTTTCCAAGCTCTGCAGCGTATTTTCTCATGCCCTGGTGTCAGGGGCTGTTCTCACCTAGAACGAGCGAGAGGGAAGACATTTGTTTGGTGGCTAGCTTTAAAGAAGATTTAGCACAATAAGTGATTACAGATGGTCTAGTTCTGACTGCTTGCCCGCTGGATAAACCTGATGCTGTGCAAGAGACAATCGTTGCTGGGATTTAGCAGAGATCCAACAAATTAAGCAAGCTTAATTCAGGCTATCTTCAAACAATGCCTCCACCTGTTTTACTGCTGCCTTACCATCTGCTGCTCCCTTTCTACCTGCTGCAAGAGCAGCTTTCCCAGGCATCAGGCTTGACGATGTGTCACATCACATCTTGTCACGAAATACGGCGGCGGCGTAGTCTGAGCTAACCTAGCGAGATCAAAAGTTGAAGTGTGGCCCTCAGTTTGCAGATCTGTGTTTTGCCCTGGGAGAAGCGACTGCCTTATAATCACTGATTCACCCAGGATTACAGGAAATAAAGTTATCACGATCTACTGGTAACAAAACGGACATTGTGGTTTTAAGGGAGCTTATCAACACATAAGAACTACATTATAAAGATATTCTGGTTAAGAGCGTGGTGCTGATAATGCCAAGGTTGCAGGTTCAATCCCTGTATGGGATAGCTGCATATTCCTGCATTGCAGAGGCTTGGACTACATGATCCTCAGGGTCCCTTCCAACTCTACAGTCTATGATTCCATAAATCTGATTTATGTTAGACTACACTGAATGTTTCAGATCCAACACAGCAGCAAAAGGAGGGTGGGGTGACGGCATTCACCCGGCCTCCCCAAAACCGAGTTGCTGCTGCTTATTGGGAAGGAAAGGGGAGCAAGGGGGCAGGGAGGTTGGTGCCAGCACACTGGCAGCAGCCCTGGACTGGCACCATGCCAACATTGGCCCTCTTTTTTCCATTAAGCAGTGGCGACTCAGCTATCAGGAGGTCAGGTTAAATGCCATTGCCCCATTATGCCACCCACTTCTGGCCTAAAGACATTCCTCTAGCAAAATATGCCTTTGTGGTGTAATGGTTAGCGTGTTAGACTAGGACCTGGGAGACCAGGGTTCGAATCCCCACTCAGCTGTGAAGCTCTCTGTGTGACTTTGTGCCAGTCACCGTCTCTCAGCCTAACGTACCTCTCAGGGCTGTTGTGAGGATGAAATGGAGAGGAAGAGAACCATGCACACCGCCTTGAGCTCCTTGGAAGATAAAGGCAGTATATAAATGTACAGTGGTACCTCGGGTTAAGTACTTACCGGTAATTTGTTCCAGAGGTCCATTCTTAACCTGAAACTGTTCTTAACCTGAAGCACCACTTTAGCTAATGGGGCCTCCTGCTGCCGCTGCGCGATTTCTGTTCTCATCCTGAAGCAAAGTTCTTAACCCGAGGTAATATTTCTGGGTTAGCAGACTCTGTAACCTGAAGCATATGTAACCCGAGGTACCACTGTAATAAATAATGATCAAACGAAGTGGGATAGCATTAGGCAGGGATGGGAACCTGTGGCCCTCCAAATGTTTCTGGATCCCAACTCCCATCAACCCCAGTCGACATGGACTGATAGAATGTGGACAGTATTTTTGTTGGGATTATTGTTTCTCCAGTTTTTGCAGTTGTGATATTATGGTGGTGGATTTGGGGAGCCCTGAAACAGGAAATCAATAGTCTTGCTAGCATCACTCTGGGCAGTGATGGCGAACTTGTGCTCTCCCACAGTTGTTGTTGGACCTCAACTCTCATCAGCCCCTGCCAGGATGGGCAGTGATCAGGGATGATGGGAGTTGTAGTCCCTCGGAGGGCCCCAAGTTCCCTACCCTTGTTCCAAGTCCGCAGAAATATTCATAGAATTAAAAATACTCAAAACAGAGAGAAATGCTAGAACTGCTAAGAATGTCTTGATAGTACAGCCTGTTTAACAGCAGAACAGGCTGCCTTATCAGAAGGGGGTAGACTCTCCTTTACTAGAGGTTTTATTATGAGGTAATCGGTTTCCTAGATTGGCAGCGAACTGGGCTAAACGATCTTTGACTCTGATTCTATGATAAAGTACCCATAACCTTCATGTAAACTTCTGGCACAGGATGAACTGCTTTCTTCCTACCAGCAGCCCAGTGATACTAAGAAGACAGCTGAATTTGGTAACCAGTAATTTCAGGAGTTCCGATATCTGCACATCTCACTGACGCAGAAACCAGACGTGCTGCTTTATCTCCGCCGCTTGAGAAAACCCCTTCCATTTCCTCATCATACTTCCTGTTCAAATGCCCCAAATGCGGTCAAAAGATCTCACTCTAGATTTTGCCATTGGGACTTTGAAGAAAATTTGCGGGTAGTGTATCCTCCCTCTTAATAATTATTTCTTTATTCTTATTTATTCCATAATCTCCTTTTTTTTAATGCTTTCTTGTTCTTTGCCTTGTAATGTTTGCATGAAAGGTTGTATAGAAATAGCTTGAATAAAGAATGGCAAGAGTCTTTTTCTTTAAAGTTTCATTCCAGTTAAGCAGAACAATCACTCTCCCCTTGGTTTGTCTACTCCAAACACCCACCCCTGCAACTCTCAGCATTTCATGGCTGTTTAGAATGATCAGTCCTCACAGAGCTGGTTTGGAGATACTCCTCCAGAGTGGTTTTTTAAATGGACTTCTGCAAACTTCCACTCCCCCTTGCCTTCAGCAGATGGCCTCATATTTTCAACTCCTTTGAAATCTCTCTTTTTTTTAAGGTGACAAATATTTAAATGACTAAAAGTATTTGAGCACAGCTGAAGCACAGCAGAAGACGCAAAACTGACTGACCCAGCACCCTTATCAACCCTGCTTTGTACCTCTGTAATCTGCATTCTAGCTATAGAAGGAAGTTGGCTTCCCTCCTATAACTCCTCTGTGCTAATGTTCTTTGTCGTGGCCAAGGGGAGGAAATGCTGACTCATGGAGGTGAGCATATCAAGAACTTTGCACCTCTAACATGTAGCTAAGGAATGTCAATGTCATTGGACAACCAGGGCTAAATCTGCAAGTAAAGGAGGGTTGCCCATAAATCACATCATTCGTTTGAGTTTCGATTAGTTATCAAGTTCCCACAGAAAAGGGTTTGTTGCTGTGTTGCACAGGTCAGTGGGTGGTATAAAACAAATCATTTAAAGAAAAATAGGTAGTAAACCTAATCATTCTTCCCTTCCCAGTGCCGGCCCTACCATTAGACGAAGTAAGACAAGGGCAGATGCTGGACAGTAGCAGCAGATGCTGGCTGCCCCCCCTAAAAGCCCTAACTATTCCCGTCTGAATATACTAGATGACCTGCTCTGCTTCCCCTACTCTGCAAACTAGACTCCTGCCTCAGGTGCACTAGAGGATGCAATCCCATCATCATTGCATTACAGGGGATTGGACTAGACAAGACACCCCCCTCCTCAGCCTCAGCCCATGTGGAAAGCAGAGCAATACATTTGGTACCACCTTGGCTGCAGGAGTTGCTGGAAGGAGGTGTACAAGGCGCCGTCCAACTGTCTTAGAGACTCCACCCCAGATTTGTGTAGCCTTTTCCTCTCCCAAATATATCCCACAAGGCTTAGGATCAGAGTTTTCTTTCTCCTAAGATAGGCTACTTTCCCAGGTTGACAAACCTCATCTGCCCCTCACTTCTCTCTACAGCATGTGCAGAAACCACCTAACTCACTGAGGGTTTAAGACCTATCAGCTACCCTCATGTGGTTTAGCTGGCCAGTAAAAGCTGTTTCTCAGACACTGTTGCATACTGACAGCTTCTAGGAGATGAGTGCAGGGTGGGGACCAAAGATGGACAAACTACCCCAGAAGGAACATGACGTGTCCCCCATGAGAAGTACTACCCCTCCCCTAACACCCCAAAGTTGAAAGTAGAACTTAAATAAAAATAATTTCCTTTTCACACAAACCCTTGGATATCTAAAAACCTGTCTTACATGTAGTTTTGTCCCCTGCCCCCCAGTAAAGGTATTGAACAAAATGCACCCCTTTGTATTGTTTGCTAACAATCTTATGTGCTTCTCTCGGGCAGAAAATAGGATACCCATTTATATACCTAATCCTTTTTTCCAGGACCCGGCTTCTCAAAGCAACCCTTGTGACATTAATAGCTTGAGGGCTCAACCCTTCCTGTTTCGACAGAGGTACAAAGTTTCTCACCATATCTTCTGCCTCAGCTCTTACGTCAATAATTTACTGGAAAAAGAAGGGAGTGAGAAATTCAAGATGTTGACTGCGTTTTCAAAAGGAAGGCAGTACGAAAGGCTATGTAGCCCATTCCCTAATGCTGAGATGTGGGCGCTTGTCTATGCATGCCGAGTTGGGGAAATTCAACGAAAGAGGTATGGCTGGCCCAAGGCATTTTGTTATCTGAGATGAAACAACAGATAGTGCCCCCACCATCCATGTCAAGGTGGATAGTTAAGAATATAAGAAGAATCGGCTGAATCAGGCCTGTTCACCTGCGCTCTGCTCACTTGCAATTCCGAGAAACTTGTATTCAAAGTCATACTGCCTGTGATAGTGCTGGAGGAACATAATGGTCAACAGCCGTTGATATCTAAAGTAGCCACATAACATATTTTCCAAGTGCCCTGGAAAAAACACGCCACCTTGTCTTTTCTTGCAAGATCTCGGCAGCCATTTTGGGTGCCATGATCTTGCTGAAAAAAGTTTTTGGGCGCCGTGTAAGATCTTGCACCCTACAAAAGTGTGTTTTGGGGGGGCAAGGGTGAGGCACAGGAAGTGCGTCCCGGAAGACACGCATTCCAGTTTTGCGTTGGAAGGTATGAAGCCAAGGCTGGCCCAGTTATCTTGTCACGTGAAGCAGAAAATCCCATAAATGTCTCTCATGGAGAGCAAAAATAATACGTTAAATACCTAAGAATGTGCAGCCCTTTTGTGATACCACCTTACTCCCTAAACCTGCTCCTGAAAAGAGGGCTGTCTCCTCACCTGCTTGCTTCTTCCTGGAATGGCAAGGAATATGCACCTTGTTCTTCCTTGCCTCAGTGAGTTATTGGGGCACCCTTTGTGAATGCAGAGTCCGCACCTGCAAAGACTAACCCAAGGATTATTTGTATGTATGAAGCTCACTAGCACACTTTTCAAAACCTTGCTCCGTTTGGCTGTGCTATTCAGCAGACTGCAGATCTTCTTCTTTACAAATGGGAAGGTGTCGAGATAGAGCCCTTCTGCACCAGAAGGTCTGCTCCCTCTTAGCAGATCCCATTTGTGGGGAACAGCTGCACCCGGACGTACAAAGCAGTGGGCTAGAAAACCTCCTGGCTACAGGATGTGGAGGAAGGCTCCAGCTTGCCATTTGCAAGCAGATCCACTTGCAGAGAGCATTGTTTGATGTGCTGGAGAAGATGGCTTCGTAGTGTTGTTGTTGTTCAAATTTCCATACTGCCCTTCATTCTACCAATAGGAATAGCCCAGAAGCCTGCACCCTAATTTGGGACACTACTGGATTGAGGAGTGTTCCATGACAACTTTTTGTGGATCACATCCCCCAGGAGAACCATGAGCATGGATGCTGGTTAAGACAAATTGAATTGTGACCTTCTATATAAGCATACACTGAAAAGTTGGGTAAAATATGTCTCATTACCACAAAGATAAAAACACAAAAACGGCAGATATATCGCTTCCAAACTCCAGCAGAGCTAGGCTGCAGAACTGAAACCAGTTTTTAAAAAGCATGCAGAAATGTCTCCATTATTCCCCTCTTCCAATTTATTCCACTTCCTTTCCTCTACTTGCAAAGAAAATTCACACACACCATGTAACCATACTTCCTTATTACTCCTTAAAAATCTGCATTGCAATCACCTTTCCTTTGTGCTCTGCCTCTCATCCATTAAGCCTTGTAATGCTAATGCACATTTAACAATACACAGTATACACAGTGCAATCCTACACATTTCTACTTCAACACAAATCTCACTGAGTTCTATGGGACTTGCTCCCAAGTCAGGCTATAGGATCACAGCCTAATATCCACCTGCTTCCTTCGTCTATGGTTCTCAAAACCTGTCCTTTGCTCTAAATGCACACGTGCCCTATTTTTATTTATTTATTTTGTTTCCTCTCTCCATTCATCTTGGGCTAATTAGAAGAGGTAGAACTTTATCCTGCAAATGCAGTTATGGGTCTGGAAAACAGAAATGAGATGCCAGATGGAGGGCAGAAAGGAAGCAGATGGATTTGGTTAGAACGGATTTCCTAACATGGAATGCATCAGTGAATCGTGAGAACCTTCCAACAGCAGGTGAAAGCATAGCAGAACCATTAAAAAAAAAAGTTTTCTCATTCCAGTCAATGATGTGGTAAAAACGGATGTTTCACATTTCTGTTCCAAACCAAATCAAAGCTGAGCACACTTACTAAGGCATATGCCTTGCTGAACTGCACAGGGTTGACTTCTGAGTAAACATGCACAGAATTGCATTGTCTGGTTGCAATCCAATGCACTTACTTGGGAGAAAGCCTTATTCAATAATTACGTACTTCTCAATCGACATATATTGAATTGGGCTACACACACACACAAAGAGAGAGAGAGGATTGAGTGTCTACCAGTTTGAAACCAACCAGGATAGCATTGTAGTTTCTTGGTACTTAGGATATTGCCCAGAAAGGCTGAAGTATTTATGCCTATAAATTAAAGGGAGGGGCTTTAAAACTGAGCATGCTCAATGGTCTCTATGAGCCATGATATTTTGAGAGCTGTTGGAAAAGGAGAAACAGAAAACTGGGAATTTGCTTTCTTCCGCCCCTAACATAGGGGTGGGGAACCTTTTTTAAAGAATTCCTCCCACCCCTTTTATTTTCACTGCTTAGTGGCTCCTTACCTTCCTCAAGCTAGCCAAAGGGCCCCCTGGTAGTTTTCAGCTGTTTTCTCTCAACTGGGTCTTGTGCAAACACTCCAAAACATCTTCTGTGTTTCCTTCATTAACACTTCCCAGTGTACTAATGAAAGGCTGGATAAGAAATTATACACACACACACACACACACACACACACACACATGATTAGGCTGCATATATAGAAGAATATATCATTTGTGTGGGTTTTTAATCTCTGTAGTTTGAAAGTGTAAGCTTATGTATCTACGGTGCTGATTTTTAATATAGGACCCCAGGCGGAAATTAATATTTGGGAAGTGGGTATTGTGGCCTTGAAGAGGAAATAAAAAACTAGTATGGAATAGAAAGCAACCAGATTATGAGGGGCGGGGGTGGAAAAGAAAAGAAAAGAGAAAGAGTTTTGAGACTGGCTCCTGGATCTACTGACTAGAGGCATATTAAAGTCATTGCATCCTTTATGTATGTATTCTTTCATTTGGAGGTTGCAAAGGAGGAAGGAGCACATGCAGCATCAAGCCTGCCTTGCTCCCCTGTCACCAGTCTTGGAGATTTGCAGAAAGGCACACTGCAGTGGTCAGGGCAGTGCACACTGCACATGCTCAGAGGCACCTTTTTATCACTTCATGAATGCTGAAGCTTAGTCCTGACATTCAAAACCGGATCCAGGAATTAAAACCTGGCACAAATAACACTCTGTGTGGCTCTCCCCGCTCCCCAGTAACTATAGTCCAACAGCTCCAACCGGACATGACATTTCAGCACGTTGGAGTTGTTCTTGCCATGAATAGTCTTGCTCTCTGTCAGGCCTCCTAATGACCACTTTAATACAGTGGTGTGGTTGCCACTTAAAAGGGAATTGTGTAAATTTAATGCATAAAACAATTGGAGTGAACCAGGTAGTTGTGACTTGTGACACTCTTTAAAAAAAAAAATTGGGGGGGGGGATTCAATTGGTGTGACTGAAATTGTCACAACCGCGTGAGGAGCTAATTCACACAAACAATGTTCTACAAACAATGTTCTCCTCGGATGCAGCTCCTTTTTGAAATGAACCGGGCCTAACAGCCGCCTCAGACCTCAAGGCCTCCATGAGGGATTTACTAACAAGAACAAAAGTCACGTTAGCTTGTTCTCAACATGGAAGCTGTAATGTTTGAAATGTGTTTTACTCTTGGTTTCACCTAGTCACATGGAAACGCTCTGTGCCTGCGTTAGGCACCTCATGGAATGGGTGCCTTCGAAAAACAATCACCTGTGACCTCCATGTGAGGTGATTAGATTCTGGCCAACAACAGTAATATCATTAGGAAGAAAATAGGAAGCAGGAGACTCCTCCCCTTTATAGGCCTTTCAATTGGAGAGGAGGACTCTTCAATGCTTCACTTGATTGTCAGTCAGACCAGAAGCTTTCCTCATTGGCCTGAATGCAAAAGGGATGGGAGAGGAGAATTCTTTTACATCAAGCCAACCTGCATATTTTGCCCTGAGATGACAGGTTTAAAAATGTCATTAACTTGCAAAATTATCTGTTGAAACCACGTGCATTTATGCATATAGATCCACACCAACCCCAGTTAACAGTGTGAAATGTGAAGAATGTAAATTAGGGAAGGGAAAGAAGAATGCGTACTTCATGATTATTTTGTCCTGTTTGGTTCTTATTCTCCACTTCTCCTGCACCGAATGATTGAATAAAACATATTTTTCACACAGTTTGTGTAAAAAAATAATAATTCCTTGGCATTACTAGTGAACTTTTGGGTTTTCATTCTGCTTCAGAGTGCTTGCTGGGAAGAATAAGGGAACGTGCTTTTGCCTTATCAGTCTTTTGAAGATCTGCTCTCATCTTAAATAGCTGCTCTCATCCCGCTGTCGCGCCCCCCCCTTGACCCCAGTGTATAGAACTATAATATTTGGTTTAGTGGTTAGAGCATTGGACTAGGACCTGGGAGGCCAGAGTTCGAAATCCTGCTCAGTCATGAAACTCGTTGGATGACCTTGCACCAGTCACAGTCTCTCAGCCAGACCTACACCACAGGGTTGCTGTGAGGATAGAATGAGGAGGGAGAGAACCTTGAGCTCCTTGCAGGAAATATGGGGTAGAAATGCAACAAATAAAGAAAAATGTTATTTGTACAATCAGGATTGGTTCATGCATGCATGTATTTAACTTATGGTGTTCACACAACCCTCCCCATGTGGCAAAACACTGGTGGAGGGGGGGCTGGGGGCTGCACTGGTGCCTCACTGCTGGGTTGCCCCTCTACTGCCTACACATTCAAACAGTGTGGGAAACGGCTTTCTCCAGATACTGGTGTGTGCAGGTAAAACTCCTCCACCCAGAGTTGGACTCTGGCCCAATCGTGGCCCCTCATTGCTTGCAGCTCCACCCACATATACCAGTATCCAGGGGAGAGCCCTTTTACACACATTGCAAACATGCAAAGGTGTGGGGAGGTGGGGCATGAGGAATTCTGCCAAGTGGGGCTGGCCTCTCTCACTGAGTGAAGCGGTACATGTTGTTCATGTTCCCTTTTATCAGGCAGCTGAAAAAGCTAATGGTATAGACTGAACTGCATTGGGTTGTCCCCAACGTAGGGGTTATCCACACTTACCTTTTCTCTGCTCTTTTCAGGCATCTTGGGAGCCAACTCCTAGGGGCTGAGGTCCCTTGCCTGGCCTCCAAATAAAATATTTGAGGGGGTGCCCCCCCCAGGTTGATGGGCATTGCCATTTAAATGGTGTGTATGTGCCACATTTTGTGATTATGCAGGGTGGGGTTGAACTCCCCTGCCCCCCAATATTTTATTCAAGTTGGCACCCTTGTCAGGCATGGTCCACCGGAGCAAGAAAGCTTGGGGAGGTGGGGGGGGGGGAGTGCAGAAATCTTCCTAGAAACAGCAGTGGAAAAGTTAAGTGTGGAGAAGCCCTCAGAGCAGACCTACGGCTACCAATGCCCTTTAGTCTGTGGAAGGTGTGGTCGCAGTGCTTTATCTTTGATGGCTCACTCTTCACACCTGCAATACCTCACTTGGGGCAGCTGTCATCGAGTGATAGTGCAAAGGCCTCAGCTGACCCGAGCTGAGGAGGCCGCCCTGCCTCTTCCAAAGCTTGGTTACCTCAATGTCACTTGCCTGACACACACTTGGAAAACTGCAGCATAAGCACAATTCTCCATAGGCTAAAGCGGTTTGCTTCCCTGACATTCACCTCTACAGTAGGTAGGCGGGCTGGGGTGTAAGTGTAAGTACCTGTGGTACTTTCTGGGCGTTTTGCTCAGCTCCCAACACCCCGGAGCTGGGAGAGGCGGGAGCAGGAGCCCAACACCACCTGAGGGCAAGTTCCCCATCCCGGATCTTGAGCAAGCGGCCAGCTCCTCCCCATTTAAATCAAGCTGCATCTTACGACCCAAAGGTCACACAGATCACAGCCCGCTTAAGAAACAAGAGCCCGAAACTCAAATCCCCACAACCTGTCTAATTAAACGCGCTCATAAAATTCTGCCGTGCGTGCCATCCTAACAACCCACAGTGTCCTTAGAAGCTGGAAAACAGCAGCAGCAAGTGGGGGAACAGGACTCATCCCGAGGTGGCGATTCCCATATCTACACGAGCACCAGGCGCCGATCGAGTTAAAACAGCCGCTGCTGCGAGCCCGCTCCCTCCTGACTTTTGCAACTTTGCTTACTAACAACTATTTATTGTCAGGGGTGATCTGCAGAGCATTAAGCCCACAAACAGAAGCTCGCGCGCAATCCCCCCTCCCCTTTCTCAAAACAAAGAGAGAGAGGCAGCAAGGGGAGGGGGGGCGGAATATGCAACCAGCAAAGAAAAAACAGCTGAGGCGGGAGAGCAACCAGGCACCCGCAGCAAACTCCGCCCCCCAAAACTTCTCCCTCTGCCAATCAGCGCCGGGCGAGGGCAGGGAAAGTTACTGACCCAGCTTTCCCAGCCTGGATCTCTCTCTCTCCCCCCCCCTCCCAGGGTGGCCCCAAGTCGAACGCCCCGGCTCATTTGCATGCCCCAATAGGGTGGCCGCATGCAAACGAGCCGGGAGACGGTTGGCTGGGGGTTGGCAGGATAACTCCGGCCCGGGGAGCCCTTTGTCCCTCAGAGTGGCAGCGCCGTGTGGGGAGAGGGAGGAGCGGGGAAGTGCGCGTAGGGATCGGCCTGAGCAGCGGGGCTGCAAGTGCCCGGGTGGGCGAGGAAGGCGAAAGGCAGGAGCGAAGCAGCACCGCCGCCGCCCCGAAGGACTTACTGGAGGAACACTTACCCGGATTCCCCTGAGGGCAGCCGGAGGAGCCGAGAAGCAAGGCGAGGAGGAGGATTGAAGGCTGCCTCTCCCGTTCCCCCCGTTGGATTGGTTTCTTTGCAGGGATCTGCAGCTGCAATATGACTTTGGAAGAGCTCGCTGGGGAGCACCAGACTTTCGGAAGGTACGCGATGGCAGCAGCTGCAGCTCGGCTTTGCGATGCGTGGCGGCGGGCGGTGTGGAGGTTGGAGGGACAGGAGTTTGCCTGCTGCAGATTTCGCTGAGCTCTCCGGATCGGGGCAGCACAGGGTCGCCCAGCTCGCCGCCGCGACCGCCAGTCGCCTCACAGCTGGGACCGGTGGCGGGGAGGGAGGAAAAAATGCTCTGGTGCAAAAAAATAAAATTGCCTGGAGGGGATCTGCGGAAGAAAGTAGATCCGCGCGTAAGGAAGAAAACCGGGAGTCGATTGCAGAGTGTGCGTGTGTCAGAGAGAGAAAGGGAGGCAGAGAGAGAGGCGTGGCGGGATGTAGCTTTTCCCCTTCTTTTCTTTTTCCTGACAGGATAAGCAAGCGCACCTTTAACTCCAAATAACCTGCGCTTGGAAGCGATTTTCCTGTGGGAGCACTTGGCTCCCGCTTATTTCTGAGCAGATCCCATTCAGGGGAGTTTCCGGCTCAGCTTCCCCTCAGTTTTGCAGGGCATGAGGGCGCCAGGAGGGAATGTGGGCTGGGGGGGGGGCGCTACTTAAGGCAAGGTGATCTATTCTCCCCCCCCCCCTTTGGATTTGTTTGGTGTGTTTTATTTAAATAAAAACGCTAATTAGAGCCTCTCGCTGCTTCCCCACCCCCCTTTTTATTTTTTCTTCGGATGCCATCAGCATGGAGAAGGTAGGGGATGCCCTGGAGGAAGTCCTGAGCAAAGCCCTGACTCAGAGAAGCATCACCATCGGAGTGTATGAGGCTGCCAAGCTGCTCAACGTGTAAGTGAGAAACTGGCTTGCTGGTGCCCTTTTGTATTGATGAGTAACAAGAAACAGGTCCTCCCACCTCTCTTAGGGCAGCTGTGCCTGAGGACTTTTCTGAGGAAACACTAGATCAGTTAAGAGGCAAACTTGCACTGTGCAGATAGGAAAACTTCCGGGCAGCTGTGTGGACATTGAATACTTGATCATGCATAACTGCCCCTACTTAGGCACAGAGTTTCGTCTGTGGGACAGATTTCAGAAAAAAACCTCTCCCCCTTTTACCCACAATGCCAGAGTTCCAAGCACCCAGTTGACAGTTGACACAATGGGAACTGCTGAACAGCGGTTTTGAAAATGTGCCCGTCCCCTTTAGTTTGGTGCTGAAATGTAATCGGGTTCCCCTCCCCCTTTGTGTGTGTGTGGGGGGGGGAGAAAGTGCAACAAAAACCCTCCCCCTTGCTCCACAGACCTTAGTTGTAGATACATAGCCCTTGAAAATTCAGCGCTTAAAATCCAGGGTGTGAAAGGTCAACCACATTGGGTGATAGCCAATGAATTTTGACTTGAAATAGATATAATAATCATGTTCATTGATTTCAGTGGTGAGTGAAATTTAGCTGAGTACAGTTCATAGAAAATAACATAATAGGAACCCCCCCCCGTGTATAGTATATAGACAGTCGCATTACCATGTGTTCATATGCCCTGTGACTTTGGTTCCTGTTTTGTCTCCCTTATGTCGTTGAAAAATGCATCATTGTTTGTTGGGGCTGTGACTAACTTAGCTGGCATTGTTTTATCCCTCCAGGGATCCAGATAATGTGGTGCTTTGTCTGCTGGCAGCCGATGAGGAAGACAACCAGGATGTTGCGCTACAAATTCACTTCACCCTGATCCAAGCTTTCTGTTGTGAGAATGACATTAACATACTCCGAGTGAGCAACCCAAGCCGGCTAGCGGAGCTGCTGCTCTTGGGGGCGAGTGGAGGGGGCGAGCAGCCTGCAGACCTGCACTGTGTGCTTGTGACAGTAAGTGCTGTGTTTCATTAACATGTTGGGCATAGAGGGCAGCCAGCATTACCTCACTGTTGCTTCAGAGTCTCCTTCTGGACTGTACAGCATTTCTTTGAAAGAAGCTGAATTGCAAATTGTAAAAATCTGTCTAAATACTCTAATCTCACTCTGGCTTAAAACAAAAACTGTAGTGGTTTCTTCAGTGTCCTTGCACTGGTGCATCTCTGCCTCTGTGGTTTGAAGGAAAGATCAGCATGATCTCTTTCACTAACCTTTCCCCCTGCACAAATCATACGACGCTTCCTACTTTGCTCATAGGGATTTTCGAGGCAAAGACATGTTCAAGCATGTTTCATCCTGCTGTCAGCAGGAGAAAACAACCCCATGAGTCACTATCTACAGTAACTCCCTGTCTATATTTGTCTTTCCTTATTACTAATTGGCTCAGAGGTCATTATTAGATAACTCAGTTGAACTGTGATGAAAATACTCCGTCACTGTTACTCAATTCACCCAATTGAATGGGAATTGTGGACTTGTTAACCATAGCACATGAACATTGGTTTGTTTTTGAAAAATGATGTTTCTTTTACTGGTTTTAAAGAAAATAATTAATTCCAAAATACCCTGTTGAATGTGCTACAAACTCAAAATTTACGCAGATCATTTATATTCAGTCTCTTTTACTGTTAGCAGTATCATTTAATTTTATTTCATGCTGACAATGATCCTTTTCCCTTTTCTCCCCCTTTCAGAATCCACATGCCTCTCAATGGAAGGATCCAGCCTTAAGTCAGCTGATTTGCTTTTGCCGGGAAAGCCGCTACATGGACCAGTGGGTTCCAGTGATTAACCTTCCCGAACGATGACAGCATATGGATGAAGCTGAATTGAACAGAAAAATTGCACTGAAGTTTCAAAATACTTTAGTAGCTTGCTCAGGAAGCAATTTCCCAGCCTGACACAAGGATTACAGTAACTGGTGTCAAGTTGAGGTTGAACTACATGTTGTGAGAAACGGAGAGACATTTGACTTTGCTGTTGGAAGATGATGGACCTGAAGCAGAGCTATGTTGGGGGAGCAATAGGAAGTCCTTGTGGAGGAAGTCTGAGTTCTGCAAGAAGGTTGCAAAAACAGTGTGCCGATTTCCTTTCAGAACACATCAAATGTGCTTTGTTGGAGTTGTAGAAGAGCAACTTTTAGTTTCCGTTTTTAAATACCTTTCACTTGTAAGAGCTAAAAGGGTTAATTATTCTTAAATCTTTTGTTCCAACATGCTTGATTTCTTAAGTTTTTATTCTAAGAAATATTAACTTATTTTATGATACCGATGAAAGATTTATTTATGCTTGGGATTTTCAAGAGCAATCCTGCTTGCACCCCTTGTATTAAAAATGTTTGAACTGCTATATTTTAATAAATTGTTTGAAACTGGACTGTGTTCGCTGAAATAAAATTTTCAAAGCTATGGCAAATCAGTGTTTTTGCTTTTGTAAGTGAGCAGAAGGAGTTGGTTTTGGCAAAGCAGTTCTTGGAAAGCTGATAACTGCAAATACCTGGATCATGCTGATCTAGGACCATGCCTCTAGGACATTGCACACAGAGCGCAGGGTGTACAAAACGTGGCTGGAAAGGTCCTAGATGTTCATTATCATGAACTGGATGTCCACTCCTGCACAAAAGATGAACAATTCACAAACAAAATGAAAGAATTTGTGTGGACATTGGGGGAAGAAGTTGTCGCTACCTGCCTCCCAGGAAGTAGCTAAATGGTCCCTCTTGACACTCTTCAACTGTATACAGTCAGAGCAAATGGATTATTTTAAGGAAATGTATTTTCCCAGATAACAAATCTTTACACAGCGTATCTGGAAAAAATAAAAATGTGGCATCGCTGGAATGCGGGGGAAACATACGTTGTGTGCAATAAAGGCACATTTCTGATAAAAGGACCTAAACATCTATGAAGGGCCAATTATTATTTAAGATCTGCAAGTTGAATAAGCAACAAATCAAATTGCAAATGTTCTCTGAAAGTCTCCTAGGATGGATGATATTTGAAAGAGAAATGCCACTTGATAAATGTCTTAAAAAGATTACCGTAGCTAGCTGAATCAGGAAAGATATTTTCAAAATTGAGTGGAATCTAGGGAATGGCATGCACCAAACTCAGTAAGCTACATCACATAACTTTTTCATAGAGATCAGGCCAGTTGAAAACCATCCCAATAGCTACATACATTATGATTTCATTTTTACAGGTTGTTAGGAAAGACCCACTGAGCTGCTTGTATTATGCACAAGAGATATGTTTTGAAGAGGGCACTGCCTAAGTATATACACATGAGAAGCAAATGAAAGGCAAACACTTTGCAGAAGCTTTTGAAAGTAAAGGGGAATATTCTGGAACAAGGCAAAAAGATCAACAACACTAGGGTTGTAAACAAAGAGAGGTCAGGGCATATTGTGAAGGTCAGTGAGCAGGAAATCAAATTTACAATTTTCTGGGTATGAGCACTCACCGGGGACTTTAAAGGCTAAACCATCACATTTATAAAAGCAGCAGATGCTCTTTGTATTCAATACAAGACCAGATACAGCCCAATGCATTTTCATATGTGAGGCAGAAACTCTCTTAATGGCATCCCATAATCCAGTATCTGCTGCAGACTACTTACATCCTGAGTAATGGTACAGCTGCCCCGTAGCAGATGCCTTATGCTGCTCTCATACATTGCAGTATATACTCCAGAGAACACGTCCGGATCTTAGCTTTTTCCTAGGCTGTGGCAACTACATTTAAAAGGCAACTTGTAATCCTGCAGATGTTGGGACTTCCATTTCTCATCAGTCTCAGCCAGCGCGGCTGTGGGTCAGTATGATGGGAGTGGCAGCCTAGTAACTGTTGCTCTTGTTATTTAATACTCACAATTTTTTTTGCACCCCAGTGGCTCAAAGTGACTTACACAATAAAAATAGAAATAACAAAGACATTAAAATAAGGTATAAATGAACAAAAATGAAAACACTCATCCAAAAATATATTTAAAAGAACGTGAGCTACCCGCCCCACTTAAAAGATGGGCACCCTCCCCAAAAACCAAAAGCCCAGGTAAAGAAGGTTTTGCCTTGTGCCCAAGGACAGATATGGATGGTGCCAGGTGTGCTTTCCTGGGGAGAGCGTTCCACAAGCAAGGGGCCACCACTTAAAAGGCCTGCTCCCATGTCGCCACTCTCAGCACTTCCCTTGGATAGAGTACACAACAGTGTGTCTGGGTTGGTTCATGTGGATAGAGGCAGTCCTTGAGGTATTGGGAGGCCTGGCCTGCGGAAGGCGTCATAGGTCAAAACCAGGACTTTGGATTGAGCCTGGAAACTAATTAGCACCCAGTGCAATTTGAGGCAGGAGACAGTCTTGCCCCAGTCAGCAATCTGGTTGCTGAGTTCTGCATCAGCTGCAGTTTCCAAAGGCGGCCCCTTGGACAATGCATTGCAGTAATACAACTTAGCGCAGACAACTGAAGCTAGGCTATTTCTGTCCCATCTGGAGGGCACACAGGTTCCCCACCCTTTGCAAATGGGACATGCGGAAGCAGCCTAATTGTGCAAATCTTTCCTCGGGCAACGTGTTTCATAAAGGAGTATCTCACATGAGTGTCCCATACAATGATACAATAGAGCTGGGCATCATACCACTCTTGCACAGCTTCCGACGCTGCACCGAACAAGGAAGTGATGCTGCACAAAGGCCAGACTTAGGTGCAAGGGATGTTGTTGTGAACCTGGTCAGTACTCAAGGCCCAGAAAGCATTAGTGATATGTCAAAAATAATGTTATTGGGAGCTAGAAAACAGGGATAAAAAAAGCACGCATCACTCATCAGCTTACCCTAAGCTATTGAGCCTTGAAGGAAAGAAGCAGCAAAAGCACAAACTGCAGCACAAAGAACAACAAAAAATTAGCAATGAAAGAAAGCATGCAATTATTTGAAACATGACACTGTCCCTTGAAACCTTGAATTGCTGCTTTGCATGCAGTTTTAAGTATCAGTTTGACACTGAAATATATACAATTAAAGCATACTGGGCTTCCAAAAATATTTTCCCACTGTATTTTAATCGTAAAAATTTAGAGGCAGAAATGCTGCTCATTAAAATAAGTATGTGAAACTTTATTTATTTATTTTTTAAAGCTGGTAGTAAGCAAGAGAGCCATCATTCAAGGATTGCTGGTATGGAATGCTGCATGCCTGAATGAAAGGAATGGAATGGAGACTGCTCAGCAGCATATGCCAGATGGATGGAACCAGATGGCCAAGAATCCTGCACGCAGTTAAAGAACTATGACTAACTGCTGATGAAACTGAAGCTAAAGTATGTGTGTAGCTGCAAAAACTTGAAAACTAGTTTGCCAAGTCATCACTTGAAACTGCCGAAACGAAAACCTGAAAGGTATCAACCCCATCTTATCCTCTGTGCACACACAACTGGGGTTCTGTACACATTAGGAATGCTGCAGGTGGAGAATGCCCTTGGATCTTTCTGCAGGCGTGTCTAATTGTGCCACGCAGTGTCACTTGAAACATGTTAAAGCAGCATGCACAAAACATACACAAGTGGTATATGGCATGCATTCTCTGGATGAAATTTACAAATATGCCTTAACCAGGGAGGCAAAAAAAAAAAAAAAAAAAAAAAAAGATAGGAAGGGTAAATGAACACCTTGCTTTTTCAGAAGACTGCAGCTCCGTCATTCATCCCAACTCTCCCCATGCACAGTGATGAGCAAGCGGATTATTCAGTCAGAGAAAATTGCCTCCTACTGCATTGAGAGCAGGGAAAAGGGTGTGCTAGCTTAACAAGCCTTTTTTACACAACAGGCTGCAACAGGAGCCTTCACACAGAAATATATGCAATGTAAGAAGGGACCTCTATAGGCTGCAGACTGCCAAAATCCAGGTGAGCTCCCTTCGTGCACTGGTGAAAGCAATGGAATGTCCACAACTTTTGCTAGCTGACGGCATGTATTCCACTCCACCGATTACCACTGCTGTCCACGACTCATTGTTTCTTGCTGGACCAGAGGCAGGCACACCGAGCAGAACAGCAACCACAGGCAAACTCTCTAGGTTGAATGAGAAACTATTGAATGCTCATATCAGCCTGCTCAACAAGTAGCACTTCAATGTTGACCCCAGGAGGCTATCGACAGGAGTAAGAAGTGGATCTGGGGCAAGTGGGATGACACCTGTGTGTGGTCATGGGCATTTAACCAGACATCAGAAAATGGATTTGTTGCAGTTTCTACCTGCTGGTCATTACTAACCCTGAAGGATTTTGTTTTCCCACAAACTAGGTGGACAACCAACATGCACAGATGGAAGGAAATTCCACATCCACAGTTTCATGCAGACTGAGCGTGAAGCTTTCAGCAGCAGCAACTGCCAGTGGGGAAGCAAATGCTCCCTTGCGTGGGGGTGGTGTTTATCTTCTCAGGGCTCAGTGACTTTCTAGAGAGCTTGACAGGCAGCAGTGTGTCAGGTACATTGGGACCCAGCACAAGAAGACAGTGAATGGGAAAGCTGAACCTGTTGCTCCTCTGGTAAGCGGCTTTCTCAGGCACAGACGCCCTGCAGAAACAGCAAGGTGGCAATCCCATTCCCCATGTGGTGCTGTCAGCACTCACTCCATCACTGATGCTGTTCAATAAAAACTGTCTGCGTCAGTTGCACTTCTGTTCTTTGGATGGCAAGCATCCCCCCTCTCCTCCCACTTGTTAGTCACCATGTCTTCATGTTGAGCACACAGAACTGAAGGAGGCGCACTGAGTTTACTGCCACCAGGTGTAAATCTGACGGTATGTATGTTACCTAAGGCAGTCCCATTGGAACATTAATAAAGAATGACTATGTGGAAGCCCAAGCAACTCAAAGTCTCCCTGAATCAAGCAGTCCTGCTGCAAAACATGGAAGTGAAATCCAGGTACCGGCATGTACTGATGAATGCATGGGACATAATCACAAAATCTATTAACACGAGAGAGTTGAGTTAAGTTAATGGGATGAAGATGGCTGGAGCAAAATGAGCCACCTTGAAGAATAGGTCAGTTACCTGAGTGAGGACACAATAACCTCATACAGGCAACTGCTCCTTCCTGTGTAAGACACTCATTTTGCTCTAGGCCTTTTTATGTCACTCGGCCATTCTTCCCTCTTGTTCAGAGCACTTTCAGGAACACAGATTGCAAATGTGGCTCTTTCTTCCGGGAGTCTGCATAAAGGGGCTGAACTTGGAAGGATGTACTCTGAGGAACAGAAACCAGCTTCCCTTTTAGCCAGAAGGGACTCATTTGAGATCTGAATCTTATTGATTCAAAGCAAACGACAGGTCAAATTTGTAGAAGTCCAGTGGAACACAGGATTCTGAACTCACAACTCCACTGGCCTTATTTGGCCTTCATGAACAACACAGAAAGCCACACTCCCCAGCCCTCCCAACTGATAAAGTTGCAGCACAATGCCACAACACAGTGTTAATCAGCAGTCTTAGAATATCATGCTACCTTCACAGGCAGGTCACCAGCATAACTGAAGTCAACTGAACTACAATGAAAAGCAGAGAACCGTATGAAAAGAAGTGATGTTTAATTAAAGTGTTTCATATCCATGGTACTATATTAATTGTGAACAGGTATCTTAATTACAGGGTTGTTTTTTTTAACCCCTCTAATAATGGCAACCGGAAGCCATCTTTTAAGAAAAGATCAGGTTGTATGCAGATGCACAAGGTATGCAATCTTATTAGAGAACGATTGCTTGTGAAAGGCAAAAAAACAAAACAAATTAGCTCTATTAAAATAATTTCACAAATCCTTTTTCATCCCCCACCCCAAAGGCAAATCATGGTATTATTCTTGTCAATCTAGGATTACAAAGATAATACAAGCAATATTTTGTGAAAGCAATTCAAAGAAAAACCAGAGAAGTGTGCCTGTAAGAAGTAAGCAGGTTACAATTTTTTTAAATAAAAAAGACCAAAAAAGAAAACAAAGCGTTTACTGGAGTAATATTTTACTTCTGAGGCATTTCTAATCAAAGCATGAAGACGCAGTGTAGTGGTACAGTTGTTGAAAACTCTTGTTTAAGTATCATAGTCTTTAATTTCAAAACCTCACAGTGGTCTAGCAGTAATTATTTTGGTTGGTTCAGTTTTCCCTGTTGAATTCTAGTAGGTGCAATTATCTAAGCACCATTGTGGTCTATGGGAGCCTCATACAAACCCCACAGAAATAAATGGAAAATGAGAAGTGGGATTGCATATGACGGCAGTATTTTCTACGCTTTGCATTATGATTATAACCATCACCGCAAAGTTTGCTTTACACACAAAAAAGGCAATGTATGCATGTTTTGACTCTTCAATATGCCATTATTGGAAGGCTGGAAAAATGTGACAATGCATTTAGCAGTTATCTAAAATCTGATAGAAGTGTCCCGAAGCAGCTAGCTGTATTTTGGTGTTGTGTTTACAGCTGTTCTGTGACTAAAAACTATGAATGGTCCAAAACTTAAAAAGAAACCAATACTGGGGTGAAAGTTTTCAAACCATGTGTTTTAAAGAGAAAGTCAAAAGGCATTTCTGAATGCAAAGTTGGCACAATTTTTACTTAATTAAAATTGTGTTCCCACACCTTACAACATGACATTTTTAATACTCTCCTTCAGTTAGTAAAATACATTATGTATAATACAGTTCTAAAGCACTGCTGGTGAAAATATTGGTTTGGATCCAAAGCACCGTGAGCAGAAGTAAAATAGCTACTAGCTCTGTGCTGTAAGAGCTGGCAAGTCACAGAGTGTTCAAACAGATAAGTTCTAGAACAGTTCTCATGCAATCACTAGTCCAAACAGAACCATCAGCTTTAGGTATGCCCTGCAATCCTATGTACTTACTCAAAAGTAAGTCCTATTATGATTAAGCGGTGCTTACTCCACAGTAAGTGTGTCTAGGATTGCAGCCTCACGGCACAATCCTATACCTGTCTACTCAGAAGAAAGTCTCAATGAGTTCAGTGGGGCTTATTTTCAGGTAAGCAGGTACAGGATTGAAGCCATAATTTCATTTTTCTTGCGCAACTCTTTAGCATGAGGTATAAAACAGTGCCCATCTAGGAGCACAAAACACCTTCTGTCATGTGCGAAAGAGCACCTTTGGATCCAAGCTATTTTGTCCTGGTGCTGCAACACATGAGCATGCCAAATACGTGAAAAGGGTTTTAAAATACTCTTAGATTATAATAGCATTGGTATCGAGGAAAAAAACAATAAACCCAGAAAATGGGTCTGGCATCTAGGGGTACGCACCTCTAGGCATACATAAGGAAAACTAGGGCGTGGGAGTGGAGATGAGAGATTAGAAAATAGGAAAGGCATTGGACAGTGGCAATGCAGCCTCCGTAGACTTCTTTCCCATTTTTCCTGCAAATCTTACTCTATCCAGCCTGAGAATTTTCTGACAGAGAGAATGGTTGTCCAGCTGGAACCATGCCAACTGCCTAGGTCAGCAAGTGCCGGCACTGGCTTTGACAACAGGTATGCAATACTGATGCAGCATTTAAGCTTTACATATTTGGGAACTGAATAATTTGAAGATATTTTAAACGGGTTCTATCGGCACTGTGTCACGTTTAATTCTTTGATTTTAAGGTTTAAGGACATGGCTTATCTCAAGCAAAATGGAGTGTAAATGGAAGGCAGGGAGCAATGCACAGAACATAAATTTCTCGCCTGCAACAATGGAATGTGTCCAAATTTACTGTCCAATAAAGCATACACAGCAGCAGTTGCTGGTGACAGTGTAGTAGTGTATGCAGTACTGGGGGGGGGGGGGGGGAACGCTTTGTGGAATTAGAACACCTAAACTTAATATGCAAGCAATTAAAAATGATTGCAAATGATGACATAGCATCTTCATTTTAATATGAAAGTACCAAACTGATTAATGCATCAAAAATTATCTTTTTGTTTTTTCTATTTTAACAATAACAACAACCCTCCATTAATTTAATGAGTTAAAAACTGCAACAGCTTGGCTTCTGGAGTAAGGAGAATAACATTCCTAGGATTAACTCCATTTTTTAGGGAGCTAGCATCATTTTAAGACACTGAGACAGGATTTTTTTTCAGCTTTTGGTCCAGTATAAGACACAAACACTCTGAGGGAACAGTTACATAACAATTGTGCCCATGCACTTCTCCACATTTAGACCACAACCCTATATGCACTTATCTGTAGCAAGGTCCACAGAAGTTACCGTATTTTTCGCTCTATAGGATGCACTTTTCCCCCTCCAAAAATTAAGGGGAAATGTGTGTGCGTCCTATAGAGCGAATGCAGGCTGCGCAGCTAACCCCAAAGCCAGAACAGGGAGACGGAGCGCTGTGCAGCGCTCCGTCTCGCTGTGCAGCGCTCCGTCTCGCTGTTCTAGTTTGGGCTTAGCTGCGCAAAGCCTCTGCAGGGCGGCGGGGTGCCTTCACCCCGCTGCTCTGCGGAGGCTTCAAAGGATGCGCTCCGGGGGCTTCAGGCAGCTATTCACAAGCCTTCGGAGCGCAGCAGGAGTTCCCGCTGCGCTCCAAAGGCTTGCAGATAGCCGCCTGAAGCCTGGAGAGCGAGAGGGGTCGGTGCACACCGATCCCTCTTGCTCTCCAGGCTTCACTTAGCTGGAGAGGTGCTGCACAGTTTTCCCTCTCTGCGCAGCGCCCCTTCAGCGAAGCAGGAGGAGAAATAGAAGGGGGAGAATTTTTTTCCCCTGTTCTCCCCCTCCTATGGTCCGGTGCATCCTATGGTCCAGTGCGTCCTATAGAGTGAAAAATACGGTATGTCTGAATAGACATGGAGTTGCTGCTAGAGGCTTACTTGGAATAAATGCCAGACAGACACAATACTCACATTACATGGTAGTGGAGACAGCTTCTGTGCCTGTCACGTCTCAGCACAGCCATACAAATCAGTATGTTTTAAAAATTGGTAAAGACCACAACTTATGGCTTCCCACACTGATTTGTAGGTGGTGAACTAGTTCTATGAATGGGTATTAAGATGGCAAGACACCGCATCCTCATTTGACACACTTCTTAAAGATCTTCGTATGTAGTAAAGTCATGACCCAGACCCATGCTTGTACTGGCATGACTGATTCACTGCGAACAAGCCTACAGAAAATGCGAGACTGCCCATGTAATAATATGGATGTGTGAATCAGCCTTTAGAAAGACAGATCTGGGTATCTCACAAATCAAAAGCTGCCCTATATTTTGAAATAAACCATATTTTGAAATAAACCATCAGAGAAAGGAATGCCGCTATTTCAAAATGTGTAACCGGGAGTATTTGTTTCATAGGACCTGTTATCCTGGTTCTTGATGGAGTAGCCATTAACTACGTTTCGGGTAGCAAGTGAAATGGCTGCAATGGGTAGCACAAATACAGATTATTTGCTGTCAAATTAATTAATATTATCAACAAACATACCTTCCTTTTGAGAGGGCAGACTGAAGTATATGGCAAGCAAAATCAGTGTGAAAGTTTATAGAGCAGTACTAAAAGAAACAAAGGCCAAATCTGCCTTTAGACAGAAATCTGCAAGACCTTGCTCCTGCAATTTCAAGTTAATATATTGCAGAGCATTATAGAATGGAATAGGCACCTTGCTTTGCTGGCTCTGCAGCCAGCTTCTCAGGATCCAGTCACAGTGAAGTCAGGTCTTTTGGGGTCCTTCCCCCCATCTGCAGCGAACCAGCTATTACTCCTGTTAGTTTAAAGTGAGAATTCTAGTTCTTTGCAACTAGGGAGGTTTTTCTTTAGTTTGGCTAAAGATGGAAACCTTTGGGCCTTGCTGTAAAAACAACGTTGAGTGGCTTTGCTTTCTGTGCTACTTGAGAACTGCTAAGGTTGTATCTAGCCATGCATCTCAAGTCTCCTTGCACATGGAACAACCCTGAACCCCAAATGTTTAACACATTCTGCAAATATACAGCTATGGCAGACCACAAAGTTAAAAACATGAAAGGACTGGCAGCGCACAGAATACTGATACATACCTGGGTTTAGAAGTTGATATTGATTCATTCCACTCAGTATTCCATCAACACACGAAGGCTACACAAACATTTTAATACCATTTACATTCATCAGAGATTTAGTACTGTGCATTGCTGCAACCTTTCAAGCATTTCCTCAGCACAACCACCAGTGTTTTCCATAGGCCTTGTGCAGAAGCAATAGCACCACGGATTGCACCCAGAGTCTCCCACTCCTCTGTAGATATTATTTGGCATTTGATAGACGTGAATTTAGCAATGAGAGAGAGAAAATAGCCTGGATGCTTACCGAAAAATTAACACAACAGGGAAGTGCGTAGGAAAGTTAGGCGGCAGATTCCCCCTTAAAGCACAACGAAAAAGGAGAAACTTATCTAGACTCCATTTTCAGAATCCATGTGTGACAGTCTAAATTTCAGAGGAAATGCGAGAAGGCAGAAGAACCAAAGGCTATAAATGTCACCTTTCAAAATCATTTTGAGAACAAGAATTTATACTAAGTACAAGTCTACAAGTCCTTAAGACATTGTGAAAAAGCTTAAGACATACTTGATGATAAAAGGCATGAACTGCAGGAGTTATTGATAAATGCAGCAATAAACTTTGAAGGGCGTACTTAAAGAATGCACTTGGTAATGCGTGTATATATCTAAACAAACATATGCACGGACCATAGATACAGACACCAATTACATATACAAGGCTATACGCTGGTATAAAATCAAAATGTTAAAAGTAAGCTTGATTAGGACTCTACGCTGGTCTGCCTCACTAGTCAGAAAATGAAGCTCAGGCAACTTTGGTCTTGATTGTTCAACCTCACACCTGGAATTGTGAACACTCATTGCACTTTTAAGTAAAACCCAACCCAACCCAACCCTCTCTTTATAACCCCCAAAGCCAACATAATCCAATTCCCAACTATGCTCTTAGAACCATTCCATTGACAAGAAGTAACTTTATAAACCTTGCATCCCCATTTAGAATGCGATAAAGAAAAGAGACCTTTTTAGAAAACTTAAAAGTTCATTTTAACACAAAATGTAAATGAGTTGCTGTTTTATGCGGTTGATACCAGGTAACCTTCGGGTTACTTCTCTAAGGATCTGCTCGGTTGCAGGGGAGGGTCTTGAAGGCATTTTGCTGCTTAGCCTATAGGATAGTGCAGGTCTTTTTATCCTTGAAGGGGTTTTCCGAAGCAGGTATTCCCATTAGTAAAGGATCCTTCCTGGCATGCTCCTCACAGTAGCACATTAGATCTGCCGATGCCTTCGACACCTGAGGAATGTGTGAGAAGGGGCACAGTAAATATGGAGCAGGTTGCCAACAACAGCCAACAAGCAAAATCTTACGAGATTTCAAAGTGATATTTTTACGTTTTGTGTGGAAAAAAATTCCCGAGGCAGAAAAAAGTTCATGTTGATTGAGCCTTACGTGGATTTAGAATAATACTGCATGCCTTTGTAAAATAATTAAAAGCAGCAGAAACCAGCAAATAAAAAAATATGTGAAAGAATAAATCGATGGTCAGATGTTTTGTATATTCCCCACTGTATTGCTGGAAATTATGTGCACTGACTGGGCGATAAACAAAATCTCTTCCTTGTGTTCTTAATTGGTGTACATTTCTTCTCAGTATGTACATCAATTTTCACACAGTGGCATTCTTTTTTAAGTACAATTCTCCACTAAATTCACACTGATGGCACACATACTGTACATATGTGAACACAATCCCAATATATATGACGAGAAAGATATCGCTTCTCTCTGGGACTGCCTAGACTAAAGGAACGTGTTCTTAACAGTAGATGGTGATGCGATGATCCTGGTCCGACTGCACTGGCTACTAATTAAGTTTCTGGACCCACTTCAAAGTGCTGGTTTTGACCTGTAAAGCCTTAAACGGCTCAGGACTGCAATACCTCAAGGATCGCCTCTTTCCATATGAACCTACCTGGACCCTGAGATCATCTTCTGAGGCCCTCTTTTGTGTGCCCCCTCCTCAAGAGGTTCAGAGGGTGGCAAGACGAGAATGGGCCTTCTCTGCAGTGGCTCCCTGTCTGTGGAATGCTCTCCCCAGGGAAGTTCACCTAGCACCTTTATTATACACCTTTAGGGGCCAGGCAAAAACATTCCTTTTTAACTTGGCCTTTGGTTGATCTTATTGACATCCAACACCCTTTTAGAAATGTGTTTTTTGTGGGTGGGTGGGGGGGCTATGGGGTTGTTGTTTTGATTTTTATTAGGTTTTTTGTGGTTTTATATCTTGATTTTATTCTGTGAACCGCCCTGAGACCCCCGGGTATAGGGCAGTATATAAATTCAATTATTGTTGATAATAATAATAATAATAATAATAATAATAATAATAATAATGTGCTCTGGAAAAGCGGGGGAAAGGAGGATTTTTTGCTTTATTTTTTTTTTTAATTTTTAAAAAAATGATATTTATTGAAGTTTCAATATATAAACATATATAAAAAAAATATAAAAAAAATAAAAAGGAAAAAAATACAAAATACAGAAAAAAGATAGAAAACACTTAAAAAAACAAAAACACATCGATCTTTCCATAACTTACATTTCATTTCCTTACTTCCCTGACTTCCTCACACCTCCCTTTTTTTGTATTCCAGTTCTATTAGTTAATTCAGCAATTCCTTTCCCTCTTTGTTTTTGTCTTAATCCTTTAACTTAACATATTATAACTTTAGATTCTCATCTGTTAACAATCCATTTGTACATACACCTTTATAACATTGCTGCTAAGACCACTTAATTTCATTCTGACATCATTCTAACATTCATTAATTTTGCAATATTTCTGTAAATAGTCTTTAAATTTCTTCCAATCTTCTTCCACCGACTCTTCTCCCTGGTCTCGGATTCTGCCAGTCATTTCCGCCAGTTCCATATAGTCCATCACCTTCATCTGCCATTCTTCCAGAGTGGGTAAATCTTGTGTCTTCCAACACTTTGCAAAAAGTATTCTTGCTGCTGTTGTGGCATACATAAAGAAAGTTCTGTCCTTCTTTGGCACCAATTGGCCGACCATGCCCAGGAGAAAGGCCTCTGGTTTCTTCAGGAAGGTATATTTATATACCTTTTTCATTTCATTATAGATCATCTCCCAGAAAGCCTTAATCCTTGGGCATGTCCACCAAAGGTGAAAGAATGTACCTTCCGTCTCTTTACATTTCCAACATTTATTATCGGGCAAGTGATAGATTTTTGCAAGCTTGACTGGTGTCATGTACCACCTGTATATCATTTTCATAATATTCTCTCTTAAGGCATTACATGCCGTAAACTTCATACCTGTGGTCCATAACTGTTCCCAGTCAGCCATCATTATGTTATGTCCAACATCTTGTGCCCACTTAATCATAGCAGATTTAACCGTTTCATCCTGAGTATTCCATTTCAACAGCAAGTTATACATCTTTGACAAAATCTTAGTTTTGGGTTCTAACAGTTCTGTTTCTAATTTTGATTTTTCCACCTGGAAGCCTATTTTCTTATCCAAATTGTATGCCGATTTTTTGCTTTATAAGGCAGATTTAAATAAACTAATAATAATAAGTTCTTCTTACCTTTATTCTTTCTATAGAAGCTTCTATTCTCAACTGCTGAACAGTTCTTCTGGCCTGAGCTATGTTGTTTGTTGTGCCGGATGTTTTGCTAGACATTTTCACTGAGTTCTTTCAAGCACTGTAAAGAAAAGCCAACTGGTTACTTTTCTACATATCAACAATGGTTTCTGATTAACACTGGCGATGGTTGTTCAGAAAATCCATCTGTTCAAATGGTCTTTGATCTGTGGTTGCTACTAAGCTGGAAAGAAAAAATGATTTCACAGTACAGTAAATAAAGCAGCAAAAACTATTAGGAATGTTGGGTTTATAGACATAAATTTTCAGTTTAACAGCTATTCCAGTTCATAACCACAGACATTTTCATTTTCAAATGTGTTACAGAGGGAAACTACCAAGGGAATTTGACTTCTGTTTAAGATCTACTTGTTCCACTACCTTAAAAAAATAAGAAGGGACAATATGTCATCATTATCATCAATAGCAATAGTTCTACGACATGAATGTACAAAGCGTTTTATTCTTCAGTTGCTCCCCTGTGAAATTAGGGTTGGGATCCCCATGATTTCATCTGCCCACATCTGCTTGTGCCAGTATCAATTAAGAGGAATAGAACAATTTCATCTTTTAAAAAATAGTTTACAGTCATACCTTGGTTGCCGAATGCCTTGGAACTCGTATGTTTTGGCTCCTGAATGATCGAAAACCAGAAGTGAATGTTCCGGTTTTCAAACGATTTTTGGAAGCTGAACATCCAGCGTGGCTTCTGCGGCTTCCGATTGGCTGCAGGAGCTTCCTGCAGCCAGTTGGAAGCTACACTTCGGTTTTGGAAGTCGAACGGACTTTTGGAACGGATTCCATTCAACTTCCAAGGTATGACTTTATATCCTATCTTTTCTCCAAGGAGCTCAAAGTGGTATACACACTTCTCCCCTTCTCCAGTTTCTCTGTCACAACAACCCTGTGAGGTAGGTTAAGCTGAGAGACTGTGACTGGCCCAAGGTCACCCAGGGAGCCTTAAGGCTGAGTGGGGACCTGAACCCACATCTCCAAAGTCGTAGTCCAGCACTCCCCCCCCCCCCCTCATCAGGGAGCAGGGGATGGGCTATGTGGAGTGAGTTCCTGCATCTCTACTTGCTCTCCAAACAAATGGTAGCATTAAAGTCCCAGGTACATTTCTATATACAGTGGTACCTCGGGTTACAGACGCTTCAGGTTACAGATGCTTCAGGTTACAGACTCCGCTAACCTGGAAGTAGTACCTCAGGTTAAGAACTTTACTTCAGGATGAGAACAGAAATTGTGCGCTGGCAGCGCGGCGGCAGTGGGAAGCCCCATTACCTAAAGTAGTGCCTCAGGTTAAGAACAGTTTCAGGTTAAGAATGGACCTCCAGAACAAATTAAGTTCTTAACCTGAGGTACCACTGTACACTGAATTCCTCACCTTTTCCTCCCCTTCACAATCCAAAGCAGAAATATTACTTCCTTTCCTTTTTAAGGTTTGGGGTGAATGTGGCAGATCACGCTAACAGCACTTTATTATCTTAATCATTTGCTCAAATGCACAACTTTGTTTCTACTTATCTTTTCAATATTCAAGTTCTAATAGACCCACTTCCCCCCATTTAAATTTGTGTTCCTTCAGAAAATGACAGTGCTAAAACTGATTCAAAGTAATGCTCATCAGTGTTTATTCCAGGGATGGGAAAGCTGTGTGGCCCTCTAGATGTTGGACTCTTTAACTTTTGTCAACCCCAGACAGGGTGGCCAATGTTCATGGGAGTTGTATTTCCAACATCACCTGGCGGTTCCACCACTAATTACTATCCCTAGATTATTATCTGGTCCCATGCTTCAAAGGACCTTTTCAGAACTCAAATATTTCAAAGGCATTTTTCAAAATACCATGTATTTTCTTCTAAATTCTAAGCTCTAAATACATCTACAGAAGGTGTCTCTGTGTTGGAAATCTGCAGTGATGTGAGAATATAAGTGATTCAAAAGCAGAAGAAAGATACTACGGTTTTTTTTTTAAAAAAAAATCAAATCCCTTTTCTTTAGCCAATCCAAACAGTATTGTTCCTCACTTTTAGACTTGACTGCATAGCCGAGAACAAGAGTTCAAAGCAGCAACTGAGTCACAGGGTTTTAACAATCCTACGACTGGCTGCCTTCCAATGAATCGTCAAGACTTTGATCATCGTGTTTAGCCAAAGCCTGACCACAGTAGCACATGACAGCCTCTGCAATGGCATATGAGTGGCTAAATGCAATTCCTGAACAGATTTCAAGGTTATATCTGAAATGGTGCCAAATACTAAAACGTTTACTGATAGTTACGTGCGTAGATGCTCTGTTACAGCCAAACTCTATGAAGTAATAAACAAGATTCTTGCATCTTGTGTAAGCAAACAGAAAAAACACAGAAAAACAATAACAATACCAAGTCTGGCTCTGACTGGCAAAGACAAAAAATCCCAACTCCTAAAACCAAACTGCAGCACAAAGACATTATCAGTCTGAGCTCAGGCTGGTACTTTCACCCTTTTGCAGTTTACAGTAAGGTGTAAATCACTTAAGGCTTTGAAAATATTTTTTCATCACTATATTCCCAATAGTGCATTCTGTTACAGCTCCCCCCCCCCCAGTAATACTAACACTTTGTATGTTGTAAACCTACTGAATTACGGAGCTGTCTTCAAAAGCCATAGCCTTATTGAGATGTCCAACTCAGTCAAGGGGGAGATTCTTAATGGGCATCCAAGATTAGTAATGGATTTTATGTGGGCTAACAAACTGAAGTTTTGTCCAAGCGGCAGAAGATCAGCTAATCCAGCAATAAGGTTTTGGCCCTCTAAAAACCATGTTGACTTTTAATTAGGCAGTAAACGGGTGGCGCTGTGGGTTAAACCACAGAGCCTAGGGCTTGCCGATAGGAAGGTTGGCAGTTCGAATCCCCGTGATGGGGTGAGCTCCCATTGCTCGGTCCCTGCTCCTGCCAACCTAGCAGTTCAAAAGCACGCCAAAGTGCAAGTAGATAAATAGGTACCGCTCCAGCAGGAAGGAAAACAGCATTTCCATGTGCTGCTCTGGTTCGCCAGTGGCTTAGTCATACTGGCCACATGACCCGGAAGCTGTACGCCAGCTCCCTCGGCCAATAAAGCGAGATAAGTGCCGCAACCCCAGAGTGGTCCGTGACTAGACCTAACGGTCAGGGGTCCCATTATCTTTACTATTACCCAGCCCCTTTTTCTGTCTTGCTTGTTTTTAGTTGTTGTTTTATTACTTATTAGATGCATTTACCCCTTTTGATCATTATGAGACACCGGCACTCTAAAAGCCACCTACACTGGCACAGCTAGTTTTTCTTGTGAACACATGCCAATTCTGTGCATATGACACCTATAGAAAAAGAGCAGGGGCTCCATAACAAAACATGTACACAAGTACACAGCCAGTATAATCCATGAGAAATAGTGTCCAGAAGGGAGGGAGGACTGTAATCCAAAGTCCTGCAGTAAGAACATGTATTAACGGGATCAGCTGCAGTGTAGGTGGCTATTAGAGTATCAGATCTCAGCAACGGCTTGTGCCAGACTGCACGAATGTGTCATCGTCCAAGCTTCCTGGCAGCAAATTCAGTTCCTACCCCTTCCTAGCAAAGTAATCTCTCTGTGGGTTGGAGGTGAGAGGGAATGCAGCATAGGACATGCTGTTATTTATAAGGGAAGGGAGGGCCACTTTCAATTTGTTTTTTGTTTTCGTTAGGAAATCTCATCTGATGAACTTGGTTCACTTTAGAAAGCCAGAGAAGAGCGCTCACTACTGCAAGCAAACACCCCAGCCTTAATGGTGACATACACGAGGGTCACTAATTGTGCAGTGCAATAGCTTTTGCGTAGCTTGCATGCCAGACCAATGCCGCAAGTTGTGATGGCAGCTCGCCACACCCGAAGTTTCAGCTCCGACTGAGTCACTGGCTGCCTCCATAATCCTGAACAGCAAAGGATAGGCATGTTAGGTTAAAGGTCTTCTGATAAAAACTCATTTCATAAAAAATGTGGGGAACTAGAACAAAAAGCCTTGTGGCACCATAAAGCCTATCACATTTTTTTTGTTTGCTTTCTATGATTAGTTTTTTAATGGTGCCACAAAACTCATTCGTTCTTTTTGCTAGAGCAGCCTAACATGGCTACCCCTCTCAAAACGGGGAACCAGGACTGTATGCATACCAGATATTTAAAGCCCCTCTCCCCTGGGAACTGTAGTTTACCTCTCAAATAGCTATGGTTCCCAGCACTCTTAGCAAAC
The DNA here is from genome assembly GCF_964106645.2 of Podarcis pityusensis. NCBI lineage: Eukaryota > Metazoa > Chordata > Lepidosauria > Squamata > Lacertidae > Podarcis > Podarcis pityusensis. Next base: position 63,036,939 of record NC_138030.1, read on the forward strand.
TACACTTCCCAAGATTCTGTGTGTGTGGGGGGGGTGTCTTCCAAAGCATTCCAATCCATTTTTTCTCTCTGCCCAGTTTGCCTCTCTCCAAAGACTTTCACCATTTCAAGCTGTTCCTCATTTGGCTTGGGGTGGGGGTTGGAATTTTTTTTTAAAAAGTATTTGCTTGTAATTCCACAAAACATGGAGTTCTCTCAAACCTACCAATAGATGCTGCTGCCATTTTGGCTACATAAAGCTCAGCATTTGGACAATGAGATCATTGTTAGATTTGGGATCTAAGGGGTACTCTTGCCGCTGAAACTTACTATAAAACTGGAGGCATAGAAAACGGCTATACAATACATTTATTGCAAAACCGTAGTCCTGTTCTGCAGAGGAGACCCTGAGCTGATTGGGATCCCATACAGAGCTAATGCTATTGCAGTGGTATGAGTGATGGAGTGGAGGAAGGGATGGTGTCAAATTATGCCAAGTACTGCAGCTCTACCATTTGACCTAATGAACTGCTTTTACCACTGGAATTTGGACAATTAATCAGAAATTGCTCATTTCCAGATATATGGATGATAAGGCTGCTCAGAGCAACCGTTTTGTTTTTCCAAAAACAAAAACTTTAGTCACTGAAGAATGCATAATACCATGTACATTTTTTGTGTGTGGAAAGGATAAAACGTTAAAATCTTACTGACTCGCTTTAGAAGTTCTGCTAGCTATGCATGTAAAACGCTTGAGTACCACAGAATCAGGAGTGCATGCAGTTCACAGACAAAAAAAACAACCCCTGTAACAAGATCACATTTCCTGTTGTGAAACTAAGTAAATAAAAGTCTGAATGCCGGCTGCCCCAGCGTGCGTAATCAGGACGGTCTTCAAAAGACTCCTTACCAGAATTTCGACTGCCCACTGCCAAAGTTCTCTTGCCACTGTCCCAAGGGCAGCACCTGAACCAGTAAGTTTATAATTCTACCAGTAACACAGTCAGTATAACTATACTACTCTCTGGCCAGTTGAGTCAGGGGGATAAACATTACCAGACAGTGACTTGTCACTATTAAAAAAAACAACAACAACAACTTAGAAGGAGACATTGCTTTCACAGGGCAGAAAATCTGGCTGTGTGCCCATTCACGACTTCTCCAGTACTCTAAAACCACAGGGCATAATGCATCCCAAGCTCATCACTTTAACATTCCAATGAATTCAATGGAAGAAACTGAAATGCATGCTATACTCTCTAGTTGGAATCTTAATTAAACAGATGTCTCCAATGTCCTGCTTCTAAGGAATTTTACAAAATTTAAGAGTGCAATCCCAAGCACATTCATGTAGGAACAAGTTCCACTGGACTTAAAACAGGATGAATAAGAATCTATATAGGATTGCACTGTAAAGCTAGTAAGGCTTAAAAGGGCATTGCTTCACTGTATTGTATCTAGCTTTTCAAATACCATATTTTTTGCTCTATTAGGCACACCGGACGATTGGACGCACCTAGTTTTTAGGGGAGGAAAACAAGAAATAAGAAAGGAACACAAAGCATCCTGAGCTAAGAGGGAGCGCTCCTCCATCTTCACTCAGGAGGCTTTGCGGGGCTACCCCTGAAGCCAGGAGAGCAAGCGGGATTGGTGCGCACCGATCCCTCTTGCCCTCCGGGCTTCAGCGAAAGCAAGCCTACTGGCTTTCCTCCCACAAGAGCCGTGCGCTCTTTAAAGGGAGCGCGGCTCTTGGGGGCTTTTCTGGGAGGTGGGGGAAGGGACAGAGCCACGCGCTGGCTGTCCTGGCTTCTTCTTTAGCTGCGCGCAGCCTCTCCCGGGCAAGGGGAGCCTTCATCCCCTGCCCAGGAGAGGCTGTGCACGGCTAAGGCTCCCCCAAGAGCCGCACTCCCTTTAAAGAGCGTGCGGAGTGTGTGTGTGGCTCTTTAAAGGGAGCATTGACAGAGCTTCCCATCTGCATTCGCTCCATAAGACACACACACATTTCCCCTTACTTTTTAGGAGCGAAAAATACGGTACATATTAAACAATTTAAGATAGAATAGTCTAATACCCATACAAACCCCTACCTCTTTACACCTCTTCAATTTACGAAATATTAAACTCTAGTCAATGTGGCCAGAATTTTAAAAAGCACACCAAACTAAAAATTTTAAACATCCAAAGCCAGATACTTCCATTATAGTTTAATTATACAAACACTTTTCGGGATTATCACTATTGCAAAATATATCTCCTAAGAATTTTTAAACACTAGCTGCCAACAATCTAGTCCACAACCTAAACAAAACAAAACAGTTCTGACTTATTTGTGAACATTTTTTCAAGCCAGTTTTTGAAGATCCAATTCAGTTTCCCAAGCCATTTTATTTTCCGTTATATGGGTTCAATCCCCATATAGGCCACGGGTGGGGACACGGGTGGCGCTGTGGTCTAAACCACTGAGCCTCTAGGGGTTGCTGATCAGAAGGTCGGCAGTTTGAATCCCCATTACAGGGTGAGCTCCTGTTACTCTGTCCCAGATCCTGCCAACTTAGCAGTTCAAAAGCACGCCAGTGCAAGTAGATAAATAGGTACTGCTGCGGGGGGAAGGTAAACAGTGTTTTGGTGCGCTCTGGTTTCTGTCATGGTGTTCCGTCACACCAGAAGCAGTTTAGTCATGCTGGCCACATGCCCCAGAAAGCTGTCTGCGGACAAACGCTGGTTCCCTCGGCCTGAAAGCGAGATGAGCACCACAACCCCATAGTCGCCTTTGACTGAACTTAACCGTCCAGGGGTCCTTTACCTTTTTACCCTACCTAGGCAAACTGAATACAGTGGTACCTCGGGTTAAGAACTTAATTCGTTCTGGAGGTCCGTTCTTAACCTGAAACTGTTCTTAACCTGAGGTACCACTTTAGCTAATGGGGCCTCCTGCTGCTGCCACGCCGCCGGAGCATGATTTCTATTCTCATTCTGAAGCAAAGTTCTTAACCCGAGGTACTATTTCTGGGTTAGCGGAGTGTGTAACCTGAAGCCTATGTAACCCAAGGTACCACTGTATTCCTGCACTGCAGGGGATTGGATTAGATGATCCTTGGGGTCTCTTCCAACTGTATAATTCTATGGTGTGGGAAATGGGAGCTGAAGGGTGGGGCGGGAGAAGAGTCAAGGAGAAAGTAAGACTAGCTGTAGCCCTACTGGCAGGAAGGAAGGAAGCAGGCTTGGCTATGTGGGCCATAGGGCACAAGTTGCTATGTATAGAGTTTATATTCTAATCACAGAATTCTGTACCTGTGGCTTCTATTGCCATTGCAAGAGATATGACTCATGAACCCCAAGAAAACAAAAGGAGCGAGTGGAGGATTAATCCAACCAACTCTTCAGCTACAGCCTTCTTCTACTACTATTTATAAATGATATACTTCCTAGGAGATTTTATAGAGTAGATACTCAAAGTACATATGACTTCACCTTTCAAAGGAAGGGGAAAGAAGCATGAGAGCAAAAGATATGACTCAATTACTGTGGAAATTAGATCAGTTTTCAGCAGGAAGAAATGCAAGTGTACTTTCAGATAAATATTTGGCTTTGAGCCAATTGCAATGTAATTACATTAGTCAGAACTCAAGAACAGGAATTCAATCTAACAACCCATACTATCTGCTACCTACCCACCAATTGAAATTATGATATACAGTAATAAATTCTAGTCAGTCAACTTGCCCAGAAAGCTATAACTGCCAAATAGTGCATTTTAAACATCCAGTAGCAGATATTTTAATTATAGTTTAACGCAGTGCTTCCCCCCCTAAAAAAACACGTTTAGGGGTACTCTCATTTCGGCTCAAGAAAATCATCATGTTATAGTTCAAATCGGGAAAAATAAATACAGTAGATGGACAAAAGTACAGAGATTAACAAAATGTTTATGGGTATGCGTACCCCCAGAAAAAAGCACTGGTTTAATGGTATGTTTTTGTACCCGACATTAGTTAACTTCACTGTGCTCATTGGAAGTGTTTTGCTAATTTCACTATATAGTCCAACTGGAGGAAAACTGACCAGACAAGCTTTGTGGAAATGACAAACTAGAGGCTGATATTATGATTTTATAGCATAAGAGCTGAATAGTCATATGCATCATAAACTATTGCTCATTATAATTGTTCCTCCTCTTCTTCTCTTAAAAATAATAATCAAAGAGCAAAAAAACAAGTGCTGGAAGCCTGGATTGTGAAACTCTAAACACTAAAACACCACAAAATTACTTGCTCTTCCCAGAAATTCAAAGCAATTCCAGATCATTTCAAACTCACTCACACATTAAAGCCTTTTCTTTTTCTTTTCATATACAGTGGTACCTCGGGATGCGAACGGGATCCGTTCTGGAGCCCCATTCGCATCCCGAACGGAACGCAAGATGCGGCGGCGTGTCTGCGCGTGCACGGGTCGCGTTTTGCCACTTCCGCGCATGGCGGCATTTTGAGCATCTGTGCATGCGCGAGCAGTCAAAACCCAGAAGTAACGCGCTCCATTATCCCCGGGTTGCCGCGGAGCGCAACTTGAACGTGCTCAATCCGAAGCGCATTCAACTCAAGGTATGACTGTACTCTATCAATTAAGAAACCTTTAGAGAAAGATTTTCTATACATGAAGTATTCAAGTTTCCATTCCATATTTTTCTTTATTTACCTGTCAGAACAGCTAACAAATATTACATACTAAACTGCACTGTGTTCAGCAAGACACATACACAGGGATGTGCATTTGGTGTATTTTTCTCTTAAGAAGAATCATATGCACTAATTTTAGAATACTGTTCTGCTTTTGTTTACAAACTATGTGAAATTTGCCCAAAGCCACAGTGCAAATGTTTAAAACACTCACAGTAGGTTTAAATTTCAAAATTTAAAAGGTAAGCTCCAAATGAGGTAATTAAAGGTCAGCCTAGCTTATTTTACTGACTCTCTTAGACCCTGAATGTACAAGCTACCTGCTGAGTGAAATGCAATTAACTCACAATGACAAAGCATGCAGGAGATTGTGCCTGTGTCGCTTTGTGGGCAGCCTTGCTTTTCACTACAATTACAAACGTTTAGCTCATACAACTTTTCTAAAATCAAATAACTAGAAACTGGGTTCTAACAAAAGACAAATATATAAGACTACAGTTAGTTACCATTAATTGCAAGCTTTCACTTTGGTCTGATCTGAAGCCAACTTGCAGTGATAACTTGGTAACAATGGAAAAACGAGATCCAGTATCTCTGCTGTAAGTGGCTCAATGGCACAAGGCATGAGAATGGGGTTCTGCTCCCAGTTCAGATTTGGTGCTGGGTTCTCTTTCCCAGCCATAATTATTTCAGAGAGCAGGATGGTGCTACAGGAAGGTAAATCAGCTGTGACTGTAAATCAGCACTATCCAATGCATCCTCACTAACTTTTCCATTGAGGATTAACAGTGTCTCAAAATGTGAATAGCAACAATATTCTATAACTGTGAGAAACAATCCTGCGGCAGATTTCACAAAAACAGGGAAACTCCAACAGCGCACTATGTTCAAAAACATATGTCTTCTCTGGGTTTTTTCAAAGGTGAGCTGCTCTCTGCACACTCAGAATGAACCTTGGTCCAGATTCCTGATCTAGCCTGAGTTGAATATTTTTAGGTTCAGTATATGCCACCTTCGTTGAACTCAGCAGATCTGAAAGTGCTTAACTCTGGCTGGATTATGACCCCTGTGTTTAAACTTTAATGGAAAGATTATCAGCCAAGCCCCAACGAAAAATAAATAAAATCAAAACCTCTGGATGACATTGCTTTATGATTGCAGCATAAGCCTTTCCATATAAGGCAATTCACACGCTCCATTTCTGGTCTTGCATTACTCAGCATGATTTGGTCATTCTAGGCTTACTCACTGAGGCAATACTGAAGTGACGAAACCACAGACTGACAGAGCAGAAGTGATTCTTTCTCCAAAAAATAGGATCGTGTACTCTTCAAAATGTTACTGTTCATGCTATTAATACTTACTCCTCCTTCTTACAGACCAATATTTCAGACTGCAAGAACAGAACAAAGCAATTTAGTGTTCAGCGTTTAAACACCATCTTTCAGTGTCTATTCACTTCACCACCACCGTAAAAACTTAAAGCTCTCACTCATTTAAAGACCACTTGATTCTGTCTGAAAGCAAAAAGCTTAGAAGCAGCCAACGATCTGTGGATTCAGTGTCAGACTTAAAAACTTGTATGAACCTGGTGCTGATTCTTTCAAAGCAGGGTCTTAACACAACCCTCAGCCAGGAAGGAGGTGGCCCCACCAGTCAAAAGTTGTCACAGCGCCCAGTGAGTATCCCTGAATTAACCCTTGACCAAGTTTCTGGCAAGCAGACAGGAACCACCCAGTTAAAGAAGAGATTTAGTGACTCATTTTATTCCACAGGAAACCTCTGAAGTCAAGAATAAGTCTATGAACTCCCACTTTCCCCTTCTGTCTTATAATTCACAAGCCATCCTTCCTCCCCATCTGTTCACTAAATGAAACACCTAAAGAAAGGGAAATTCAGAAAAGAGAGTATCCAGCTGCAAAGGAAGACAGGGTTCCCGAACTCATGCAGATGAGGAACCTTGGCAGGTGCAGTTAAACAAAAAAACCGCAGTACTGTTCCATATAAAGCTGCGTTTATTTATGAATTGCTTCCCATGAAGCATCACAAAGTGACTGAATGACACACACACATTGTTTACATATATAATCTAATGCAGGTAAAAACTGGGATGACAACCTCCATTTTAAAAGCATGTTGAAAGGTCTTCAGTAGGTGCCAAAAAGACTGTAAAAAGATGGCAGGTGCCACCACATTAAGCCAAGAGGGGCAATGGTTGAGGGAGCATATGGCTAGGTGCACAGATGCAAACACTTTGTCTATGACATCAGGCTGCATCAAATGAAACCAATCCCACAGTGTCACTTGCAAACCTTGTGGTAGGCACCTCTATGGAGGCTGCATTAAATTCTCTCTTGTACTAAAAGCATGAAGATGCTTCTCTGGTCATGTCAACAGGAAAATGGCTGCAACTAGCTGTAAGCCCCACCTGATTCACAATCCCTTTGTGAATGTTGTCCAGTCATTTGGAATCACAAGAAATGATCCTTTTTGAAGAACATGCGCACACACACACACACACACACACACACACACACACACACAAAAGCTACAGGAAGGACTCCTAAGTGGAGATTGTGAGGAGATACATTACAGTTGTACCTTGGAAGTTGAATGGAATCCGTTCTGGAAGTCCATTCGACTTCCAAAATGTTCGGAAACCAAGGCGCGGCTTCTGATTGGCTGCAGGGTTCCAAAATTGGACGTTTGGGTTCCAAAAGAACGTTTGCAAACTGGAACTCACTTCTGGGTTTGCGGCGTTCGGCAGCCAAAACGTTCCGAGTGCCAAGGCGTTCGGCTTCCTAGGTACGACTGTACTTGTGTGCATATGTTACATGTGTGTATACACACCCACACTTGCTACACTGAATTCAGAAGAATTAAATGCTGTTCAACACTTTATGTAACAAACAATTGGGGGGGGGTGAGGGCTCAAACAAATTCCACGTTTCTTGGAGATATAGTCAACTGATGCTCCCTGTTGTGCATCCTTTACCTTTTAGGGATGTGCATCTAGCCTTCATGTGTTTACTAAAGAAACACCGAGAGAACACCATTGTAGTTGCGACAAGTCATGACTGTTGCATGAAGTGTGAAGAAGCCCTTGTAAACTGGCTGATGCGTCTTGTTTACAGGGCTTGTAATCTGCAAGCTACCTCTCAATTTCAAACAAAAATCTCTCTTCCACTTTTAAGTATTATTCAATAAATGGGCCACATTCATTCTGTTATGAAACAATTAAAAGGTTTGAATAGAACCTTTGGAGGTTATGAATATCTTTGTTTAATGCCTGCATTCATTTGTTGTAAACTTCCGTGACCCTTTCCTGCTTCATTAATACTCCCTGCACTACTTCCAAGTTTCTCTTTCCTGGCTCCAAATCGACCTTTGAGCAAAAGTTAATAGCCCCATAGCCAGGCTCAGCTCACATTCTTTTACAAATGAATTTGGACTACTGAACAGCTGTCACTAAGAGTGGAATGCAGAGGACTGAAGGAAACCATAAAGTATGGCTAACTATCTTTACTGGTAGATTAAAATATAACTTCTTCCACTTTAACATCAAATTCCAGACATATATTGGCTCAGTTCTGATGTTCTTCATTGGTCAGCTGCCAAACCATTTATTTTTGAAGTGTGTACCCCAGTTTTCCTAAGAAAAAAATTCGAAGCAGCTTACAAAATAAATCATAAAAAGCAATTACATTAAAAAAAAAAAACAAATTTAAAACCGCCAATCTAGCAATAAGAAGTCACAAAAAGGTGGATGTGGTAAGAAGTGCAACACCTCTCAACTGTGACACGTGAACCGGCATTTGCAATCCCATCCAATGTGGGCTGCACACTTCTTTTCAGACCAACAGTTCCCCCAAACCAAGGTGTGGCAAAAAGATGTCCTCGGCAGACTATCACACTCCCATCTCTCCTCATAAACCCGAATCCCCTCCTTCGAGGAGAACTAGTGTAGAGCTTCGCCCCAAGGAAATGTAGCTCTTTATGGGGCTTGGAGACCTGAAGCACGGAAGTTCCAGCACTCTCATGGCACCAATACCTTTGGCTACTGGGGTGGAGGAAGCGTGGCATTGTTGAAAAACTGTTTCATTTATGTATGTCACATAGACGCCCCTGAATACAAGATGGCAACAACTGAACACTGGGTTTGTTTTTTTTGTTTTTTTAGTATGCCAAAGACAACTAACAAATGTGCAGCAGAAACAATGGACCCGGAGAAGATATTCAACATATTCCCACTGATAGTGAAATCCTAGTCTGGTAACTACTTTATAAAGAATACATCTAAGTTTAAGGCTACAATGCTCAGCGATGTGATGTTGGATTGAAAACAAGTGGCTTCCAGCTGTACAGGATTTAAAGTTATAGATAGATTAAGATTAAGGATTAGGATTAAAAAAGTTTAAGGAAATGGAAACTTGGTTTTTAAGAGGTAAAATTTTAATGTTATCTTATATTAAGATTAAAGATTGGGATTAAAAAAGAGGGAAAGAAATTGCTGGACAAACAATTTGAACTGGAATACAAAAGAGGGAGGTATGAGGAGGTCCAGAAAATAAGTAAACTTAAAAATGGAGATGAAAAGGTGATATTGTTTTTAACTGTCTTTTTTTTTTTTGTCTTTTTTTTGTTCTTTTTTTCTTTTTTGGATTATGTATGGTGTATCTTTGAATTGTGTATTTCTTTTCTATGTCTTCATGTTTAATCTTTCATTGATGTGTTCTTTTTATTGGAAAATTTAATAAATATCATTTAAAAAAAAAAAACAATGCTCAGCGATATTCTCATAATTCTAAATGATTTTTCAAAAACAAAGTTCTTGTATATTAAATACAGGGCGAACAGGGTGCCAGCCAATGTGAGTCATACTCAAGAGTAAACTTGTCCATTTATTTAAATAGCCTCTGAGTGTGACTAACACAGTGGCTGTCACCGTACTGTCTAATAGTAGTTGTTTGCTATTTTCTTAACTAAATGCTGGCATTTCAAACCATCTGCCTATCCACTTATTGTACCTAAATTCATGCACCCCAAGGATACACGCAATATTTAAAAAAGAACTTAATAGCTCTACTTTAACAAAACCTTTCACTAATAAGCTTATTATGCTAGTTACTGTATATTCTCCATGTTTAATTGCCAGCTACAGAGTCTTACTAATGACTAATTTGTTTATCCTTAGAAAGTTGCAGTCTATTGTTTGCAAGGACTACATACTTCATTGCTCATAGAAGCCTGAGCTCGTGATCTATGACTAACCAGAGCTCAAGCCAAATTAAAATGTAACTGGACCCTACAATTAAGAATACCAATATTGTGCCCATGCCCATTTTGTCCTAGACAATCCCAAAACTCATTTGTGTTCCCAAAGGGCAACTGCCACCATAACAGTTTAGCTTCCCATTCCATGGATCCCTGAATCCATTACACAATCCATTATCATAGATCCCTGAAGCATTTGTATGTTTCTTGAAACAATTTCCAGTGAAGCTCTGAGCTTCAAAAGGCTATCTGGACCAAACTCTGGTATGGAGCCTAAGTCCTCTATATGCAAATGTCTCTAACAAACTAGGCAACATCTCCCAGAATTTATTTGCCAGAAACAGAAAACAGATGGGGCCAAGATACACTACAGAAAAAGTATCTCTAAGACAGAAAATATGTGGCATAAAACACATGCAGAAAGCAAAAACTCTTTGTGAGCTAAACCACAATGACCAGAGCGAAATGGCTTCTCAATTCCAAATCAGACAATTAGTTTTCAGAAGACTGCCATAGGAAACATTCATCCCGGTGTCATGAAATTGGAGGCCCACAGTGCCTAGAAAATGTATGTCACTTTAAACATCATAAATATTAATAATCTTTCCAGAATAAAAAAGGAGGATGCAACACACACACACACCTCAGCCTTTTCCTCAGAAATACTAAAATAGTCTACAGCAAGGAGATTATATAGGGCAGTATTTGATGTTAGACCTACTCAGAGTAGACCCACTGAAGTTAATAATCACAACTAACTTATGTTCATTTATTTCAATGACTCTACTCTGAGTGGGACTTAGCAGAGTTGCTGGACCCCAAGAGGAAAAAGGCAGCCTGAAGTCTATAAAAATCATGTTTCAAGAGGCAAAAAATTCTGCTAGATGTATTATCCCTGTCTTCCCTTATTTCACTCCTGCCTGAGTTTTTTTTAATGAAAAGCTTACTGAATATGAAATACTAACCATTTTGCCATGCCCATGATCTCTCTCTCTCTCTCTCTCTGCACCTCACCTCCTTTTCATTGAAATCAACTTTTAACTGCAGTGGTATGTCCGTTTTCGAATGTCTCAAAAGTCGAAAGTTTTCGAATGCCAAAAACTCGGAAGTAACTGCTTCGGTTTTCGAACGCTTTTCAGAAGTTGAATGGTCTTCCGGAATGGATTATGTTTGAAAACCGAGGTACCACTGTATTTCCCTTTAACCAGAAGGACAAGACATACGGTACTCCAATAACTGATCACAAACTAGTCTAGGTCTCCAATTCACAGTGAAGCAACCTTTTCCAGATACTGTATAAAGTAAGAATGGGAAAAGATCATTTCCCCTGCACAATTAAAGACAGCTTATTCACAAACTGGCATGCAGGGTAAGTTTAAGAGTGCGTTTTTTAAAGGGGGGGGGGAGGGAAAGGCAAGCCACACAAGCTTTCTAGTCTAGACTAAACTCTTGTTCTCTCATTCTTTCCCCATAAATGTTCTGCAGGCAAACTAATTCCTTCAGTGGCATTTTGTGGTCTTTCAGTTATGAATGCAGACACCTGTGCAGTGCTATTACTAAACTCCTGGATCAGGTAAACAGTTCTGCTGACAATAACAGAAAGGAATGGAATCTAGTTCAGTCTGCTTTAGCAGTTGTTGTTATTACCATATAAGATTGGCAGTTTTCATTCTTAAGGTGTTCCAAGACATTAAGGTAAAGGTAAAAGGTAAGGAGATTCTGAGTTTAGTTACTTTCCAAAAACTCTATTTAAGGAGCGGGTTTGATGTGTACATTTGCCTTCTCATAGAAATAGTAAAATTTCTACTCCTTTCTAAGTATTTGTGAAAGCCGTTCTGGTAATGTCCTCTTTTGAAGGTCCCTCTGACAATCTTTACATGAAACTTTTTTTTACATGTTACCAGTTTCGTTCATTGCTATTTGCACAGTGCTTTCACAACCATTTCCTGTTCATACTCACTAGTCTTGTCATCCACAATCCATGATTTAGTGTAGGTGGAAAGTTCAGGTTTCAAAATTTTTATTTTACACAATGTTGGTTAATAGAAGAAAATGTGTCACGCGTCACGGGATGTCATCTCCTCATCAAAAATACATTTTGCAAAATCCCAGGATTTTAAAAGTTTGCTGCTTGTCCCACTGGTTGCAATGAACAAATGCCCTTGAGCAACGAAACTATAATACTGTACCAGACCATGGCAGATTGTATATGTAGTTTTCTCTGGTCTGGCTCCCTTCTAAGTGTTGCTATCACTACAGAGGGAAGCCGAGGGGCTTTATCAGATAATAGGAGACTGGCTGCTCCTTCTATTATTAGTTGCAAAGCTGCGTTAACAGGCAGATTTTATATGAGCTGGTAAAAACTGAATTTGGGAATACCAAAAATGGCATGCAGAGAGACTAGGATTAAGGAGCTCAGGCAGCAGGACAAAGACAGGCACTCCAGGAAAATTCTCTGCGGAGTATAATCTTGTCATTCCCTGGACATCTGGCCAGTTGACCACCAGCCTCTCTCCCTTATGTAAAAACTTCTAGAAAACTGTGTCCAATGAGCAGCTAGGCCAGGGGTAGGCAACCTAAGGCCCAGGGGCCAAATGCGGCTCAATCGACTTCTCAATCCGGCCTGCAGATGGTCTGGGAATCAGCGTGTTTTTACATGAGTAGAATGTGTGCTTTTATTTAAAATGCATCTCTGGGTTATTTGTGGAGCATAGAAATTTGTTCACTTCCCTCCCCCCCCCCCCAAAAAAAAATATAGTCCGGCCCCCCACATGATCTGAGGGATGGTGGACTGGCCCATGGCTGAAAAAGCTTGCTGACCCCTGAGCTAGGCTATACCACCCTGAATCAAAAGGTTCAAGCCCCAACCCTGTTAGGCTCCATATAACATTTTGCCATTTTAAACTTAAATGAGACTCATGTCTCATCAAATAATTATTAGAGAAAACTGATGTGTCACAATGCTGAAAGGTCAGCGACACAAATTAAACTCCCATGTGTTGCTTTCAGAAACGCCTGTAAATTGTGGAACTTGACAAACTTGTTATAAGTCTATCTTGTTTATTCCATTGAGATCCCCTAAGGGAAGTACTAGTCAAAGGAAGAATACTGGGGAAATGCCTACCCTGAGAAAAAGCTGGTTCTCTGCACTTGAAGGGTAAGAGCATAAGAACATAAGAAGAGCGCTGCTGGATCAGACCAAAGGCCCATACTATCCAGCATCCTGTTCTCAAAGTGGCCAACCAGATGCCCATAAAGCCACAAGCAGAACCTGAGTCCAACTGTACCCTCTTCAGTTGTGATTCCCAGCCACTGTTACTCAGAGGCATATACTGTTGGTATAACATACCCATCCTGGCTAGGAGCCATTGGCAGCCTTAATCTACATGAATTTGTCCAGTTCTCTTTTAGGTTGGATTTTTAAAATTCTCAAATCTTTTACATATAGGTCCCCCCCCCCCCCCCGTGGACAGGTAGTATGAATCGGCACCAAGCATTCTGTAGTTCCGCAATGGACATACAGGCTAGAAAGCAAGCCATCCGATGCAATTGCACCTGACCTTTCCGTAACGAGGAATGATACTTATTATACATACGAGTCAAAGGTAATTACGCTAATAAGCTTTCGAAAGCTCGCCCTCCTTTTTTCTTGGTGGGGATCACTCAGTTATTCAAGATGTCAAGAAATACTGCGAAACATTTTGTCTTATTCCCAGAACAACGGGCACAAAGTCCAAAGTTTTTTAGTTTGGTTATTTGTACAAACACTCTTAACGTTAACATGATAAACTATAATGGCCAAGCAGAAAAACTCTGGGTTGTGCATTCCGCAAAAAAAAAAAAAAACCCCATACACTCCTAGAACAAGGTGTGCTGGTACACTTAAAGGTATAATTTGTGTCTCCTATGTTTTGAAATAAATATTGCACCTAACATCTCTGGAGCTATGTGTAGTTATATTCTATACTAGTTCTCAAACCTTTGTGGGTAGATTATAAAAGAGAAAGCTTTGTTTACAGCAGTTGTAGCCAAAGAATATCAGACAAGTTATTTTTAAAACTATCAAATTTCTAGCTGTACACTGAAAAATTCCAAAATCATGAAAAGTGCCCAGATTTAATGAAACGATCGGGGTGTAGAAAAAGCAATTAATCTATACAAGGAAGGTTCAAAACTAAAATACATAATGTAACAAAACTCTGAGTCAGATTTAAAAAACCTCTTCTAAAGGCTATCTTATGATTTTCAAATTTTTGGGACTGGCAGCCCCAAGATTATTCTATGCCAGCTCCACAAATCTTTCATGAACTATAATCTTCTTCATCAGAATAAAAACAATAAGCACTGATTTCAGACGAATGATCACATTTCAGGTGATGAAATGTTAAACAGGATGGATTATCAAGTAACATTTTATATGAATAAACATTTTATCAGAATATATATATATATAATTTTCAGGAAAGGTTTTTAATCAGAATATTATAATTCCTGCTCAGGAGTCTTAGTGGCAAAATCTATGTACTCTTCTGTTCTGACGTATGATTATGCAGCTATCTTCCTCTGCGTTTGGATGCTGGTTGCAGAACTGTTTAATGGTGGATTTAGTATCAGAAGAGGACTGACCTCTGGTGGACAAATGGAAGAGCCAACTCAGCAGAGTTGACAATGAACAGAAAACTACCGGTAATTCCATTTTACATTAAACTAGAATAGATGAGAATAAAACAGAGCTGAAATTGTGTGGTGAAAAAGTCAAACACGTTTTAAAATCAGTATTTATCTACTGCACAGCTAATAAATTATTTGATGGATAAACATAACGTAAATTATTGAAGGGAGAGGGGAACCCCCTAGGCTTAATTCAGAAGTCACAGAGCAGATTGCCAGCAGAACAGGGGACAAGCAGAGGAGCTCAAGGAACCGCTCTGTGGTCTTTCATGAACTCAACTACAAGCAGCAACCCAGGTACTGACGAGAGGGGCCAGCTATGTCTGAAGGACCAATGACAGAAGTTGCAGGGGTGATGTCCCTGGGCCCCAACACCACCCCCTGAGCTTGGCCTGGTGGAGAAAGTAACCCCTGGTACCCCAGAGCTCTTGCTACCAAGAGTGTAACTCGCTGCAATGCCTGCTTCCCAACACACATAGAATGAAATTATTAGAGACTGCCCTTTTAAAGCTTTCCACTCCTCAGGAAGGAGATTGACCGTAGGCTACATAGTGAACATAACAGACTGAGTATGTAAGTACTTGTCTGGAACTAGGAACCCATCAGAACAAGTTGTTTGGTCTCTAAGAATTGTCCAAGGTTCTGGAGGATGTCTGACCACTCGGCTTTGGTGTGATACGCAGCCTCCACAATGGTACTCAATACTTACAGCTGAAGACCAATCGCTAGTTCTACCTTCTCCCAACCACCCAATGGGATCAATCTTGTCAGGAGTACGCACTATCTGAATTAAATATTACTGTCCTCTCTGCAGCTGTAAAGTGAAAACTGAGCAGCAAAACATTTTCTTTGTCTTTCGAAACAGGTGAAAAGTTATATAAACTTTAGTCGAGGGGTGAGAGTGTGGGCACGTATTCCATATGCATCTACACAGTCCTATTTGTAGTACTGTGCAAAGTAAAGGTAAAGGGACCCCTGACTGTTAGGTCCAGTCGTGGCCGACTCTGGGGGTTGCGGCACTCATCTCACTTTACTGGCCGAGGGAGCCGGCGTACAGCTCCCGGGTCATGTGGCCAGCATGACTAAGCCACTTTCTGGCAAACCAGAGCAGCGCACAGAAACGCCGTTTACCTTCCCACAGGAGCAGTACATATTTATCTACCATATTTTTTGCCCTATAGGACGCACCGTCCCATAAGGCGCACCTAGTTTTTTTGGGGGGAAATAAAGGGAAAAAAATTATTTCCCCCCCAGACGCGGGGCTGGGGCGGGGGAAGCCCGAGCTTCCCCCGACCCCAGCCCCCAAACAGGCAGCTATCTGCAAGCCATGGGAGCCCAGCGCTGGCTCCCGCTGCTTGCTGAGAGGTCTGCGAAGCCTGGAGCGCTGAGCTCAGCGCACGCAGGTTTCAGCATGCAGGCAACTCGCCGCAAGCGGCGGGAGCGCTCCCGCTGCTTGCAGAGAGGTCCGCGAAGCCTGGACGCGCTGAGCTCAGCGCGTGCAGGCTTCAGCATGCAGGCAACTCTCCGCAAGCAGCGGGAGCCCAGCGCTGGGCTCCCGCTGCTTGCGGAGAGGTGCGCAAAGCCTGGAGAGCGAGAGGGGTCGGTGCGCACCGACCCCTCTCGCTCTCCAGGCTTCAGCGAAAGCCTGCATTCGCCCCATAGGATGCACACACATTTCCCCTTCATTTTTGGAGAGGAAAAGTGCGTCCTATAGGGCGAAAAATACGGTACTTGCACTTTGATGTGCTTTCAAACTGCTAGGTTGGCAGGAGCAGGGACCGAGCAACAGGAGCTCACCCCGTTGCGGGGCTTCGAACCGCCGACCTTCTGCTCGGCAAGCCCTAGGCTAGTATGGTATTAGTTAAAGGCAAATTTAGAATTCATCACAGAATTGCACTTAATATTTCTATGGAAGATTTGCTTGTTAAACCACCAGGTGGCACTATAAACCTCATCTCTGAATTTTAAAAAATGTTAATTATCTATAAAGATACAAGGAACATCTGAATTCAAAAATAAGGTTTCTGCTGTGGTATAATATTTACCTTCTAGTGTGAATGACAGGAACAGTCTGGCTATTAAAGCACCAACAAGGAATCAGGTGATTAGCTTCCAGTTCTTGCTCTGCGACAAATCTTGCACTTGGCCTTTGGAAAAATCTGGAAAACAGATATTAAGTGGAATGATGAGAAAAGAAGACAGTAGCATCTGGAAAGGAGAGAGTGTGTTTTCCTACTGCAACAGTATAAAATTACTTCTTAGGATGTACAAATTTACCAGTATTATTAGCACTAAACATGACCTGATGAAAAGACCTGGTGCTTTTTAAAAAAAAGGTTTATGAACTGCCATCCTAACACAAAGTTAAACAAAGCAAAGGATGGGATTCAGCTAACCAGTTCTGTCAACAGAAGCCCTGTGAAAGGACTTCTACATGCACAATGGGGCTTTCCCCCCCTTCCCTCCAAAATTGACTCTGGGTTGGGACATGACCCATAACATTGCACAGGGGAAAGGGGCATTGCTGCATCTAGCAAGCTATAATGCTTGCGCAGGCAGAACGAATGGAAGAGTGTGACATTGAATTCCGCCAAATATCAGAAAAGCAGCCTTCGTTAACTCCAAATGAACAGAATGTTTAAGAAATATATAGGCAAAAAGAAAGTGTCTGCAGCAGAATAATGAAGATGTGTTCCATTCATTAGTTTTATACATGATTTCTGTAACCCACACCCGGTTTCCAAATATCCCAAATCCCATGTCTCTTCTCCTGACCCCCAAATATTTACCTTCCTAGAAATAACTGCAATCCTAACTCTTTTCTCTTTCTGCTGCTAGAAATCCTCTCAGCTTCAGAATGTCAGTGACTAGGCAGCACTTTTGTACCAGGAGCCAGAGAACAAGAGTTCTGGTTCACACATTACAATAAGCCAAATGATGGTTTAGTGAGAACCTGCAGGCTCCTGGGAAGGAGATTGTGGCTGTTTTGCTCCTCCCTGGTTAGCTTGCTCCCTTGCTTTACTGAGATAAGCCAGGAACTGACTTAGCATATTGTCGAAATCCAGGGCTCAAAATTTAACTCTCTCTGAACTAACCACAAGCAGTAACCAAGGTCCACAATTTTGCAAGCCACACTCACCATAGGAAGAAGTCACATGGTCTCTGGCAAGTATGATGAGCCCCAGACTCCCTTCTAATTTTGGAGCTGAGTGGATGATCCCAGATTTCTACCCACCCACAAGATTCAGAGGAAACACTGGATTTAGTTTACTCTCAAGAGCACCTGGCAAAGCCAAAGCCCCACTTCCATAGTTTAGAGCAGGTCTCATTAATTAATGGATACTGTTTTGACCAAGACAGATAAAGTATACAAGAAAAAGTATTGAAAAATCATAAAGGTAGTCATGGGAATGAGAAAGCAGAAACAATGAAGTTTGGAAAATGTGATATTTTTCTTCCTGATGTTTAATATGTCCCAGGATGTATGTTTAACTTAAGATAAACTGAAAGCCCAGCACATACTGTAAGCTAAAACATGGCACTCAGGATCAAGCTAGATGCCAAACCCATGCGGTTTTCTTGCTGAATGGGAGGCCACTCTTACAAACAGGTGATCACAATCACTGATCACAATTCTCCAGTCAAATGCAGCATCCAGGGCTCTGTCAAAGAATCAGTGACAAACAATCAGGGTTGACAAGAGCTGCAGTTCAACATCTGGAGGGCACCATGCTGGGTACCCCTGCCCCCTGCCATAAACTGCCTATGAATCTTAACATACAAGCAGTATACACCACCAATGTAAGAATGAAATTCTCAATCATCTTTGAAGTCCATGTTTTGATTAATCTGATTTCTCATCTTGTTTTCTTCTCAATTCTACTTAAATTCCTTTAATGTAAGCTTTGGAATTTTGCATTCAGAATTTATATTTTTGAACAAAAGCAAGGAGAAAGAGGGCACACTGTTCAGTGATGGAGTAAGTGCCTCATATGCAAAATGTCCCAGGGCACAGCAGCTAAAATGATCTAAGGCAGCAGAACTGGGAAAGACTCCCGTCTGGTACTCTGGAGAGTCTTCACCAGTCAGAGATTCAGGCTAGATCAGGGGTAGGCAACCTAAGGCCCGGGGGCCAGTTGCGGCCCAAACGCCTTCTCAATCCGGCCCACGGACAACACGGGAATCAGCGTGTTTTTACATGAGTAGAATGTGTGCTTTTTTTCAACTACATCTCTGGGTTATTTGTGGGGCATAGGAATTCATTCATTTCCCCCCTAAAAATATAGTCCGGCGCACCACATGGTCTGAGGGACGGTGGACTGGCCTACGGATGAAAAAGGTTGCTGACTCCTGGGCTAGATGGACCAGTGGTCTGACTCAATAAGAGGCAGTTTCATACATCCCACCCCCCGAAGATTAATAATAATAGTAATAGTAATAGTAATTGTAATAGTAATTTATTTATACCCCGCCCATCTGGCTGAGTTTCCCCAGCCACTCTGGGCGGCTTCCAATCGAGTGTTAAAAACAAGACAGCCTCAGTATCATTTAAATATACATCTAATACCCAAACACTAGATGCATTGGCTGAATCTCCCACTGTCCAGTTATTTAATGAAAGCATATTACAGTGGTACCTCGGGTTACATACGCTTCAGGTTCCAGACTCCGCTAACCCAGAAATAGTGCTTCAGGTTAAGAACTTTGCTTCAGGATAAGAACAGAAATCGTGCTCCGGCGGTGCGGCAGCAGCAGGAGGCCCCATTAGCTAAAGTGCTGCTTCAGGTTAAGAACAGTTTCAGGTTAAGAACGGACCTCTGGAACAAATTAAGTACTTAACCCAAGGTACCACTGTATATCCTGTCATTCAGTTTCACAATGTGCAGGGTGTCTTACAATTAAAACAATCAAGGATATTTAAAAAATACTAAAAACAACAGAGTGAGAGCAAGAAAAAACAGCAACATTAAAACAGATCTTAAAAATTGTAATTGTCATAAGTGGTAGATGAGCTAACAGTCCCACAACTCAGATTAAACTGGTAATGTCTCCTTTACTTGGAGCAAATACTGCCAAACCAGAAGAGACTTCTTGATTTACTTCGTCCTACTGCAAGTACAGCCATTTTTATGAATGGAACTCCTACTGTGGGGGATATTCTCAGAATAGGTTACTAGTCACCAGTACTGGCATAAAACAAATTATTTTGTGGATCAAAGGCTTTTTGGCATTTTAAATTGAACTTAATTCTATCTGACTTTTGAGGATGCTTCGATCATTAAGCTCCAAAATCTAGTTGGGCAATCTCTTCTCTCTCTCTCTGGCTGAGTAAGATTGTCTTCCATGAACACAGTATTAGCGGTGTATCCTTAAATGACTGTGGAGGCCAATTCTGGATCCACACACCCTTCCACAGTGGGGATGTAGGTTTCTGGGTGGGAGTTGATCATGGTGAGAATTTGCCAAATGTGCCTTCCTCTTAGCTTGTTTCTCCCTTTCGTCCTGAATTCATGCTTCTTCAAAATCCACAATGCCTTTTGTAGAGGCTGTTCTCTAACTGGAGCACTTGCAGGCCAGTGTTTCCTATTATCGGTGCTTATATTGCATTTTTTAAAGATTTGCCTGGAGAGTGTCTTTAAACCTCTTTTGTTGTCCTCCAGTATTTCGTTTTCCTTTCTTAAGTTGGGAATAAGAGTAGTTGTTTTGGAAGATGATAATCAGGCATCCAAACAACATGACCAGTCCAAGGACGTTGGTGTTGAAGAATCATTACAATGCAATTATTGAGACTAGCCAAAGTGTCCACAAGAGTGGCAAGCTTTAAAGTTCTCTAGAACTCTTAATCAAGCAAGACACAACAGCAAAACCGGGGGCAAGGGAGATGAGGATAATTTTTTTAAGTACAAAAATTAGGTTGATGTTGCAGCCATGAGGTCAGGTTGACTTCATGATGGAGACTGCAGGCTGAGTCCCTTCCTGTTACCAGGTTACAGGTATCAGGTTACACACCGAGGATGCACACCATACAAACGATGCTGATTACTGGGCTGCTGTTAGGGCAAATTATATTTTAACTACTCACTTTAAGTACATTGTGATATCTCAAACTTAAATGAAACACACTAGTTCCTGAGCTACACAGACAACAGAAATAAAGAGAAACATGAGAGTCTTTCATTTACCAAAGTAAGGGATTAATTTTGGGTGGTGCACTTGACAACCATCCAAAGTTCATATTAAAATTATTTTAATATGAAAATTAAAATTAGTACCTAGAACACCATCCAAAGGTAATCCCTGCTTTTGCTAAATTAAAGACTGCCAAGTTTCTCTTTACTTCTGCTCTGTGCCTATGCCAGTAACCTCTGCATTTTGTTTAAGACAATGATGGCTAAATCTTTTACAGGCCTTGGGCCAACAATCTGGGGCCAACTCTTAAGGACCAACATGACTACCTTTGCTTATTATTGCTCATTAAAGTATTTTAAAGTTCTAGAGCCTTTGGGCCTGGACAGACTGACAGCATCCATTTAAAAATGTCAAAGGGCAAGAAAACATGTACAGTGGTGCCTCCCAAGACGAAATTAATCCGTTCTGCGAGTCTCTTTGTCTTGCGGTTTTTTCGTCTTGCGAAGCATGGCTAGTAGCGGCTTAGCGGCTATTAACGGCTTAGCGGCTATTAACGGCTTAGCGGCTTTAAGAAAAAGGAAACAAACTTGCAAGAACTCGCAAGATGTTTCGTCTTGCGAAGCAAGCCCATAGGGAAATTCGTCTTGCGGAACGACTCAAAAAACGGAAAACTCTTTCGTCTAGCGAGTTTTTCATCTTGAGAGGCATTCGTCTTGCGGGGCACCACTGTATTGCTGTTAACCTTAGATGCTATTATAATGCATTACAAATACTTCTCATGAAGTCACGTTAAAGGAATAGAGGTAGAAGAAAAGTATACAAGCTTTAAAAAACCCAAAAGTGTTTGTGTTCCCATGCCATTACTAAAAAGAATATGGTTAAGGTCAAAAGGATATTGCAGCAGAAAAGTGGTATGTAATTAATTTAAATTGGGGCAGAAATGGGATAGGAAAACAGCTCTCTCTCATGAACAATGGTACTCAAGTTATTTTGTAGACTAATGAGGACAAATACATTTATACGATATACTAGAATAGACTAGTAAGAGATCAGCTAATGCATCTCATTGCCAATGGTTGATTTATTCCTACAGAAACATTATCAATGTTTCATACAATTTAGATTTTAAAATGCAGAATATATTATTTCCTTAGGAATATGCTGTTAAAAATGTAAGCCTCACATTTACCTTTTGAATAATATCTACTAGATGTAGGAATGTGAAGCAATTATTTAATATAGTTCAAGATGCTATCATCAATATTCATGCAAACACTTCTTTTGATTTTCCAGTATTCCCACGAATTTCAAACACAGACCTGGAACTGATTCAAACAAGCATCTACTAAAAAAAACCAAAACCCACAGTGCAGTCTTTCTAAATTAATAACATAAAAAAATCTGCATTGCAAAGTTAGTATACTGTATTAGGGATATGCGGGTGGCACTGTGGTCTAAACCACTGAGCCCCCTGGGCTTGCTGACTGGAAGGTTGGCAGTTCAAATCTGCAAAACAGGGTGAGCTCCCATTGCTCTGTCACAGGTTCTGCTAACATAGCAGTTCGAAAGCATACCAGTGCAAGTAGATAAATAGGTAAGGTAAAAAGGTAAAGGTAAAAGATAAATAGGTACCACTGCAGTGGGAAGGTAAACAGTGTTTCCGTGTGCTCTGGCACTCATCACGGTCCTCCACGCACCAGTAGCAGTTTAGTCATGCTGGCCACATGACCCAGAAAGCTGACTGTGGGCAAACAACAGCTCCCTCGGCCTGAAAACCGAGATGAGCACAGCACCCCTTAGTCGCCTTTGACTGGACTTAACCATCCAGGGGTCCTTTACCTTTTACCTTATTAGGGATAATGAGTTTAGACTGATCTGCACCCTGACACATGAAAGTTGTTGTATACATTCAAGCCTGTCTTTCCCCAACTTACCACTATTTTTCTGCATATCTGAACTTTAAGTGACTTGACCAAGAACAGAAAGGAACCTTAATGACTACGCATGGCTCTGAGCCTGGATATTTCTACATCCAAGTATGTCAGTGGCTCGTTTGGTTTATTTGCCTACATACAATGCATCCTATTATTCCTCCAGGTGAGGTGGAATGGGATCAAAGGAAAAGGAAGTTATAGGCACAATATGTATCTGTTTGGATATAAAAACATTCACAGATTACTACCGATTAGAAATGCAAGATTATGCATGGTCTTTTTTTGTTGCAACTCTGGTTTAGCAAGGGTGCATCATGAAATGGGAGAACAGTTAAGCACATTAACTGACTCTACCTGTCTTTTGAGCCTTGGAATACATTGTTTAGCCAACGTATCAACCACTTGTTTATTTTCTGACCGCTAACACAAGATCAAAACGATACTTGCTTCTTCCAGACCTACACTGAAAGCATAAACTTTTACCAGTGCCTAAATCTCTAACACAACAAGAACAGGAACGAGGAAAAA
Source organism: Podarcis pityusensis (assembly GCF_964106645.2). NCBI lineage: Eukaryota > Metazoa > Chordata > Lepidosauria > Squamata > Lacertidae > Podarcis > Podarcis pityusensis. Next base: position 63,060,126 of record NC_138030.1, read on the forward strand.
AGAGCAACTGAAACTACTTGCTTTTATATGGCTAAAAGTGAAAGTAAGATGTGGCAAACAAATTGTAGTACTCTTAAACTGCCAAAAAGGAATCTGATTAAAGTAGGCACAAATAAAAAAATATTACGTGTTTTATTTCTGTTGTACAGAACCCCAGCTGAAATTTAAACACTTGGGACAAGACTTCCCGGTACATAATCCTCATGTAAGCATCACATCAAGGCAGCTGTATCGTGTTCAGCTCAACATCTACAAGGCTTTTCCAGAGGAGAGAGGCTCTTGCATAGTTTCATGTCCCAGAGACATAATGAAATTCTACAGGTGAAGCATAATGAGACCTTTAGAAGATGGGAACATAAAAACAGAAGAGCGTGTTCCTCAATAATGGTGGCACCCAAAGTTGAAATCAAGCAATGGGGGCAACATAAATGAATAACTGTCTGATTCCACAATTTTCAAGAACACAGGACAAACTTTAGTACACAGAAGCCCCATGTTAAGCTGAAGACAGCTGCTTTTGTGCGGCGTGTATTTCCATGGACCCCCCCCCAAGCCTCCTGACATGGAAACAAATTGTAGTAAATTTAAAGTAGGATGAGCACTGAAAATTGTTCAATAGCCCTGTCCTTCATACTATTAAGTACTATTGTGTCCCATGGCCACAGATACTGAACTGCATACCAGTTTATGTGTAAGCAAGAGCTTGTCTAGAACAGGCAAGAAATAATAGGCTTGGGAAATATATTGAGTGTATAATTAGTTATCATAATATAGCAAAACTTAGCATGAGTACTAAGTTTTCAGACGGCAAGTCTAAACACTTTCCCAGAAGTAAGCCTCACTGGGACTTACTTCTGAGTAAACATGCACAAGATTGGACTGTAATGAAACAGCCAGCATAGCCCTAATTACCGCATCAGACACATTAGATAAGACAAAAATTGCTTTCTCCCAGTGCTGACATGAGCGAAGATGTTTGAATTGTGTACAAAAACAACTAGGCAATTACTTCACAGACACGAAGAATAGGTCCCTAATGCTGTAAAGAATGTGGTTGCAGAAGTATTAAAGAGCAGTGCTGATAATGAGCAACACTGGTTTGCCACCCATAACTAAACTATTTTGTAAATATTTTCACAAACCTAAGAAGCTATTTTTATCCAAACAAGAACACTGATAACAATTCAGCCATTGCTTTACGAAAGTCATCATGTAACAATGGTAATTTTTGACAGAATAATCTCCAATTTAACAAATTCTCCCCTTCTGTTCTCCACCCACTCAACCCACAGGAACTATTATTATTCGTGTTCCTACTGTGCATCACAAGTTCCTAAAAAAAGAAAAGAAAAAAAAGAGCCTTCCAGAGATTTACACCGATTATGGGGAATCAGATCATTAGCCCACCTAGACTGGGGTTATGTACCCCAGCGAGCAGCAGCTCCCCAAGTTACACTCAGAATAATCCCACTGAAATAAACAGACTTAAATTAGCCACGATTAATTTTAGTCCATTATTTCAACAGATTTGCTCAGTGCAGCTTTGCTTTAAACCAGAGCCTAGGAATGGCACAGTCTCTTTAAAACCAGGCACGTAGTTTGTGGTTGCTCCTGAATCTGACACTGTCCCTGGGTGCTGAGTAAAGGAGGGGCACCTCTACTCGATCCAAACACCCCACAGCCCAGAACTGCGGGGTGGGGTAGGGGCTGGAATGCTCTGCCCAGACGGGCACAATAGCCATAGCTTTTTCTGAATAAAACAGACCTGGCCACTGCCATTCGTGTCTTAGTATCATCCATATTAGGGTACAATAACACACTTTTATGTGGAGCTGCCATTTGCAGAATTTTCATGAAGTACAATGGATTCAAAACACAGTGGTCACAGTATAAACTGGGGCTCATCGTGGACAGCATATAACAACTTTGATATCTGTAATTTCCTGGAACTGCAGCCCAGACATTTATTGAAATATTAATTGCACAATTGTAGAAACTGTGTTATTGTTTTCAGGGACTGTATAATTTTCAAATCTCATTTATTTTATTGTACATTGCTTCTAGATGTGAAGTGGTTTATAAATATTGTAAATTGTAATTGTATTGTAAATTGTATTGTAAATATTGTAAAATATTGAAACATTCAGAAAAATGTCTCTGGGTGCTGATTTTCTGCATTGAGCGGACGTATCTTTAGGACACCTACCTTAAGAGTTTACCCCGGATCTCAGATTAACATCAGAGGCTTTGCTCTGACTCATCTGAGACTCAGCCTGCTTATGAACAAATGTAAGCTTAGTATTGTGATGAATTTCCCTTGACATGGTAGGGCAACTGATTTGGTTATTCATTATTATTGAATTTGTAATATGTGCCTATTTTACGGTTTTCAGTACAATTTTCCAATAGACCATACTCCTTTGGTTTGTTTAATTTGCTCTATTCAAAGATTTAGTTATTATATATTTTGCAGTTTGTTTTCAAATACAATGACTGCTTGATAATATACTGTAACTAAACTTTAGAAAAGTAAAAAGCTGTTTTGGGTGGGATATTGGGACAAATGTTGTATATAACCACTCCTGATCCCCCCCCCCCCCCCCGCCGCTGTGGTCTTATTTAGTTTCAGCTCTATTCTTTTACTGAGTTATCTTGTCAGCTGCCTTGATGGCCTTGATGGAAAATAAAAAACATGTGCACTGCCACTGAGCTATGGATCTTCCTCTATTTGGAACATATTTAACTCTGTTCCTAAGCAAGAACTTGCGCGTGTTGCTTAAGACACAATACAGTTCTGGATAACTGACAGGATTTATGTTTTCAGAAACGGGGATCACCCATTGCTTCTTTATCACAGAACCCTAGACGTAACCTGATATTTGCAGCACCTAGCAGACAGCAATTTATTCTGCAATCTCCATTTTGGAAGAGAGTCTAAACACAGACTTCATGGCTACAACATCTCCCTACTTTTTTGTATTGTTTTGTTTCATTTCACACCCCCTCCCCTTCTGCTTTGCTTAAGAACTAGCCTGATAAAGAGTTCTGGAGAACTTGCTCTCTATTTTGTGAATCATTTGTTATGATTTTAACATTATTATCTAGAGGAGACAGGCATTTATTTGGAATCTCACCATGTTTAAGGGCACAAAGTTTGCTATCCAAAACCGAGACAAACTTCATTTGGTACTTGCATAAATCTTTCCGTTTCTGGAACTTTAACAACAGTTAATAAAAATATAAAAGCTGCAGTTTAAGTAGCAATTGGGAACATCAGGCCTGGGTGGGGAGAACCACATTGCAGCTTCTCTACTTGACTTTCAAAACTCTTCCCAGTCCATGCCCCCTATCCCAGGACCCTGCTTCTTAACAACCCTGTTCTGCACTCTCCTCAAGTGCTTCTGCCAACTGAAATGTGTCCTTGAACTGTGATTCTGCCTCTTCCTTGACTGGAGGATCAAAAAAATATTATTATTAATATTTATTAAAATTCTATGCCGCCCGTCATCTCAGGTTTACAGGGCAGTTTACAGTATAAAATATACATAACAAAATAATGAACAAAAACAATGCATGCGGAGTGTTTATGCAAAAACCTTGGGGGGGGGGTTGTAGCTAAAAATACAGGTTACTGTAAGAGTCACACCTATTGCTCCACTCACTTTTCTTTGTCTCTGATCCTGCCCACAGCTAGCAGGTGAGCCCATGAGGAAATGTGACCCTTAGGCTGAAAAGGGTTCCCTCAGCCTGAGAGAAAGCTTTAATGGGGGGGGGGGTGTTTTCAAGCGGAAAGAGGTAAAAATGAGTTGACGATTACAAGTATACGAAGCAAATGTGTACAAAATGGAAGATTCCAGCATTAAAAATGTTGGGTCTGAAACAGCTAAAGTGTAAGAAGAAGCAAAGTTTAATCCCACTCTGCAAGGTTTCACTATCCAGTAAGCTTTATGTTTCACCTCCATAGCAAGCAAGACTATCATTAAACATGACAGAACTTGTTAAATAAACTCCCTTATGTTCTCGCTGTGAGATTTTTCTTGTGACTAGGCTTTCCGATCAGTAGGCGTCCATAAATCCACCTGCGCTGCAGCTTGCTGGGTCAAGGGCCCCTACTCAGTGTAACCTGAGAAACCCTCTCCTGCCTCTCACCTTGAGAGGGAAGAAGGGGGCCTTCGCACTGTGCAGTGCTTGTGGGGAGAGTTAAGAGACACTCCCGCCTCCCCCGTGACAACACACACACACTACAGTCAGGAAGGGGTGTTTCTTTTAAATTACACTGAACAGAAGCATACTGTGCATGCAAGATTAAAGCCCACTCCCAGTGTGATATGAGATGCCCCCTTCTTTTCCCAAGCTCTCTAGCAGATGCAGAAGGCTAAGGGGATGGAGAGAGTCAGCGGCAACTATGGAGTACGGCTGGGTAGTAAGTCAAGCCAACATTTTGTGGACTCTTCCCTTTCATGCTGTTTCCTTCGGGAGAAAAGTGCACTTAATATCCAGCAGACACCAGCTATATGATGCTTATTATTGTTCTAGCAGCTCACAGTCAAGAGTTACACTAAGTTCAGGCTAGAACAACTACCACTCTTTTCCTTTTGCTTGCAACAGCATCAAGATGACTTACGGGAGCAGTTTTATCAGGTTCTCCTTCATAAAAGCATGGGAGTTTGGTAGAAACTAAACACAAGCAGCTTCAAGGAGCAGGAGAATACGGAAAACCTCACCACAGACCCCATAGCTTGCTTTGTTTTCCTTGTATTTTATTTCCACGGAAGCAGAGGTGGCTCACTGGGTGGGGCAGAGTTGCTGCACTAGCTTCCCTGTAGGCTGGATGCTGTTGCTTACTGGGAGGGAGGCAGGCATGGCACACCAAACTCTTTGCCACCTTGTCCTCCCCCCGCCCCTCTTGGTAAGCAACAGCGACCCACATGCTGGAAAGCCCAGCAGCTCTGCCCCACATGGTGAGCCACTTCTGCACAACTGTGCATTAATTTCTTGCTTTCATTTACAAATTCTACCCTTCTGAAACTCCCAACAGAAGAATGGCGTGTTTCTTACGGAAATGCAGAGTTCAAACACCACTAGGTAAATGCTGACTACGTGTCTTTGGTGCAGCGGTGGGGATCCGCTGGCCTTCCAGATGTTATTGGGTGACAGCTACCATCATCTTTGACCACTGCCCACGCCGGCTGGGGCTGATGGGAACTGGAGACCAACATCTTGGAGGGCCCCCTGCTTTAGTGACCCTTTCTCCACGGCAGTCACCACAATGTAGCTCAGCACCAACCATCAGCAAAAATGAGCTGGGAGTGTTGCAGGCCAGCACCATTCATCGTCTTTTGGACACACTGGAAACCAGGAGCAGCCACACTGTACTAAGGAAGCCACAGAACTAAAAGGGAATAATTAGCATCATTAAGCCATAATGGTTGGCAAGGACACCAGCGATGCAGTATGGTTATGTAGGTAACCACCATTTTATTAAACATTACAGCCAGCCACATTATCTTCCAGCCAATAAATATATATCAGTGCCGAATATCCATCATCAAGCAAAAGCCGATCTGCAGCATAATAGGATAGCAGCCTTGTATGCAGTGCTTGCCTGCTGTCTGAGGCACTGATACTGTTTCTGACCCTACAGTGAGGTCTCATTGGTAACTGAAACTCAGAAATGAAAGCAGATAATGCACACGGTGCGAGAACTCAACAATGCTTTGCTGGTACTCTATTCCAGCTGATGGGAGTTGTAGTCCAAAACATCTGGAAGGCACCAGGTTGGAGAAGGCTGGACTAGTCTATATCTGTCCATTGTATCTACTTTGGCCTCTGTGCAATTATGGAAGACAGACCCATCCAGCAACCCAAGGCACCTCAGGTAGCAACCTCACATTGCCCTGCTTCTTCCCATCAGAGCCAACAAGATGTGGCAACAGCAGAAAACTCAAGATGGTTTTAAATGGGGATTCTAGAAATGCACCATTGGCAGTTCAACACTACCGTAACAGTCATAATAGCTAAATGGAAGCTCCAGGTTTAGGTCCTGAAACAAGTTTTACTGTTATGATAGGTATGTTGATGCAATTCTTTATCAATATTGTGGTGGTGGTGGTGTTGTTGTGCACCACCCTAGAATCAACCAGAATCTATAGGCAAGTTACTAGATTAGCACTCTGGTCCTTGCTTGGGGGCTTCCCAGAAACATCTGGCTAGCCATTTTGGAAACAAGCCACTTTGGAAACAAGACGGACCTTCAGCCCGAAAACTCTTCCGACGTTCACACATACACAGAATCACCCTCCATGTTCTCTAACACGGGACAAGAGCCACCCTCCGGGTGCGGACTCCCTAGCACACCTCGTTTCGAGAAAAAGGAGCCAACCCACCCTCTCCCCACGACCCGGCGCTGGTGGCGTGGAAACAGTGGCCTAGCGAGCCCGGGAGGCGCCCGCCCGCGCGCGGCAACCACGCCTTGCTCAGCGCCCCGCACCGCGGCCAGGAAGAGGCGGCGGGGGCAGCAAGCCGACGGCTCTCCCGCTCCCCACGACGACGGCTCTGCGCGCCTCGAGCGGCCGAGGAAAGGCAGCGGGCGGCCGCGGAGGGGGCAGTCCTCGGCCCGGCGGCTGCAATGGCGGGAGGCGGGGACAGCGCCCGGGCGGAGAAAGAAGCAGGAAAGAGCAGCGCTGCCTGTGGCCCGGGGAGGCCCTCCTCCCTCGCTCCCGCTCCCTCCGGCGGCGGCGGCGGCGACTCCGCGCCGCGCCCGCCCTCCTTACCGTGCGCCTCGCCGCCTCAGCCCCTTCTCCGGCCGCCGCCGCCGCCGCCCTCGCAACTCGGGACTCCGCCGTCTCTATGGGCGACCGGAGCTAGCCGACCTCTCACCCGCTGCTCCTCCTCCTCCTGCTGCTGCTGCTGCCGCCTCCGCTGCTGGCTCCGCCTGGCCCCGGGCGGGGAAGGGACGAGGCTCCTTCCTGGGCCAGGACTGCGCGCTGCTCTCGTCCGCCCAGCAGCGCCTCTGCCAGCGGGGAGAGGATCCGGGGGCGGGAAGAAGCGCCCTCTCCTTCCTTCCTCCCTTGCTCGGCTCCTCGGAGGCAGCAGGAAGCCTCTCTCCCGGGCAGGGTCCGCGGCGCCTCCGTCCCAGGCGGGGTTGGGGAGCGGCGGGAGCCCTGAGTTACCCCGCGGCCCTAAAGCACCTCTGCAGAGTTTCGTTTTAAGGCAGGAACAGGATTGAGCCCGTGGCCACCGCCAAGGGCGGGCGGGAAGTGGCTGCTGGTCGTTTTCCCTCCCTAAGAATTGTAGACTTGGAAGGGTCATCTAGTAGTCCAACCCTCTGCAGCACGGGATCGCAACTAAAGCATCCATGGCAGATGATGACAACAACAACACTTTTATCATTTGTATGCTGCCCCTCAGACTGGGTTGCCAAAGCCTCTCAGGCCGGCTCCCAACAAAATGTTGAAAACACAATAAAACATCATTAAATACTCCCCTAAACTGGGGCTGCCATCCAACCTCTGCTTTAAAACCCTTCGAGTCTGAGGGAGCCCATCCCACTGTCAAAAAGTTAGTTGGAATCTCCTTTCTTGTAACTTGAAGCCAGTTGGTTTGGGTCCTACACTCAGGGGCAGAAGAAACCAAGCATGCTTCCATCTTCCATGTGATAGATATTTGAAGATGTGATATGATACCTTCTCTCAAGCAGGCTTCTCCTTTCAAGGCGAAAGGCAGGCCTCTCCTGCGTTCATTCTCAAATTTGGGGTAAAACTAGGAGGCGATGTTTGTGTAAGAAGCTGTGTGAGCTCCATTCTGGTTTTGAAAAGAAATTATTGGGCTGAGCATGTGCTGGATTTCAGATGTGTAAAATTGCCTTGAGACAATTGTGTATAAGGCAATTAATAAATTAACAATTATAAAAATAAAATAATAACGTTTTGCACCTGTTGGTGGACTTCAGGGTTCTATAAACACAGACACACACAGTAGATCCCACCAGCCTGAAGTCTGCCCACTCCTGGTAGGCCTGCATGTTGACTGTATCCGGTTCTTAGACATACACCAGAAAAGTCCTAATAGGTCGGACCAAAGATCTCTTTAGGCTATCTAACCAGATGCCCCCAGGAACCCCACATGCAAAGCATGAGGGCAACAACCTTCCCTATCTATTCATTCCACCAAATACCCCACTGCATTTGATTGTTCCATTTACCCATCATAGCTAATAGTTGGAAGGAAGACTTACCAGGAAATTGGGCTTCTTTTAATATTGTTGTGATTTGCTTGAAAAAAGCCCAACTGGCTTAACATGGTTCTGTAGTTCTGGCTATTGACATATGTTAAAATCCATGCCCAGCCATAACTCAATGACCTTGAACAAACTGCTGTATTTATTTTTATTACATGTACTTGTTAAATTTATACTGTCTCATTTAGTCCAAAAAGAGTCTCCCCCATTTCCCTGTCAGCCCAATTCCACAACTGTATATAATAAATAAAAATGACCTCATGTGGAAGTATGAACTAAACACAGTGAAGAGTCGAAAATTATAATCAACACAGAGGAAAGGAGCTGACATGAAGCTTCAAAATCTTAACATAACTGAACCGAGACATATTCATTAGGCTAGATCATGTTGAAGTCTTAATTATGTATTTGAACGTCTTCAAGAACAAAGCAGAAAACATAATCTGCTGCTGAATATATTATATTATTGAAAATAATTTGCAATGATTTTGCTTTAAAAACCAACAAACAGGTATTTATAGCCTATGTTCTTCTCAGAACACTTACTAGTTGTGAACTATAGCTGAGTAGTATATTAAGAGTTCAGGGTCGTGTAGATTCAAAATACTGTAAAACCTCTCTCTTAAATGTGAGTCAAAATGGTTGAAGATGATAATAATGGAACAGTTCCTCAGAACATGTCTCATGTTTGTCTCCATTTATTTCCATCCAGTCATGCTGACATACTAAAGAGGAAAGGTGAAATGCTTTTCTCAATTGATATTATTTATTTAATCTATTTATATCCCACCCTATTTATCTATTTATCTCCCAGGTTGGAATTCAAGGTGACTTACAACGTTTTAAAAGCATTGGTATAAAATGCAGAGTAATAAAAACAAGCTAGTTCAAAACAATAGTTGAAATACAAGAGAATACATTTTGAAGCAGCATTAAAATACTGATTGCCCTGATAGCAGCTCAATAAAGATTGTCTGCATCTATTGGAATATAGGAAGCTGTGGAAAGAGGACAAAAAGGGAGCCAATCTAACCTCTCTTGGAGGCAGTTCCACCATGTGGGAGCAGCCACAGAAAAAGCCCTCTCGTTACATCACCAACTGGGCCTCTGGCGGTGATGGGATGGAAGAAAGGTGTTCACCCAAGGATCTTTAGCACCTGGGCAAGGTTCATAAAGGGAGATAAATTGCTCGGGTTACCTGGCCCCAAGCCATATAGGGCTTTATATGTCATAACCAGTGCTTTGAATTGTGTCAGGAAATAGACCTGTTGTAGGCAGTGTAGTTTTAACTGAAGGAACGTGCTCCCTGTAACCTGCCCCGGTCAGCCGTCCGGACCAGCTGAAGCTTCTGAAGACTTTTCAAAGGCAGCCAAGAAAAGTGCATTATGTTAGTCCCACTGGGATGTCACTCAGGCATGTGCCACCATGGCCAAATCTGACATTTCAAGCAACAGGCCAGCAAATACAAAAGAGTATATGATGAATCCTAAGATGGTAACATTTGTACAGAACAACTTTGCTAGTGGAAGGCACATCTAATCTAATCTAACTGAGAAATAATGTCAATATTCACCATTATATATATATATATATATATATATATATATATATAATATTTTAAATGATATTTATTGAAAATTTTTAGAATTACAAAAAAGAACAAAACAGAAAAAAAGAAAGAAAAAACCAAGAAAAAACATTCCACATCAAACAATACAAATTCAAAAAACAAAAATACACCACAAACACTCAAAAACAAATCCATCATTCTTATATCCTCAACTGTCATTACCTTCTTTCTTTGACCTCCTCTTCCTCCCTTTTTTTGTATCCTAGTTGTTAATTCTCGCAGCAAATCCTTTCCATATTTCATAATATTCTGTCATTACATTACTTTAATCTATTTTAATCTTATCTTACTATAAAGAACCTTAAAGCTTAAAACTTAAATCTTATTTTTGCCATTTAAACATTTTTGCTAAAGCCAAGTAATTTCATTCCAACATTTTTCTAACATTCATCAATTTTATAAAACAATCCTAGTAGTAAAAAAAAGAAATAAAAACAATCCAGTCTTCATCCAGCGTCCCTTCCTCCTGGTCCCGGGTTTTGTCAGTCCTTATTATCCCATCAATCTAGCGCATTAACCTGGTAACCTTGTATCCGAGGCCCTTAAGTCTCTTCCATGTCCCTTCCGCAGCTCTTCTTCATATTTATAACTGTATTTTCCTTTGTCTCCTGCTCCTTTCACTCGTGGGAACTCCAGCTTAACAATGTTTTTGACCCTTCTCGACAAATCAGCCCCTTTTCCATAGTCCACACTAAACTCCATGTGGTATTTAAGAACATGTTTCAAAATCCCTCCAAAATTAAGAGCCCCCACAACCCCAAACATCTCACGGCCCATTGCCAGACTTGAAAGGTCCAAACATCCCTGCATAGGGGGGTCTATCCAACCCCCCATTTCCAAACCAAACCAAACTTTATCTTTCCAAATCTGGCTTTTTCCAAGTTCATTTGTCAAGTCCAAAAGCTCATGTTCCTGCTAGGCCACAGCTCCCTTCATCTCTGGCACCCAAGATTCAGCAACATCCTCTTCCCTCCTCTGTTCTGTCAGGGCACACTCCTGATTTAATTCCTGGGTGGGCTCTGTATAATTTCCCACTGCCTGTTCAAAATTTCTGATCGCATCAGCCATCAAGTCCGTCTTCTCATGTAGCTGTTCCAGTAGGGCACTTGTTTTACAGAAAGCACGCAACAGAGCTTCTGAATACATTGTCCTGCAAGGTCAGAAGTCTATTCCCACGATTGTAATCTGTAACAGCTGCAAGCTCCCCGGAGTTGGTTACAGTTTCACAGTCTCCCTCTAGGGGGAAAACTTCTATTTGTTCTTTCTTTTAAAGACAAGTCTAACAACAAAGTTTCCTTTTTCAGATATTTTGTCAATATTTGTTCCTTTAAAATGCGAAGGGGAACAATGGAATCAATGTTTCTCTTCTTATAGCTATCTGTCAAAAACGTTTGTCTCTGGTCAATGAGCTTCAAAAAAAGTCAGTCCTGACACCCCGCTCCAGGATCAGGACGGTGGAAAGTTACTTTACTTTACACTCACTTCTGCAGGTTTAAACAGTCCAAAAAAATCCCCCCCTTCTCCTGCTTCCGAAGGGGGGTTCAACAATTTTAAATGATGAAAGTTAATCTTTTACAAGCGATTTTCTGAGCTCTAGTTTGCCATGTCTTTGCTTTAATCTATCTACAAAGAAACGGAAGGCTGACTTCCTGTTTAGACCTTCCCGTTCCAGTGCCAAACTGAGGTAAACTTTTAAGTCCAATTTTCCTTTCTGCTCGCAAGTCCTTATTTAAAGTCCAATTGTCTGAAATTTAAGTACTCACGGGTGATTATTTTAGAAGCCAAATTGTTCCAGGAAAAAGGCAGCGCTCTCCGGCAACAGCTGTGCGGCTTCGCTCCACGGAAGAAGCAGTTGACTCTCAGCACCGCGCCACTTCCCCCTCTTCGCTCCGGAGCCCGTTAGTGGGTTCTTTTGCGGGTTGGGGGGGCGCTAAAGGTGCCCGCCGAGTCCCATGGTCACAGGCTTCATCCGCCTGTGATTTTTGAAAGGGTCCCCGCTTCGCCGTAGCGGAAAAGACCCGTTTCGCGTGGAGCTAGTCCCTCCAGATCAGAGGGAGTCCGCCATTGCCGATGGCGCCACCCCGGAAGTCATTCATATATATATATATATATATATATATATATATATATATATATGTAGCCTTGTTAGTGTGGTTTTTTTTTTTAAAGTGCTTAATTTAAACTTCTGGAAGGGATTGTTCAAATGGTGCAAATATTCTCTCAGTTGATTACAGATGGTACTACTGGAGATCCATCTCAACCCAAAATTCTCCCATTGTTCTGTTGCATCCATGATATCTATTTGCCATGTGTTGCTTTAAGTGGTTAATCTACACATAAAGGCATTTAAATCAGAGCATTAAATTTTAGATCCCTCAGACAATGCACATACTTTTGTAAACCAATAAAATATTTAATAATTTTATATTTAAAAAAATAAAATAAACGTTTTTGATGTGTTTAAACTGCTATAATTTAAACATTCTCAAAGGGTTGCAGTCAACTAACTTTTACTCAGAGTAGTCCCACTGAAATGAATGGACCTAAGTTAGTCGCGGTCGTTAATTTCAATAGGTGTACCGTGAGTGCAAGTTGAATGCAACCCAAAGGCTTGCTCTTACATTTATTCCTAGGTGGTACTTTGTGCAAATAATCACATTTGGCCAGGAGATGGCACTATCTTGTTTGAAAAGTTACCATTAGGCCCACTAGTGGACTATCCTGAAAAGGCAAGAATGTAGGCACTACCTTTTTATTAATGTGTGGGCAGATGAGCCCTAACCATGTAGGACTTTCTTGGAAGGTGGTGCTGGACTCTGTGGTTTGGTCCATTGACCTTCAGGGTCTCTCACGGTTTCATGCTTCTCCCATGCTATTTAGCATCTACAGGAAACAGCTGGAAAAGGTCATCCAGAGTTGGGAGTTGGGTGGCATCAAGGTCAGCCCACACATGAGGCCTGGTGAGGTGAACACATCTGGCCGCAGGATCCACAGGGGTAGCAGACCTCAAAGTCAATCTTTATCCCCCCCCCCCTTATTCCCATCTTCGCATCCTCCTGGTTTCTGATGTAGATCCTTGTTCACCCTTTCCTCCATGGTGGGTGGGGGGGGCACAATTTTGTGGTTATCTCAGGCTAGCCCTGGGTACCACCGATATAAAATGATCCTGAACTACGCATGCCGTGTATAACAAGTCAACAACTCCTGTGCCACCCTGCAAATGAATCCAAATGTTGCACTCAAAATAGACTACCCAGAATTACGAAGATTGCAGATAAGTGTATTATTTGCATAAATTATTCTAACGAGGGAAATGTTTTCGCAGAATGGATTTTTTTAAAAGTATGAGTCATAGAAGGCAATAAATGCATGTGCAAGGACAGCAAATATCAGGGACAAGATTTAGGAGCTAAAGGTGCAATGCTCTACAAGTAAAGGGTTGCCTATATGTGTCAGAAGTAATTCCCATTTTGTACCATAGGTCTTGCTTCCAGGTAAGTGGATACAGGATTGCAGCCTGAAGGAATGAGAAATGTGGGGGGAACATGGTCTCCCATTTCCTTACCACTGTCCATTCCAAATGCTTCTTTAAGTTAGTGAGTTTTTAGCCAAGCATTGCCTTCATATATTCCATCTGTTCTCAGCAATCATGATGACTAGATACTTTAAAGAAAAAACGGGGGGGGGGGGACTGGAATTCACAACTGGCTATGCTGTAAGACTTAGAATTCTGTTTTACATGTTTAGTAATAATAGAAGTAGTAGAAGATTATCAGAACTCCAGAAATACTTTTGAAACATTTGCTAGATGTCACTCAAACAGAATGGTAATCTAGAAAACGTTCTTCAGCAAAAGTACATAAACAGTTGTTTTTATTCTTATAGCAAGGGTGAAAGCACTACAGATTCTGCATTTCACTTTTGTCATCCCCAATAAAGTTTCATGGCAGTTTTTTTTTACAAAGATACAGTAATTGGATACTGACTGTGAAATGGAAGTGGAATGCATGTTCTTCTTAAACATTAGTGTGGATTATTTGTTTTAGAGATAAAATACTTTCCCTAAACTCTTTAAATGGATATCCACTCTTACAGATAGCCACTGGTTATTTTCCCAACACCATGACTATACATAGGATCCAGACAGATCCCATTGGTGGGTTTGGGAGTGCCATTTTTCCTCCTTACAGTGGCAGCCCCTCAGTGCCCCATAGAATACTTCCCTAGAGAATCTGCTACCTTGGGTGTGGCATTTGGGAAATAGAAACCGTTGCTTAAAGGAAGAGACTTGAAAAGCCTCTGTGTGCACACACAGAATCACATGCAGCGCTTGGATGTCAGCCCGAACCCACAAGCCTAGACAACGAAATCCTGCTCGATGCAATGGGATCTAAACACTGTACATGTATTGAATACAAATAAGCTTAACTGTGACATTAAAATAAATAAATTGATTGGATATTTTTGTACGTGTGCATGTGCAATTAAACATCTCATGCAAAGGCTGCATGAAATCCTGGAACTATTTTTTGTAGTCTTACTTCACCGGCAGGATAGATTGTGATCTCCTGTTTATATTATGTTCTTTTTCCCTTTCCTTTTGACTTCTATTAGTTTTCAAATAAATAAACGTGAAAAACATTTGAAAAGTTGAATGGAATTTTTAAAATGTATTTTTATAAAAATATTTTTTACAGTTTCGTGCTTGCAGACCTCTGAGATCCAACAATGAAAAAGGCAGATATATTTGGTGTTACTGATGGCTAATCTACTGAGGCAAAAAGATAACCTCTGAATAGATCGGGTAGTCTATCTTCAGATAGTGGAGACTATGGGAAATATCACATAGATTATTGGCATTATTGTATCAACAAGTCAATCCAAGTCTAGAGTTCCCTCTCAGAAGATGCCTTCCTTGGGAAGAGCAATCCTACGGTATATTCGCGTTAGACCAGATTTCTGCCGGTAGAAAGACTGCCATGTCATGTTCAGCCCAGGAAAGGAGAGGGGAAACAGCCGGAAAGTACAAAAACGTGCAATGATCACAGACACACATCCCCCACAGTGACCTTGAAACAACATCAGTGACAACCAATCAGGGACTGCTTGTGACCACACCCAGGTCATTCTTACACATGGAGCCAATGAATTTACCTGTGGCGATCACACAGGGTCCCCGGACGTTTCACTGTCTATTGATCCCTGTGCCACCACTTTATTTCTCGCTGCCACCACCCAGGCCCTTACCTGGTACAATACTGAGTCCAGTCAGGGTTAAATTGGAACATAAACTTCTGTTTATTTATTGCAGTTTAACAAGCGTGTGGTTTCATAAATGGTATCGGTCAATTACAATCATGGGGTGCCTATCCAGACTTATAACTTCCGCTACCTGCTCTCACTTACTAAACCACCTCTCAGATATTTACTTGTCTTCCTAGCCCCTAACGGTTTCTGACTAAGCTTATTTCACTACACTAACTCAACCTACCCACAGACTCTATTCCAATTCACTCCCACTCCAACCAACCACCCAACTCCCAACGAACTCCCTCAGAGCTGGTTTTATAGTCCCTCTGACTCCACCCCCTGGGTTCTGATTGGGTAACCTGTTTAACTATTTCACCTCCAGCACTCTCATATGTTAATATCACATAACCATGAAAGGGATACAGCCCCACCATATCACCCCTGCATTACCACACACAAAAAGCAACACAACTCCTCCATAGCCAGAAACTACTACTAGTGACCACTAGTGCCCCAGGCAGCCCTCCAGGCAGGGAGTTGAATTTCCGTATGCAGCCTACAACGGAATGTTCTGTTTAGCTTAAAAGATTGCAAACTCTTTTACCAATTGCTTTGGGCTTTTGGAGGCCAGCAGAAACACAGTGGCTAGAGATACTCTCCACTCCAAGTAACAGTTCTGCTGCTGGGCTGTTCAGAGTTTCTCAGTGCCTAAATTGTATGTGATTCTCCCTTCCAGATAGCTCTCACACTGGTAACTCGGTTGCTGTGTGTCATGACCTGTTGGAGAGTGTCTGTGCCACCGATGAGTGACAGGCTTTTCCCTCCCCTTCTAAGGCAGCCAAATACCTCTTGCAGGAAGCCCGTGAAATGTTTCTCATGGTTTGCTGTGTTAAAACAGACATGGTGCTTTAATGCAGGCAGTTCTAAATCACTTAACCTTCTCTGCGATAGGGGAACAAAATGAAGTGGATGTTAGACCATCCTCTTACGTAATGCCGGATGCGTACATTCAGAGAGCTCAGATCTACCTAGGATACCTTTCCAAGTTCTTCAGGGCTCACCTCTATGTGGAATCTCTTGGGACGGAAGGGACAGGGCCACTAGGGATTCTGTGGACTGCATGAGATATAGCCACAGGCCACCAGTTTCGTCTAAAAATTAGTTCCAAGGGAAACACATTGGCAGGCTGCTGAAACTCTTTTGCAAGGTGGTGCCTCCAGGCAATCCAAAACTGTGTACAGTATAGAAAGGGGGTGCATGGGTATGTGTGTAGGTGGCAGAATAAACATTGGCACCAAATAGCTACGAAATGCAAGACTCAGTGGCAGCTCTGTGTCAGATTCATGATAATGCACATTTTCATGAACTCTGTTATGTACTGAAGTTCTCACCCTGGGCCAGCAGGGGGATACTGTAGATAGTTTTCACTCAGGTCCACATATGCAAATAGGGGATTGAAAGTGACATTCAGTGATTGGATAGTTACAGGAAATGGTTACAGTTGTGTTGTAGTGGAGCTCTATATAAGCAGGCTGGCTGAACCCTTTAGTTCAGTTCTGTTCTGGCCTGTGAATAAACAAGAGCTGTTTGAAGAATCGCTGTGTCGTCTGATATGTTCACCCACAACTTAACAAACTCCAGCCTGTATCTCTTGCCCTCTGAGGAGCGGCTGCAGGTGTTCTGCAAGGCTGCTGTGACGTGCAAAGTGGCCTGCCTGATTGCGCGGAGGGTTTCCATGGCACTGCCAGTCGTGAGAGTCTCCACACAGCAGGCTGCACATTACAGCAATCGCTTGGAGCAATAATCACACGCTGCTTCAAGCAGCCACCACCACATGGCTATGATAACATGTAAACTAGCCCTAAGTAAGTAAATGAATAGATCAAACGTGTCTTTAATTATATCTCTTCTTGAGCCACTGCAGAACCTTTAGGCTGCTACAGGATTCTGCCTGGCCCCCCTCTAATCTTCTCTTGTTTGCCCATGAGGGAGACAGAGCCTAAAATCAGTTTTGAGCGTGAGTCACTCTCCCTCGGGATTTGGTGCCCCCCAGAAGTGCATCTCGGCCTCCTCCATTTTGTGCTGCAATTACTCACCTTCGCAGAACCCTTATTATTTCATATGTAACAGGGGGTTGAGTTCAGCCAAAGGACATGTTGGCATAATAAACCTTGAAAACGGAAGAACTGGCCTCAGCTGTACATTGGTTCAGACTAATTCTATGGATGGCCCTTCACCTTGGTTTTCAATAGCGATTTTCTGCCAAGTGCACTTTCAGTCATACAAATATAAAAGCTACTTCCTAGGGATGGTACATCTAGTTAATAAAGAAGCTGAGATGTAGTACATGTTTTTGAGCTTTGTGCTACTGTCTCGTGAATATGAGGAGAAACAATTATTTACCTCCCAAAGATGACGAATTCGAATCAGGTTGTGCAATTTGCTGTGGGATCTCAGATTTTAAGAACTCAGGAAGAGCTTGGCACTTCGTTACAGGAGTGGGGCTAGTAAAATGAGTATCAAATCTGAGGGCCTTTCCCCCAGGCACAGGGGTGGGAAATGCAAAATATACACTTTAGTGGTAATGTAGCAGTAACGGGAATCCACTGGCAGGGGCACAATATCCAACTAGCATTTAAAACATGGGTAGAAGGAGACGATTACTTCAGGGAACAGAGTTTTGCTACAAGAGGTTCCCTTTGCATATCCGAAGGTGTGCAAAGCTCACCCACCTCCCCCTAAATCCCTCCTTGCATTATGAGGGAGGATTATGTTTTTATTTTGCCACTAATCTATGTAAAGATTGGCATGGGGCATGTTGTACCATTGACACACCAGCTGAGACGGAGACATGGAGGGGAGGGGGTGTGACACATGCGTGCCAGTTTCACAAGCAATGTCCAGCAGTTTTTCTACGAAAAAAGCTCACAGGTGGATATTAATCCCTTCCCAGAGGTTCCGATGCCAAAAATAGAGCTTCCTTTGTCACTCTCTGTTCCCAGACTTTGACTCACCCTATGACTGAAGTTTAATGGCTAGATCTGATTATTCCAGTTGTCTCTCTCACCTCCCTAGCGCTTGATCATAAAAATGTACAGCTGAAGGTGACATGATGGTCCTCTAGTTTATTTCCTTGTATTATAGCAAGGTTCCTCTTATCCAAATATAGCTTGCAGGTATATATAATGGCATCAGATGCGCTGAATAAGTACCCCTGGCTGGCACCCAATAAAATCCTCTGGAAGTAGCTGTAAATAGATTCCCTATACAGCAGGAGAACCTGTGACCACTCCGGGTGGATATTGCTAGAGTACATCTCCCATCATCCCGGACTATTGAGCATGCTGACTGGGGCTGACTGGAATTTGAGTCCAACGGCCTCAGAAGGACCACAAATTCTCTATTCCTGTTTTACACAGGAATGAGAAAGACAAGAGAATTTTTCCATGTTCTTGAGGCACCAAATCCTGACCGTTTCTCATCTGCGCTGCTTTCTTTCTTAGAGCTAGGAAAGCTTTAGGAACGATGTTCATGCGTGTTTCTTAAATTTCCCACCTCCTGTTCTGAAAACCCACTCACTTTATCTCTGGAAATGGATTTTGGCATTAGAAGCAGTTGAACCAAGGCTTTTCTCTCTCTGCCCGAGCAGTTCCTTTCTCTCTATACTATATTTGTACTAGTCTGTCGTCAGGCTGATGATGGTCTGTGCATGCTCCAGGGTGAGGGGGGCTCAGAACCTCACCTGCAAATTCACAATACACTCCTATGTGAAGATGACGACTAGATGACAGCTACACAGTCCCAAGCCAAGTATTCAAGGTTATGCCTGAAGGTGCAATCTGAAAATAGACAAGGAGGCGGTATAACCTTGTCCAGTTTCTTGATAGCATTTCACTTGCTGTTGTCATCAGTGGCTCTTAGCACAGAAAATGTATGAAGATTAGTAACAGGACAATGGTGGAAAATTGGAGACAAATGTCATCAGGGAGTCCGCGTGGTTCTACTATGGGGAAGAAATGAAAGCAACAAACATCCTGTTTTTGCCTAATTGAAGCTTGCTTTCAAATTTTGTTCATTCTGCTGCATCAGTGAGAGAAGCAGAATCTGGGAATGGACGGGAGAGACAGGCTTATGACTTCAAAAGCATCCAAACTCATAGACAACATAAAATGTACAGGGGCTGTGATTCTATGTGAGTAATCTCCATTGAACACAATGGGATTGACCTCTGAGCATACACGTATAGAATTGTGCTGTAAGCATATAATAGCATCAGACAATGTAAATCAAATTACCAATTGGTACAGGTAGTGGGAAATTGCTGCATCATTTCTTAAATGCAGTAGGACTACATATTTTTTTTAAAAAAAGAGAGAGACAGAGAAAGAAGCCATGGGCCTATCATCTTCTGATTTTCCTAGGGCCAGCCTTTGAGCCATTAACCCACATTTCTTGAGAGTTTGGGGATGAAGCACAGTTATGATTTGCAGTCCTCAAACTTCAGTTTTCACAATGTTTCCTTTGCTTTCTCTCTGAGGCTGAAGAATCTGTATTCATGACAAGCCTCTAGGGCTGGGATCACACTACTGTTAGAAAGAACTTACGCAAGGAGGAAACATGGCAGGCGTCAGAAAGGAGCCAGTCCTCTGGAGAAAACCTGTCTGATTCATGTTTATGAACTGCAGTGTATCAAAGGGAGCCAGCCCTGTGAATAATAGCAAAGCATGCGCACGATGCTGAAATATGACTCAGACAGTGCCTCATCATTAAATCGTGCTGTCAGAAATATTGATTTACTGCTGGCTGCAATTGCTTAAAAACAATAAATAGGTCCTGGTGGGAAATTTCTCCAACTTGGTTATATAGTTTTAAAACCCTACTTTTAAAAACAAGTTAGCTGCATTTTAAATATGCTCCCCAATTTGCATTTATACGAGTAATTACTTTATAGCAGTCTATATATTTTATAATGTTCCTGAGTCTGGATGCTTCTTAAGTCATAAGATTAAGCAAAGAGCTAAAGGACCCCTAGAGAGAGAAAGAGAGAGAGAGAGAGGAGTGATTAAATATTACTAATTAACTAGTTGCACATTCCATAGCCGTGTGTTGCAAATGAGGTTTATAAGATTAGCAATTTGCCCTGTATTTGATTCCCCTAGAACCCTTCACTCCAGCATTGTGCCTCCCATCCCATAAATTAAGGGTGAGCAGAAGGTAGATAAGGATCTATGTAGATCTCTGGACCATAGGAAGGTGCCTTATACCACGTCAGACATTTACTCCATCTAGTTCAATATTGTCTATGCACAGCAGCACAGGTCCTCCAGTAGTTCAGAAAGGGGTCTCTTCTAGTCTTGCCCTGAAGCTCAGAATTTGTGCTTTATCTCTGGAAATGGATTTTGGCGTTAGAAGCAGTTGAACCAAGGCTTTTCTCTCTCTGCCCGAGCAGTTCCTTTCTCTCTATACTATATTTGTACTAGTCTGTCGTCAGGCTGATGATGGTCTGTGCATGCTCCAGGGTGAGGGGGGCATCTGAGACAGGCAAGTGACAGGGCGATGGGCAAGCAAGCTGGTCTTGCAGTAGAGGGTTGAAGTGGGTGAGTGGGGTTGTCTTGTGGCAAGGGAGTGAGTTGAGCAAGAGGAATGGTGTGGCAGTGTGGGAGAGCAAGGAGGCAGGTGGGACAGGTGAGCTAACAGGGCATGTAGCTGTGGGGCAGGTAAAGCGAGAAGATGCATGAAGATGTGAATGGGATTGGAGAGGGTGCATGAGCGAACTGGACTTGCAATGGCTGGGCGGTCTGAGCAAGGTGGCACAGTGGAGTGACTGAGCTGCAGAGGGGAGGGGCCTAGGGAAGGGATTGCTTGGACAAGGAGTAAAGGGGCTGGGCCTGCGGCAAGCAGTAATGGGTAAGGAGAATGTAAGGGGGCTTCAGAGGAGAGGGGCTTTGGTGGCAAGCAAAGTGAGCAGGGATGTCATCCCCTATTCCTTTTATTGCTTCCTACCAAACTGCAGGTTCCTCATAGAGCCTAGAGGCCAATTCTCATATAGATTTTGTATTCATGTAGCCCCCTAGCAAAATGTAAGTCTACCACATTGTGTGAGAAGTGTATGCATTTGGGGTGCTTGTTCCTTTTGGAATACTAATGATGTGCAGGCAGAGGGTCTGCCCAGTCCTTTTGCCAATCTGGCCACTGCATTCTGGATTATTAAACTGAAGTTTTCCTGACACTTTTCAAAAGCATGTAGGCAGGAACATATTACAGTGGGTGATTCCAGATTCCTCATGCAGGCAAAGTGTTCTGTCCACATGATCTCAGCATCAAAATGCCAGACCATACCCCTCCCCCATTTAACTCAGATTTACTCTTTCTGGGCGAAATCCAAAAAGGTAAAAAAGCAACCTGTTGTGAACAAACAGTATCTCAACAAGTCATTTACAGAATTAAGCCCCATCTGGAAGCACCCACTGACATTTCTTTTCCATCAAAAGTTCTAACGTGTGTGTGTGTGTGTGTGTGTGTGTGTGTGTGTGTGTGGAGCAGGAGGGAGAGTGTTTGTAAACATGAGCTGGAAACTATAGAGTACCAAATAAACAAGTTTTCAAAGCTGTACTCACATTTTAGTAGAAATGGTCATAAAACACAATGTTAAGCATTGATTCAGGCTTTCAAATCGGTTGTCAAATACTGTGTCATATATGAGGCAATTTCATTGCCAATGTTACCCCGTTGTCTCCCCTCCTTGTGATACAGCAGTGAATCAGAGTCACTTCACACATTACACGTCAGAGGCGGTATGAGAGGGTGTTTGTTTTCATGCTCCGCTTCAGGCAGTTCCAGAGGCATCTGGCTGGAGTCTGGACACTGGATAAAAGCAGAAGGCTGAACTGGGTGGGCCTTTGGTGTGATCCTGCAGGGTAGGTTTACACCTAAAAATGCAAAGTGTGACTGCAACAAACACAACCTTTCAAACACAGCCGGGGCCATGTTGAGCATAAGCTGAGTTGCAAACTCAAGCCTGCCTCTGTGTGAGAAAGCATCCCATCAGCGGATCATTCGGCTTCGTGAGATTGTGAGCACAGCTGGAAAGTCAGTATAACATTGAAGTGGAATTGAAGTAGCTTGAATGTGATCTGAGAATAGACTATGGGTCCCTGCAGACTGGTGTTTTATCTGCAGGAACATATTCTGCAATGTGTTCCCGACACAATAATAGTGCATAGGTGGTGGAGTTTCTCTACTTTACTTTGCTCTGTGATGCTTCTCCCACATTGCCACACTCTTGCTGTCTGGAGGGGCTATAGTGCAACAAAAACAGGGGGGAAACTAAACCGAAATGTTTATCAGATTTTAGCAGGAAGTGAGACTGCTTGGAAATGAAGCAGGTGCAAGCGGTATGCAAAGTGGGATCAAGTGTGACTGTCCCGAAACCACCAAGAGAAAAACCAACCATGAATGCCCCATAAAAAGGAATCTGTAGGGGCCCTATGTTCTTTGGGGCTCCCTCCTCTGTGTTCACAAAATCACATGATTGTTATAGGCCAGTGGTGGGGAACCTTCTTAACCCTAAGGTGAAGCTGGGAAGCCACATTCCAGCAGTGGATTGTGTCACACCATCAAATTACACAGCCAAAACATAATACCATGCACTCCTTAACACAAAACACCATCACACACAGATTTAACACAGAGAGAGAGTTTAGGCCAAGGGTTTATTCTATTATTCGTTATCTGCTACTACAGTGGTACTTCAGGTTAAGTACTTAATTCGTTCCGGAGGTCCGTTCTTAACCTGAAACTGTTCTTAACCTGAAGCACCACTTTAGCTAAAGGGGCCTCCTGCTGCTGCCGTGCCGCCAGAGCCCGATTTCTGTTCTTATCCTGAAGCAAAGTTCTTAACCTGAAGCACTATTTCTGGGTTAGCAGAGTGTGTAACCTGAAGCGCATGTAACCTGAAGCGCATGTAACCCGAGGTACCACTGTACTCAGAAATGAAGCATCCTCACAGATCACTCTCCTTTCGAATCTACTTACATGCTGCAGACCTCACCCTACAGCAGGGCCTTCCTCCTTTTTTCCATTTAGGACTCCCACACATAGTCACAGCCAGGAAAACCAAGCATGCTGGTTGCATCCTAGCCCACAGTCCATCAAACAATGTCTCTATAATTTAACCAGAGAAGCTCAGGGAGAAACTACGGTAGATGTGACATTAAAAGTTGTGAAACAACAGATGTAATTTTTTTATTTTTTTGCTATCTGTGTAAAGGAAATGAGATCTGAAGGTATATTAGCCAGAGTGATCAAAGAAACACATTAAGCAGGCAAGCAAATTAAATGTAATCCAGCCACAGCAAAGTGCTTTTAAATCCCACTGGTTCCTACAGAAGAATGAAGCATGTACATCTGGGTGTCCCACTGAAATTAATTATAGGGCCCCGTCTGCACTATACATTTAAGGCAGTTTCATACCACTTTAAAATGACATGGCTTCCCCCAAAGAGTCATGGGAACTGTAGTTTGTTAAGGGTACTCTTTTCCCAGGGAACACTGGGTATTGTAGCTCTGTAAAAACTGAGCAGTCTTTGCTGTGGAAGAAGGAGAAAGTGTACCTGTCTGTCCTGTGGAACAATAATAATACTTTCATTTTGCTACAGCCCTCTTATAAGAATTCTAAGGTCTCAAATATAAATTAAATGTTCATAAATATGTAAGTATATAAACCATGTGTCTGAAATAGTACAGGAGAGCAATCCTGAAGTCATTTTGACTCTCTCAAATTGACCTAAAATATTTCTCTGCAAGGAGAAAGGAAATGGGAAAGCCTCCCCATTGTCTTTTGCTTACAAATCCTGTCTTAAGGGCATATTTGTGTATGAATAGGGTGAGCCTGTGACCTGGATTCAGGAACCATCACAAAAAAATGGCCAGGCTGCCCAGGTAAAGCAATCAGTGACCATTATCAGGTAACCTGGCAAAGCCACTTCCGGCCTGCCCAGGAGGTGGGGTTGCGGGCTTCACACCCACCCCCACATGAGCGGGGGCTGGTTTCAGCCCCTGCGAGAGCAGGGGAATCCCGGCCGCGTCTTCCCCCCCAGCCAACCAATAGGCTGGCTGGGGGGGGCGTGGCCTGCCCTATTTAGGGCAGGCGCAGAGGGGGCTCACCCTCTTTTCGCCGGCTAGCCCCCACGCTTTCCTCTTTTGGAGGTTTGTATTAGGTTTGTTTGTCTCTCCCCCTTTAGGTTTTTTTAGCTCTTTGTTTTTTCAGAGCCGTGGAGCAAGGTTGGATCCTTTGCGCTTTGGTGTACCGGCTCAAGCCACGCCAGATGGCCATTCAGGGAAGAGGAAGGAAAAGAGGAAGCACACATCGAAGAAGAGTAAGAAGAGTAGGCGTTCGAAATCGGAGGATGATTCAGGTACCTCTTCTTCATCCGACTAGGATAGCGATGCTCCTATGGAGGAGTACTGGGGCCACGGGGAAGACTGTGTGGGTCTTCCTTTATGGGTGCATGAAAGGAGGGCCAATTCCTACCGCAAGTCCTTTAACGGGTCCCTTGAATGGAAGGACGGCGCACTAGTTCCGGATGTTAAAACTTCCACTAACCTATCTACAGATTTCATTGTAGGTAATCATTTATCTCAGAGAAAGAGGAATAAGATCCTTAATGGGGACTTTATAGATATATTCAGATTGTTACCTCCAGCTAAGCTGACGGGTAAAGGGGAAAAGAGGCGCAGCTATGGAAAACGCAGGTACAGAACACCCAGAGCCGAACGTACTTTTGAAAATTGGCTGGACGGGTTCCAGATGTTCATGGGTGTGGTCAGCGTGGCGTACCCAAAACGGGCGATGCATCTAATTGCTTACCTGGCCCATGTTAGGAGGGCACGAGAATTAGCAGGGAATACTGCTGCTCTAAATTATGATGAAGATTTCCACAGAAATGCTTCGTTGTTATCTTCCACGCACTGGGATCTGAGGGACCAAAACTATTGGTCAGAGCACGTGGGTCCCTACGTAGACAAGAAGCCCCAGGAGTCATCAAAACCCTGGAAGACCGCTGCGAAACAGAGGTGACTGTGTTGGGAATTCAACAAAGGGGTTTGTGTGCGGCCTGTCTGTAAGTGTTGGGTTGAAATCACGACAGACGAGTGGTGGGTGTCAAAGGAGAGGCGTCTGCCGGGGCAAGCCCCGGGAACTCTCTTTTATTGAATATTACAAACATTGCCACAGGTGTGCTTGTGGCTGATTGGTTGATACAAACACAAAGCAACTTGTTGCTGATTGGTTAACATAGGTACAAGGCGGGAATTACATATAACATCCATCACTGATAGATCAAAGACTGGGAAACGGAGCTGGAACTAGACAGGCATGAAGCCTCCTAATTAAATTATAACTAAAGATTGATATTGAGAGAACATAACATGAAGGAATACAACAATCACGTTCCGTAGATGTGGTCAGCAATGCATTAAGAACAGGTCAGGATACACTGTTTCATGAACTCAATGGGAACTGTTCAGAACATTCTCAGACTCTTGTGCAGAAGCAGAGAGAAGATTATGAGCGAGACTTCCCAGAATGCAAGAGGAAAGAAGCAAGAGTTCTCATAGTAAGCATAGCAAGATTTCATAGCAAGACTTCCCACAATACCACAGTCATGTGCAGTAAGAGAACTGCAGAAAGAAGAACTTCCCTTCATGTAAGTACAGCCACGAGTGCGAGAAAAGCCTCGGTAACCACCCAGCCACTGCCTGCATTAAAGGGAGGCAGCCCTTTCGGGGTGGGAGAGGTTCCTACAACCAGGGACCCAGAGGTGGCCATGGAGCTCCATTTGGACCTCAGGGAAACCGCCAGTAATTTCAATCTAGGCCTGGCCTTTTCCCCTATTAAGTTGACCCCGTTAAAAAACCTTTTAGATCTTTATCCTAACAGAACAGCAGCATTGTATTTATGGGAAGGTTTTAGTACCGGTTTCAGGATCCCAGTAGCTTTCCCCCCCAATTCAAGTGAGCCACCAAATCAAAAATCAGTGAGGGAGATGCCCGAGGTTGCCCGAAGGAAAATTAGTAAGGAAATTAAAGCAGGAAGGGTAGATGGCCCCTTTTTAGTTCCTCCATTAGAAGGCCTTCACATATCCCCTTTAGGCATAGTCCCTAAAAAAGAGCCTGGTGAGTTTCGTATGATTCACAACCTTTCTTACCCAAAAGGGGGGTCCGTCAATGATGCGATACCGCAGGAACTTCGCTCTGTGAGATATGCCACCTTTGACCAAGCGGTCAAACTGATTCGCAAATTCGGTAAGGGTGCGCTGCTGGCAAAATGTGACATTGAGTCTGCCTTTAGACTCCTGCCAGTCCACCCGCAAGACTTCCGGTGGCTTGGTTTCAAATTTGAAGGGGCTTATTTCGTGGACAAAGCAATGCCCATGGGTTGCTCAGTGGCCTGTGCAGCCTTTGAGGCATTCAGCACCTTCCTGGACTGGGCGCTTCGCTTTAGAACTGGCTCCGAGGGCGTGTCGCACTACCTGGACAACTTTATCCTCGTGGCTGATAGCAGGCTTAAGTGCGCAGAGCTTCTCAAAGCCTTCACATCATTAATGGGGGAGTTGGGAGTTCCTCTAGCCGCCGGCAGCTGCTCCCCCTAAGAAAAGTTACCCTCAGGCAGATCCAGTCACTGCTAGGCCATTTAAATTTTGCTTGCCGTGTGGTTTCCCCTGGCCGCCCATTCTGCGGCCGCCTCGCGAAGCTGTCAGCAGGCCTGTGGTCCCCTCATCATAGGGTTCGCCTATCTAAGGAGGTAAAATCTGACCTGGAAGTCTGGTTGAAGTTCTTGGAGAACTACAACGGTATTTCCTTGTGGCAGGATAACTTGTCGCTGCAAGTGGACTTTTAGGTGCATTCAGATGCTTCAGGCTCTCTAGGGTTTGGCGTTTACTTTAGGGGACAATGTTGTGCCCAGCGCTGGCCTGCAGCCTGGCAGGGGGGCCCCATAACCAGAGATTTAACCTTCCTAGAATTCTTTCCGATCGTAGTGGCAGTGCACTTGTGGTCTGAAGCCTTTAGTAACCATAGGGTTTGCTTCCACACCGACAACCAGGCAGTAGTAGCAGTCCTTTCCAGGCAGGCTGCACGGTCCCCAAGGGTGGGTGCCCTTCTGCGTTCCTTCGTTCTCCGGTGTTTAGAGCTCAATATCCACTTCTCTGCCAAATTTGTGCCTGGTGTTAACAATGACATCGCGGATGCCCTATCTCGTTTTCAGATGGACCGCTTCCGCTTGTTAGCACCGGACGCACAGCCGCTTCCTCAGCCGTTCCCGGAACATCTGTGGAGTCTTGGGAACCAGAGTCTTGGGAACCAGAAGTGATTCAGGGAGTATTAGCCTCATTGGCACCTTCCACTTTAAGATCTTATAAGAAGGCTTGGTCGGATTTCTTAAAATTCCGCAGTAAAACCTGCGCCGCCAGAAGCAACGCCCCTCCCGTCAAGTCAGAGGTTTTATCCTACTTAGTATACTTGAGACGCTTGGGCCGCACCCCTAAAACCCTCAACCTACAGGCTGCGGCAATATCATTCTTTTGCAAGCCGGTATTTTCCTCTGATCCATGTGCCGATTTTGTCGTACGGAAGACCTTAGAGGGCTGGCGCAGGCTGCAGCCCCCAAGCTGCGATATGAGGAGGCCAATATCATTTGACATCCTGTTCCAAATTCATAAAAAGTTGAGAACGGTCTGCTGGTCGAAGTATGAAGCACGCTTATTTTTAGCGGCATACTCCATCGCCTTTTTCGGCGCAATGCGTGTTGGTGAGGTGGTATACGAAGAGGGTCAGCGCGGTTCCTCCCGGGGTTTGCTATTAAGCGATGTTACGCTTTCACGGGAGGATCTAGGTTTGTGGATACGTAGCTCCAAAACAGATCAGTACGGGAGGGGGGCTCTGATTCGGCTTCTGGCAACCGGAAAACCAGGCCCATGTCCAGTTAAGGACACCAGGCGCTTCTTATTTCTCAGGGCTAACTCGCCAGGGCCACTATTGATCCATGCACATGGCTTACCCCTGACGCGTCACCAGTTCACTCGTGTCGTGCGCTTAACACTGGCAGCATGCGGCCTTCCCCCCGCAGATTTCGCGGCGCACTCTTTTAGGATAGGAGCAGCCACCACAGCAATGCACCTGGGCCTCACTGCTGAGAGGATTAAGGACTTAGGCCGCTGGGAATCGGATGCTTACAAACGCTATGTTAGAAAAAATTTATGACGGCTCACCTGGGGTTAACTGACCATGGCCTGTTCTTTCAATTTTCTTACAGGAGATAATCGGGCACAGCATTGTGCATTGGGCCAGGGTCCGCGCCATCAATTCCGGTCTCGGGCCGCGCCTAGGCTTACCGTCTGACATCACTATATCCTGGGTCTCTCGGAGGGGAATGCACTGGGCCGAGATGTTGCCCGCAATTAAGGCCAGAGCAGCAGCGGAGGGCCCCCCAGATGCATTACTGATACAATTGGGAGAAAATGACCTAGCTTACAGAAAGGCAGTTGATTTGCAGTGGTACATATTTAGTGACTTTGAGGAGCTTAAGGCCTCTTACCCGAACATCACAATTATTTGGGTCTCGTTGATGGAGAGGCGGATTTGGAGAGATTGCAGGTGCCTGATAGCCATGAATAGGGCTAGGAAAGCCTTGGATTGGGCGGTGGTGCGTAGAGTGGCAGGCCTGGGTGGGACGGTCATTGAACACCCGGGCCTACGTTTCAACTGTGAGGCCCTCTACCGGTTTGATGGCGTGCATCTGTCGGATGCTGGAAATGATGTTTGGCTGATGGATAAAGCAAAGGGGATAAGGGATTGGTTTCAGGCATGAGAGTATTGGCGGCGAGCGATTGCTCGTGTGGTGGTTAGGCATTGGTAAGAAGGGGTTAAGAGGATGTGGGGGGGGGGGAACGCCATCACCTCCCCCCAGTGAACGAAGGGTGGTCCGATAAAGGACTCCGGGGGGGCGTGGCCCTGTCCGAAGCCTATGGAGGTGTGGGCCAAAGGCACGCCCCCGAGGGGTGACCCGGGGGAGCTCCTAGTTGACATGCCTCAGCAGGAAACTCCCCCTCTATGGTGTTAACCCTTCCCGTGTCTCCAGCAAATGGGCTGGAGCCGGATAGTCGATAGGACCAATGCCTAAGCCAATGCCTCTCATTCCTGAATTCAATAAAGTTGTGGCCTAATTCGCCTATTTAACCTTAATTATGGTGTCTTGTGTCTTTATTTATCCTGGTGGGGGGCGGGAACTCGCCACGCAAACAGGATTTCTGTTGTAGACCGCTTCCTTCTCTGATGTATGTATGATGTTTTGGGGGGTCGTCTCGAGCTACAGGGTGAGCAACTTCAAAAGTCTTTATAAGGACTTGCACACAATTGTGCTGGGCTCTCTCCTCCCTCCTGCGTGTGGTGAGTGAGAACCCTGTTGCTACAGTCTAATAAAGATCAGGCTTACTAGCTGCTTTGCTTCTCAATATTCTCTGGTTTGCCTCTGTTATTTTCTGCTACTGATAGGGAACCCACTTAAGAACTCTATACGGGCTCTTGGATACCCCATAAGGGAAAAGGAGCAGTTTTTTCTTATAACAGCCCTAAGAGTAACAGCCCCAAAGATTCCCTCACACCCGGCCCATCAGATGACTTCTAGGGCTTATCCAGAGAGTATAATTCATACCAGGGCTCACTAGGAGTCACTAGCAACAAATGTCCTTTCCAGGGCTCAGTCCTGCAAAATGTGAAATATTAACAAAGGCTTCCTTTGGATAAGGCACAGATTGATTTTCTCTCACTGCTGAGAGCCAAACTAGACTTTTGCTTAATATGCAGCAGGCAGCTCCGTAATGGAGAAGGCTCCCCATGCAGCCAGGAGGCTTTGTGGGGGAAATCCCCATCAATGCCAATTGACTTTTCCTTAAAATCTCCATTCCAATCCCAGCAGGGGAAGAAAGAGATTAGCCTCTCCGCTCTGCATACTGCCTTCCTTGTAAAAGGACCCTGTAAAGAACTGGTTAAGCAAGAATCCCCCATGCCTCCAATTATTTTAGGAAAAACAAGGTATGTAGCTGCCTGCAACATGTTAAATAAACATTTAATTGGGCTGCATCTACTTAGCAGAAAGGGGCATAGATCAAAAAGAGATTTCAATAGGAGGCTGCTATTGACTGGGTCTGGCCAACGGTCCGTCTAGTTCTGTATTGTCTAGGATAAGGAACATGTTTCAACCCATGGACTGCAGCACCTCATGAGCAACTTTCCAGGGACTGAATATTAGTGGTGGATGGGCCCAAAGATGTTGACTCTTCACTTTCATTTCACTTTTAATTTGTATACCGCCTTTCTACGTTACTATATGTAAGGTGGTCCACGGGCTGAAGAAACAACCACACACCTTAGAGCAATCTGGTCCAATACCAAACATGTTATGTACTGAAGTTCTCACCCTGGGCCAGCAGGGGGATACTGTAGATAGTTATGCAAATAAGGGATCAAAAGTGACGTTCAGTGATTGGATAGTTTTAGAAAATTGTTACAGTTACGGTACATTGTACTGGAGCTCTATATAAGCAGGCTGACTGAACCCTTCAGTTCAGTTCTGTCCTGGCCTGTGAATAAACAAGAGCTGCTTGAAGAATCGCTGTGTCATCTGATATGTTCACCCACAACTTAACAAAACAAGTCATAATAAAAAACATACCTTCAAGATAAACCACTTGCCGTATATCAAACAAAGTAACATTCAAGAACCCATGAGAATGTAACAGTGCACAATAAAATTAAATATCAGCAAACAATAATTAAACGGAAATTCACTCTTAACAATTATAGTGGTACCTCGGTTTTCGAGTGTCTCAGAAGTTGAACGTTTCAGTTTTCGAATGCCGTAAACCCGGAAATGCTTCAGTTTTTGAACACGCCTCGGAAGTCGAACATGTTTCGCAGCTTCCGCGAAGTATCTGAAGAAGTGTGCTTGCACACGAAAGCTCATACCAAGAACTAACTTAGTTGGTCTTAAAGGTGCTACTGGAAGGATTTTTTTTATTTTGACTATGGCAGACCAACACGGCTACCTATCTGTAACAACAGCTTCCGCTGAGTGCAAGATCCTGAGGCCTAGCTGTTGGCTATTGAGGTTTCGGTTTTCGAACATTTAAGAACTCGAACGGTCTGCCAGAAGGATTACATTTGAAAACCGAGGTACCACTGTACTGTATAGTAAAATAACTGCTAAACTATAACCAATAAAAATAACAGCAAGTCACAATGCATAAAATACCTCAATGCACACAAAACCATGTAAAATGATCAAAGTGAGAAACAAAGGCACACAACTTATAAAATATTTTTTTTAATTAAAAAAATATCCCTGAACTCCTCTGCTCTCTTCCCAGCTACCTTCTGCTGTTTGTAAAGTCATGGACTGGGAAAGGCTCCTAGGGTTGGAGGGTGGGGCAAGGCAGGTGAAAAAAGCAGTTGCCTGATGGCCAGCCACAGACTCTCTTCCTTTTGTACTGTAGGTTACATTCCAGTCACTCTTAAGGCGTTTCCCCCCTCTTTCCATCCCGCAGGAAGCAGCAGCAGCACCATTCAAGGGCACTTCTCAACTCAGCAAAGTTCTTAAGTAGGGCATGGAGCAGGACTGGCAAGGGCTGTGGCTCATAGAAGCTGCCCAAAGGGATGGTTAGAGAGGCCTGGTGGACTGCATTTGACCCCTGGCCTGAAGTTTCCCACCACCCCTGATATACACTGTCTGTCAGTTGCTCTCTAGGTATCCGAGAGGAGTCTTTCTTAACCCCACCGAGAAAGGCCTGGGGCTTTCTCTCTGCTAAGTGTGTGCAAAAGAAGTAGCAAGGAAATGTGGGTGTCAGGAACGAGCCAGCAGTAAATCACACTGTGCAAGTTGGAGTTAACTCTTTATTAGCAAGAACGCAATCTGCACAGGACCGGCAGGCCTAGTGAGCACAGCAACTCATCTCCAGGAAGTCTTGCCCCCATGAAGCAGTTGGTGAGATGGATAGTCCCCACCTCCCCACAGCTGCCTAAGTCCCCCCCCTCCATGGGTTTCCCCCAAGCAATCAAAGACTGCACCTGCGTGTTACCAATCTCTCCTCTGTCCTTTTCATGCCGGTTCTGGTTCTTGGAGATGTGGGGGAGGAGAACTTGCCGCAGCAGGAGGGGGAGGACACCCATGACTCTTTCACCAGCTTGACTCTATCTTTTGGTCTCCATCTTCTCTGACCTCCTCCAAGCTCCTCTTCTGTCTCTGGTTCTGGACTGCTCTCTGCCACTGACTCTCCCAGCTCACTAAGCCCTGTTACCTCTTCAGCTTCTGACACCTCCTCCTCCTCCTCCCAGTCTTCTCCCTCTGACCACTCATCATTGTCCCACCACCACTTCCCGAGCTCTTGGTGGTTTCCCAGCTGGTTCCTCTGCATCCAAGCAGTCCATGACACCAGGCTGCTGTGAAACGCTGTATGAGGGGTCCAAAAATCTGGATTAGTTCAAAATTCTGCTGTAAGATTGCTTGTGCTTTACAGTGTGCCTGCAGCCTGGCACGGGGCAACCTGAGCATATTTATGCAGGTGCAGGCTGTCAACTTTATTGCAGATTAAATAAGCACAACATTCAGCAAGGAGAGAGGGAAGCCTTAAAGTAATGTATTGCAGAGGAAGGGAACAAGGTAGCGTTCCTTAGTATGAGTGTTGCAAGATTGCCCCTGCCAGGCTCAGATCCTGGATTCTTGGCCTAAGTCAAGATTAAACCACAGTTTCCCATATGTAACCCAGAAACTGTAGCTTGAAGAAACAAGAAACTGAAACCAGACACATTAGTGGAGAAGAGGGAGCACATGGCTGGTGCTCTGGCCAATAAACCATGATTTAATCACCCTGAAATTGTTTTGTCTGTACAGGGCAGGCATAGGCAAACTCGGCCCTCCAGATATTTTTAGCCTACAACTCCCATGATCCCTAGCTAACAGGACCAGTGATCAGGGGTGATGGGAATTGTAGTCCCAAAACATCTGGAGGGCCGAGTTTGCCTATGCCTGGTACAGGGCCTTTGAGAGAAAAAATATTTGAGGCAAACCTTGTCGAAAAGACTGTATGTTGAGCTGGTGCAAAGGGTTAGGGCTCCTGTACATTTAACAGTTGTGGAGGGGGAAATGGAAGATTTTTCAGCTCTCCTTTACAAGCCACACCTGCCAAAATTCCTTCATCTGCACCACTTTTTAAAAAATGCACTGCACTTTTCATTTACAAAGCCAAGAAAATTAAACTGCTTTAAAGCCAGTTTGGCTGTGGGGAGCTGTGCTTTTGGATGATGACATATTTGTTATTTAGCATTTATATTACTGCAGAATCAGGCCTTTCAGCAGCTGAAGTCATAAGACTTCAAAAATATTTTACTGCACATCAGAGTTCTAATTTCTGCTTACTATATTCTGCCAATATATTATGTTTTCTGCACTGCAAAATAATTTTTTTTAAAAAAAAAATTACATCTCCCTCTACCATAATGTATTACTGCCTAGCATTCGTATTTGCTGAAATTTTGGTGTGTGTGTGTTGTTTTTTACTTTCTTGGCTGCAAAAAGATTCCAGCTGTCCCAGTCATCAGTGGCTACACTTCTTCCACACATTTCATAATAAATGAAATTACGGTACATTGTACCCCAAAATGTACATTGTACCCCCAAAATTTAATTGCTATGATTAAATGGGCACAAGATGTTGGACATAACATAATGATGGCTGACTGGGAACAGTTATGGACCACAGGTATGAAGTTTATGGCATCTAATGCCTTAAGAGAGAATATTATGAAAATGATATACAGGTGGTACATGACACCAGTCAAGCTTGCAAAAATCTATCATTTGCCCGATAATAAATGTTGGAAATGTAAAGAAACCGAAGGTACATTCTTTCACCTTTGGTGGACGTGCCCAAGGATTAAGGCTTTCTGGGAGATGATTTATAATGAAACGAAAAGGGTATTTAAATATACCTTTCTGAAGAAACCAGAGGCCTTTCTCCTGGGCATGGTCAGCCAAATGGTGCCAAAGAAGGATAGAACTTTCTTTATGTATGCCACAACAGCAGCAAGAATACTTATTGCAAAGTATTGGAAGACACAAGATCTACCCACTCTGGAAGAATGGCAGATGAAGGTGATGGACTACATGGAATTGGCGGAAATGACTGGCAGAATCTGAGACCAGGGAGAAGAGTCGGTGGAAGAAGATTGGAAGAAATTTAAAGACTATTTACAGAAATATTGTAAAATTAATGAATGTTAGAATGATGTCAGAATGAAGTTAAGTGGTTTTAGCAGCAATGATATAAAGATGTATGTAAAAATGGATTGTTAACAGGTGAGAATCTAAACCTATAATATATTAAGTTAAAGGATTAAGATAAAAACAAAGAGGGAAAGGAATTGCTGAATTAATTAACTGAACTGGAATACAAAAAAGGGAGGCGTGAGGAAGTCAGGGAAACAAGTAAATGAAATGTAAGGTATGGAAAGAATGATTTGTTTTTTTAAGTCTTTTTTATTTTTTCTGTATTTTGTATTTTGTATTTTTTCTTTTTTTCTTTTTCTTATATATGTAACTTTTCTTTTTTTGGAAACCTTAATAAATATCATTTAAAAAACAAAAAAACAAAAACAAAATGGAATGGACTTGCTTCACTGCATTGGTTCTTTATTTTTGGTATCTCAAAATTATAGGCATATATTTTATTTATTTAACCAGACGGCAGATCATCAACCTCAGAAGGGAATTAGGAGATGCCTTTGTTTTAAGTTGCTGGTCATAGAGAATTAAGGTGTTCTAGCTATTGAGTACTCTTCCTAGATTTGACATACTTTATTGCCCCAGTCAGGCACTGAGCCAGACCATCCCCTCTACTCCCAAGCCTTCAGGGGTGCACGTTGGTCTTTCAAACATCAACGACTCCCCGTCCAAGCCCCAAATTCGGTGCCTGCTGCCTCATGTCTTCTGTTCTGCTCAATTCACTACGTCATAGCCCTGCAGCGCCCCCTAGGCTCAGCGCCCAGCGCAGCGGAGCCAGTTGCATTGCCTTAAGTCCGCCTCTGCCAGCCTTTGCACAGGTTCCTAACTGCAGAGACACTTCCCTTCAGATTCTCCTTCAGACTTTCATGTTAAATGCATCTTCTCTAGTGGGGACATCATTGCTGGCTGCGGGCTTGCATAGATGACCCCCCCCCCGCACTGCCCTATTCACATATGTTCAAACTAAATGTCCTTTTAATATGGAATCTTTGCCATTCAGATATATTTGAAGGTCTAACTGCAGCAGGTCTGCTGCAATGAATGAAATATTTAAAATGATAACTAGAAGCCGAAACGTCAACTGTGACGTATAAAAAGTTTTATTGTGGTTTTCCATTCCGTTTGTTTGTTATCAGTTATTATGCATTTACCAGTTCTGATGGATTTATTATAACTGTATGGCAGAATGTTAGTAACAATAAGGAGCCTCAACAATACCAGAAATGAACTGTCCATCTCATCAGATGGCTGGACAGACTTGAGCTGCTAAACACCAACGAACCCTCTTGCTTATTAGACTTCTTAGGAGATGCCCTGCTCTGGGTGTTAGCCTCCCACCACCAACCAACCATCCACCACCTTTGAACACTTGGGGAAACAAAGGATGATTACAAATGGACAGCGCAAAATAGGCGCCTTGTAAAATGTGAGCAAAGGAGGCACAGCCATCCCACCTTAAACGTCTTGTGTGGAAGCTTCTCTGAGCCACATCTTTGTTCTACAACTTAGCCATTGCTCCATTAATCTTACTTGGCTATGAGTGGTCGCCAAAGAAGAAGAAGAAGACGACGACAGTGGAATACGTTTGCAGCCAGTTGTAGCAAAATGGAGAATGTTTAATGTGCAGCATGACTCAAGACCAGGTATGGTGGATCTGTAGCCTTCCAGATACTGCTTGGTGGGTCATGGAGGCCGAGGCTGTTGAGAGTTGGAGTCCATGCCTAGAGGAACACACCTTCCCCATCCCTGCCCAAGGTACACCAAAGTTCACCTCTTGGCCATCCTCAATTTGAAAAGCACAGTGAGTATTTTTGACCACAGATTCTATCTTTTAGGGGAAGACAACCTTGGATCTGCTTATGGTTAAGAAGTCAACAGATGCACACTAGGTACTCAAATCACTTTAATCGTTCACATAAAATCCTTGCCAATATACAAACACCACAAATGAAGTTTTAACATGTAATAGGAAACAACAAGCACTTCTTTGGTGAGGAATGCAGCTCCTCCTTCCCTACAAGCGTGCAGATTCTACGGTAAATGATCAAAAGTCATCATTTACCGCAATCAGCATTCAATTTTACCCTGGTGATGCATCCATCTGAAGAGATCCCCTTGAAGTATATACAAAATATCAGACACAGTACTGTTTTTGTTTGTTTCTGGCTTACTGACCGGAGCCCTACTGAGAATTGCTTGGTTCCTTGAGCATTTGCATAAGGGCAGGAGGGGAGAGGCTATGATAACTTGGAGATGGTTTCAGAAGCAGTGGCAAAATGCAGGACAAGAGTACCCTCTGTTGCTTTTCCTCAACGCACGTGACCCTAGCAGCTTGTCCTGTGACATAAATGGCTAATACTGGTTGCTGCAGGGACAGGAGGGCATGGAGAGCGGCGGCGGCTGTTTTGGAAAAGCCTGCTAGTGCAGAACAAACATGCAAACCCCAGCTTCCATCAAGGGAATATTCAAACAGCCTAAACGAAATTTAGACTATAAAGCAAAAACATACTGGGTCAGCTCCTCGGGAAATCGCTACTCCAGGCACACCCCAGGACAGGCAAGACAGTTTTCAATGCAAGAAGAGGTCCTGTTTCAACCGCAAAGGCGGCGCAGAACCCAGGCATCTCACATGACTGAGCATTTGCCTTTCAGTTTATCCTTCTTGCGCTGCTGCTTGGATTTCTTACCGTCCACCTGGAGGCTGACGCTTCTCCTCTTCTCCAAATTCAAGAGCTCCTGGAAAAGCTCCTGCACGTTGTAGTTCATTTTGGCCGACGTCTCCATGAAGGAGCACTTCCACTTGGTGGCCAGGACCTCCCCTTCACTGGCCTGCACTTCCCTCTGCGAGTCATCGCTCTTGTTCCCCACCAACATGATCGGGACCTTCTGGATGTCTCCTTTGATCTGGCAGATCTGCTCGTAGATGGGCTGAAGCTCTTCGATGGACTGCCGGCTGGTCACGGAGTAGACCAACATGAAGGCATGGCCTTTGGAGATGGACAGTCTCTGCATGGCAGGGAACTGGTGGCTCCCGGTGGTATCTGTGATCTGAAGGGTGCAGATGCTCTTGTCGCAGCTGATCACCTGGCGGTAGGTGTCCTCGACGGTGGGAATGTACGTCTCCCGGAAGGTTCCCCTCACAAAGCGGAGAACCAGAGAACTCTTGCCAACACCTGCAGCTCCAAACACGACCACTCGGTAATCATTACTTTGTTCGGGCATATTGCTCGCTTGGCTGGAAACCAAGGAGGAGTTCTGTGTGTTTACATAGCCCCTTGGGGAGCAGGTCTGGAGAGAGAGAGAAGAGGGAAGGCAGAAACTTAAGCATAACAAGAGATTCCACAACCTTTGCTGAATTCAACAACGCCCCCTCCCAAACCCTCCACATTTCAAGGAAGCAGCAGAGCCAAGTCAACCTCACACTTTCCACAGGCAGCCCTCCTATTAGCTGATCCGCCTGCAGCTGTAAGGCGAAATAAGGTTATAATTGCCTATGCGAGTGGAGATCAATCGGCCCTCCTCATTAATGCTCTTCAGTCCCCAAGCAACAGAACGCCCTGCAGCTGGTGCAAAACCTTCAGGATCGCCCTTCCCCATTAAGCTAGCCTCAGCACACAGCTGTTTTCATTTTCTGCTGTGGTGGGGGATGTTGTTGGCTGCGAATCCCAGGGGTTTGTCGTTTCCATTTCTCCTGTTTTCTGCACACGCCCACACTGGCTCTCAAGAAGCAACAGGCTCAGCAATCCAGCTGCATTACTCAGAAGGACCGATGCAAATGAATACAGACAAGCCCAGCATGCTGCCTCCTGGTGTAATCACAGCTGCCAACAGGCAGGCAGGACAGCCCCCTTGTAGGTTTGACCCACCAACCCTGTCAAAGAAAGGCAACACCAGCACAAGCCTGCTGTGTACCACCTGCATGGCCAGAAAGGAAGACCGTGGAATTTTAACTATTATTTCACCTTCCCTCTGCAGTACATCCATGCATGTATACCAAGGATCACAAATTTCCTGTGCTGTAAGTACTTAAGTTGGGAATATGCCCCAGGATTCTCAGCAGCATGGGATGTAAAATCACTAAAAAAAATAAAAATGAATTGCAAGCAGTCGCACCTCATCTTGTTGACATTCATTTTAACTAATTACAAGGAATTCTGGGACTACTGGAATAACCGTGCAATCCTAACCATGTCCATTCAGAAGTAAGTCCTGTTGAATTCAGTGAGGTTGCTCCCAGACAAGTAGGGTTAGGATTGCAGACTAATCCACTATCACAGGGGTCAGGGAACTGGGTCTCTCCAGATGATGCTGGACTACAACTCCCATCATCCCTGACCATTGGCCACACTGGCCAGAGCTGATGGGAGTTGGAGTCTAAAGTATCTGAAGGGCTACGGGTTCCCCACACCTAGGCTATCAGTTTCCTCAAGGTCTAGACGAGACGTTCATGGAAACATTCCATTCAGCCCAGCCAATATTCTCAGCATCCTGCAGACCTGCCATAAGCCATGGTGTTACGCATAATTTGTGGATAAACACTGCTGAATTCAGTGGGGCTTGCTTTTGAATAAGTACACACAGGATTGGGTTGTCTCAAGAGTATCGGAACCAGGTCTTTTTATGACAGTTTTCACTAGTACAGAGGAGCAGCACCTCTCTCTCTCTCTCTCTCTGCTCCCCATGACAGCCATTTTGTGCTGTGCTGGCACCCACAGCACTTTTATCAATATGTGAATAACACAAACACCTCATTTTTAAAACAACAACAACAATAGACTGATCAAAATACTTTTTGCACAGGAGATATTGGCTACGCTGTTTGCCAAGATGACAGAATCAAACTGTTGCTCGGGTTGGGGAAAATATTTCTACTTCAGGAAGTTTAGGCATCTGGGGTTTTCCCTTCAGTCCTGATTCTACTAGCCAAAAATCCAAGCAAAGAAGTCGCAGATTTTCAAGCCTTCAGGGTGAATCATCTTTTGGTTCCTTTCCAGTGAGAAAATTCTGAAGGTAAAGTTATCAGAATGTTTTTCAATTAATTCATTTATTACTTGTGCAGTTGTTTTAGCGGCAGAATTAACATCTCTTTAATAAAATTGTACTAAAGCATGTATTATTGGTGTACTGTGATCTTCAAATGAAGGGTACTATATAAATCAAATAAATAAAAGTAAAATAAAAATTTCACTATTAACAAGGCTAGGGATTACTGAATAACCAAACACCACATAGTTCAAGTTTAAATCTGCAAAAGCCCCTCACCAAGTTCATTTTTGTCTCCTCCTCTGTGTTGTTTCCTCAAACAGCACGGAGGACAGCCAAGGCTTTTTGAAAACACTAGCATTGAAAGAATCTGAAGCACTTTTGCCAGGTGATAAGAAGAAACAGGGTTTTAGAAAGCAAGAATGCTAAAATGGAACAGAACAGGGAGCAGGGTGCAGGTGTGCCAGCTGTTTCTGTGATAGGGCCCCTGTGCCTTTAACAGCCGGACAGAAGGAAATTCAGCAGGTGATGTTTGCCATCGCAACATCCACATTCTGAAAGCATTTCATCTGTTGACCACACAACCTTCAAAGGGGTAGGAGGAGTCCAACCTGCTCAAGTATCTCCTGGAGCTTGGAGTTAGTTTGGAACCCATGTGCTGATCATAAAAAGGCAATTTCCAGTGCTGCTCTGCCCCCGATATTCCCCCCCCTGGCCGACTTCCTCCCCAAGCTCTAGCAGCTGCCCATTGGGAAGATCTATGTCTGCCATTAAGCAAGCCCAACAGAGACAGAAGATTTCGGACTTGGATCTGTAAGACCAGAACTCAAATCCTAGGGTGCAGTCAAGTTGCTGCTGCTTTGGTGTGCTTCACACTTCCCCACCCTTCTTCTGCTCACATCAGCAGGGCTTAAATTCATTTCTGTTTGTGTACACACCCAGGAAGTGTGGAAGTGGGTGTGGATGTCTTTCCCTGTATGTAACAGTGTTCACACCTTGGCTAGAGAGAATAAGGAACTGGTGGCTTAAGGAGTTTGAAGAACAACAAGCATCAAACAGTAGCATCTTGCAACAAAGTACATATATGCATTTTGGAGAATGTTGCCTGAAAACAGATTAAAAACTCAGCACTCCAAACACAGTAAGTGCACACCATAAACAAGAGTAGGAGCACAGCCCTAATTTAGTAGTCCCAATAACAATAGCCAATAGCATGTTGGACAGCACTCTCTAGAAACCTAGGAAGTTGCCTAATACTAGCTAGTATATTTGTCCAGAACCTAAGGCAGAGGTCTTCTCCATCACTTGCCATCTGATCCTGATAACTGGAGACATCTAGGACTGAACAAGGGACATTGTGCATGCAATTCATGTACTCTAGTCCTGAGCTATGATCCCTCCCCGCAATCTCTCTCTCTCTCTCTCTCTCTCTCTCTCTCTCTCTCTCTCTCTCTCTGTTCCTCCAGCTGAAGGAACAGGAGTAACAGCAACCTACCTCACTTCGTTGTCCTGTTGCAAGCAGGTTCACAGCATCTGCAAGGAACGCCCCCACTCTTTAAACCTCTCAAGTTTCATTGGAATGGAGGCTTTTCTTCCAAGCAACTGTTGCGCAGGGCCGCTGCTCCGCCTAAGCACACACATATTCCCGCACACTTTATATCGCAGCGGTGAGAATCCCCCAAAGCGGGGACGTTGCCATGCGGCAGCCCCAGACCCTATCCCAAGGGGGTAGGAGGGGAGGGTGGATGATGACCCCACTACGATGGGAAGGCAAGTCTCGGCACGATCAGCCAAGATAGAAGCGTCACGGTGGGACTCAGATTTGGGGAAACCAAACAGGCGCGGATGCCTTCCAGAAAGCACTCCCTCTCCACCAGCCAGGAGGGAAGAATACCCCACAGAGGGCTCTCTCTCCCAGCCCCCAGGCAGCCAACGAGCAGGCCAGGCCTCCTGGCAGCTCAGTAGCCCACAGGGGCGAGGCAGCGTCCGAGCAGGAAGCCCAGCAACACGCAAACACACAAACACAGAGGAGCAAAGCTCCCCAGGACTGTCAAGAGACGCAGATTTTGTCATACACCGACGACATCACACACACACACACACACACACACACACACACACACCTCCCCCTCCTCAAAGTGAGGACCCCCCTCCACCCTCTCGGTGCTCTCTTTACCTGGGTCTCTGGCTCTTCCAGAAGCCTGGGCGGCCAGCCTCTCTCGCTGCCTGCCGGGCGTCACCAGGGGAGGCACTCCCGGAAAACGCGCTCCCCTGCGCCCCTGCGGAGTAGCCCAGGCAGGGCGGCGCCATCGCGCCCAGGGAACCAGGCGGCCTGCCTCTCCCCTAGTGCTGCTGGCTGCCCTGGAGCTCCCCAGCTGAGTCCGCCCTCGATGGCGGCGGAGGCAGCAAAGCGTCGCCCCGGTGGCGCTTGCTCAGCCTAATAACCCTTCTCCAGAATCAGCAGCCCGCTTCTTTCCCCGCCCGGCCACTCTCACGTTCCAGCTGCGCGGAGCATCCCCAGGCAAGCGTCACCGTGGAACGTGGAGGACAATGGCTGAAAGGCGCCCAGCGCGGGGGAGGAGGCGGCTTTCCCTTTCCATCGAAAGAGAAAGAGCGCGCCCCAGTTTGTTGGGCGGGTGGGGGCTTGTTTTTGTCTCTTTTTTGGCCGAGGAGTTTTCGGGGGCTGGCTGTTTTTCAGGGAAATAAACAAGCACCACCACCAGCACGCTCTTTGCAATGGAAAGGAATTGCTCTTAAGATCTCCAGGGCTGCTCCGAGTGAAAATCATTAATCTAGCACCTCCACACAGGTGACAGCCCCCCTCCTCCCCCTCCGCTGTTTTTCCGTGCGGCATCTCTTGTGCTGCACCTGTTGAATTTCCGCTTTGTCGTTAAAGATATTTAGAGTCACGGCCGGAAAGAAAGGAAAGGGGTGGGGGAGAGCAACCTCTTTGTTTCAGAGCTCTCCCACCACCTGCAACTTTTAGGTAAAGGCACACACATTTAAAAGCACTTCCATGCGATACGTGCTGCCCTGAGTCCTTGCAAGCGCAGCTGCACATTCGCCAATGGTGGACGGTGGGGGAAGAAATCGGGCACCTTCTTAGCATTAGCAAAGCTTTAAACACAAACGTGCCCACACGCGATAAATAACAACAGACTTCTGTGGTGGAGTCTTAGTGATGCATGGAGAGTGTTTGTGTTTAAAATATTGATAAATCCCATTTGGAT
Source organism: Podarcis pityusensis (assembly GCF_964106645.2). Classification (NCBI taxonomy): domain Eukaryota; kingdom Metazoa; phylum Chordata; class Lepidosauria; order Squamata; family Lacertidae; genus Podarcis; species Podarcis pityusensis. Next base: position 63,102,791 of record NC_138030.1, read on the forward strand.
AGCTGACCACCATTCACTCACTCATTCATTCATTCATTCATTTTATTTTGTCAATGACTTGCCACTAGTGAGACAGCTCCATTTCCCTTGCCACATCTCCATCAATGATATACTACTAGTGGGAAATCCCAATCTCCCTTCTGTCCCACATTGACTATGAACTTGAATTTCCCTGTCTTCCTCCTTCTCCTTTGAGTTATACAGCGCTGCACTCTCAGGGCACACTCTCCACTTTACAGAACTGCATGGGCAAAAACAAGATGGGACCCTGCCCTCAAGGAACTTACAATCTCATTATCCCAGAGATCAGGTGTGGATAGACTTGAGTCTTGCAATACCTACTTTCTGCAGGATCCAGCAGAACCCCAAGATCCTCAGACAAAAGCTTGGAGCCAAAGACATACACTTAGAATTAAAGAATGTTGAGCCCAGGAATAGAATGTTGAGGAATTGGAAAAGAATGTTGAGCCCAAGTTTGAGTAGCAGAACTGAATGGAGTTCTTCTACACACACACACACACACACACACACACACACACAACTCCTGGATTTATTCCAAAGTTCTTCCTTTCAGCAGTAAAATTCAGGAGTCATTTTATTGCTGCTGTTGTCAAACAATTGGGAGTCAGAATTCTCCGCCAATCTTCTGCAAATTGTCCACGTCTCTACCGTTAGGTACAGATCTACCTTCTTCCCACTCCTGCATAGATCATAGAACTGTAAAGTTGGGAGGGGCCATGAGGGTCATCTAGTCCAACCCCCTGCAATGCAGGAATCTTTCGCCCAATGTGGGGCTTGAACCCACAACCCTGAGATGAAGTTGTGGGTTCATCTCTACCAATGGAGCTATCCCAGCACTACTTATGGCAGAAAGTAAAGAGAGACAGAAAACAGGCGGGGCGGCAAGAGGAGTGGGAAAATGTGTCTTTGAGTATGTACAGCTTGGGAACAGGTGGAAACGAGGTTTTAGTGGAGAAGCCCATGGCCTGACACAAAAAGGTTGCTGCTTGCAAAGTGTTGTGCATGGCATAGGGTTTTGGAGGGGCTGGTGATTGGTCCCAGCGGTGTCTTTACTCCCCCCCCCCCTTGATATTATATGTGATGTCATCTGTAAGCTGTGGGCATGGCTTGGCCAAAATGCCCTTGTGGGCCACATGGGGAGACCTGGAAAAATTAATTAGGGCTGGAGATTCCCCTTTCCACTGATTTAGGAATTTGAATCCCATCATGCTGAAATGGAGACCCCTCTCTTTCATTAGCAGCAATATGCCTCCTAATAAAAAGGCAAGGAAGGAGGCCTTTGGCACTTTAGTATTTAGATTATCTATGCCTATAAAAGCTGCATGATGGCCACCCCCCCCAAAAAAAAAAACAGGGTGCAGCTTTTCCCAGTATGAGGACGTCTTGATGAAGTGATCTGCCCCCTGGCATTTCTCCTTGCCACTCAGCTGTTACAGACAACCCTAGATAACTACCACAAATAAAAGCAAGATTTTTCTCCCCCGCCTGAGCTTGTGGGAGTCCAGTGCTGCTATCAAGCAGTTTATTTCCCCTTGACTCATACTCATGGTTATTTATTTGCATCTAAAAAGCAGACCAATTAATTACAGTCTGTATCTTGGCTTTTATGCTGTTTCCCAGCATTTATTCTTTAGGGCAGCTGCAGTTTTGAAGTTGCTGTTTCCCCCAGAGAGTGGAGATGCTGCATACATAAACCGCTCCCCCGCCCCACAAAGATAGAAAGAGGAATTCTTTCTACTTCTGTTTCATATGAAGCTACTTGTGGAATGCTGAGATCTAGGCGTTGCTGCATCATCATCATCATCATCATTATAACAAGACTTCTATAGCATTTCATTTATAAAATCTCTAAGTGGTATACATTAAATGGTACCAAAAATATCATTAAAAATAGCAATAAAAGCAGACCTTTAAACAGCAGGCGCAACAAAATGATAGAAATGATGATAAAATCCATGTACATAATAAAATTACATGTCTGGTTAGGCTTTAAAGAAGCACAGCTGCCTTTGTGGTTGAAATCCTTATTTTCAAACTTTGTACCATCCCACGTTGGGTGCTGGGATTGCTTCTTACCAGCCCTTCTCCTATGCCCTTCTCCATGGGTAGGCAAACTAAGGCCTGGGGCCCAGATCTGGCCCAATCACCTTCTCAACCTGGCCCACGAACGGTCCTGGAATCAGCGTGTTTTCACATGAGTAGAATGTGTCCTTTTATTTAAAATGCATCTCTGGGTTATTTGTGGGGTATAGGAATTCGTTCATTTCTCCCCCCCCCCAAATATAGTCCTGTCCCCACAAAGTCTGAGGGACAGTGGACCAGCCCCCTGCTGAAAAAGTTTGCTGACCCCTGCTTAACACTAGATGAAGAACTACACACATGAAATGGATTACAGTGGTACCTCGGGTTACAGACACTTTTACAGATGCCTCAGGTTACAGAATCCGCTAACCCAGAAATAGTACCTCGGGTTAAGAACTTTGCTTCAGGATGAGAACAGAAATCGCGCTGCACTGGCGTGGCGACAGCGGGAGGCCCCATTAGCTAAAGTGGTGCTTCAGGTTAAGAACAGTTTCAGGTTAAGAATGGACCTCCAGAATGAATTAAGTTCTTAACCCGAGGTACCACTGTATATACGTATAAGATGAAACCATGGTAGGTGTTTGTTAGATGAAAAAGCAGACAGCTGGAAGAATGGCTTAATGGCAAGTGAAGGATGTCAACTGGAGACTAAATAAGAAAGGAAGCAGCTATGGGGAACTATCTTGGACATAGGATTGCAACGGGAGCAGGAAACCTGATTTTAAGAAATTGTATTAAATTAAAGTAATTTGGTTTGATTTGTAATAATTTGGAATCATCATCACCATCATCATCTTAGATACAGAGAAGAAGCAGGACCAGGTCAAACAAAACAAAACAAAACAAATGGTTTTCATTGGTTGCCAGTGTAATAGGGAAGAAACCTCTGACTTTTGCATGGCTCAAATATAACCTACTGTACAAAGGTAAGAACCACATCTGTTACTCTTTTTGCTTTTGCTTCTGGTCTCCCCCATCACTGGCATGTGGCCCTCAGAGTATTACCCATTAGAGAATGCGGCCCTTGAGATAGAAAATGACCCCTCTCCCCTGGTTTCTTCCCATTCAGCTTGTGAACACTGGGCTCTCGATTGTTGCTTTGTCTGTGATCCTTGTGGTATATTGTAGAGGCTTCAGGAACATAGACATTGCTGCATCTGAAACATGCTCTGTGGATTGACTCATACCTTTCAAGCATGTGCGACACTGCGGGTTTGAGTCTTTCTCCCGCCGCCCCTTATTGACACAGGAAGCTCTTTACCAGGTGTATTCTTGGATCGGCCCACCTCTTCTTCTGAATTTCACCAGCTCTGTTGGTGGTGATAGTCTCTAAGAGTTGTCTCTCAGGACAAAACTGAATTTCTATAGGGAAGAGCTTTCAGTGCAACTCTGGTTGGGTAGCAACCAGTTTTCTGCACAGATAGGGAAAAGTTCCTGGAAATAATATTGAAAAGACAACCCGAGTGATGGGTATAAAATTGAAACTGGAAACTAGAGAAGAGTCCCCTTTAACAGATGGGATACAAGAGAAATTGTGTAACTGGAATTTCACCAGCATTTTATTTTGAAGTATGAGCCAGCCTGGCCCAGTTAAATTTCCACAACATATAAAAGGAAGAGACAACAACCGCAGGAAAATGGCCCTAAGAGAGTTTTCATTTTTATAATGCAGTTTTGAAAGCATTCAAGATCTGGCAGAGCTTCCTGAATATTGCCTTGTTTGCCATGCCTGCCCTCCTCTCCACTCACCCAAAGCCATCAAGCAGATTAAATTAAAGTCCAACTTCATCCAAAGATTAATCTTTTGAGAGAGATTTCTCAGCATGATGAATGGAAAAAACATGGGTTTAAGAATCCACTCTCTCCACATGATGAGCTAAAATTAAGGAGTCCAAGACCAGCTGCTGGACAGGTAGATGAGATGAAGAAAGTTGTAACTCATTTTGCAAAAACAGAGAGTGACCAAAACTGAAGAATATTAGGGGGGAATCTTATAGAGCAATGGATATGTCCTCAGGGATGGAGGATAAATTTGGGTTTTGTTTGCATTTTAAGGAGAAACTACTTAATTTGCACTTCTCAATCCAATCCACAAACTAAAACACAATTATTCTTTGAAACTTACATTTCCTCAAATTTTGTGGCACAGTTGTCCAACCAAACAACATGTGCAAAATTGCATATATATTAGGGGAAAAGTGTGCAAAAAATACATGCCTCAGTGAAATGAACATTCAAAAAAATGCATTCAATTAGAGGAAATTGCTTGCAAAATGTGTAAATTAGTCAAAACCACACCTAAAAATGTGTATATTGGGGAAAATCCGCAGTAAAATGTTGATGAAATTTCATGAGGGTTTTTTTAAATTTAAATTGCAAAAACATGTTATCCTTCTCTACAATAAAATGGAGTTTGTTATCAAGTAAATGTGTTTAACATCAGGTCAGTAGAAGCCAGGACTACTTTTTTTCCCTGTAATGAAGATGGTGCAGCCGTTTAAGTGAGTTTTTTAAAGGGGAAACTGTGCATGCTAAGAGTATATCTTCCTTTTTAAAAAATAATAATAATCAGGGTTGACCATTTGTTGGTGGGGAATATTTGCTCTAATGTATCAGAAACGTGGGGACAGTTTTCACTGTAAATAATGGAATGGGTGTGGGTGTGGGTGTATGAAATAAAGAAATGTTACTTGTGTGCTTCACAACATGGCTGTCTAAGGCAGGTCCCCATATGTCCGTTTAAGTCCAGGATCTAAAATAATCCAGCTGCACCACTGGGAGATGCCAGCATAGATAACGTGCAGGTGTGGTGGATTTGTTGTCTAGCAACCTGAGTCTAGAGAGTCACAGATTCCTCATAAAGCAACATATCTGAAGCCCAAACACTTCCATGACAAAGGAGCCCAAAGTTTGCAATAATTTCAGAGAAGCTATGACTAAGTCTAGCAGTGGGGCAAAAGGAGAGAGGGAGGGATAGAAAGATGGGAGCCAAATCACCTCTCCGATTCTGAAAAGCCCATCAGAGCTGGGTTATGAATGGTGTCATGAAACCAAGCTAGACAGCTTCATCTCTGCCTGGTTTAACATTTAAAAAAGGGGGAGATAGGAGGACAGGCAAACAGCCAATATGAAACCCTTTCCTGGAAAGGCCTGCTCAGGGGAAACTGTATGCTAGGCCTAGTCAGAACGCAGGCAAAAGACTGATTCTCAAGCATGCGCTCCTTTGATATGCGAGCCATAAAGCCAGGCTGGCAAAATATGTCACTGCAGCAGCTAATATATGCTCAATAAGTACTCCCACAGGACAGGGTGAGTATGTGGGATTTCCATAACTACAGAGAGGAAGCAGTACTTTTTACTTTTTGTTATTTTTTGTGAGGGGGAACAGGAGAGTTGAGATGATCTTCTGAAAGGCTTTGGTTTAAATTGTTCAGTATCCATCCTCCGTCTCAAAAAATAAACTAAACAGGGAATGGGAATGTGGATGGACCTCTCCCATTTCAGCAGGGAGGGCCTTCCACAACACTGAGGTTTCCAGGGAAAAAGCTTGCTTTTGGGTTACCACATCGTTCTTGAAGAGGCGCCATGAATTGCCAACCCTCCGGAACCTGTGACTGGTTCCCATGAGTTCCTTTTTCTCTCTCTCACCAGGGTCTGCGTGCTGCAGTCATAGGTAGGCAGGAGAGAAAATATCCTCATTAATTATCTCTTTTCTATAACGTCCCGGAAGAACTGATTTGCATATGGGACCGAAGGCATAGGCACTATTCCATATTTAATAGAACTTTAACTTTTAGGAAAAAGAAACGAAACCACGTCAGAGCATGGGCAAAGAGGCTCCCACATGCTGCTTTGGAATATATTTCCCGGTTCCTCTCCAAATGTCGCAGAAGCCCAGCAGCAGAGAGCTAATTCATCAAAGGCAACGTGATCGTCAGAGAGAGGCAATCCCCTACTAATGTTGGAGCAAGGAAAGGAAGCTGTCATCAGGGACTGATTTTAGTAGGCGCTTGTGCCAGAGGTGTTACATTCAGAGCTATTAAAGCCAGTGGGATTTGCTGCCAACTCCAGTGGGCTGTAGAGTGAAGCTGGTTATCTTGCCAGCCGACATCAGCCACAGACACCTCTGCCTAATGGTGTGAATTGCTGAGTTTACCTCCTTGTTTACCTCTGCACAGTAGCAGCTCAGCCTGTTCCTCTTTGCAACTTATCCCAACGCAGCACAAATCTGAAGGGAGGATTTTGCAGCGGATATATAGCGGTCCGTGTCCTTATGCAGGGGGAACAAATTTAGGGAGCCTGACCTGACCCTGTTTCGTGGCCTCCCTTCTTTTTAACTGAAAGGGGATATATTAAGAGGAAGGCTTGTCCTCTTCTGTTCGGTATAATTTAGTGAATGTAGATGTGGGAAGGGGTCAGCCCCAGGTCATGATCTGTGGCAGGGTGTGGCTGAGCCTGAGCCACTTACATCCCCAGCAGGTCCAAGGAGGATCAGAGTCAGGAATTACCTGTGCAAAACAAAACAGTTTAGCATAGTTATCTGGACAGAGTTCAGATAAGGCCTAACAAAAAATGTAATCTTTGAAAACACATCCTTATAATGCCCCCTCCCCCCCATAGGATAAACACAGCTGTTACCAATCATTTATATCTAGCACATATTTTGACTGCAATCCTTTGCAATCCTTACGAGATCTCAAACCCATTGAACTCAGTGGCACTTACTTCTGAGTAAAACAAAAAACATAGGCTCAGGTTGCAAGCATATCTTTACAGCTGTAGCCTATGCCTTTTTTGTTCAGAAGTAAGTGTGCATGAGACTGTAGGCTTAGCTTTTCTTCTCAGGGTCAAAGTTAATTGTGGTAGATTGCATTATGTGTGCATGCATTTTCTTATCTATTTACCTTTCTTGTGTCATGGATCCCAAAGTGGCCCGTGTGTGTTTCCCCAAGCCCTGACCATATGCAGACCAGATGAGCTTGAGCATGATGGTGGCTTGCTTTGCTTTACTTTAAAAATAATCATAGAATCATAAAATTGTAGAGCTGCAAAAGCACTCTGAGACTCATCTAGTTCTTGCAGTTCAGGAATCACAGATGCCCAGCATGTTTGCACTTCTGTTTTAGCTGGCTTGGTCATTGTCCACAGAATGGAAGATGGTAGGATCTCCAAGGATGTGCTCTACAGGGAATAGGCTTCAGAAACCAGACAAACTCTGCCACTCAAAGATGTCTGCAAATGTGACACGAAGCCTGGCAATTTTAAACTTGCCATGTGAGAATCCCTGGAAGATGATCACAGTGTTTGGAGACAGACAGTCGTGTTGTGCATCTATAGCAGTGACCAGAGGAGGAATGACCACTGGGAGGAGCGCGGTGAGAAGAAATACCATGGTGCATCTGCAGCAGCACAACTGGATGTATTCATCTGCCCCAGCTGCAACAAAACATGTCTCTCCCATATCGGTCTCTAAAGCCACAGCAGGCGCTGTAACTCTCCAGCGTTTTGACTTCAACCCCAAAGGTGCACTAATCCATTGTCTCCCGAGACAGACAGATTCCAACAACAACAACTACTGGAATTAGAATCCATGCGCTATGAATATGTTAGGGCACAGCAATGGATAAGTTGCTGGACTCCTGGCTCCCATCAACCCCAGCCAGCATGGCTAATAGGGATGACAGAAGTTGTAGTCCCTAAACAACTGGAGAGCCACAGGTTCCCCTGCTGCTCTTTTGGGGTTAGACAAATGCCAGCGCCTGCCTGTGGGTTGAAGGGGCCTGTATTCCCAGCTCCTTTTCTGCTCTTCTCTGGCCCATGATCAAAAGCACCTGCGATCTGCCGGCTCAAGGAGCATGTGGGCTCTGTGAGTCTGGTCACGATCAATGCTGATTAATGCTCCCGCTGGCTTTCTCCCCAGAGAGCGGGAGTACATAACCATGGTGACTGAAAGCCTCTCTTGCCTGCCCTTTGAACAGAGATTGTTTCCACTTATTGGCAGAAGGCTGCTGCAGGCTAATTCTACCTGTTTTTGGTGAGCACACATGTGCCTCAAACACGGAGCCACTGGCTCGCTGCTTTTTCTCTCCACACAATTCTGCCTTGCTGTACTGTATATGTAATTAGAGGAAGATCGCTAACGGCTTTCTCCCCTTTTTCCATCCAAAGCATATAAGCTCCAGTGACATCACCGATTCACTGTGACCATTTTGTAAGTGAAGGCTGGGTAAGCTGGGTTGCCTCCCTCTGAGAGAACTAATCCACTTCGATTTTGCAGCGCAATGGGCCCGTGTGTCTGGCTGTTAACTGTAAGACTGGTGGTTCAAGCCCATCCAGTAACTTCTGTGGGCAGGAGTCCTGCATTGCTGGGGGTTGGACTAGATGACTCTCAGGTTCCCTTTCAACTCTGATTCTTAGTCAAGTTGCAGTGCCATCCTTCATAGGATACCCTTGTATTTATTTTATTAAACCCTTAGCAATGGAGAGCATCTAGAACCACAGAATCAAAATTAATTCGAAATTCATTGCAGGAGTTCTGCAGCCACATTTTCTGATGGAAGCTTTCTGTGAATGAAATATTCTCTGCCGGAGAGTGTATTTTTAACTCAACATGCGTTGGGTTTCACAATATACTTTGCGCACCTATCGCTTCCTTCCTTTTTAGATCAGGTTGCTAGGTTGCATCCCGGAGACTGACACTGCGTATCTACATCTCCCAGAGAAGCTGGACCTGCAGCAGCTGCAATATCACCAACTTCCTTCATCCGTTCCCTGCCCTTCTCTGATTGATGCAAACAATACAACTCCTTGGAGAAAGCAGTTTTTTGGTTTTGTTTTTTTAAAGTGTAGTCAAAAGGACAGGCCATTTAATGGCTACGGAGGCTGCAATCCTCTGCCCGTTTCCCAGGAGTCAGTTCCACTGAATACCTCTGACGAGGCATGCAGAGACTTAACTAAGGAATTCAAACTTGTAGACTCAGTATGTAACCTGGCAACTCTGCCATAAGATGCTGAGAAGAAAACAAGCACACATCAGGCAGCTGTACCCATCATTCTCCCATCTCGCCACTAGATGATCTACTCTGTTAAAATATTTCTGATTCCAACAAAGGTTTCTGAATCAGGGCATCAAATAATTACTCAGAAGACTGGCTTCTGTGCCCAAAAGCCTTGCAGGGGCTGATGGTGCTTAGCTAGAGGTGGCCTCTTTTATAATTGGTGGGGGGGGGTTTGTGTAAAATGGTTTTAAAATATTCATTTGGCTTCATAACACTTCCTATCCCTTGGGCTCAGTAGCAATAATACCACCCCCTTGACACTAATGCGGGCACATTAAGTCCCATCGATGGAAAATGTGGAGAGCACTCAGAGGTTTTGCAGCTGCAACAACAAAAAAAGCCCAAAGCACTTCTGTCAGGCAAGAGGCCTTTCTAATGAACGAACAGTTTTAAAAAGAATGATTTCGGGAAAGGAAATGACATACAGCATAGCTGGGAATCCAAGGTGATGCAGTGGATAGTGGTGGTTTTTGAGCAGGGGACGTCAACTACCGGTAGTTTGAATCTCTGCTCAGTGTTGGGAACTCAGTAACCTTTAGCTCAAGCTACTTTAGAGCTGTTGCGCTGATACACATAATGCAATATGCGGCTCAGGATCGCGATTCCTCAAGGACCGCCTCTTTCCATATGAACTTACCCAGACCCCGAGATCATCTTCTGGGGCCCTCCTTCGTGTGCCTCCTCCTCGATAGGTCTGGAAGGTGGCAACACGAGAACAGGCCTTCTCTGCAGTGGCTCCCCATCTCTGGAATGCTCTCCCCAGGGAAGTTTGCCTATGCACCTTTAGGCACCAGGCAAAAACGTTCCTTTTTAACCAGGCCTTTGGTTGATCTTATTGACATCCAACACCCTTTTAAAATGTGGTTCTTTTGGGGGTTTTTTATTGGGTTGTTGTTTTTATTTTTGTTATCTATTTTGTGATTTTATATATTTTATATATTTTATTCTGTGAATCGCCCTGAGATCCCCAGGTATAGGGCGGTATATAAATTCAATTATAATAATAATAATAATAATAATAATAATAATAATAATAAATAATATTGTGACCACTCCTGGAGTTGGGTCATCTAGCCTAACCCCCAATGAACTGGTGGAACTCACTGCCACAAGAGAAGTGACAATAGGTTCTCAATCTGGGTAACAAATTGATCCACAGACGGCTACTAGTACATTATGGCTGCATGGGAGCTCCAGGTTTTGTTTTCTTCCTGTAACTCTTCTAAAATTGAGTTCACCCATGGGATACAAATGCAAATCAATACAAAAAGAAATAAATGAATTGGCTTAAACTAGTAACAGGCTCACGTTTTGAGGCCAAAAGGAGAGGAACAGTAGAAGGCAGCTATTGCTTCCAAGCCCTGCTTGTGGACTCCTTGAAGGCCACTGGTTGGGCAAGAGTGGGCAGCAAGATGCTGGACCTTTCGTCTGATCCAGCAGGGCTCTTACGTTCACAAAAACAACCGGAAACCAAAACAAGATCCCCAGCACAGGGTTCCACCCAGCAGGCTATGTTCTTCCCTCTTCCAATTCCCCAGCTCAACAGTTGTATGCAGGGACTACCTAAGGATCCACATGTGGAGAAGGGAGTTCCACATTAACACTCCAAATTAAACCACATGTTCTTCCTGCACTATAGAAGTGACCCTTAAACTGTGGGGGCAACTGAGCAATGGAGAAGATCCTACAGCACATGGGAACTTTCTAAACCCAACCAGCGCAACAACAGACCCTTCCAAGTGTTTGTATTTTCCTGGGACATCCCTGGTTTAGGGACGCCATCCTGGATTCTTATTTGATCCCAGAATGTCCTACTTTTCCTTAGGATGCCCCTACTTTCATTGCAGAAATGTTGGAGGGTATGGAGTTATCCGACCCCCGAGCCATCTGAAGGCAATCCTGTATAGGGAAGGTTTTTGGTTTTTTTAATGTCTTAACGCTTTATTTTGCTTTTATATCTGCTGGAAGCTGCCCAGAGTGGCTGGGACTACCCAGCAAGATGTGTGGGGTATAAATAGCAAAGTTATCATTATGGAATGGGGCGTCCCTATTATCATCAGGGAAATGTTGGAGGGTATGCAATAAGGTATTTTTGCCTGACAGTATGAAACTCCCTTTTGTGCTGGTTCCATTTTAAATCCCAGGTTACACTACCCTGCTGCCAGCAGATGGCAGCAAACAGCTTCGACATGCAGGAGGAGTCACTAATTTTTAAATCAGATTTCCCAAATCAAGATAGGCAGCTAGAAGACATAAAGTTCTTTGGAACAGAGACGCATCTATTTGGTTTGATTTCCAGGAGTCTTTTCTCCTTGGGGGGAAAAAACCAAACTCATTTAGACAGGGATTTAGCTGGAGGATGGGTTGGAACCTGGATAAAATAGGCAGGTGCTTCAGAATACCCCAAACATAACTGCGTATTTTGGAGTCTGCAAATTTGGGGCGAGATGATGCCTCTTGGAAATATATGCCGTTACTGCAGAATAGTGAAAAGGAGCAGCAGTCCTCAAACTCTTGCTTCATTGCCCCCCCCACCCCCAACATTTCCAGTGACTATTGAAGAAGGAAGACGTAGAGCTTCCCTCTCATAAAGGGAAATGTTGGAGATAAATGCTGCTGTGCTCAAGAGAATGGCACTCTGCACGTGCTTGAAAATGCTCTTATGTTCTGTACGTGTGCCAGGGCTGGGCTCTGAACCAAAACCTAGTGTTTCCTGGGAAGAGGGAATGGTGATTACACCAGTCTGGGAATTGTTGTTTGGTGGGAGGAATAGCAACACTCAGAACTATACTTCCCAGGATTTATTTTGGGGGGTGGGTCGTGGCTGTTTAGAGGCAATGATACTGCTTCGAAGCAGCATGGTCCAGCTTTAAATGCACAAGGATACGGTGCAAGAGCGATAATCAGCCTACAATTCAAAATTTGGATATGTTCAGGTTTTCAGAAAGACTGCTAGCAAACCCTGGACGTTTACGTGCTCAGGATAGGGGCCCCTGCTAGGCTCTGGTGCAGCAAAATCCAAGCCATCAGACCTCTGCCGTGTGAGCCTTCTTGTTCCTTGCCACTTTCCCCCATCCTGCTTCTTATCCTTACCCATACCTTTTGGTTATTGCCTAGCAACCACAAAATGCAGCTATGTTTCTCCATGGATATAGCAGAACAGCCTTCCTGGTGAGGTGTGATATTGGCACAAAGTAGCCGACTTCTGATTCCATGTGACAGGGCAGCCCCTGAACCTCGGAGAGCTGTGCAGAAGCGATTTCAGCAGGCATTGCTTGCCAGAATTCAGATATTAAGATATTGTGTGTGTGATATCGAGAGAGAGGGAGAGAGAGAGCGCGCGCGAGCGAGCGAGCTTGGGCCAGTCAGTCTCTAACTAGCCCACTTCACAGGGTTGCTGCAAGGATGAAAACACAAGAGAGGGAGAACCATGAAACCCTGAGCTCCTTGAAGGCAAGGCAGGCTATAAATTTAATACATCCTCCACATCATAAACACATGGAGAGCAAAGCCACATGTGCTATTCCCCTCTGGGAGAGGGCTCATCTTGGGTGGGTGGGTGGGTGTGGAGGTAGTGGCTGTCCCCTGTTTATTATTTGACTAGCCTCTACAGACCTACAATTGTGCGGAAGATAATGCTTGGGTTGTAGCCTTTCTCTTTGTCTTCGAGACGGTGTGGGTTAAATTGAATTACATCACTAAGAGCTGGAGGGAAAGTTGAGACTTGGCTTCTTGCACAAGTCGTCCTGCTGAGTTTGCACAACTTCCCGCCCTTCCCGCACCCCTTGATGATAAAGGGACCCCCTTCCTTCTTCTCCAGAAAACGTGAGTCCAGCTCTGTGCGATAGACAAAAAAGGGGAAGGCTGCTGGGCCCAATGAAAGATCACACACACACACACTGCTCATCACCATCCATTTACCTGACTTAAGTTTACAGTTCTGAACCTATGCAGGAGCAATGGTCCACTGGAATGCACCCAATTTCCAGCAGATGTCAGCATTCTCTTTTCCACTCCTCTCCACAGGTAGATTTAAGGAGACAGCTTAAAACAGAGCAGCAACATTTGCTTATATGTTTCCCCACCCAAAAATAAATAAATAAGCAAAAGCCAGAATTATTTGTATATTTTATTCATAGTATAAAAGAAAGGAAAAAAAATCTACAGTATTCCCCAAGTTACATGGAGCATTTATTTAAAAAAGAAAAGAAATAGAAACAGAACAAAAGAATTAAACAGTGCACACGAACAGCCCTTTCACCTCCGTGGGTTATGTATCATACAAGTAAACAGGGATTCTTGGGGCATATAAAAAGATATCTACACCAGACAGACTTGTTAGTATTCACAGCACGCACGCACGCACGCACGCACACCCACACTTGCACACAAACAGCCCGACTTAAAGCTGAAATGACCTTATTTGTACCAAAACTTTACAAAAAGTAGTTTTATACTAGACTAGAAAAGAAGTCATGAATGTGCTTATTAAAGCATGTAAATATTAACCATTACATGTGATATAAATAAAGAACAAAAAATGGTTCTAAACGTAGGTTTTGGGAGTGTGGAATAAAAAAACCTTGACTTGGGGAAGAACAAAGTATTCCAACTCTGTTTCCCAATCATGTCCCTATATCAGAAGGAGCAGCAGGTGTGTGGGGTAATGAGTAAGGTCTTAAACCAAAGGCCCTACATGGAAACGGGCACCTCTCCTTTCCATACCTTTCCATCAATTCTCACTGTCAATCATCCCCCACCCCACCTTCTGCAGTTAACACCCAAGACAAACTAAAGAGTGTCGTGGGGAAAAAAAGTCAAAAGAAAGATACACTACTATCAAAGCAGCATTTCCACCAGGTTGCCACCGTTCCGTGAAAATGCCCCGTCAGTGCCAGGCACTTTGGGGATGATTTTAGACACAGATCATCACCCTTTCCATGTGTCACCCACAGTTTGTGCCTGATGAGTCCTGATTTAGTGGTTACTCCTGGGCTTCCTTGCGAGCCAGTTTGTAAACCTCTGTCGGTCCATCCACGTGGGTTATGGTGGTAGTGAGCTGAAGCTCTTCTCCGCTGTTTACTCCCAGGTCTCCTGGAAAAAATAAAATAAAGCCCTGTTTCAGACAAAAGCTGAGTCTTGGCATGAGGACAGTCACGGAACAGGCCTCCATGAGGCCTTTGGAAGAGAATATTTTTTTTGAAAAGCTGGCAGTAAGGGAACACCTTTTTAAAAGTCTGCATCAAACTTTAAAGCAGAGATTTAATTCAGGAATTGTCTTTGAGAGTTTTGTCTGAGGCAGGATTTGGTACATAAGAACACATCCTTAACCTGATCAGTCCACATGATCAGTACAAGCCAAAAGAGGTGATTCCACATGCCATTTCTGGGTCACAATGATCTAGCCACAACTGGGCACAGGCAGACTTTAGGTTAAAGGGATCTATTATTTTAACTAAAACTTTTGAGGTGAAATAGAGCCAGTTGTGAAATAGCATACCTCAAATACCAAACCAGCATGGACTTAATTACGGCTTGTAGCCCTGAATGCTTTTGGCAACCAACTTTTTAGGACAGGCCTACATGTCACTAAAGGAAAAGTGGGTTTCTGTCTGAATACATGCTCAGCTCGGGATTTTGTTTTCTGTACAGGGTCTTAACAGTTCTATCAACTCCTGGATTCCCACCACCATCTCAGCAGCCTCCTTTAGAAGGGGTGGGACAAGGGAGAGAAAGCCTTTTTGCCACTGCCTTGGTGGCGACACTGCCCATCACCCGGAGATCGACCAGCAATTACAAAACAACTTCCACACATCTTACACTCAAAGAAACATAGGAGAGAGCCTGCTTTATCAGGTCAATGGCTCATCTAAGTCTAGCATCCTGTTCTTACCCAATGTCTATGGGAAACCCTTGATTAGAACAGGAGGCAGAACGATCCCCAAAACCGCAATATAGGTTTTCCTCGGCTACCCTCAACATAGGAACATCCATTAGCAGTCACAACTCCATGCTACCAATACAACTAGGCTACCAATGAGAGGATACCCAGACTTAAAACACAGAAGCCCCCGTCTTCTAAAAAAAAATACTGAGGTGACTTCAACCCAAGCCACTGCTACATCAGCCCACCGTTCGATTGCTCTTCGACGTAGTTTTTGTGTGAGGGAGCATACAAGAACATCAGAGCAAAAACGTAAAGATTCCACATCCCGTAGATCCCTGTGAAAAAGGCACTGTTCACTTGGACGGTGTAGTCGCCCCATTTCCAGCTGCCTTCAGTCACCTACCCAGGAGAAAGAGAAGGTAAAACCAAGTGAGGAACAGAGCAAGCAGGAAAAACAACCGAATCCCAACCATACCCTTAAGAGAAACGGCCCTTTCTGTGTTGGAAATCACAACTCCCATTCCTTTTCCAGAGTCCTCATTCCTAGGCGTGACCTTGCTGGTTTGCTTTCTCTCCATACAATGACTAGAAGAAAAGGAAACAGGGCCAATCCTATCTTGAACCATTATGGGCCACGTGGCTCAGGCGGTGGAACTGTATGCACCATTTGACACCTGCAGAGCTGGCCACGCACCACAGCCACACTCACATGATAGTTAGTTGTTAGGAGACTTCTATTCCCCTCACAGAACTAAACTTCTTAAGAGTGTCATAACCATGGGTAGGCAAACTAAGGCCTGGGGGCCGGGGCCGGCCCAATCACCTTCTAAGTCCGGCCCGCGGACGGTCCAGGAATCAGCATGTTTTTACATGAGTAGAATGTGTGTTTTTATTTAAAATGCATCTTATTTGTGGGGCATAGGAATTTGTTCATTTTTATTTATTTTTTCAAAATATAGTCTGGCCCCCTGCAAGGTCTGAGGGGCAGTGGACCAGACCCCTGCTGAAAAAGTTTGCTGACGCCTGGTCTTAATAGTCAATCCTTCTTCCCAGGGAATTCTGGGAATTGTAGCTGTGCGAAGGGAAAAGGAAAGGTCTTCAAACAACTTTCAGCATCCTTAACAAACGGCAGGTAACGTCATCTGCAGCACAGCCAATGGCATGTTACAGTTTAAAATTCCCTTAACGGCGTTTCAAACTGTAATTTATCGCCACTGCAGCAAAGCAGCAGAGGCGCTGGTGCTTTCCGGGTGACATTGGCTACAGTGTGTCACTTGGAAGAAGGAGCCGTTTCTTAGTAAGGGAGCATCTGTGCTTTGTCAGCAGCAGGCAAGCAGGTGGAGAAGAATGGAGTACCCTGTTTGGCCAGCTGGGGGCAGGAGGAGATGGAGGGGCCCCGTGGCACAATGCGTTGTGCTGCCCCTGGAAGCAATGCAGTGTGGGTAAATGTTTCGTAGGGGAACACTTCTGGGCCCCATTCGCCCATGCTCTCCAACATCTCCGCTACATGGTTAAAGCTCCAAATCCAGGGGGGGGGAAATGCACACAGTCTTGTCTCGGAAGAATAAGCGACCCCAATCCTGAATGCAAAGGTTATTTGTTGATTCCAACAGGTAATTAGTGAAGGACCAGATGAAAGCCCTTACCCAAAAGCACCATAAAGTTTCTCCAGCGGGTTTTAAAAGGCCACAGCCCAACCACCACGTAGAAAAAATTGGGGGGGGGGGGAACACCTCTGTGGAAAGTCATTTTTAGGATACTCACCTGACTGACAATGAAAAATATTATGGTCATGGCTGCACAAGCTAATGTGATTAGCATCAAGAACTTGAATCTGAAAATCAGCCCCTAGGGAGACACAGAAACGTAACAAGTGTGTGGTTAGGGGGAATGTAGCTTCAAATATTTCAAAGGTTACTGGGAAAGCAAGCAAGAGTGAGACAGTCAGGTCAGCACCTTTAGTCTCAAAGAACTTTGCTGTCAATATCTTGATCTCTTCTGATGGGATAAGCCTTTGTTTTGCTCACCACCCTTAAAGCTTTGGCTTGGTGAGCATTCAACATACAGAATGTTTAACCCTTGCTGCCTGGCAGCATCTCGATGGGGGGTAAGAAGAGAGGGATCTAAGATGACCACGGCAAGTGCTGGACCTTTCACCCAGCACAGGGCAGGGCGGTGTGGCTTCCCTGGCTTCCCAATGCACTGCTTCTGCCCATTACCAATAAAGGAGGGCAGGTGAGCTAGGGGGGAGCAGCCAAATGGTTCTGCTGTGTCTGCACTGGGCTACCTGCTGCCTCCCTGCTCTACAACGGGCAGCGACACACCCACATTGGGAAGGCATCACACTGAGCTCCCACACTGCCCTACCAGCCGCTACCAATGCAAAGCTTGAAAAACATGGCCAAGGAATGAAGGAAGGGGAAGGGGCTCCCGGGACAATTGCTTGAGCAGCGGCTGCAGCACAATGGAAATCACTCACTGGGAAAGCTTATTCGCCACTTCAACTCTTCTCTTTGTGAAATTCTGCTTTGCGGAATCCCAGGATTCTAGTTTCTATGTAATCAGGTGGTTTTTTGGGGGGATGGGGAGAATAATGCCTTCAGTAATGCCCAGGACAGTGGTTTTTCAACCAGGTCCAGACTTGGCACTGTTAAAACCATCCTGTATCTTCTCCCCGTGATGCCCTTGTTAGTGGCAAAACAAGCTCTGCTCTTTGGTTACAATTCACTAGTAACCTGATCAGAATACTGATGCAAAGTGGCCTTTTAAAAAGAAGACATTACTGCTCAGGCTCCTTACCTCATAGTGAAGCCTGCGCACTTTGCTCATTGCTGGGAGGCTGGATTGCTTGCCGCTGATATTTCTGAACACTTGAAACACCATGAAACACAGGAACAAGAAGTAGAGGCAGAGGCATATTCCGGCAACAATAATAAATGCCATCTGAGCAGTAAAGTTAAGTTACTTGACATACACACGAGGCGGAGACAGCAACTGTGATGGCCTGGGAATCCGATTCAGAGGCTGAACCAGAGGAATCCCAGCCTGCACAGGAGTTCCCGCCTCTAGGGCCGGGTGAACTGGGGCAGGGCCTTGATTCTGAAGCGCCTGCACCTGTGCCGGATCCTCAGGAGCAGGCACCAGGTGAATCCACTCTGGCTCCGGAGGTGGTTGAGGACTCAGTGCCTACAGGTGAGTCTCCCCCTGGGTCCAGTAACCCTTCAGCCTCTCCTGAACTGCAGAGGCTCAGGGCAGAGAGGCGAAGGGAACTGGTTTCTCCCAGGAGGAGTGCTCGCGTTAAGGCCAGGAGAGGTGGGTCTCCTGGGGGCCGGGGCCGCCCCTGGCCTCAGAGAAGATAAAGGCCAGTCAGCCTGGTCCCAGGTTGCGGGAGCAATGTCGTTGAAGAGCTGTTTCGGCCAGCACCCAGTCCGGTTCACCCAGAGTTCCTGTCCTTGCCCGGCTCCTCGCTGTGGACCCCGCTTCGCCCGTGGAGGACTGTCTGCCGACCCTCGACTCAGGTCCTGGACCTCGCCCCACGGTAACCTCCCCCCTGGACCAGCACAGCAACAACGGGCAATTCAGTTGGCTTTGTGAAGTTAACACAACATGGCTCTGTTCTTAAGGATAACGGGGGGGGGGGGGGGCGCTGCTCCAGTTACTAAGCGTGTAAAAATGAGGCAGAGCATACAGGAAGTCCCAGACCTGATATGCTGTTATTGTTCCCCTTGGCTCTTGACAAGGCATTAATGTGGGATAAAATATTGAAAATGTCAGGAGGCTAAAACAACCTCAGCTGGAATTGTCAGCTCTATTCTGCTGGAACACAGAGAAGATGCTCAGAAGCAGCAGCCACCTTGCAATCTTAAGGAAAGGCCTGTTGCAAGGAGGGGTGCAAGGTAGCCAGAGCAGAACATTAGCCTAGTAAGAATTTAGCGACCGTTTGAAAGTGCTTCTGGCCCAGGCATGCGGTTTCCAAAAATGAGCAAGCTCAGCAGAAACGTTTTTAGGTTCACAGGCATGCCAGAAAAACAAAATATTTAAAAATATAAAAACAGGAGGGGAGGTACACAAAGACAAGCAGCATGAGGACAAAAGGAGATCCAGAAGAACTCCGGGAAATTTCCAGCAGATTGGCTCCGACTCCCAATTGCTTAGTAACAACAAGCCTGCTGCACAAAAAGTTCGGCTGCAGAAACAAAAGGCATGGTAGGGGAAACCATGGGAGGTAGGTAGGGAGTGGATTTCTGCTGTTGTGCTACAACAGGTAAAGGTAAATGACCCCTAGACAGTTAAGTCTAGTCAAAGGCAACTATGGGTTGCGGTGCTCAGCTTTCCGGTTCATGTGGCTAGCATGGCTAAACCGCTTCTGGCACAACGGGGCACTGTGACAGAAGCCAGAGCACATGGAAATGTCCTTTACCTTCCCACAGTAGTGGTACCTATTTATCTACTTGCACTAGTATGCTTTCGAACTGCTAGGTGGCAGAAGCCGGGACAGAGCAATGGGAGCAGACCCTGTCCCACGGATTGGAACCGCCAACCTTCTGATCAGCAAGTCCAAGAGGCTCAGCGGTTTAGACCCCAGCGCCACCTTGTTGTGCTAGAAACAAGATTGCTGGGCTGAGAATGTGACCTGGCCCTTAACTCTCAGTGTATGTCTGCTCTTTTGAGCAGGTATGGTTGGCAAACCTTAAGGTTCAAGCAAAAATAACCCAAACAAGAATACCGTGGTACCTCGGGTTACATAAGCTTCAGGTTACAGACTCTGCTAACCCAGAAATAGTACCTTTGCTTCAGGATGAGAACAGAAATCGTGCTCCGGCGGTGCAGTGGCAGTGGGAGGCTCCATTAGCTAAAGTGGTACCTCAGGTTAAGAACAGTTTCAGTTTAAGAATGGACCTCCAGAACGAATTAAGTTCTTAACCCGAGGTACCACTGTACCCCCACCCCAAAAGCAAGTGGATTCCACAAGCCTGAAGTTTACCTGTTCCTGATTCAGTCTGCAAGCTTAAAAGCACAGCAAAGCCATTCAACTTTTATCACCGCCCTTGTAGCTTGATAAGTCTAGTCACTTTTGTGTCCTCCAACTAGCTACCTGGGTAGACAACCAACAACATGCTTGTTTCTTGTTCTAGTAACATCCCCACAGAAAGAAGCCTCTGCAGGAGAATCATCATCAAATCAATTGCCAAATTCATGAAATACATTCAAAGGATACCAGAGGTGGTCCATAATATTTATGTGAAAAGTTCCTATCAGTTTGGCCATGTCAACAGGGTTTCAGTATGTTCAGAAAGTCCCTGAAGAAAATGCAGCCCCTTTCCCAATACCCTATGACAAGCAAAACACACAGCTTTTGTTGATGTGAACAGCGAAAGGATACAGCCAGTTCAGTGCCAACATCTGTGGTCCAGATACTGTAGAACGGATTTTTTAATTGTACCCCTCTGGAAATTGAAAGGAACAAGAAGATTAAATTACACACGGCAAAGTATACAATAAGGCAGCAATTCCCCTTGAGATCTGGAAGGACCAGAGGCAGAGCAGTGCTCTGTTGGTTTCATGCAAGCAAAGCTTGACTCTATATATTGGAAAAATTCAAAGAACATTTACAGCTGGAACAGTGTTCTGGCATTAATAATTTTCTTATTATCATAAGCCGCTTTTTAGAACTAAAAAAAACTAAAACCAAACACATTAAGATTATGTGAACCCTCTTAAAAATAAAAAGTCTCCAGTTACCTCTCACACATGTCAAAGACAAAGAGGCAGAAGGCGCCCACAGCTATTGGTCCAACTTGTTTCCAGTAAGCAGAGAAATGGTTTCGTTCACTCTGATCCTAAAAATAAAATTAGGAGACAACAGAATGATTTGCAAATGGGTAGCAGGAATAATAATAATTTATTATTTACACCCTGCCCATCTGGGCGGCTACCAACAGAATAATAATAATACAGGAAGAAGAAGAAGAAGAAGAAGAAGAAGAAGAAGAAGAAGAAGAAGAAGAGATAAAACATCAAAAACTTCCCTAAACAGGGCTGCCTTCAGATGTCTTCTAAAAGTCAGATAGTTGTTTATTTCCTTGACATCTGGTGGGAAGGCGTTCCACAGGGCGGGCGCCACTATGGAGAAGGCTCTCTGCCTGGCTCCCTGTAACCTCACATCTCACAAGGAAGAAACGGCCAGAAGGCCCTCGGCGCTGGATCTCAGTGTATGATGGGGGAGGAGACGCTCATTCATTTATACTGAGCCAAAGCCATTTAGGGCTTTAAAGGTCAGCACCAACACTTTGAATTGTGCTCGGAAACGGAGCCAATGTAGGTCTTTCAGGACTGGTATTATGTGGTCTCAGCGGCCACTCCCAGTCACCATTTTGCTGCCACATTCTGGATTTAGTTGTAGTTTCCGTGTCACTTTCAAAGGTAGCCCCATGTAGAGCGCATTGAAGTAGTCAAGGTGGGAGATAACCAGTAGGAAAGAAACAATAAGAATGATTTAACCTGTGTAACCAATGTGCCACTCAAGCAGGTGAAGAGTATTACTGAAGCACACTTTGAAATAGTGCTAGTTCCTCAGCACCATCTCTGAGGGTGAAGCGGGACTGAGATGACCCGGGATCCATTTGTGATGGCATCTGGCACAATTTGGGCCCCGACTGCCACCCCAGTTCCAGGATAGTGCAGAATGAAGCAGGGTTTCTACCAGCCCCTTATCCCAGACATCATTAGCAGTGGGGCTTTGGATGTGGTGGAAGCCATGTGGCTCCATCATGCCCTGCTGCTGCTGCCAGGCCAGGGTTAGGATTGCTCTGCCCACCTGATACAGCTTACAGAATTACCTTCTCATTGCTTCAAATCCATGGACTAAAACCCCCTCATACATTCATCCTATGTTTCTGATTGCCTGCCTTTATTCTATAGAAAGGGGGAAGAAAACCCTCTTAAAATACTTTCTCCATGGCCAATAAAAAATACACACATACACAAACAGTATTATGCCCAGAAACGACCATACCCACCATCATATGCTCTCCACAGAAGATGATCCAAAAGGACAAAAGCATAGCGTAGAAGATTCCTTGGCGAATGTCTCCAAATAGCAACATCCACGTCCAGTCAAATCCAATAGAAAACCACTCTACTGGAATATTTATGAAGGTCATAGAGATCCCAAGAGCAAAGATAACTCTGGATAACAACAACAACAACAACGGTGCTTTCAGTGCTCCCTTTCAGAGAAACTGCTGCTGCATTCACCCCAATGAAAAATTTGTGAGGGATTTAATAATGTAGTGTTGGGGATGGGGAAGGAGAAATGCCAGAGGGGGGGATCCAATGGGAAGGAGGAGAGCTCTGAGCAGAGACAACATTCCACACACACTCTCTAATTATACACTGGCCACCTGACTTCTTTTCAAAGAAGCTATAACTTAATGCACTCTTTGCAGAGAGCAAAGGATTCGTAGCTTTGGTAATAGGGTTCCTCCTTAAAGCAAGATTCAGGAGGCTACACCTGTGTCATCTATCTTTACTCACTTTTCCAGGAGCACAGGTGGTCGCGTCATCATCATGATCCGCCTCCAGTACCAAATCATGATGATGAAGATGCTCGGAGTAAGGAAGGTTTTCATCGCAAACCACACCTTTGTAAACCCTCCGTTCTGATGGATACCCTGGAGAAGAGAGAGCAAATTGAAAACGCTGCCTTTCTTCCCTTTCCCAACATTAAGATCCATTTGACATTCACTACAACACCTTGCAACAAACATCGTGAAGCTCAAGTAACAACTATATTTGGGGAAGGAAGAAAGCCCTGCGAAGAAGCCGAGCACATGAAGCAAGTTCTTCAATTAGCTGCTTAATCATGAAAATATTGTAAAAAACAGATTAACTTCGTCCTGGAGCGAATATTTTGAATAATCTTTTTATATGTAACCGACAAAGAATCGGAAGTAGTTTCTCTCTTTGTTTTCTTCTTTCATTCTTACATTGTTTTTATCTTCTTTCTTCTCTTTTCCGTGTGTGTGTGTCTACTCTGAGTCACTGAGGGAATTGTACACACATGAAGGTAATGGCTGGCTGGTGAAAGACCCTGTGTGTGAGAGGCAGGAAAGGGAAGATACTGGGGTGGGAGGAGAGAGGTTGGGAGAAGAAAAGAAAGCTCCCAGGAGGAGCTTGGTGAGCCCACCCCTTTCTGTGTGAGACAAGAGTTCAAGATCTACCTTTGAGAGAAGACTTTGCATTTTGTTTTTCTTTCTTTCAATTTAGATTAGCTTTTTATTGTATTGTATTATGAAAAACATCAATAATTTTTTATGGGGGGAATATTAACTTCCATATCAGATAGTCCTAACAAGAGGATCAAAATGAGACCCATACTTAAGACCCTCAGTTGTAATCCAGTCCCGGTATACCTATTTTTCTCAATATCCCTTCCCCACCCCCCCTGCTTTAGTTCCTCCAGAGACCTGTTTCTCCAGTGGAATTCGCACACTTTCACCCAAAGGCAGACGGCATGTGACAGGCAAAGGCCGGTGGCCAGGCGGAATTGCTGGCAATCAAGAGAGCCATTCCTAGCACAGCAAGTGACAAGCTAGTTAATGCAGTGGGGGAAGGGGAGGATAATAGCTGGAGCAATGACAGAGGGAGAAATCCCCAGGGAGCAAGGAGGCTCTGAGCAGGGACAGCATTCCACACAAACTGCCTAATTATACACCCTCACTTCGTTTTGAAGAAGCTGTTAACTTCATGCACTCCTTGTAGAGAGCAAAGGATTCATATTTTTGGTAATCTGGTTCTTTCTTAAAGCAAGATTCAGGAAGCCACATCTGTGCTTATTTCATTCATACTATAAAACTGTGGCTTAGTTCTCTTGAATGCCCGTTTTAACATGAAAAATAATCTTTAAGCAGAATCAAAACATCCCAGAAAGTTAATTCATTAGCCTGTTGACTAATGAACTATTAGTCTGTTGGTTGACAACTCTGGTTTCTTGATCTGTTTACAGTTAAATTAGTTAACAGGAGGTTAAAAGCAAGGGGGGGGGGACTGCTTTACTTGCATGAGCAGAATTACTACATAAGGATTTCGGAGGTGTATAAACAGGATTATTACATGCTCACTTTGTTGTTCACTTACCCAAAATTCCCTAGAACAGAGCAACGTGCATGACTGATTTACACACTTTTTTTTTAAAAAAAAAGAAAGCTGGCACAAAAATTCTTGGGAGGTATCTTGGCAGGGTTGCCCATTATGATGGGTGTGGTATGCCACCAGTACCCATCTTTCTAATGTTCCTATCTTATTCCATTCAACAAATCAGAAGTTAAGAGTCTCCACCTTCCAAAGGCTATCCCATACAAAATACGTTTTGACACCCTAGCAATTAGTTGCTTTTAAGTTTGAAGGGAACACTTACCACTAGACTGATATCTTTGATTTCTCCAATTCCCACATTGATGCGTTCCCTTTCATTCACAGGTAGACGGATATTGATAAGGTAGAATTTGTGAGCAACAGTTCCAATCTCCATGAATGGAAGCACCTCACAGTCATAGAACTTGCCTTCATTCTCTATAGTCTATTGGAACACCAGGAGAGGGAAAGAGACAACCGTCAGCATTGGTTTTTCAAGTGCTCTTAAAAATGCCTACGTTTTGTAAAATAGCAGATTATTTTAGCTCAGGAGGGCAACGAGAGATGGAGATGTTTCTTTAAAAAAAACACACAACCCACCCCCTGCTCTTCCCATATCATTAGCTTAGGCTTAGGATGCATGAAACGTAATAGAAATACATTTACCTAATACTTTCCCCTCAATAATTTTGCCTTCCACAAATGGTAACTAAAGGTTCAAAAATCAGTCATTACAACTATTGATGGGGAAAATATCCTTGCCGTTCCCACTTTGGGGAAAAAAATCATGAACATCTGTGAAAACAATACATTCAATATATGGGAAGTCCAATGCCACACCCAAAAGGAGTGTAGGATGTTGTAAGCCGTGGTTGAAAAAAAAAGCATTATGCAAACTGTTAATAATAATAATAATAATAATAATGATGATGATGATAATAATAATAATCCTTTGCTGATTTTGCTGCAAACGGTTCTGCTATTTACTTCGTAAACCATGACGTAGCAGGAGAACTTGTTCATAACTTATGGACAGAGTAAAGTCTCCCACGTAATGGGGGTACACTTTGTGTGCCCACAAGTGATGTTCTCCAAACCCCATTTTGTCTGAGATGGGAGACCTAAAGATCATACTGAAAAGCCAAAGCACAATCCCATGGGGACAGCAGTTATCTTTAGCAAATATCCTATTTTACAGCCTGATGAACACATATCTTGACATCAAGGGAATACCTGCTTTTCCAATGCTCTTACACTAGCAGGTTCAAGAAGATTTTCTCTAACAGATACTGTGCAGGCAGGCTCTTGGAACAGCTTATCGCTGACTTTAAATTGTTTTTTGAACATTTTAAATAGCTCTTTGTTTTTACTGATATCTTTATTGTTTTATTCTTTCGTTGTAAACCAATTTGAGGTTTTATTACAACCAAGTGTTATATAGAACTTGTGTAAAAATGGGGGGAAAGAACCTAAGTGTTGCATGTTTTTGAAAGCGAAAGTTACATAAAGTCTTTTGGGAACAACACTTTTTTTAAAAAAACAACAACAACCCGAAAATCCTAGCAATATCCAACAAGAAGCAGAAGGAACCTACTTTTGGAGCTCCAAATTTACATTTTAGCTTTCGGGTCTCAACTTCGTGTGCCATTTCTACCCACTCCTCGCTCATGTCGTCACGGTACGCTAAGGACACATCAAGCATAATTTCTGCATTTTCTTCTGTAAGAACAAAGCAATCAAAACTTGTTACAGAAAGAAGCAGGTAGAGCATGAAAAGCAGGATAAAATTATTGTTAAAATGTGTTAAGTCACTTTATCTTGCCCAAGGCAACCCAAAGCAACATACAAAATCGCTCATTGAGGCAATTAGATTATACATAAAGCTTACTTGTTGCACATTTGAAAGAAAAAAATCCAGGCTGTTAGATCCACGATGCTCTGGGATAAAGTCTAATCCTTGCTGTGTACACGATTTAGAATGGAGCCCTTTTTCACAGGTCTACACATTGGCCTAGATTCTTACAACAATGTAAGCTTCCTGGGACCGTGTGGGACTCCCAGGGGAGTCTGCAGCCTCTGTGCTCCTTCCCTGGTCCTGTGGTCACTGCCATACTCAGCAAAGCCAAGGTTTCACTTGGCGTGCTGTTCGAACCTGGGCTTGCTGTTGAGCTGCAAAGTGGTCTACAAGCTTGTCTGGGCCCTGTAAAGCCATAGTTTGGCTTCCCAAGTCAGAAATCCTCAGGCTCTTAGAAACATTCCATTTGTTGTTGTTGTTCAGTCGTTGTGGGAGCCAGGAAGTCATGAAAAAGGCTTGTAGCGCCACCGGGTGCCTCGCTGACCTCAGTGACCTGCATGTCCGTGCCTTGCAGTGTATTAAGTGCATAGCCTTATATGGAGTTATGTTCCCCCTCTGGGCAGTAATTACCCTATATGGCGATGGGAGGGTTTAAGCCATGACCGGATGTAGGTAATGTGAGACATTGGCAAACGGCCATGCGAGAGGAGAGAACAAAGGATAATAAAAGTTACGGGAGAGGAGAGAAGTTCGAAAGGAGCTGCTCATACCATCCTGAAAATATTGCTGGTTCTCGGTGTCTTTATTTTATGCTAAACTGCGCCATTTGTGACGGCTGGCTCCGACAAGTCGTGTCCAACTCTTCGTGGCCCCACGGACCAGAGCACACCAGGCACTCCTGTCTTCCACTGCCTCCCACAGTTTGGTCAAACTCATGTTAGTAGCTCTGAGAACACTGTCCATCTCTATATTTTGGGGCGGGGGGAGCCATGACTCTTAGAAGTGGAATGAGTTTGTTTTAAATGTATGGTGTGGTGTGGTCAAAATGTTCTACTGATTGTGACAGAATTAGAAACCCAATCAAGCAACTTTGGCACTCCGTAATTCTTAGCTGCTAGCAGGGACAAAATTCCTTCCTCCCCGCTACCCCCAAAGCAAGAGGGAACATGCATCCTTGATAATTCCTTCTGAGCTCTTTAATGCAGATTCAATCCTAGCTACCCCCATTCTTCAGATTTCTACAGGAATCCTAGATGGCACATGTTTACAAACACCTGCGCCTGGGCTTAAATTACAGCCAGCCAACTACAACCTTCGCTGTCATTCTTATACAAGACCACAAATACCACTTGGATTTGGCATAAATATAATCCATCTGCAAGCTCAACCTTGTTACATATTGCCAAGAGACACTCGACATGCAAGAAGCTGCAGCCGATTAAGACTTCTAGTCCCAAGAGTCAGTGCCAAGCAGAAGACAATTGTTCCTCATGCTTCACAAATGCATCTTTCCAGCCTGCAGTTGAGAAAGAAATGTCTTTGAAGCTCTGCCAGCCTAGACATCTGTTACCGGTTTCAAAGTTATAATTTATTGGGATTACGTGGAGGGACGCTCATCTAGCGTGCTGGGAACGGGTGTGGAAGTGCTTTGTGGTTCAGACCATCTATTTATACAGTGCTTGGAGGTGGTTCTCTTCTGCATGGGAGCAATGACATTTTTTTCAGGGCTTTTTGGTTCGCTCCCTCCACCAAAAAACAACCACCAAAACCTTCTAGATTATCTACAACCTGCACAGTCCAGATTTAAAATGAGAATCTTAATGTTGAAGATCACTACATGAGTAATAGGTGAATACATTAAGTTTACTCCGATCTCTTAGCATGGCAAGATATAAGGGACAACTCTAAATGCAGGCCACACATACAGCATATATTTATTATTATTTTTTGTAAATCTTAATAGAGGACAGTACTGGCAGTAGATATGCAAGTTTTGTTGTTTGGGGGTTGGACTCGATGGCCCTTGTGGTCTCTTCCAACTCTATGATTCTATGATTCAAGAAGACCCTCAACACAAACCAAGACCTCCTCCTTGTGGGCAGAGATTATTTGTCCACTCTAGTCTTTGCTCAGTAACTAGATTACTGCAACACGCCCTACCCGGGACAGCCCTTGGAGGTTTAAAACGCAGCAGCCGAATTACTCACATAGCCCCCATTTTAGAACAGCGCCACTGGTTGCCAGTTCATTTCTGAGGCCAGTTCAAGGTGCTTAAAACCTTAAATGGTCCCCAAGATCTCAAAGACTTTACCAATCCTCTCTGGTGTGAAGACAAGCAGAGGAGGTCTTAACGGAAGTTCATGAGGCATCACCCTGCGAGAGGGCAACCCCTAAGTTGCAGAATTCACTTCCTGTAGAGGCACATCTGACTGCATTTTGACGGTGTAGCTCTATAACTTGGCCTTTGACATCTGATACATAAGTATATGTGTGTGTGTGTGTGTGTGTGTGTGTGTGTGTTAGGACCCACTCTATTCTTCTGGTGGAAAATTCTTTTAACTGATTTTAATCCTGTATTGTTGAGACCTTCTGGTGAAGGACTGAGAAGAAGTCAAACGAATAAATATGTTAACGCCACTAGTTTAGAGCAGGACACCGTTTCTAAAATGGGACACACTAAGACAAGGGTCGGCAACCTAAGGCCCAGGGGCCGTATGCGGCCCAATCGCCTTCTCAATCCGGCCTGCGGACGGTCCGGGAATCAGCATGTTTTTACATGAGTAGAATGTGTCCTTTTATTTAAAATGCATCTCTTGGTTATTTGTGGGGAAGAGGAATTCATTCATTCCCCCCCCCCCCCAAATATAGTCCGGCCCACCACATGGTCTGACCGTGGACCGGCCCACAACTGAAAAAGGTTGCTGACCGCTGCACTAAGACTTAAAGCAGCCTAGCACGCTCCCGCTTCCCCCTCTCCTGGAAAAGCTCTTCCTTAAATCCATGGTGCTGAAAAGTCCTCAAATGGAAGCGCCTCATCTCCTACCAATGTGAAGCTGTACTTTGGCACATTCTTCAGTCTCAGTCCTCACGAGGAGGGAGAAAGTGTGGCTGTAGGGAGTGTTTAAGAGGCAACAACAGCTTGTGGATCTTGTTGTCTGCTAAACCTTCTCAGTTCAGCAACTCAAAAGTAAAACTGTTACAGTACGTGTATTACAAAACTTTTACCTCAGAACCACTCATGTGTGGTCAGACAGCTTTAAATGCGGGAACATCTAACTGCACTACACTTGCCTGTGAAACAAGAGTAAAGACCAGCATTGCCTTTTTATACTAGACACTAATAAACATCCTTGATACATTTTAGTACACTCGCCCTTTTTAAAAAATATATACGTATACAAAGTCTTGCCTCTGAATTCAACTTAACATTTCACAAAGCTTTCCTCCCTCTGCAGGTAAAGATGTAGTTTCAAACACTTCCCGTTCCCTTTCTAGCTTTACACATTCAAAAATCTTTTGTTCACACCACATAGATCTAAAAATAGAGGTGCCAAACAATGACAGGACTTGCAGCTAGTACATCCTAATCACATCATTTGGAAGTAGGAGAGAGCCAGGCCATTTCTGGACCCCAAATCATTCTGCTCACCACAAAGAGTGATCAGTCTTCCTACCAACTTCAAAGCTGCACAGGTGGAAAGTTTTGAGTGGGGATACCTGCCACCTCACCACCTCCACAATCAGGAGAAAGGCCAAGAGCTGTTTGGCAGCCACACAGCCAAGGCCTCTGGGCTGCTTTGGCCATGCAGAGCGAAAAACGCTACCCTCCCTCGGTGTCTTTACTGTTCTGAAACAGGAAAAGCAGGGAGGATATGACTGCAGTTCCCTGGAGGTGCACCACACTCCTTCAGGCACCCATGTCCAACTCTCCTCAGCTCCTTTCCCTGACAAAAGGAAGCATGCAGCACAGAAGGGGCTTGGCATCTACAATTTCTTTAGCCTGGCCAGCAATAGCAGCCAAAAACTTTATTATAGACTCCCCAGTCATTTTGCTGCATGTGAAGAGAATCCACATGACATAATATATTAAATAAAGTATTTTTCAAGGAAAAAAGCATCCCACCAGACCAGTGAGACATTGTTCATGTTATTGTGTATCAGACTGGCAGTACCATCATTTAAGTACATGGATGATAACTAAAGCTAGTAAATGGTTTAGGATACCTACTGTATATACAAACTTAAGTCCTGCACAGGGGGAGATGGAGGAACACCTTCCACTAGTAGCTTTGGGGTGGCTCAATTACAGAAGCGGAGATGAAAGCACCCTTGTTTGCAAGGATATATAATCCATGATGATATTCTGTAACTGGACATAAGCAAATGCTTGTATGTGTTTTGCTTGCTGAAGATGGTAGCACATTCAATAGGATGGTGGAGAACCAAGAATACTTTCCAGTTCTCATTGAATAAGGAAGTGGTGGGGTATCAGATACAGCCCAATTTATTGAGTGCTAGATGTATGGTGCAGTGCTGTGCACCATAGGGTGGGGGTGGTATAGTCCAATAACAGAGAAAATGTTTTGCAAGCATAAAGTCCCTAGTTTGATTCCTGACTCCAGTTCAAGAGCAGGTGATGAGAGAAAAAAATGCATGAGATATTGGGGAAGCCACCGACAGAACAGTCAGTTGTACAACACAATACAACAAAGCTTTATCTGTTTGTCTTGTTAAGGGTCCTTCCTTCTCCTTGGTCAAACTTTTAGTGACCTCAATGCATTGTAGAAGCACCCCCTCAACTATTTTGTCAGGCGAGAGAGATGAGTTGACCTCACTCAAGCTGGGTACAGTAAGAACTTTGTAACTTTAATAACCGGTGCTCAAGTTTGCCCGTTTCCTTGTTCCTTTCTCACTGCCTCACTTTTTCCTTTTGTGTCGTGTCCTTTGTAGATTATAAGACTGTAAACAGCACCAGTCTTGCTAATCAAGGATTATTATTTTTTGCAAGCCACTCTGGGAGGTCTTCTTGGCCTGAAGAGCAGGGTAAACGCAGCCAGATGGGGATAACTATTCCCAGGCAGCATAGTAGAAAGTCTGTTTGGGACTGTGTGTTCTCCCTCCCAAAATGTGTGCATCCCCTCTCATTGTCAAACTTGGGGAACAGCCCATAATAGGAACACATCAGCAGGACATCAACAGTAGGGAACTAGTTTACCTTGTAGATAATCTAACCAAACTGCTGGTCTAAAAGCAACAGCACCCAAAGCGTGGCAGGTCTTATTTCACAGAAGGTACAAGGCGAGGAGAAAAATGAAGCAGAAGGCCTTTTTCAATGGTTCTGGTGTTGCTCACCCCTGAAAAAACCCCCACCACCAATCAGCAGAGAAGGCGGCTAATGCCCCTCACATTTAGGATTCAGGTCCACCCTTCTGCCCTCTGCTGTTTATTTGCAAAGTTTCAAATGCACATATATACACAGACACATATCCACCTAAAGACCAATTCTGAATCAATGCAACCCTACTCCTCAAGTTTCCTTCGATAGATCAACCTACCCAATCTCCATCCCCAGGTGCAGGGTACAAGGCCACAATGAAAAGGAAAATACCACTGCTGCTTAAAAGCCCATTTTTGTTTTGGTCACACTTGTGAAGGCTCATCAGTGTTCAGGACACCTCCCGTCCCGATGGAAAAGCTGAAGGAAGGGTTTACGTGCCCCAGACATGTGACACCTGCTAGTTGCACAGGAACACTGCCAGTTCCCCAGGCTGATTCCTGGCTAATGGAAGTGGCAAGGTGGTATCTGGGTTGTGCCAAAGTCCATGAGAGAATTACAGCTGAAGCTGTTTGGAAATAACCAGGGAAACAGCGAGGGACAGAGGGATGAAGTGCTTAATGGGGAGGTGGAGAGAGCTGGAGTTCTAACTCATTGAAAGGAATAAGATTGCTTACAAAACACTGGAGTGGCCTTCCTTGTTTCAGAATGAGCCTTTTGTGCCAGGCCCCAAACAGGGATCTCTTCTGGCTAGAGAACGAGAGCGCCTCTCTTTCTCTCGCCTGTGTCCCACCCCTTCCGATTCAAGGTCCCATCTAGTCAAATGTCAGGTTGCTGCATACAAACATTCCCCTTTCAGAAATGCCTCCATTGCCTGGGTGACTAAGCCCTTTCAACAGCTGTGTTATTACTGGAAGATGGTCAATGTTATTCACACAGAGCACTTGTTTCATACGCCTTGTGAGAAAGGAGGCTTTGCTGCTGCAACAGAACAGGACTGGAGATCAGTTTGGAGATTTTTGATCGATCTCTCTCTCTTTTAAAATCACTATCAAGTTGCACAAATCGTTTGACATATTTCACTAGTTAAAAGCATTTGAGAGAGCTGGTAGCCACTTCCAAGCAGATACCAAGCGATTTCTTCCACTTGTTTGGCAAAGAGCATTAGTCTACTCTAAAACAAAAAGGTTATCTGTTTTCAGGTTCTGCCTGGAAAGGAATATGAGTTATTATAATGACATAGGAATTGATTGTTGCCCATTTTTGTACACTTTCTGGCAGGCAAGACAACACTTCAAAATCAATGGAAATTTGGAGGTTGCTATTAAAGTAGCAATCAATTAGAGTCATTTAGGATTAACCAATTGGATACTGATGCTGCTTTAGCAGTTGAGGTGCCATATATGAAATGCATATTCTGTGCAAACTTGGGGAATTTTTGGCCCTTCAGAAGTTATTGGCCTCCAACTCCCATCAACCTCAGCAAAACGGTCAATGGGAAGGGATTTCAGAGCTGCAGCCTAGCATCATCTGCAGGGCTATGGGTTCCCCATCCCCAATGTAGTATATACAACCGCTGCTGGGACTCTTGCCGTTTAATTTCAGAACAGGGGTAGTAATCAATATAAGCAACTCATGCCCTTTCAAGAGCAGGGGGTTGGACTAAATGGCCCTTGGGGTCCCTCTTCCTAATCTACAATTCTATGATCAAGGTAGAGGAGAGAGGGAGGAAGAGAAGATTCAGAGGTACATGTGGCCAGAGGAAAATACAAAAGAGAAGCATGGCAGATTTAGGGGACCGCAACCTGTTCACCCGTACTAGGCACCAAGTCGAGAGGGTGTTGCAACAATGACTTAGAATGGAAGGCAAGAGGCAATTAATTTTGGCGCTGCACAGGGCGCCACTGAAATCTGAAAGCTCTAAAATCTGCTACCGGTGTGCATGTCTGTATGAAGAAGAAGAGTAGGAGTTTGGATTTGATATCCCGCTTTATCACTACCCGAAGGAGTCTCAAAGTGGCTAACATTCTCCTTTCCCTTCCTCCCCCACAACAAACACTCTGTGAGTGGGGCTGAGAGACTTCAGAGAAGTGGACTAGCCCAAGGTCACCCAGCAGCTGTATGTGGAGGAGCGGAGACATGAACCCGGTTACAAGTCTACCTCTCTTAACCACTACACCACACTGGCTCTCTGTGTGGGGGGTTTGGGGCTTTATGTGAGAAAGACTTGGGGTAAGGTGATGATCTCAAGTTAAGGCAGGTGTGGGAATGTGTGACCCTACAGATGCTGTTGGATTCCATGTCCCATCAGCAACCAGCCCTGTTAGTAGAGCATGAGACTCTTAAATCTCAGTGTTGTGGGTTCGAATCCCCCACTGGGCAAAAGTTTCCTGCACTGCAGAGGTTTGCAATAGACGATCATTATACCTGTGGTCCTTTGCAATCCTATGATTCTATGATTCAATGGCCAGGAACAATAGGAGTTCAGTTTTACCCCATTGGGAGGGTCATAGATTCCCCAGCTCTGAACTAAGTTCACCATCAATCCTCCCCTCTCTTGATCAATATTCTTAGGGAAATGGGAGTGGCCCTGCCTACTGCCTGTCCATGTGAGTGCCAGACTATTTCTCCTGAGGGAGTGTGGTTGGGGGGGAAA
This sequence comes from Podarcis pityusensis, assembly GCF_964106645.2. Lineage (NCBI taxonomy): Eukaryota > Metazoa > Chordata > Lepidosauria > Squamata > Lacertidae > Podarcis > Podarcis pityusensis. The sequence continues at coordinate 63,136,700 of NC_138030.1, forward strand.
GGTTTTCTCACTTTTTGAGGACAAGACCAGAAGCTGCTGACTCCCATACACCTCAAACCATCACAAATACACAACAGCCTCCAAACAATAGATTGTCTTGTCACAATCTGTCACTTCCACAAGAGCAGCTTACCCCCACATTTAAATACTAGCCATTAATTTGTTCGCAGCAATTGTTGCAATAAACAGCATAAATATTTAGTCAGTGGAAGGACCTAATTTCCATAAGCATGCAAAACAAACATATCCCTCAGAAAGAAAAGCACAGCATCCTTCAAGGGCACCAATGTCAGCCTCCAAGATGTTTCAGTTACAGCATCATAATCAATCTGCATTATCTTGAAGTTAAAATGAAACCACTACAAAGATCTATTCAAGGCATCCTGCCAAGACTGGGGTTTTATTCCACTGCCAGAAAATCTTTTGCTCGTTAAACGATGAATTTGTAAGGACTCAACAATGCTAGTGCCTGGTTCCTGGGTTTCTGTGCACAGTAAACAAAGAAACAGTAATTAAACTGTGGTAAAACGGTGGCTTTTAAGGCACCAATCATCTTCATTTGGTGGTTCAAGCAGCTGAGGGATACTGGTTGAAAGAAGTGACTGGACTGAGTCACACAATGAGTCACTGCAGCCATTTTTATTCCTCCGGTGTCCCCCCAATCCAAGCATTCTATATATGCCTGTACACACCCTCTCTGAATCCGAATGTCAAACACCAAAATAACTCTGCCCACCAGGAAACAATTGGAAGCAAAGAATTGCTGCAGACATCTTGGGTCTAGCTTTCTGGACTGCATATTGGGATTGCCCTACCGTTCCTGAGAGGGAGAAAAGGATGGGTGTTCAAAAGAAGTGAAAAGCCAAGTCAGTAAATTACTATTGGGGCAACATGGAGACACCAGAGAGCAAATAATGTTTGCAGATCATTACAGGTATCCCAGTGAGTTCAAAGAAGGCATCTTGTGGTTGCCATAGCCCTTCTTGTGGCACGTAAAAACAAGGGGCCACTGAATTAGTTATGAAATTCATGAGCACAATTTTCGGTGCAGAGCAGCAAAAGTGTTCAAAGGTAGAATCTGAAGGAGCCAGCACTTCAGACCATATAGGCAAAGCATGAGTGGCTGGGGAAACGAAGCCAGATGGGCGGGGTATAAATAATACAACTGTTGTTGTTGTTTTCTGTGCAATGGAGCACATGTCTGCACAGCTAAGTTAAAACGGCTTAACCAACACAGCTGCCTCACACTGAACACATCCAGGACCTGTAAGGAGCCAATATTTTACACAGCACTCATTTTCTAATCACAGCCCACAAAGCCAGTCAGTCTCGCTCCCCAGTTACAGATGGCAGAGCTGAGGCCGAGACACACTGGCATACCCAAGGCCAATCGGCAAAGCTCATTACAGAGCTGAGATGTGAACGACAGAGGTGGGTATGTGCGTGCGCACAGAAAGAACGGGAACAATTCCAGATCAGATCACAGCTGAGACCTCTTCTGTCTACACACTGAGCTTACAGTCCCTCCATGTCTCCAGTAGCTTTACTCTCTCAACCTTTCTGTGTTGGGAAGCTCTGAAAGAAGAGCCAACATGTGCACAGCTGTGTGTGCACAGACCCCCTTCTCCTGCACAATATGTGGAGGTCAGGGAAATGAAGGCGGACAATGACGTTGGGGAGGAACCAGCATCGGAGAAGATCCCATTCTCCCCTCCATACATTCTTGGAGTGGTGCAAATGTATGAAGGGGGGGGCTCCAAAGCTTTTAAAAATGCCATGCTATGCCAGTTCCGATGATCTCAGAAGGGTCTCTGCTCTTACATGGACCAGTGTTTGAAGCGTGGGAAGAAAGAAAGGCAAGGAACCAACTGCTCTCAGCACATTCACTTGTATTACACTCAAAGGGACACTTTGACAAATTGATGCCCAAAGCAGCTCACTGGGTAAGGCTGTAGGCAGGTCAGCCTCTCACAGCCTCTTTCTATATCACGGGGCTTCTGCTAGATAACAACCTAATGGCCTCATGTGTGCTGCCTCTTGGAGGCAGAGCAGGATACAAAATAAAGTGTCACCTGCCCACTGATGAGGAACAACAGAGGCAAATGGTTGCAGGTTTCAGTGGCTCGAGGTGAAACAGCTGGGGATGGTTTTATACAGTTAAAGGCATGACCAAGTATCACCCAATGTCAATCCAGTAGTTTAGTAGAGGTTGGGAAAAGGGGAGCATTTGGAAGAATGAATTCTATAGAAATCAGGAAATCTGCTAGAGTGAATTCTGACCTGGACTCAGGCCAGTCTGTATACTCCTCCTCCGTCTAGAAATGGCAAAGCCAGGGCAGAGCTACAGTCACTCAAATTAGAGCAGGAAAACCAAGCCAAGAATGATCTCACAATGACTTTCACCTTCACGCTTCTCCTTGATTACAGGAGAAAACTACACTTGTATTCTTTTTTCTTGGTCACCAAGACAGAAAAGAAAAAGCTATTTGGGGCTGGTGAGGTCAGATCAATGTGAATAAGCTCTCCTTCCCCCCCCCCCGCCCCCCAAAATTAGCAGCCAACTCCAATCCAGCGATTTTAAAAAAGGGAGGAAAGACATCAATCATCCTAAGACTCTATCTCCTTTGCTTCCACACATTTCTTGCCAATGCAGAAAGGAAATCTCTCAGGATCATTGTGCTTGTCAAACTGAATGAAGTCTTTACAAACTGAGTGGAAACGCTGCTCGTGGAATTATAACTCGACTGGAATGTGTGGTTCTAGCAACTTTCCACATGCTATGCACAGTGCTTAGAACTAAAACAGGCCAGCCTTAAGATCTGCGACACCGCCACTTATATATTAAGGAAAATGTAAACTCATTGCTGCAAGTCACAAAAGCGGCATGACAGTCTACTATATGGTGTTGTCACATATGCCAGGACAACAGTTCAAGACCACACAATGAACACATCTATCATGACAGCTTCCCCAAGCACAGACTTCACAGTAATTTTCACAACAGCATATTATAATGCAATCATATTAAAAATGTGAGCCATGGCACATTCCTAATTTCATAAGAAGCAGCCTGAACCCAACCACGTTGCTGGATTAAATTGTGTTTTTAAACAATCCCATCATACAATGATAAGTGGCACAACATCTGAAGGGAGCAGGCTCTTCTGCTTGATTTTGCCCTTGCAGCAATCTGTCGTGGTGGTGAACCCACGCCTCTCTGGATGTCACTCAACTCCAGCTGTCATCAGCCCCAGATAGCATGGCTAATGATCAGGAATTATGACAGCTGTAGTTCAGCAACAACTGGAGGGCCACAGGCTCCCCATCCCTCTTACTGCTTCAAAGGGAAAGATGAGGAGGACTTTGATCTCTTCATACTGCTACCCATAAACCTTCCCATTGGCATGAGCATATTCTGGAGAGGAGATGAGCTCTCTCCTTGTCCACTGCAGGACTTTTTAAAAGGGAAATTGAGAACCGCCCAGTGGTACGTGATTGTAATCTGCGTGCCTCGTCTGTGTGTAAATACAATGCTTTCTTGCTTGGAGTCACATTCCATGACATTTAGAAGACAACACAGATTTTCCAGTTCTGAGGATTTTCTCCTACTCTAACACCGCTACCACAGAAGTGTGCTATCATCAAGCTTCACGCAAGACATGTCATGAACTCCCAAGAGCAGCTGCAGAATCTGTGAAAAGTGTTCTTGGCAAGGGAAGGAGAAACTAATTTACTTGTTGTTCTCAGTCACTTTTTACATCACCCAACATAATACAACTTTTGCATCACTTGAATTTCTGAACTGCTTAAATCTTTTCCGGGGGGGCAGGGGCGGATCAGAAAAAAATGTTGCTTTCTGACCTATTTCAAAGGAAAATAGGCAAAAAGGACACTGCTGACATGGGTTGCCATACATTCAGATTTTCCTGGACATTTCACCAATTTCCACACAGACACTGCTTCTGACTACATATTCCAGGTATGTCTGGAAAGTTCTGGATGTATGTCAACCTTATCTTTTCAGAACTGTCTTTCCCCCTCACTGGAACTAACCCATTTTGAGTCTGGCTGCCCATTAAAATAATCCCTGGTTCACGGCAATCCACAAGTCAGAAGGGAGCCCATGTGGAAATTAGGTGAGTGAAGCTGTCCTAGATAACCTTCTCTCTTGCCTTAATACAAGGAAGGACGGGCCTTCGTTCTCCTTTACCACCTTCTTTTAAAACACACACAACATACCCACTCAGTCCGACTTACATCAATACCCCTTTTCAAGTTACTACATTAACTATGTAAACAACAATTCTTCCAGGTACTTACTAATTTGGTTGTCGATCTTGAAAGCAATGTCCATGTGCAAAATGTAGACCATAAACTGGAACCAGGGGCTCATCTCCCTGTGGGGGAGCGGCATGTGAATTGAGAACACAATATCGTTGGCTTCGATTTGCCTGCTCATCGCTTCATCAAAGTCTCTGATTTTTTCACACTGGTCAGGTCCCCAGGGCATAAGCCATTTGCTCCTGTGGTGGTTCTTCCGGACATCTATGCACTTTATTGCCACATAGGGCACAGCTGCAGTGGGACCTGGAGCTGAGGAGGAGAAGGGGGGGGGGGGAGAAACACAAAAGAACAGTTTATAAACTGTATTACTAAATAGTGGCCAGCAGCATCTGAAGCGGAAAATTTAGTTACTCAATCTCATGTGAACACCTGCAGAAGATCTAGAGGCACGAAAGGTGAGGATGAAATTATGTGCCAGAGGAATGAAGACAATATTGAACCCCATTTTTGTTTTCCCTCTCCTTAAATTATGGTGCATGTGGCCCTCCAGGCCCCTATCTGGCCCTCACAACTTTCCCCAGCCCTCACTTCTTACTGGCTCTGCTTTGCCCCTCAAGTGTTTTTGCCTGGCTGGAATGCCTTCTTGAACTGTGATGTCTCTTGCCTGAATGGAAAATCCAGAGGCGGGGGCATGTTGAAACCAGCCTGCTGTACAAAGGCAAGATTTACACCCATTACTCTGCCCATTTTTGCCTCTGGCCCCTTCTCAGATGAGTGTGGCCCTTGGGCTCAAAGAAGGTTCCCACCCCTGCCTTAAATCAAGATAGCAAAGCAAAACACACACACACACAAATAGCAATACTGCGTCACTTCAACACCGCCATTTTGGTTCTTTCATTTGGATGGTGCCAGTTCCAAGGAGAACAATGGTCTAGAGAAGGGTCTTTCCAAACTTGGGTCTCCAGCTGTTTTTGGACTACAATTCCCATCACTCCTGACCACTTGTCCTACTAGCCAGGGATGGGAGTTGTAGTCCAAAAACAGCTGGAGACCCAAGCTTGGGAAACCCTGATCTAGACAGAGATGGAACATGGGAATGCAGGAAACTGCCTTATAGCAAATCAGACCATTGGTTCATCTAGATCTGTACTGTCTACACAGATAACACCTCTCAAGAGAATCTTTCCTAGCCTTACCTTGAGATTCCAAAGACTAGCCTGGGACCTTCTGCATGCAACGCATGTGCCCTTCCATGGCTGTAGCTTGTGTCCCAGCTATGTGGTATAGGCTGAAGCTGGAAAGCAGAACTCCTAGCTACTGGGTGATGGCACTAACAGTACTTCTTCTGGGAGAATGCAACCCCATCAAGAATAGTCAACTGGTCAATTTACCAAACTTAGCAATTGCTCACTCACAAAGCTTCTGTTGTCTTGCCAGGATTCAGCTTCAGTTTACTAGTCCTCATCCAGCCCTTCATCTACTCCACAAATCAGTCCGTGAATTGCATGGTCTCATCAGGTTCAGATGTTATATAGAAATGAGTGCCATCAGTAAACTGGTGACACCTTGCTCCAAATCGCCTAATGCCACTCCCAATGGTGTTAAAGAGTGTCTGACACACATGCAAAAGATCCATTCAGTCACATGTAACAGCTTTAAGTGGGTTTTAAAAAGAATTTGGGACAATATGGGACCCTGAGGCCACTCTGCAAATGGTCCTGCAGGTAGAACAGAACCACTGAAGGACAATGCCAGCAACTTCCATCTGACAGAGCTGGTCTAGGAGGATACGGTGGTTGATGCTATCAAAAGCTACTAAGAGAAAAAGTAGCAGGGTTGCAACTCCTCCTGCCCCAATGAAGAACATCCATCAGATCAACCAAGGCCAATTCCATCCCAAAACCAGTTCTGAAGCCAAAATCAAGTTAGTCAACAAAACCTGCATCTTCCAACAATGTCTGTAGTTGTGCTGCCACAGTACTCTTTTAGTCACCTTGACCAAGAAAAGAATATTGGCATTCTATTGTAGTTTTATATAGGCAATGACCGTTTTGTGCAGGGGTTGTGTTCCTGACCCCCATGCACATTGGTGGAGCATGCATAATCCCAAGCCCTTTTCCAGCCACATCTGGGTTATGGCAATATGCACGTGAAAGGGCACACGTTCTTGGAACGCCTGCAAAATGGGAGTTGCCTGTATTTCGTAATAATATAAATAAAACAGGGTGCAGCAGAAGGGGAGAAACAACAACTCCATGGGAAAAGGAGCAGGAAATCAACAAAAATAAGAGAAAAGTTGAAACTGTGTTATGACTGTATATGTTAAAAATGTTGTATTTTGCAATCCATGCATGGAATCCAATGCTTTTGGTCAGTCTCCTCAAAAAAAGCTCAACAACTCTTGCTTAACAAACAGCTCCATATCCTAAACCAGTGTGCTCCCCAAAGAAAGCTCTACAAGTCTGGTCAATCCAACGGGCAGATCACTGTCGGTTTATTTATAGTGGGAATAGATCGCAGTCTCTAGGCCATGCCATGCTCCCAATAGGCCATGGTGAAAGAATGGCCATGAAAAGAAACTCAAAATACTGCTGAATCTATGCCAGTAATAGACCTTTCAGGATGGGATTAGAGGGATTCTGCTATAGTTGTGTACAGAAGATAGCTGCAGAGCTCTCAAAAAGTCGGCGGCAGTGAATGGCTCCACACATCCTGCCTTTTGTTTTGCCCCATGGAGCACATACTTGTATCAGTAACTCTGGTCAATTAGCTGGTCATATGAGCTTCCTAATCCTGCGCATCAAGCAATGACTTGCTCCAATGAACCAGAACAGAGCATATTCTTGTGCTTCTGGCCCACCAGAGAGAGGGCTATTCCCTTTTGATGCTGGATCACATAAAATTCTTTCCAAAGCGGGATGTGCAAACCACTGAGTAGCTGGTGCTTCACTGGATCAGATATGCTGTAATACAGACACGTTTCCATGGTCAAGGGTCCATCGATTTTGGCTCGGCTTTGTAGTCAGCCCTTATTAGTGGCTCCCACCAATCCTTACCGCCTAACAAGCCTCTGGCATGCAGGGGGCTCAGGGAAGAGGCCAGGATCCTGTGTCATGCAGAGCTGCTCAGCAGACAGTAGAGGGACGAGGCCAAAAGCCTAGAGGGCAGCGCAATGTGTGAGACCTCCCCAGAGTCATCTGCAACTGGGAGAAGACTCCAGGGAGGGACTCTGCCACTGAGCATGCTGGCAACCACAGATTTGTGGACACCTGTACAAGGTTGCTGCCTTTTTTAAAAAAAAACCTAGATTTTATTTTGTTCATAAAGATAAATGGCAGGCAGGGAAAGGATAAGCAAAGTCTCCCAGTATTTAAGCCACAAGCCCATAGGTCATGCAACTACTTCAGAAGCAAAGGAAATCTGCAGGCTGTTAGCCGACCATTCCTAAAGCCACACACATGGCATTGCAGATTATGCTAAATGTCACAAGCAAATTAAACCATAGCACAAGAGTATTCTGGTAAGGTTCCTATTACTGTGTGTATGAATCTCCAGGCTTAATTTTTAATATGCAGGGATGGGGGATTAAAAGCACATCCCCCCCTGCACTTTCCCCAAAAATCATCCTCTCAGGCTGGGGGGCGGGGGAGAGAATGCCCAGTAATTGCTTTTTAAAGAACCAAGGACTAGAAAAGTGAAACAAAACCAGATTCCAGTCCTCACCCGCCTCTTCTCTCAGCCCATTCGTCTGTCCCCTGCAATGAAATCAGTCCTTTAAAGCACCAGTCTGATTATTTGTAATGGGTTTCCGTACGTTCCTGCTTTCCTTGCTATATGTCCAATTGCAGCAAATACTTAGCATACAACCACAATGCAAAAAATGTTGTGTAAAGAAATGTCTGTGTCCTGCTTGGCACAAAACCGGAGCACAGCACTCTCTTCTCCCGAGCTTTGTTCCGCATCATGCTTTGCAATCCCGTTCAACCGACTCTGCTGCCATTCCAAAGACATCCACCACCATCACCTTTTGGCTCAACACTTCTTTCCTATTGTACAGTGCTGAAGCCAGCTCTGTCATACATGCCAAATGGTGATGATGCTTATCTACTGTACCACCCCCAAGAAGTCAAGAAAATATGCGAGTTACCTCTTCTTCACAGTTGTTTAACTTTACAGTGGTACCTCGGGTTACATATGCTTCAGGTTACTTATGCTTCCGGTTACAGACTCCGCTAACCCAGAAATAGTGCTTCAGGTTAAGAACTTTGCTTCAGGGTAAGAACAGAAATCAGGCTCCAGCGGCGCAGCAGCAGCAGGAGGCCCCATTAGCTAAAGTGGTGCTTCAGGTTAAGAACAGTTTCAGGTTAAGTATGGACCTCCGGAACAAATTAAGTACTTAACCCGAGGGACCACTGTATTTGGAAAGGCACTATGAGCCAGAGGTTTTCAATCATTCTGAGTCCACGACTCCCTTGACCAACTACATTCTTTCTGCGGCACCCCTGAGAGGCTCAGGAGCCCAGTTATGTCACCCCTTGCCTGCAGAGCTGGCAGCTTCTCACCCTTTTTCAAACACCCTTCCTTGTGGAGTGTTCCCTCAGCCTCCTCTCCTCTCCCCTCTCCTTGGGAGTCCTCTGGGTAGCAGCCGCAGCTTAGCTGCCTCCCTACCCCAAAGAGAGGTGCCTCCTCACACAGCCCCACAGTGGCCTGGGAAGCCCCCCCTGGCCAGCCCCAGAGGCACCATTCACCTGGGGAGTAGCCTGGACTGCTGCAACAAACAGCACTGCAAGCCTTTGGGAGGCAGAGACGCAAGAGGACATCAGAGGACGGAGGGAAGGCAGGAGGGACAGAGGCCAGTGTTGCCCATGGCACCCCTATCATTCAAGGCACCCCAGGGTGCCACGGCCCACCGGTTGAAAACCACTATGGGCCACAAGTTTAAAACAGTGTTAAAGTTATGGCACGGTATCTAAAGTCCTGCTGAGTTCATGGGTAAGAAGGAGGGGAGGCAGGAGGAGGGTTTTTTTTGCAGAACAGCATTTGTTTAATTGAGAACTGTCTACTTCACATACAAAGACCTCACAGAGTTTTTTATCTGAAGAGCTGTGTCTGGAATGTCTGGCTCTTCTCAAAGAGTATTGCCTGAATTCAAGCCATTCATGCAGAATGGTGGCTGTAATGTTCCCCTTTAGATGTTGGGGGATTTGTTGGCCAATACAAAAAATAAAAATAAAAGCAAAGTGGGTGGAACAAAAGACCTCGGGGGCAAAAAAAAAAAAAAAGAGTCTGTTGAAGTTTGGACCAGATGTCCTTTAAAACACAGCACGAAGACAGATAAAATCTGGGTGACAGTCAACTTGAGCATCTAACTCAGAGAGATGCTCTGTTTAGTTCTATCTAGTTTCTGGCATTTTATGTGTTTGGCACTATTAGTTGAACAAAACATAACATTTACTGACGTATTTGATTTGTTTACAAAATTATTAACTTGGGTAATTTTGTAAATAAATACTTAAGAACAAAAACTTACAAGTGAGACGCTACAATGTCAGAGAGCACTAAACAATACAGCCTCTCCAGTTCAGTTATATTCCCATCCATTCTGTTCAGCAGTTAGCAAACAAGTATTCATCACATGTGCTCCCCACCCCGTCCCCTCCACTTGGGAAGGAATGAGAAGCATAGCTACCCCTTTTCCTCAAGCAGGTCCTCTGCCTTTCCTCGCTGGAATTATCAATCTGAATTGAATAGTTTGTGTTTCCAGAAGAAAGTGTTCTAATTTCTAGAGGGATAGCAGTGCTAGTGTTAGCAACACTCTTGTGTGTCATCTTAAAGACTATGAAATGTTACCATGGCACAAGCTTTTCCAGACTACAATACTCTTCAGATATGGTGATGGGGAAGATAAAGTTGGAAGCCTGGGGTCAGAGGGAAAGTACAACTCAATCAGAAGCAGAATGCATGCAAAGTAACCGCAGTGATTGCTTTATCACCCATCAACTTACCATGCTAATTAACATCTGTAGAAGAAAGGGAAGCCACTGTCCCTACTGAGACCTGAGAGAGCAGTTGAACTTATATCACTGGTTTATGAATATTGCCATTCCTCATATGGGATTTGCGTCCACCGACACAATTGCTTAGGGATTGGCCTGATGGACCTACGCAGAATGCAGAAGGGCATTGTATGCAGATGATGGCATACATGGAAGATGAGCAAGGGGGAATAAAATGCTGACATTATTAGCTCCTATAATGGTATTGACAGAGAAAATGTGGGGACAAATTTGCCACCTGGATTTTGCACGGTCTCATTATTGTGCTGATGTTCAGCTGGAAAGATGATTTAGGTCAAAGGTTTTCAACCTTTTTGAGTCCATGGCTCCCTTGACCAACTACATTCTTTCTGCAGCACCCCTGTGGGGCTCAGGAGCCCAGTCGTGTCAACCCTTTCCTGCAGAGCTGGCAGCCTCTCACCCTTTTTTGAACATCCTCCCTTGTGGAGTGTTCCCTCAGATTCATGCAGCTGCTGGGTGACCTTGGGCTAGTCACACTTCTTTGAAGTCTCTCAGCCCCGCTCACCTCACAGAGTGTTTGTTGTGGGGGAGGAAGGGAAAGGAGAATGTTAGCCGCTTTGGGTAGTGATAAAGCGGGATATCAAATCCAAACTCTTCTTCCTCCTCTTCTCCTTGTGGGTCCTCTGGGCAGCCGTTGCTGCCACCCCAGATCTCTGAGCTGCCCCCCACCCCAAAAAGGTGCCTCCTCACACAGCTCCACAGGGGCCTGGGACTTGTCTGTCCATTCCCAACAGCAAGGGCTGGCAGACTGACTGACTGAATGGGCTTCCTCACCTGCTTGCTTGCGTACTCCGAGGCCACCTCAGCTCCTGGCAACCGGCACTCCCCGGTCAGCCCTAGAGGCACCATTCTCCTGCAGAGCTTGTAGCCAGGGCTGCGCAGAAGCTTTAGGGAGGCAGAGACACGAGAGGGCATCAAAGGAGGGAGGGAAGAGGGGCAGAGGCCAGCGTTGCCCGCAGCACCCCTGACCATCATTCAAGGCACCCCAGGGTGCCACAGCACACCAGTTGAAAATCACTGGTTTAGGTTACGGAGCTGTTTGTTAAGCAAGTATAAGCCCACAACCCAAGGCCTGAGAGAGGAAAGTATAATTCTACAAAACTGGTTTTAGATCTATGATACATTGGGGTAGTTTTAGTTGAGAGCAATAGTTGGCAACAAGTGGTAGCCTGCCACCTTATCTTCTGGGTCTGTCTTATAGGAGGCTATTCCTGGACATCAATTCACCCTTGTTAGTCTTCGTTAGATGGCTATTGTACTATCAGATGTGCCTGGTGTCAAGTTGTGAGTCTATTTGATGGGTCAGAACAAATGTGGTTTTATTGCAGGGTTTGGCTATTCTACACAATAGGCTGCCCACGTTGTACACTTTCTGGAGAAGGAACCCAGGGCTTTGGTCCTTAAAGTACTTCTTGGTTACTGACCATTTTTGGTCAGTAACACTCTGGTGATGATGGTACCCACAAAGTCATAACAAGTGCTTGCTAGCAGCTCACCAGAGGCACAGTCTGAATGTTTGTAGACATGTGCAACAAAATTCTTCTTCCCCTTAATAATGACATTTATCATGTGCTTTCCTGAAATGGAAGTTAGAAGGGCTCCAAATTAAACACACACATGCCCTGGCATGCAAAAATGCATTTAGGGTACTGCAGACAGTTGTTCCACTGCACTAACTCTAACACTTTAGCCCCCTCAACCAATCTTTGCTGCAGTGATTCCTGGTCTGCAGTCCACAGCTCTTGAAGGAAGCTTTCCTTGAGAAAGCTGTGCTAAGAACAGCGGCTTCTCAACTGCTTTCCAAATCTATGTTTTTATGAGGTCTGACTGGGAGTGAAGTGTTTGGCATTCCACACCTACTCCCAACAGCATTATGCAGACAGTTTACAATGAGCTATATGTGATTCAGACCCTACTCCACCCTAGTTTCGTCTTTAAATGTGGGCTGTGATAGCAAGGGGAGGGTACAGTTCTTGCGACCAGAAGTCCATAGCCTCCCAAAATGGAAGCTCAGGAAGATTCCTCTGACTAGGCCCCTTGAACCTTTGCTAGAGTCCCACCACATGTCTGCAGCCAATTTCTTGGTTTTACCTCAAGACACCTTTCTGGAAACTTTCAACCATGGGGGGGGGGGATGTTTGCTCTAATAGTGAAACACAAACTGCTATGGCCTGCGTAAGTACTGTTTAATCTAAATACACCACAGGCTCCCAGATCAACATTTAAAATGTATCTGCAGCTGGAATTTTGCCCTTCTTTTATTTTTTACAGCTCCTTTCTGTGTTTCAGATTATTTACCGATCTTTGTTTCACGCCCCAATGGATCGTTCGGAAAAATCTGAATCGCAGGGTGTCCACACTGATTAAAACTTGAAGCCTAGTGACCTCGTGTGATGTTAACTACTCCCATGCTCCAAGAGCTCTCTGCTTTTCTGTTCAATTACCCCCTTCTGTGCAGAGCTATCGCTACCAAATGAGTGCATACAATGGGCTTCTGCTTCATTACACTAACCAACAGGAGGGCAGGAATAAACAAGCTAATTTATCATCCTCAACTCTCACATCGCTAGCCTACATCACAAATCTGTTTCTGTGGAAAGAATTAAAAAAAAACCCACTGACTTGCAACTTGCTCAGCTCATAGCACTTTACAACCAAGTCAGACTTTTAGCAGACGCTCTTTCCTTTTGGTAGTTTTTGCACAGTTTGGCTACACTTCTACACATCCTTACATGTGAGACTGTCCCACTGAAATCAGAAGACCTTGCTTCCCAGTAAAGAGGTTTAGGATTGTGCTTATGTATGTTGTGTTTTTCATGAGTGCGACTTAATCGGTATAAGGTACACTGAACTTAATTAAGGGAGAGTGGCCTACTTACTTTTTACTGGATTCAGCAATAGGATTTTTTCTGCAGTCTCTCTCCCCCAATTCTCAACCAGTGCTGCCATAGTTCAGTTATTTCCCCATGTTTGTGCCTTTCCTATAAAAGTATCAAAAGGCAGCAACTTTCCACACCCTTTTCTCCTAGAACATGCTGCCCCCAACCAGAAGCACAAGGCAAGGTTGTTTCTCCAGAGAAATCATTATGACCAAGTTGATTTTGAAAATTTTCCAAAGAAGCACTGTTGACCATGAATGATGTCATAAATTGTTGTTGTTGCTGCTGCTAAGAATTACATTTGTATACTGCCCTTCATCTGTAGAACTCAGGGCCGTTCACAAAATAACAAGAATAAAAACAACAACAAACCAATAATGTCCCCTCCCACAACACATTTAAAAGGGCATTAGATGTCAATCAGCCAAAGGCCTGGTTGAAAAGGAACAGTTTTTGCCTGGCACCTAAAGGTGTACAATGAAGGTGCCAAAGAAATCTCCATGAGGAGAGCATTAAGTAGGATTAGATAGCAAGTTTACTACTATATACTTCTTGAAGCAGCCAATGACTACAGCAGTTTGAATTCTGTAGCATATTTTCACTGTGACCCTCCAAGCCAATTCAAAACACACACACACACACACACACACACACACACGGGAAACATTTGCTAATTGCAGCATTGCATACCTGGGCCTCGTCCAAGCCCTCCTTTTGTCGATTTTTACTCTGGATAAAAACACATTTCCTGCTCCTTCAGCCAGACTATTAAATCTCTCACAACACAAGTCTAAATAGCAGTGATGACCCAACATTATTCACAGCAGAGGCGAGAGCACAGCTCTGAGAGGAAAAACAGTGTCTTTCAAGCTGAAACATTTCAATTCTACAGTGTCTAATCCGCAGGTAACTACTGGTACCTCATAAAACAGTTTATTTAGACTAGCCTGTCCCCCCTAGACATAACTCTGCATCTACCACATACATGCCTGAAGGAATACTAAAGTATCCTTGGTATGTGCACAGAGCCTTTTCATCTCAAGGGAAGCATTCCTAGCTTACAGAAAGAGTTTGAATTTTAGCTTCAGGCAAAACAGAAGCCTTCTTCGCTGGAGGAGAAACCATTTCCCTTCCCAAACACGCCAAGATCCTTAAAGCAGGGGAAAATCTTCATTTTTAAAATGAGATTAGGGTTTCTGACACTATCATAGCACTTTTAGTCTTGTTTTATCTTCTCAACCACTCCCATGATAAGAGGTTAAGCTACAAAAGAGCGACTTTGTGATGGGCTTTTAATCGGGATCTTCTATATACCAAACCCATCAGACTCCCAAATCAGATTCACTAACAGCTTCAGAAGGTGAGGGGGGTTATTGAGAAAGAAACCAGCAGTAACATTTTACTTTGGCCTCTAGTAATAGCTCTGACAATCCTTCCTAGTATCTGGAAAGAACTACAGTGGAGTGTTGTATCACATAAAACTAAGCAAAGACACTATTATAGCTATAAAGCCGTTTACTGTACGTTATGCCATTACAAGAGATAAAGGCAAGGCAATGCAGTTTTGGTAGGATCTGAAGTATTCCCCCTCAAGTCCTTATCATCTATTCTTCACCACTCTTAAAAACAAACAGATTTGTGCCAAGTAGTTTCATTTTCCAGTGCATTTTCCCATTCAGCTGCAATTAACAGATATTCACTGAAGAAGGGAGTAGACATGACCTTTCTTGTCTATTTCCTATCTCAAGAATCTATGCTAAGACTGCAGGCTGAATATTTTCAAACAGAAGGGCCCCCATGCAGCATTCATACCCTGAGTACAGCATGTACCTATTCAGCAGAGCAGCCCTAGCCACAGATGTGGCAAGGGATCCCAGTGTTTAAAACTGCATGACAGAATAAAATAAGCAAAACTAATCTTGAATAAAGATAGGCAATCTGATATAGGGTCATCCATGAAGCACAGAACTTGGTAAGTGTTGACCAAGGTAAACCTTGTTAACTTCTAGGGACTTTCTTTTAAGGATCAAAGAACAAGCCAGTCCCACCTCAGCCAAGAGTTCACCCTTGGCCATGAGAATCACAGAAATGTAGAATGGGAAGGGATCCTGAGGATCATCCAGTCCAACCCCGAAATACAGGAATATGCAGCTGTTCCATATGGGGAATCGAACCTGCAACCTTGGCATTCTCAACACCATGCTGTAACCAGCTGAGCTATCTAGGATTTTGTCACGAACATGGATCTTCTATTTACAGATGGGTAGCCGTGTTGGTCTGCCATAGTCGAAATAAAAAAATTCCTTCCTGTAGCACCTTAAAGACCAACTAAGTTAGTTCTTGGTATAAGCTTTCGTGTGCATGCACACTTCTTCAGATACACTTCAGATGGATCTTCTATGGGAGATTGCCAACACACTATAAACCATTACCAGTTGACTGAAAAAATGATGAATGGAAATTACTATTAGGGGACTGAAGTGCAAGGTTACCACTATGAATTCATTAAACCACAATCTTAAGTATCCTCACATAGACTGGGATCAGAAATCACACTCCTCATTGAACTAACCATATTTTGTTGGATTCGGAATGTGCAAACTCCCGTCCTTCCTTATATACCCTCTGTAAAACAAAACTTCCAAGTTTGCAAAACCACAGTTTACCATGATGTCCAAACCAGTAACTTGTGGTTTGAAACCTCCCTGAACACAAGCGTCATTCAGCAGTAAAACAACAACAACCCCAAACCTCCAACGTAACAGCGCACAGAATTTTATCTGGAAATTTAGTATTCAAAAGTATTCCACAGTCTTGTATTTGAATTGGAAGCTATACTTCTGAAGGATGTATTCATGGCTCAAACATACTGAACCAGAAAACCTGAGTTACATAATGGCATACAACAGCAAAATCATGTAGCCGCTATTCTACAATTTGATCTAAAGCAGGCATGGCCAATCTTGGTCCTCCAGCTGTTTTGGGACTACAACTCCCATCATCCCTAGCTAACAGGACCAGTGGTCAGGGATGATGGGAACTGTGGTCCCAAAACAGCTGGAGGGCCAAGTTTGGCCATGATCTAAAGCAATCTGTGGCCCTCCAGATATTACTTGACTACAACTCCCATCACCCCTGGCTACTGACCATGGTTGTTGGGGCATATGGGCGTTCAACATCTGGAGTCCAGCAACCTCTGGAGGACCACAGGTCTCTTACCCTCATCTAAATGTTCTATCATGGTGCCTTAAAATATTTTCCAGGCTTTCAGAACTTGAAGGTGGAAGGCATTTTAAGCAAGCACTGTGCATTAGGACACACTAAATCAACTTTCAAAAATAAAAATATAACCCCAGCACATGATGTGGATGAGGTGGGATAACCAACTGGCATGATCCTCGAAATAAAAACCTCTGTGAAGTTTGCTGCAACATTCCTCAGATTTGCCTGTAACAACCCATTAGTGGTGTCTTGCAGACTCGCATTGGGGAAAGCCTTCATGCTATGAGATGAACCTTAAAACTGAGAATTAAAACAAAGGATTTGGGGTATGCTTGCTCCAGAGCCAGAACAATTAAAGGTTACGTCACTGCTTAAGAAACTGCCTGGAGCAAGAGTTTTCAGAGTGCTGAGCACACTCGAAGGAGAGCAAGATTTTAAGTAGTCTCTCTCCCTCTAAGCATTTGCTCCACTAACATTTCCCATAAAGGTCACTCCATATTCATTTTTCTTAAGACATAAGCAGATTTGCCCGGAAAGGGGTTTTTTTCTTCTGCATCTTAAGACAGATACAGTGCGTGCAGGTAACAAGCAATTTGGATTGTGCTTCTTAATTTAAAACAAAAAACAAAAGAAAAACAAGCAAGCCCTAAACAGAATTATTTATTTGCGAAGCAAAGCAAGGGCACTGGGTTACTAGACTATTCACCATATCATTTCCCTGTACCGTGCGACAGATGTCAGAATAAAGGTGCAAGTTTGGGGGCACCGATAGATAATAAAAAATAGTGAGTACCTGTCTGAGCTAGAAACAAGGATTAGCACCCAGGCCGGGGATCTGAAAAGAAAAAGCCCTCAAATAGAATGCAACATGCTTTCCACTTTTGTTTGCTATTTCATGCCCCCAAGTTGTTTTTAACACAGCTTGTTGAATTAAGCATTTCCTCAGTTCCTACCATTTAGTTATCTGTAAACGTAGGAATTTCGACTTGGGAGAGCAGCAACCCCATAAGTTTCAGACAGTCAAAGACAACAGAGGGAAGATTTTTGTGGGAATCCCTGGCTGAAGCCAATCTTCCTATATCCCAGAAATGGGAGGGTTACGAGGGAGACAGTTGAACTGTGCATCCATGCAGTACAACTTTTACTTCGCCCGGAAGGAGGGCGCGAGGAGGGTGGGAAACAAAACAAAAAAAAAAAACACCTTTTGTCCACCCAATATGTTTAAAGAAATGTGCGCCTCCCCCCCCCCCCAAGCAAGATCTCAGGTAAGTGGTTAAGTTGCCTCCATCGAGACAGGAGCAAAGAATCGAAGGGAGTGTGCGCAAATAATAATAACCCTTCACCCTCCGTGTTTGTATGTGTGTGGGGTGTCACTTCCTTCTTCTCCCGAGGGAGCGTCCTTACCCCCCCCCCTTACAGCTTTAAATCCAAACTTAGAGACTGCCTAAGCAAATGTAAGCCTGGCTCGAGAAAGAAAGAAACACAAGAGAAAGGCAGATCCCCGTCAAGGAGGCACAATGCGCAAACATTCCTTTCGTGGGCTCTAGCAGCTCCTCTTCTCATTGCAATTGAAAGAGATTAGCTCTCTCCCTGCAGCCCAGTCGGAGAGGAAGGGGAAGGGAGGGAGATCGTCGGGACGAGGCTGAAGTAATAGGGAATATCAACTTCGCGTTTCACACAATCTCCCCCCCCCCGCCGGCTTTCTTGAAGAAACCAAGTCGCCATGCTTAAAAGGTTTCGCCTTTCCACTCGCTTCCTTGGAGCAGATCCTGCAAGCGAGGCCGAAACACACACACCCAAACACACACACACACCCCGAACAAACTTTTTTCTGCCCCGAGCCTGTGCGCGCGCCCCTCCCTCCCTCCCTCCTTCCTTCCCTCCCTTCTTTCTCCTTCCTTTGCAGCCACTCGAGTGCAGGGGGCACAAAGAGGCCCGTGGCGCGGTGTTTTCTTAACTACAATAGCCGGGCTAATTAGATCACAGAAGCAAAGTCTCGAAAACAGGGAAGAGAGAAGCCAGAAAGAGAAAGAAAGAGAGAGAAAGGCGAAGGAAAAGAAGGATAAAGTTTGCCCCTGCGACGCACTTACCGATCAGACCTCCCACCAGAAAGGCGATGATTTGGAAAATCAGCAAGATCACGCCAACAATGCACAGCTTCTTAGTGCTCATGTTCTCGATAATTGCCCCTGCCATTTTTTGCAGCTTGCTCCCTTTGCACAAGCTACTGCGGCAAAAGTTAAGGCTGTCAGGGATGGGGAGGGAGAGCGGCGGCCGCCTCGGCACTGATTGCCCGGGCAAGTCCGGATCCGAATCCCGCTCTGCCGGGAGCTGTGATTGTGGCCGGCGCTCGGCTGCATGTGGCTGCTTTAAAGGCGCAGGAAAGCGGATCACATGATACCCACCTCCCTCCGTCGCCGCCTCCTCCTCCCGCCTTCCTCTGCTATTCAGCAGCAATTGGTGTCAAGTCTCGCAGAGCGGTGGGGGGCAAGGCGGAGGAAGGGGGCTTGGAATTAACAAGTGGAAAGAGGACCAGGCGGGTTCCCCCAACTCCAGAAAGGGTTCTCTAGGTCTCTCCCGGGGCCCAGCCCGGCGAGAACAAAAAGCCCCCAGAAAGTTCATCAGACTTGGGGATGGATGTTAAGGAAGGATAACACGAAGATGCTATTAAGATGTGTCCTTTGAAACGATTTTATTACAGGTTCAGCGGGGGCGGGGAGTAAACTTTGCTCTTTTTGTTTCAGAAGTAGCTACCCCTCCGTTTTGTGTGGTTGGTGACTTCTGTCTTACCTCCGAAGCTGGTTGAAAGGCAGAAAAACCACAACCCTGTCATATTCTTCTGCCACATAACCACATGGATGTACAATCCAGCAACAATAGTCACTACAGGTGACAGAACAGGAAATGGTAGTGGTGAAAAAGGATATCCACTCTAGACATCACACTAATGTCCAAAAATAATCTGCCATGAACTTGGCTTAATAAGTGATATCATCAAATTTCAAATGCTGCGGTTACATTTCCAAATGTTCACCACCACCACCTATAAGAAGTTCACTAATTGCAAAAAATAAATAAATAGAAAGTTCCAGTGTAAGTTCCTTCTTTTATCTTTAGAAGTGCATTATATACAAACTTAAGAAAGGGCCCTCTCTGTGGTGGCCTCTAGAAGGAGGTACATCTGATGCTGATGATGTGTTGAAACCATTTTACTAGGTTAAAACCATTTTACCTGCCATTGTTGAAGGGAAACTCCCCACAGGAGTAGAAATCATATATCGAACAGATGGAAAGCTCTTCAATCTGAGCAGGCTGAAAGCAAAGAGTAAGGTTACCATAATGTCCATCATAGACCTTCAGTATGCTGATGACAAAGTAGTGTGCACACGCTCAGAGGATCCTCAGAGGATCCAAACCATCCTAAATATCTTTGCAGAAGCTTACGAAAAGCTTGGCCTATCATGCAACATCCAAAAAACCAGAGTGCTGCACCAACACATACAAAATAACCCCTCTGCAGCGCCACAAATCCAACTTAATGGTGTAACATTGGAAAATGTCAATCACTTCTCCTACCTAGGACAGTTATCTTTCCACAAGGGCCAACATTGATGCCAAAATCCAGCATCACCCGAGTTCTGTGAGAGCGGCTTTCTCCCAATTGAAGTGCAGAGTGTTTGAGGACCGGGACATTCGCAGGGAAACCAAAACGCTTGTTTACAAAGCTATTGTACCACCAGCCTTACTATACGCTTGTGAAACATGGACCACTTATAAACGCCATCTCCAACTCCTTGAAGGATTCCATCAACGGTGTCTCCGAAAAATTTTACACATCACTTGGGAAGACAGGTGAACTAATATCAGTGTACTGGATGAAGCAATGATCACCAGTGTTGAAGCAAAGATTCTTCAACATCAACTTCGTCGGACTGGTCATGTTGTGCAGATGCCTGATGATCGTCTTCCAAAGCAACTACTCTATTCCAAACTTACAAATGGAAAGCATAATGCTGGTGGTCAACAAAAGAGGTTTAAAGACTGTCTCAAGGCAAATCTAAAAAAAGGTAGTATAAACACTGACAACTGGGAAACACTGGCCTGCGAGCGCTCCAGTTGGAGAATAGCCTTTACCAAAGGTGTCATGGGCATTGAAGACACTCGAACTCAGGATGCAAGGAAGAAACGTGCTAAGAGGAAGGCACGCTTCGCAAATCCACACTGTGACCAACTCCCGCCCAGAAGCCAATGTCCCCACTGTGGAAGGACGTGGATCCAGAATTGGCCTCCACAGTCACAGACTCATTGTTAAAACCGTGTTTATGGAAGACAATCTTACTCAGCTACGAGTGATCGCCAAAGAAGAAGAAATAAACCTGCCATTATTCTAGTTACTGGTAGTTTTGGAGGGCTGAATAGTTTTATTTCTCTTAAATTTATTGTTGATTATGTTTTATAATTTTACTTTTTTTTTTTTTTACATCACCCTGTGATCCATGTATGGATGTAAGGTGGTGTATATATTTTTAAAATGTCAAACACACTATCTTAGTCACAGTCACCGCTGTGTGTAGTAGATTAGAAGAATCACAATTCTTACAGCTAAGAAACTGAGGCAGCAAATGATTGGCCAAAGCTCCCCCACCAGATTTCAGAGCTCGTATCCCTAGTCTAAGATTCCATCTGCTACATCAGACTGGCTTTATGCTAAGGAGATGATATTATTTGCCTGGGGAATTTTTTGGTTTCTTGTTCCATAGAATGTTTTTAAGGCAGAGGACGGGCAATGCAAAATAATCTTACTATTCTAGCTAGCTCAATGCCATGCACAATTATCTAGTAAGTGGAGCTTACTTTTGAGTAAACATACACAGGATTGCACATTTAAAAAAATATTGTTAGAAAACAATGCTGTTAAAAGGGATTACTGAATGCAGGGAGAATTGCAAGCACTCAAGAATAATATTACATCTTTCACAGAAGTTTTGGTCCTAGACAAATATTAAAGAGGGTTTCTTCTTTTTCCTGCTGTGGAGTTTCCATTTGGGCAGCAATGGAGAAAAGTAGTCACTTCAGGAGGAAGGATATCTGAGACACAACCCTCTGTCAAAACATCGCCAAATAAAAAAGGTGGATTAAATCAGCAGCAAGTCTTCCACTCCCACCTTTCTATGTGCCCTATTCTTTTCCACTCAAATTGGTTCATGTCCTTCTAAATTCAGTGGCACTTACTTCCAGGGAAAGGTACACAAGACTGCAGCCTTACACTTTGCCTGTTTTTTTCAGGTGTACATCTAACTTTTTTCAGTAAGAGTGATCCCCAAGTATGTGTGGATAGGATTGCAGCTTAAAATTTGTAAAAGATTTCCCAACAGAAGAAGAAAATTTCCACTCTTGTGGACCTTTCCGAAAACTGCTCAAAATGAAGGCAAAGATTAATCAATATTTCCATTTTACACATTTCCCAATTATTTTAAAAAGGGCAAAAGGGTGGGGCAAAGTTGCTCAGATGATTTTATTTGGTCATGCATTTATGTGATGCATTTGTTAACCAACTCAAATTGGGATCACAGCGTGGTTCACAATACAACAGCAAAACAATAAAAATATGGGGTGTTAAAGGGAGGGGTGGGAGACATGTTGTGCCCCTTCTGGAGTAGTTTGTCTACCTTTGGTCCCCACCCTGCACTCAGCTCTCACCTGTGGCTCCTAGAAGCTGTCAACATGCATCAGAAGTAACACCCCGGGAATAGTTTCCATTGGCCTGCTAAATCACATGAGGGTAGCTGATGGGTCTCAAACCTTCAGTGAGTTAGGGACTTCCCCTGTAGGCAAAGACAGGCTCTGGCAGATTGAGCAGATGAAACCAATAGTGGGTCCAAGGGTCAAGAAGGCGGTTTCTGCCCATGCTGTAAAGGGAAGTGAGGGGCAGATGGGGCTTGTCAACCCTGAAAGCTAGCCCATCTAGGACCTCCACTGCCTTGCGAGATATCTTCAGGAGAAGAAAGGGCTAAGAAAAACCCATCACGTATCCAGAGTGAAGTCTCTTAAGAGAGTTGGAGGGAATGTTGTACGCCTCCTTCTGGCAACTTCTGCAGCCAAGCTGGTGCCAAATGTATTACTCTGCTTTTCTTTGGTCCCACATCAGCAAGAATAAGAGGAGGTCTTGTCGTCATGGCAGCCCAGGACCTCCATACACACTGTCCTTGCTTGCTTTAGGGAGGTCACTTCAGGGCTGCTAATGCAGCAGTTTGACTTCACCTCGGAGGCACACTCCATTGTCTCTCGAGACAGACAGATGCCCACAACAATCCATAAAACCATTAGCCATTGAACATTAGATAAAATCAGGAGTTTAGAAGTACTTATGCCAATACAGCAGATAACAAGAACAATGCAGATAACTTGACTTCAATATAGCCCAAAGGCCTAAGTGATGCAACATCAACCATGAAAACAGTTTGCATGCATATAGCACCAACACAGTACAAAACCAGTATCTTGACAGATAAACCCTGTGCTATTAAGTTACTGGCTAAAGGTTGCCTCTTTACAGATCTCAGACTTTTAATAGGATTGCGCTAGCAGAACACTTTGGAAACTAAGCTATACACCTAATATTTTTATTGACTTTTTCTGGTTCATTTGAAGGATTCTATTCTGCATTGACACCTTTTGTACCTATGCAAGAAGTCAAAGGATATTGATGTACTTGATACTCCAGTCTTCACTGTATGTTTACTGTTTGTGTTGCTTATTTTGTTTTTGTCATTATTTTTCCAGCCCCTGTTTGTACTGGATTTGAAATTATTTTTATAAATGTTTTTATTGTTAATTGCTTCCAGATGTTTCATGGGAAGGGATTCATAGGTGAAATGAAATAAATAAAATGATAACTGATACCTCAATAAAAATAGTCATTTTAAAGAAATACTGTATTCTTTTCCCAAACCCTTATAGTTACCAACTAGAAACTAGAGAATGAGGGGGGGCTGGGGGCTGGTCTGCTTTGGTGCCTTTAACAGCAGCAGGGAAATAAACGCTGTCACTTACTAATGTTTGGGCGTTTAGATACACTGAAACATT
This sequence comes from Podarcis pityusensis, assembly GCF_964106645.2. Taxonomy (NCBI): domain Eukaryota; kingdom Metazoa; phylum Chordata; class Lepidosauria; order Squamata; family Lacertidae; genus Podarcis; species Podarcis pityusensis. The sequence continues at coordinate 63,160,248 of NC_138030.1, forward strand.
AAGGACAACTTATCTCATACAGGTGAAAACTTGCACTCTTTTGTCTTTAGAATTCACTATCTCATGTTGAGCGACTGTTTGCTGCTTCACACTGGTTGCATTCCAGAGTCTCAGAATAAAACACCTAAGTATTCATTAGTTTCAGGTGCCCAAACGTATCCACTTCTCTCCTCCCTCTACAGGAGTGGCAAAACAAACCAGAAGCTGCATTTCCCCCTGGCTTCCCATTACCTCCAAACTAGAAACAAAAGTGGATGGCTTCCAAACGACAATTTGAAACCATTGCTTCATGCATTGGCCAGTTCAGATACAGTGGGAAGCTATAGTTAACTGTGGTCTCCCAACTTGTTTTGCTATTTGTGCAAAGGAAGCATCTATATGCGGTGGGTACCTGAAGTTTGTGCACATTTGGGCTTATTACATCATGGCCAATGTGTGTCTAAGACACGGCACCACCATTGTGCCTCATTTCTAAGATTTCTAAAAGCCTAGCAAAGCAATTATTGCTTTGTAATTATGTTTATAAGAAGAATTGATGCTTTTGAATTATGGTGCTGGAGGAGACTCTTGAGAGTCCCATGGACTGCAAGAAGATCAAACCTATCCATTCTGAAGGAAATCAGCCCTGAGTGCTCACTGGAAGGACAGATCCTGAAGCTGAGGCTCCAATACTTTGGCCATCTCATGAGAAGAGAAGACTCCCTGGTAAAGACCCTGATGCTGGGAAAGATGGAGGGCACAAGGAGAAGGAGACGACAGAGGACGAGATGGTTGGATAGTGTTCTCGAAGCTACCAGGATGAGTTTGACCAAACTGCAGGGGGCAGTAGAAGACAGAAGTGCCTGGTGTGCTCTGGTCCATGGGGTCACGAAGAGTCGGACACAACTAAACAACAACAACAAATTATGTTTATGCATCATACCTATGGCTTCCTTAGTAGTTTCACCATTGCTTTTGGAAACACCTGAACTTTATTTCAACCATCAGGAAATGCGAGATTCTTTGCAATGCTTGGCAGCGTTGAAGCTCAAGTAGGACTGCTGTTTCCACACCACTTTAGGAAGGCTATCGTTCCTGCTTTAAGGTTTTCGGCAGTATCTGTCTAAAGCAAGGTCTAGAATAGAGTGGCCCAGTGGATAATGAACAACAACAACAACAAAAGATTTGAGATGCCCCAAAGATAAATAAGGTGAAGCTCAAAGAGGACTGCTGGTGCTCATTCATATCCCCCACACTTGACACATTAAAAGCTCTAAGACGCAAGAAGGAATGCAGTCACTGCGTGCTCTTCGCCCACTTTTCTTGACCATCTGCTCTGGGACTACATCAGAGTCTTGCTTCTCCACAGCGGAGAGAAAGAGAGAGATGAAAGGGACCAGCGACATGGGAGTCACGGTAGCTGCATCCTCTCTCAGTGCCTCTTTCCCCCTCTCCAAAAAAAAGGATGGGCACCAATTCTAAGGAAGGACATGAGTAAGGACCTTCCATGAATACTTGGTAAGCAACTCCACACAGAGCAAAATATTTAGGTTCCAGCTCTGCTTTTGAAATTCTCACCTTTTGTCCCTCAGCTCCTACACAAGCTATGATGAAAGCAAATGCCAAAACCCAACAAGTATGATAAATGTCCTTTCCCCCTAGAAATCACAATACTAAAATTCTCTTTCAAACAGACAAAACTTACTACAGCTAATAGTGAAGCTCACCTTGCAGCCCCAAGTAAGCCAATTAGGAATATTTCAACATAAGAAAGGGGTAGGCAAGCATTTCCCAACCCGGTGCCCTGTGGGGTTGTCTTCATTGAGGTCAAATCATTTCATTTTAATTTTACAGGGGGAGGAATTGCATCTCAACAGTGAATTAAATGGTAACGCTTTGGTTGTAAGTTGCTTTGGTTAAAAACAACAACTGGAAGCAGAACTGGCATCTTAAATCCCTCCATTACACAGGCTCAATAAAACATGCATGGCAAAAATTAATTGCAATTTTCTTCCTTTAAATTATCTGTCATTTTCTGGTACAGTAAGGGGGGGGGGAGGAAGGGCTGAAATGTGCTTTCAAACTCCACTGCCTCTTTTGAATTGCATTTTTTTTCATAATAATATAGCTTTAAGAGAACTCGCATTAGCAAGTGTTACAGGATTTCACAGTGTGGGGATGCAGTTGTTTGGGAAGGTGCAGGCAGTTTAAATGCATTTCTCTGCTGGCAGAAATAATAAATGCCCTGTGAAGAAAAAGAGGTGGTCTCGATGGATAATGATGTGAACACCCCCTGCTGCTAAGAATATTAACACTCCATTCCAAGCCTTTGTGCATTTCCCTCCATCAGAGCTGCCAATATGAATTTTGCTCTTTACCTCTCTTAGCAGATTCCTCCAGCACACCAACCGTTATCTCGTTCTTGCCTCAATTAAGCCACAGACAGTTATCTCTCACCCAAGCTCCAAATGCAGAGACATGCTGGATTATTTTGTGCCACTGCCTCAGCTGAGCCTGACCGAATGGAAATGTAATGCAGACTGAACTGACAGAAACTGATGCTAAAAGGAAGAAAGCATTATAGGGCAGACACACACACACACACACACACACACACACACACACTTCCTTTCCCAAAGTGACAAGAAGTTTCTAAGGAGTGGGGGACTCAATTTGCCTCCAGTTGCCCTAATATATAGGACATGAGTTAGACTCGTTCCTTCACAAGTCTGATAAAAAAATGAAGGGACTTGCTTCTAAAATCATGGGCTTAGGTTTGCTCTGTAAAGCAGGCCAGTCATATAGGAGGCATGGATAATTGTTACGGAAATTACGGGGGAGGGGACATCTTTAAAGTTGTTAAATGTTACAAATATTATGCATAAATGTATCCTTTTGACTTGAGAGCTCAGGGAAGTTACCTAGCTTTAACGATCATATAAAATCAACTCCTTTGCCAGTTTCCTCCATTTCAACACCACAGGCCCCACAAATAACCCAGAGATGCATTTTAAATAACCCAGAGATGCATTTTAAATAAAAAGACACATTCTACTCATGTAAAAACACGCTGTTTCCCGGAACGTTCGCAGGCCGGATTTAGAAGGTGATTGGGCTGGATCCGGCCCCCGGGCCTTAGTTTGCCTACCCATGGTGTAGATGCTCCTTCAGGTATACTGGACCGAGGATATTTCAAGAAAAGCAAATGCAATGTTTTTACCATTCTCTTCTGCTGTCAAAAGCCAATGTGAACAACTACGGAATTTCTGGGCCACAATGCTGCAGGTAACTGCTTTATATCAGTGCATAGCAGGGTAGCAATGACGGTAGTAATTTAGGGAGCTACATGGCGTAGCCAAGGGGAGGCAGGGGGCAGCTGCTCCCCCAATCAGTAAAAATCAATACAAATCTTAGGTTCTGCCCCCCAACAAAAGCCTGCCCCCCCAAACAAAAATCCTGGGTACGCCCATGACACCATCTAACCTCCCTGCAAATAAATCAGAATGACTAGTCAATTAAAAAGGTCATGTAGAAGCTCACGCAGATTTCTGAATCTGTGGAGCAATACTAGTAAATATGTCTTCCCCTCCCAAAATATTGGAGATCAGGGCCATTATTTGAAGCTGGTTGGATGGAGCAATTCAGAACCAAAGGAAGTAGTTCTATCATGCAGTGCTTGAAATTTGTTCTCATTCAGTGTGGTGATGGCCACCAATTTGTACGACATTAAAAAGAAATTAGATACACTCACAGAGGATAAGTTATCAACAGCTACTGGTCATAATGTCTACCTATTGCCTCAAGTATCAAAGGTAGCAGGTTTCTGAATCCTGGGGAGCATGATCAAGGGAGTGTTGCTGTGATCACGTCATGCCTGTGGCCTTCCTATAGGTATTGGGTTGGCCACAATGGGCACAGGATGCTGGACTAGATGAACTTTTGGTCTGATCCAGCAGTAGCCCCTCTTAGCATAGAATCCTAGAGTTGTAGCGTTGGAAGGGTCATCTAGTCACTTAGTCCAACTGCCTGAAATGCAGGAATCTCAACATGCGGTCTCCCATCCAGCTTGAAACCGCACTGGACCCTGCTTAGCTTTGCAAATGTGCTAGCAGTTTTATGTGCAACTATGGGATGCAATCCTTCCCCTACACATACGTAGTGTCTCTCTCTTCTCTCCCTGTCTCCTCCTAGGTGACAGTACAATTGCAATTGTATAGAATCTATTTGTGTAGGCTGCACATGGGCTCAGGCTGATGGAAGCAAAGGTGGCAGTGCTTTTCCTTGCTAAGCCATGGTCTCCTTTGCAGAAGTGGGGCTGTTAGGGCTGCATGGTGGCAGGGACAGAACTTAGTCATCTTGTTGAAATTTCTCTTGCCGCTGATGAGACGTTCATGAAACTAGGATTTCTTATTCAACAGACTTCAACTCTCTCTTGCCAGGCCCCTGGAGCACCCACAAAATCTGCTATATTTATACTGAGCAGAAGATCAGGTTCCATGCTTCTAATCAGCAGTTGGAAAGAGCAACAAATTAAGTTACATTTTGCCAAATAATGGAGACAATCTAGTGGATGACGCCAGAAACCATTGTTTTGCTTATTGGGAGGGGTTTCATTACACACAGAAGGAAATGACTGTTTAATAATTGCCTTGAGTGCCTTCAGTCCAAAATGCTTTAAACAGCAGAGCCAAATCATAAATCTTAATGTCTTGGCAAAGTCAAGCCCACCAAAAATATTAGTCTCCCAACAGTTCTCATAACAAAATCCTCTGCTCCTCCTTATGTTGCGTGTGTGCAAGGGTAGGTCGGTGGGATTGTGCAAGACACTGCTTAATTTGAAAAACAAAAATTATTAGCAGTGGGCCGTGGAAGGGGCCAAAATGTACCTCATTGTCCTTAGGACGTATAAGTCTAGTCATGACTTGCTTCATGTCATAGTGAAGCACAGAACAGTTGTCAGATTCTGAACTCACAAAGGATGAAACATATTGCCTGCATGGCCCCAATCAAATAAGCAGGGATAACTGTGCCATATTGGGTGGAGTTCAGAAAGCTTTGTGACTCATGAGTAGCCTTCGGTCAGACTGTTCCTCCCCCCCCCCCCAACAAGGACAAATTACTGCCAGCATTATTAAATTGGCAACTGCGTGTGAGAGCTTGGTTTATTAGTTTTAAAAAACTTAACTTCTAAAGTTTTTCTATTAAAAGGTCTTTCAAACATGTTCTCAAAATTTACTAACCTACTTGCTCATTCATCCTTATGTTAGTCATTTCTAGTACACAAATTACTTAGAGAGAAAAATAAACAAAAAAGGGCCAACTCTTCTTTGCCTGCTAATTTTACTGGCTATTTACAAACCTCATTTGGAATTAAGAATTAAGAATTACTTTGCTGGAATAGAGACCTATAGATCAGGTGGCAATTTAGAAACTGGTCCCCTTAAGCCCTGTTCTCATCTGATGTCCATGAGGAAACTGCTGATGATATCAAAACAACAGCCTGTCGTTGTTGTTTTTACTCTCATTTAATCCTGATTTACTCGGGGGGGGGGGGAGCCAAAAAGTCATTAAAAAAAACACTGTTGTCAACATGGTTGTGATATCTGAGCTATCTATTCTGCAATATTACACCACTGTCTGGAAGCATCTGAGGAAATGCAACAAAATTCTTAGTTGCTGTCCTACATGAATACGGCATATGATCACAAAATAAATTTGGGGTTACAGTCATGTAGAATGCATACGGCCATGAAATAAGCTAATGCTTAAAGGAAAAACATACAGTCCCAACAGAGTTCAATGATACAGCAAAATGTTGGGTTTATGGAGTTTGGTTTTGGGGAAATAACATGAGTGTAATACTAGTAATTTATGTGTACTTGATCTCTGTGGTTTTAAATATATATATACTGGTTTTAAAGGCATGATTATTTGGGATTGGTCCTCAATTAAATAACAAAAATATATTTTACAAAACAAAATTGGAGGCACACAGGGAAAGACAGGCAGGGCATGTTTAAATAAAGATCTTGGGTAGATCCTACCCAGGCCTGAACAAAAGCTTTATATTTTCACTCTCAAGACAGCAACACTTTGCTAATTATTATCATTTAAATGGAAGGAATATGATGCATGAGAACACACAGATCACTGCTGCAACGATAGGAACTGATAATGATAGGAAATGAATGAGGTAGCAGTTTTAGAAGTTATCATCTTATGGACTGTTATTTGTCTTTTAGCCATTCTGAGAACCCCTATTCACCATTGCAACCACGTTAAGTTACCAGATGAGGCCAATTCATTGACTGGAATGTAACAGCACCAAGTAACAAGGATTGATACTGACAGGGCTGCTTTCATGCTGCAACTTCCCTGGACACCAGCTGTGCAGCAGAAAGAAAGAAATCTCCAGAATCCACAACATCCCCTCTCCAATTAATCCACAGTTTTCATGCTGTGCAGGAATGAATAGTGCTAAGTATTGATAGCTGCATGCAGGAGGTTTCCTGATTTTCTTGGAGTTTCCTGAGGGGGAAGCTATACAGAGAGCGAATAGCCAACCTGTTAAAATGATGTTGTGAACCTCATTTTAAGCAAAAATGTCGACTGTGCACTGTTTACATACCAGCAGACTTGTGTGTATGGGAGAACAGACACAATCTTCGACATTTTGCTTTGGGATACACCTCACAGGATGGGTCACGGAGGTGCCTTTTCTCTTTTAGACTGAAGGTGCACAATTGCTGAAGGCTCTGGAAGGTTGGAGAGAACAGCTTGGATGGTTTGAGGTATTTAACAGAGCCTGGGTCATATGGGAAGGACAAGTTGTACTGGAATACCATCCCTAGAAACGCAGTCCGTGCTTGGAACACCCACTGTCCATGCCCACAAGTTCCTCAATCAACTTTGCTTGTCTTCCTGCATAGTGTCATCTGTGCCTGGAAACTCTTTCAAACAAAACTCATGCTACTACAATCAATCCCCCTTCAAACTCTGTCTCATAAATCAGTTCTGGAATAAAACTCTTCTCACTCTAGCCCACAAACTTGTTGCATTGCTTTTGCATATCACTGAATTTAATTATATTTTGGATGGTTTAAATAGCTGCTTTTAACTATTTTTACAGGTTGTTTATTTTATTGTTTCATTCTCTTTGTAAATCACTTTGAGGTTCTTTTTACAATCAAGCAGCATATAAATTTTGCAAAATAAATTGTTAGGAAATCATTAACTCTTGCTTGTAAACTTCTCGAAACAGGAAGTCACACTAATTTTATTTGTTAAAGATTGCACATTGATGGCAGAATGCTTATGACAAAACATTCACACCGAAGTCTGAATAACTCTGTTACCTCAACATTCGAAACAGGCTTCAGTAAGCCTCAATAAAATTAAAGTCTATGTCCTCGTTACAAAACCTTCCATTTATCCAAATCCATAGTGTGTCTCTGTAGTGTTCTCAATTAAGTCCACAATCCTATGCAATCCCAATGAGTTCCATGGAATTTACTCCCAGGTAAATGATATCTTAAGAGAGCCATAAGGATGATTCTCCTATTCTGGCAAGCTATCAGGACCAGTGGCTGACTTGGCTTTTATTTCTACCTGTAGATTAGTCTTAGTTCCTTCTGTTTAATTCAGTTTTAATGGGTTTTAGCCATTTCTGCTTAATACTGATATTATCAGTGTGGATTAAAAGAAAGGAAAAAAGCACTTGGATGAGTCATATTGCAGGGGGGAAATGTTGAAGCCTGTCAATATCTCCATTAACAAGATTCCCATTGTTACAAAATTTGACAGTTACCAGACATTTGGAGGTACAGCCGAACAAGACTATTTTGCTAACCTAAAACTGCTGGCTAAGGGCAAAGGTATAGATGGTTTCATTCTATCTCAGTACAGTCATTTGTTCGCAGAAGCAAAAATTTTCTTTTAGCAAACTAAAGGCTCTCTGCTGGACATCTTGAAAGATAACAAAACCATACAGAAAGATTACAAAACCATCCGGAAAGAGAAGGCAGAGAAGGAAGAATCTTCAGTGTTACACTGAGGGAAAACCTTGCGACCCACTTTACTGAACAAAGATTTCTAAGTGCTGCAAAGAAACCACAGGTGACCCTTGTTCAAAAATAGTTCAAACCCACATCTCTATATAATGTATCTTATGTAGTGCATTAAAGCCATAGCTACGTTTTAAGAACCATCATGCACGGTTCTTGCAGTTCTTGTATTTCATTACATTCCAGTTCAATTGGCAAGATCCCTGCAGAATTTCCTCTGGCAATTACCGATGGACAAATGCTTCCCTAGCTCCACTTCCATTGTATCAAGCTTACCAGAACAGGATGATCCAAATAATGCACAAAAGGATCATCTCGTCTAATCCCCTGCACTGCAGGAATAATAGATAGAGGAACCCTGACAAATGGCCATCCAACTTCTGCTTAAAAACCTGTGGACTCTCCTTCCTTGGAGGTTTTTAAGCACAGGTTGGATGGTCATTTGTCATGGATGCTTTAGTTGAGATATCCTCCTTCTATCACAAGAACATCCCCTAACCTCTCATTGATGAGACACCAACCAATCTTTTTGGACTATTAGGGAGCAATCCATCTAACAAGGAACTAATGGCCAGCAGCTGTCATGACATATACAAACGGGCTCTGAAATGTCCATAAAAATGAAGATTCTTGTAGAAGAAATATGTTTAGTATTAGCATTAAAAATGTGTAGAACATTTCCCTTCTATGGCTGAATTGTTCATCCATTGGCTCCCAGCAACATCAGAGGTAGCAGCATTTATGGAACTCATTTTCCATCTGTACACAATTATTAGAAACTATTAAGTGATGCTATTAGGTGAAAAGTTAAATTATCCAGTTATTGCTACATTGCCAAATAGCTGGTTGCCCTATTAAAAACATACCAAGATGTTTTAGTCAGCCCACTATTTTGAAATATTTATAATGAAAATTAGTTTCTGCTTGGCTAGATCTTCATTTTGACCGATGGTTCTAGTGAGTGCCCTCAAGCTATTCTGTGACATGACCAGCTCCCAAGACTCAACCTTTGGGTAATTAAAGGTAACACTAGAGTCTTAAAAAATAATATAAGATACCAGGCATTTCATACCAGTGAAATTACAACGGCGACAGTGGTATCCATTAAACTATTTGAGTTTGCAAAACAATTTGCTTTGATTTTAAAAATTATTCTCCATGAAAGATTAATGATCTGTGACCATAACTAATCATTTAGTCTGGTAGTGACGGGAAGAGATACAGTGGGTTAAGTACTTAGTTCGTTCCAGAGGTCCGTTCTTAACCTGAAACTGTTCTTAACTTGAAGCACCACTTTAGCTAATGGGGCCTCCTGCTGTTGCTGCGCTGCTGGAGCACGATTTCTGTTCTCATCCTGAAGCAAAGTTCTTAACCCGAGGTAATATTTCTGGGTTAGCGGAGTCTTTAACCTGAAGCGTATGTAACCTGAAGCATATGTAACCCGAGGTACCACTGTATTATGTTAAAGGGGGTGGGGGTGGGGGTGGGGAATGAGAGAAGCCACATAACTCTCTGACCAGAACTAATGGCTCTCCCGTTAGATGCCTCTAAGCCAGAGATGTTTTAGCCATGAAATGAGAACAAGAAAAGTCCATTAGTGCCATGGTTTCATTTCTTCAAATATTAAGCAAGGTTGTAGCTTTGGGAGTCAGAGGCCAGCTGCCTTTTTATCCCAAGTCCACTGTCACTCTGCTCTTCAGAGCGAAAGGGGGGAAAGCAAAGAACAATGTATTTGGAAGCCTGCAAGAAGGTATTCAACACTGCATGGAAACTACAGATATTTTCTAAACATTAACTAAAACTTAAAGAGCTGTTCATAATAGCCCCCGTTAAGCTTTTCTGAGCAAAGGTATCAAAAATTGTTATTGTTATTATTCATTTCATTTCTGTACCTCTTTATATTTTTACAATCTACATTAAAGCATCAAATAAAACAATTCAGAATAAAACATTGCTGAAGAAAGGCAAGTATAAAGTATGCATTCAAAGCAACACAATTCACAGGAAATGAAAATATTACCCTAAAGATTTCAAAATAAAACACTACAAAGGAGGTCAACAGCAGAATGTACATTTAACACAGCACTGTTAACCATTTTTTAAAAAATCTAAAACACTACTAAAGGAAGTGAGATATAAAATGCACATTTAAAACAGCATAACCAAAAAGAGAATAAAATATGATCATAAGCACAGAACATATCAATGGTGGTTCATGGCAAGCTGCAGCTGTGGAATCTCAGGCGTGATGACATGTGTCTTTGCACTAAGAGACAGCCAAGGCAGCCTGAGAATGGCAAGGCTAACAAGGGATGAATGCAAGCCAGGGAAGTTACAGGTAAACAGATTTTTGTCGTAGCTCAGGAAGAAGACTAGCTGCTAAAGGAAAGGTGAGTTGAGGTTTGAAGAAAGAGGTGGTTCAACCATAGAGGTCTTTTGGGAAGGAATTCCAGGCAGATGAAGTGGATGGATTGAGGGGAAAAGGATTGCCCAGGATGGTGGTGGTTTTGCTTCTTTTATTATTTATGGACCTGGTTGAGAATCTCTATTTAATTTTTTATTAAAATTGTTTTATACAAATCATAGAGGGACCATGAGAAGCATTTAGTCAAACCCCGTGCAATGCATGAATCTTTTGCCCAATGTGGGGCTTGAACCCCACAATAAAGACTCCCTCAGAAGCTTTAAGACTCCCTCCGGGTATAGAACTGGTACGCTGAACAAATATGAAGGAATGACTGAAGAATTCCACTGCCTGCTTAGACATCATATCTTCCAACCTGGATATGGACTGCTAAGAATTGCTGAACAATCCTTATTTAGACAGGTTCTGAATAATTCAAATAATTGCACGTGATACACGCGGCATATTTCCAAAAACGACTGCTGCTTACATGTGGCAATATATGAAAGATTAGAGTCCTTAGCCACATCTTTTTCACTTCTTCATTATTGCATTCATGTACAATCAGTTGAGTGGACTGCTTGGTAGAGTTAAAGGAGCCAAAATTGCTGTGGTTTTGGGGTTTCTCTTAGTAAACAAACAAAACTCTTCTCTAATTTAGACACAATTTCTAAGCAATTATTGTCAGAGGGGACTGAAAGGCCTTTGGTGTTTTGTTTTGTTTTGTTTTTAAATTTAAGCACTCTAAATAAGCAACTTGGAGTAGATTTTGGCAGGAATATGCTTAACTTTATAAGAACATTACAAGAGATTGCAATGTCCTTTTCCACTATAGCAGCCAGTGCCCGTATGTGTGTTGGTTACTAAATAAAAGTGAAGTAATGGTTACACTAACTATGACTTGCAAATATGGAGAACCTGTTAGTGTCTCTCTTTTTGCTATCTCATTTTGCTATTTGCAAACCTCCTATTCTATATGCAGAATACTGTATGCAATACTGTATAAAGGGGAAAAAGGCTTACAAGCAAGCACATTCCAACTTGTTATTCAGCGTTCCAAATGCAAACTCCACATGCTTTCACAAATTCCATAAAACTGCGTAAATTACATGACCAGCTCAAGAAGTTTGATACATAAGTGGGATATTTGTGTCTAATACAGTATATTTTCTGTCCGCAACTTTCTCCCAACTGAAACAGCAGATTTGCAGACCACCCCCCTTTTGACAACTCTTAACAATAATCAACAATAATCAAACAACCGACAAAACTCTAATCCATAAATAAATATTTGCTTCTCATCGTTATAGTACACAATTAAATAACTTAAAGCTCTGTGGAGGCCTATAATAAATTGAGTAATAGCAGCTAAAAGTAATTTTCTGGTATTCATTTGGTTAAAAAAAATGGAATCGATATAAATGATTAATAAGCCCAACTATCTGCCCTTTCTGGCTGGCACTAGATGAAATCAAGCAGGATCATGGTTTTAGCATTTGGGGGGGAAATGATGTATATAGTTACAGAGAACTGATTAAAGATAGAACATTGATTCAATTTCCAGCAGTCAAAAAGCCAACAAAGAAAGACTAGCTGCACTGATATGAATGTCTACAAGTACAAAATACAGAACAAAAATTTATAAGAGAGAATAAGGTACTGAGGGAGGTAACAGAATTTATAAATATAATAAAAAGAAAGATAAACATCCATTATCTAAGCTCTGTTGTTACAATATGATGAACAGGAATGAGTAAAGGAATATGTGATAAAGTGGGATCCGGATATGGGAAATAACATAGCTATGGGGGTATGGGAGAAAATGTGGAGAAAGGATCATAAATTTTCACTGAACGCAAATGTGAGAGAAGATTGTTTCAAGGTAATGGCAAGACTCCAGTAACTATTCAGGCAATAAACAGAACATATTCAAAAAATCTGGTTAGAGTAAAAAAAGAAAATGGAACCTATTATCGTATGTGGTAGACATGTATTTACAACAAAAATACTTGAAGAGGATTATTAAAATAACAACTAAATTTTGAAATATGAAGTTCATTTAGATCCAGTATTGATTTTGTTGAACCATGTCACCCAGTATAAGGAAAGAGCTTAGGGAAATTATTTCCTATTTGTTAACAGCTGCACAGATATTATTGGCTCAACAATGGAAAATTACATGATGCCATCATTGCAAAGAATTGTTTAAGTAGTAGTAATAATAATAATAATAATAATAATAATAATAAAAAATGACTTCTTATTTGAGAAGACAAAAGGAAAGTGAATACAGGAACAAGTTTTAGAAAAACCGGTTGTGCTTTATGCAGCATTACCAAAACAAACCATTGCTTCCTGCAACAGCATATTCACATAGATTTTGAATGTTTTCAATAAGAAAATTTGTGGCCTTGTGCTAATTTATATTTATTTAACAGACTTTATTAGAAGAAGAATATCCATGTTCAAATATATAAAAGGATGTCACATAGAGGAGGGAGAAAGGTTGTTTTCTGCTGCTCCAGAGAAGCGGACACGGAGCAATGGATCCAAACTTCAAGAAAGAAGATTCCACCTAAACATTAGGAAGAACTTCCTGACAGTAAGAGCTGTTCGACAGTGGAATTTGCTGCCAAGGAGTGTGGTGGAGTCTCCTTCTTTGGAGGCCTTTAAGCAGAGGCTTGACAACCATATGTCAGGAGTGCTCTGATGGTGTTTCCTGCTTGGCAGGGGGTTGGACTCGATGGCCCTTGTGGTCTCTTCCAACTCTATGATTCTATGATCCTTACACAGTATTTTCTGTTTTCAACTTCTATGTAGACAATTGTATGTAGCTTATTGATAGCAGTGTTGCCTCCAGGATGAAAGAGTAGCACAACTGACGCTTTTAATTAAACTGAAATATGTTAATGGGAAATACAACATTAAGAAGAACTCTGATGTAAAACTTGTAAGCATCAGAAAGAAGAGAAATATTTACATAAAATATCCACATGTCAGTGGGTTGGTTATCTAGATGAAAAGAGATGGTGTTATTTTAGTTGACTCTCAGGGGGTCTTGCGAATTGTATGGTATTTGCCCCCAAATACAGGAACTGCTGCAATTCAAAGGATGTAGTATATCTAATGCCTAACGTCTTCCAGCTGTGGCAAGAAAACAAAACAAAAGCTGACAGAAGAGAGACTTATTCCTCTTTAACGCACCCCATATTTGCTTTGCCTCTCCTGTTTGAAAAAAAACTTGACTTGTCAGCCCTAACCCCAGACAACTAAGCACTCATGACTGGACAAGACAGCACCCAAACGGTACAAAATAAAAGGCCTTCAATATCATTCTAATAACATATTATCAAAGACTATCAACCATTTGTCACTGCTCAATTAGCCTTAGGAATTTTAAAGTAACTTCTCATTGCTATATTATTTAATTTTCAGAAAAGATCTTTAGTGACTAAGCTACTGCATATTCACTTCTGGGTCTATTTAAACGGGCAAAAAGGATTCCAGAGGAAATAATTAAGCTCCAGTGCTATTCATTAATCAGATAAGCCATCTTCCCTACATAGCTAACGAGTTATGAGTTTGTAGTATTTCAGACAGTACTCATATTAATGTGTGCTTCTCCCTTGTACATATTTTTACAAGTTATACTGACAGTAAGAATGAACAGTCTGTTCATTCATTTTATCCAGCATAATACTCTTGTGCAATGAAGGTACCAATCATGCCTTTTCCCTGCTGAGTTCACAAAAACTTTTTGCTAGTACATATGCAGTTGAATCTCACCCACAAAACAGCAACAATATAGAAATTGTAAGAAATTCTATGCCAATTACTTAGCAAGTCATGGAGACCTCTACAGGACAATTAACGAAATGCAAGTTGGATTGAAAAATTATACCATAATGTCTCTCTTTTTCCTTTGGGAATATGAAATGTTCATCTGGCCAAACCTCAGGCATCCAAAGCTTAATCTTGTATACAACTTTAGTATGTTGTATTCTAATACCTGCAAATTCAACTCATTTGTAGGTATGTTCTTTTGCTGTAATTATAATCCTCTAATAGTAAACTCAGCTGGAGAGCACAGAGAATATTGTAAAAAACAAAACAAAAACCTGAACCACTAAGAAAGAGTGCTATGCTGCTATCAGTGTGCTATGGGAACTCCAAGGTTTGCTGATTTGTTTTTTTTAAACTTTATTATTATTGCTTTATTAAATCTGTATACTGCCCTTCACCCATAGATCTCAGGGGGGCGGGGAATAGGAGAGAGGCAAAGCTTAAGTTCTTTTATTTCGTGTATGCTTGGGGTTTTCCTGTCAGCGTCACTTGGGGAAGTTCTCTTTCTATTCGCTTGTAATGTTTCCTTGGTGGTGAGAGAGGCTGGGGTGGCCTAGGGTGTGGTTGATCGTCTTTGGCTGGCTGCAGTGGGATTTGTGTGTGTGTGGGTGAGGGGGGTTGTCAGGTTAAGTTAGCCATATTGAATCATATGCTGTCAATGGGTTATGAGCTCTTTCTAGTGTGAGCGGGTATTGTTATCTTGGATGATGTTCAGTAGGGCCAGTTCTGGAGTGACTTCTAGTACCTGTTTAGTTATTTTGCTTATTTCTAGTATGACCGCGCACACTCCTTTTCTGACTGGGTCCTCGATTACTTGGTTTGGTGAGATCTGCTGGTTCAGACACAGCATATGTCTGAGGAAGCCCCACATGGGCTCATGGGGAGGAGGTGCGAGGAGAAAACTCTTGTGACAATGATTTCTTTGGCAACATGGAAGGGCTGTGGTGGGATCCAGAAATGGCAGCCCCCGATCACTTAACTGCTCTCTTCTCCATCAGCTTGGGAGCTTTTTCTGAGATGCTTGCGTGGTATGATAGCATCCTTTGTTGTATGAGCATCTTTATCAAGATGCTAACAAATCTGCCTGCCTCTGATCAGTTGTGCTTCAAGGGAAGCTCACCAGTCCTGATTCTTTAATATTTTCCAGCCCAGATAGATGTTAACCAAAGGATCTCACAATAGTCATCTCCTTGCAGGAGCAAGGAAGCATAGGAGAATCAGATACACCACAAGGGCATCTTGGGTGGGATGGCTTTCAAAGAGGGCTAGACAATTGCATGGAAGAGAGGCCTATCAAAGGCAACTAGCCGTGATGGCTATGCTCAGCCTCCCCTGTTGGAGGGAACAATGCTTTTAAAAAGCACTTGCTGGAAGCCACAGACTCCCCAAACGTGTTTCACTAGGACCCTTCCTTCCCTCTGCCCTAGTACCTGAGAGTCATCACATCTCTCCAGGGATTTGGCCAGAACGAAGTATATGTTGGGGAATGGCTCCCTCCTTGCAAAGAAAATGAAGGAATCAGCAGGCGCCTGACTCCCAGCCATGCTAGCACCAGTCTGGCGCATGAGGGTGGAAGACACAGGAAGGAAGCCTTCCTATAGTATAGGGCACTCAACTGGCATTTCCACCTACCTGAACTCTGAGCCTTTCCCTGCTTGTTCTGGACTGCCTCTCTCCTAAGGAAGATGCAAGCTCTTGCTGAAAGCCACTGGTGGGGAGAGTGTTCCTATGATTCCCAAATGTTTCAGAAGCATCCTTTTGTTCCTTTAGCAGTTTAGCTGCTTGATATAATCATAGCATGGCAGAGTTGGAAGGGATCCCAAGGGTCATCTAGTCAAACCCCCAGCAATGCAAGGATCCTGCCCACAGCCTCCAAACTCCAGCCTTCTGGTTACCATTGCAATTCTGCATGGTATGGAGAAAGGGGAGAGAGAAATGTGTTGCTCATAACACTGATAAGCGATCCACACCATGCAGCCCTTTCAATAACTAAAGTCTAAAGGGCTGTCACATGGAGGATGAAGCAAACTTGTTTTCTCCTGCTCCAGAGGCCCTTAGGGCCTGAAGCGGTGACTCTCCTTCCTTGGAGGTTTTTAAGCAGCGCTTGGATGGCCATCAGCCATGGATCATCTAGTTGAGATTCCTTCATTGCAGGGGGTTGGACTAGATGACCCTTGGGATCCCTTCCAACTCTACAAGTCTCTGATACTGTGTTTTAAAGAGCATCCAATGCGCCTTTAAAGCACATGACTTCTCCCAAAATGATTCATGCCATTGTGGCTTCCCTCTCACAGACCTACAATCCCCAGAACCCCTAAGAAACTACAATTCCCAGGATCATTTGGGGGAAAACATCTGGTTTTTAGAACAGGGATGAAGAACCTGCAGTTCTCACCCTCATTTCCTAGGAACCAGGCATGGGAAGCTCAAGTGCTTCTAACAGTATGGTTATAGGGAGAAGTGTGTATAAAATATTGAATGTAGAAGGGTTATTAAGGTAATTGTATCAGAATGATTATGGGAATGTTAAGGAGGGAGGGAGGGGCAAAGAGATATTGTGGGATTCTGGTGGTGAGTGATGATTGGATGAGGATTTGAAAGGGAGTTTGAATGTGAAGCAGTTGAGAGCGGTGGGTTCTGGAGGGGGTGGTTGGGCAACTAACTATTCAGCTTAGGATCAGTAGTCTAGTCGTCATTTTTGTAATAAAGCAGAATATAAGATAAAGAGAATATGAGGCCATAAGCTCAGGTACACACGTCATCCTACAATCATTTAGTCAATCATCCATACAGTCTCCTTTAGTGAGGGTGCAGTACCTAGGATCTGGACCAAACATTGATATTTTTTGCTCTTTTCTAGTTTCATAGTTTGGACGCGGGTGGCGCTGTGGGTTAAACCACAGAGCCTAGGACTTGCCGATCTGAAGGTTGGCGGTTCGAATCCCCACGACGGGGTGAGCTCCCATTGCTCGGTCCCTGCTCCTGCCAACCTAGCAGTTCGAAAGCACGTCAAAGTGCAAGTAGATAAATAGGTACCGCTCTGGCGGGAAGGTAAACGGCATTTCCGTGCACTGCTCTGGTTTGCCAGAAATGGCTTAGTGATGCTGGCCACATGACCTCCGGAAGCTGTATGCCGGCTCCCTCGGCTAATAAAGCGAGATGAGCACTGCAACCCCAGAGTCGGCCACGACTGGACCTAATGGTCAGGGGTCCCTTTACCTTTACTTAGTTTCATAAGTTTGTTCTGGTTTTAATGATGTAATAGGGGTGGGGGCTCTTTTAATACTGGGGGCTGTCACACACTCCTTTTCTTCTTTAAAAAAATTATAATTTCCCCTCGTTTTCAAAAGCACATGCATTGTCTCTTTCTTCAGGTTCTTCAGTTACATTTGTTGTGAGACATTGGTGTTATATGCATTATAGGGCTGGGAAGATTCGCAGGGCAGTTCACAATATGAAAATACAAGATGAAAAAACACAAAATTCATAATAAAACCAAGAACAAAAGGGTAGGTCAGTAACATAAGTATTACATGATTGCAGATTCTGTGACCTTAGTCACACCTGTGTGCTGGAAGTCTAGAACCAAAGAGATCTAACTTCAAATGTCCATGCAGCTATAAAACTTAGTCACCATCCCTCAGCTTAACATTCCTCACAATTATGCTGTGAAGATAAGAGAGCAGCCATGATTTATTTGGACTAATTAATAAGTCTGCAAAAGATCTGGCAACCTAACTTACACACCCAAACTCCCTCAGTAGTTACTGAGCTTCTCCTTGGGCTGTTTTACTTTTTAGTGGTTTCACAAGCTTATTCATGGTGTACTAAGAGTTTCCTGATCTTTCTTTTTTTGGCAGAATTTTAAAATTTTATTTCCAAATAGAATGCTACCTGGGGGAAAAAAAAGTAAGACTGGAAGGAAATGAACAAACATATAAAAGATGAGGCTCTTGCATCACTTCAGATATACCAGTCAATCTGCAACTAACTATACACCTGTTTATTATTTTTCATATGTTTGGTTATTTTAAATAACATATGAAAGACAAACTAATAAAACATGGCAACCTTGTTTCCCCTTGCAATCGGCTCTCAGAATCAACATAAAGCCTTCCAGTGCAACTCCTCAGCCAGATGGAAAAAGGGTTTTCATCTGTTTAAACACTCTCTGTGTAAAAAAATTAAAGAATAAATCCAATATGAAATATATTGAGAAACATGTGGGGGTGGGTTGGGAAGGGCAAGTTAGGCAAAGATAGCACAGAGACGGGATTTGAAAACATAATGAAATAAACTCAGGGAAACAAAATGTCCAGAGCTAAGGTAAAGGGACCCCTGACAGTTAGGTCCAGTTGCGGATGAGCCTGGGGTTGCGGCGCTCATCTCACTTTACTGGCCAAGGGAGCAGGCGTACAGCTTCCGGAGGTCATGTGGTCCGCATGACGTAAGCCGCTTCTGGCGAACCAGAGCAGCGCACAGAAACGCTGTTTACCTTCCCGCCGGAGTGGTACCTATTTATCTACAGTGGTACCTCGGGTTAAGTAATTCGTTCCAGAGGTCCGTTCTTAACCTGAAACTGTTCTTAACCTGAAGCACCACTTTAGCTAATGGGGCCTCCTGCTGCCGCTGTGCCGCCGCCACACAATTTCTGTTCTCATCCTGAAGCAAAGTTCTTAACCTGAGGTACTATTTCTGGGTTAGCGGAGTCTGTAACCTGAAGCGTATGTAACCTGAAGCGTTTGTAACCTGAGGCATCACTGTACTTGCACTTTGATGTACTTTCAAACTGCTAGGTTGGCAGGAGCTGGGACCGAGCAACAGGAGCTCACCAAGTCGCAGGGATTTGAACCTTTTGATCCACAAGCCCTAGGATCTGTGGCTGAATCCACAGAGCCACCTCATTTAAACCATGGAACTCGCTCCCACAGGAGGCGGTGATGGCCACCAATCTAAAGATGGCTTCAAAAGAGGCTGGCTGTGCTCTGCGTCTAAAATTGGAGGCAGCAATGCTTCTGAATGGCAGATGCTGGAATCCACAGTGGTTGGG
Organism: Podarcis pityusensis; assembly: GCF_964106645.2. NCBI lineage: Eukaryota > Metazoa > Chordata > Lepidosauria > Squamata > Lacertidae > Podarcis > Podarcis pityusensis. The sequence continues at coordinate 63,179,587 of NC_138030.1, forward strand.
CGTGGACGCTTGCGAGATTCCCTACAGGTGTCTAGTTGGCCAGCGTGCGAACAGGACGCTGGACTGCCTGGCTTTCCTTCTGCCCTTCTGCCCTCCCCGCTCGCTGTACTCGAGGAACAGGCGTGAGGAAGCGCCCGCGAGAGACTCGCTCAGCACGTGCTGTTAACTGGCCAGGGGGAAGCGCGTGAAGAAAGCGGGCATGCGCATTCCCACACTTACCAGGGGACAGGCGTTGGCTTCCGCCCTTGTGAGAGAGAGAGAGAGGCCATGGGGGCGGAGCCCGTCCTGGACGCTGAGGACGCTTTACGTACTGAAGCGGGGCCGGGGACTTCTGGGAAAAGCCAAGAGTTGAAAGAAAACGGTAACTTCGAACTTTCCTTCGGTGCGTCCCGAAGCGGGGGGCGGGGCGGGTAGAAAATGGCCGTTAGAAAACGGTCGTCGGGTGACGCAGCTGGCGGTGGGCGAACCCAGTGCAGTTGTCGGGTTAACGCCAGAGACGGAGGGGACGGATAAAAAAGGGAAACAAGGCCTTGGTTTCGCCTACAGCGAACTTGCCTGTTCAGCTGTTTCCCTCGAAACTCCGGGGCCGCCCTTGGGGCCAGAGCTCTGAGTTGTTTCGCGGGGCCTTCGGGAAAGAGACCCGCCGAGACCCGCCAGTTAAAACAAAAGAACGAAAACAAGCAAACATGAGGCGGACAGCAAAAAAAATCGTCCATCCTCTCAATTAGGTGAAATGAAATGTAGTCAGTGCAATAAAAGCAAGCGACAGTCAGATCAGTTTTGGCCAAGGACTTGTTGAACGCGCGCTGAGACAAAGCATTCAAGCTCAGTGTAATGCAGCTAGAACAAATAAGTTTCCATGAGTTGCATATATTCCTAATTCTGCATCAGTGCAGTTCAGAATACAACAACCATTTTAGAAGCAAAGAGACGAAGCAGACACAGAAGGAATAGCAGCCTTGCCTATCCTGTTGTTCTTCAGGGGTAGTACAACTCCCATCAGCCTAAGCCAGCATTTAGCCAATGATCAGGGAAGATGGGAGTTGTAGCCCCAAACATCTGGAGTGCTCTCTGTTGGAGAAGGCTGCTGGTGCACCCTAAATGGACTCCCAGGGTTTGTCTTGCCGCAAAATAATTCCGTATTTTTTTATAGTTGGTTGAGGTTTAATTTCAGCCCATCACTTTACAAAATAAAGTTGACCTGTTAATGGCTTAATTTAGCTGACAGGCTACAAACTTATGCCCACTTAACCTGAGAGTAAAGGTGCAGTACTAAGCCCCAGATATACCACAACTTAATTTCCCCTAAATTCTGCATGGTGGCTTCCTCCTAGTTATTGTGTTGTTGCACTGTTATAACTGAAATGGCATTCCTTCTTTTTTGTGTGTGACCCTGGTCCCTTCCTTGGCATAAGGAATTTTCTGCTAATGCCTGGGTTTTGGCAGTCAGAAGATTCAAATACCAGCCTCAGGGAAGCACTGGAGTCTCCTAACCACTGAGCTTTGGAATTAGCTATTTTGGATGGGGTGCTGTGAGATTTCCTGGCACAGTGCTCATGTATTATGTGTGGAATGGGTTCAATCGCATCATCATGGTATTAATGCTGTTACCACAGGATGATTGATCTCTTTTTGCACTAAAAGTGTATCATTGGGAATAACTTTGTAATTGGTGGTTGGCAAGAGCTTTTTTCTAGTGCTTTTACTGTGCTGTTGATTTTGCTGCTGGTAGAGTATAGCATCCCAACTAGCGGCAGTGGTGTCCAAACTTTTTCCAAAGAGGGCCAAATTTGATGAAGTGAAGGGCCATGGGGGTCAACCAAAGTTAGGCCCCTGAAACGGACTTTGGACGTGCCTGGTGTAAGGTATAAAGGTGGACCCTAGAATGGTCCTTCCTTTAAGTTAAATTCTTTAACTGTTGAAGTGAAATGAAATTAACTAGCAGAGATTTTGCTTCAAGAAAAGTTTTTGTGTACTTGCTTCCATACAGCATTGAAAATGATAACTGAAATGTTCTAGTCGTATGCCACAATATTTTATCTTGGGAGGGCTATTGGTTTATTTTTGTATGAATTCAGGGATGATATGGGATGTGCATTTTAAAAATAAGTAATATGTTATTTATCATTCTAGGATCATGTGGATCGCTCTCACCATGCTCTCCAGGTATTCACGACACCCCTCGTCTACTTCCTGCTCTTCATTATTCCAAACTTCCAAGAGCATATGTCAGGAAGTTGGCATAGGCAGACAGCAAATATGGAGCCTTCGGAGATACAAGGATGGAAAAAAATGCACCAGCGTGGTTCCACATAACATGCTACATTCCTCCTCTATGAGCTTCAAAATAAACAATAAACGTAACCATCCAAAAAACTTTCCAGTATTAGATGGAAGCATCCCTTCCCTGTATAGACACGTAGTTGAAGGCAATGCAAGAAACAGTGAGATCTGCATTCAGAGGTAACTATTTTTTAAAAAAAATATTTCTGCAGCATTAGTCCCTTGATTCAACAGTTTTGAGTAAGGTATGCATTTTTAGGTTCTTGCAAACTAGCCTTACCTTAGACCAGGATCCAAAATAATTCCCCTGGCTTCAGTTTTTTCCTTAATCGGTTTGCTGAATTCAATTATCTATAAACTTGAAAACTGTTACAAGTTATTTCTCCTGCCTCCTGAAAGGTTTGGTATGATTTCTCAACTTATATACGTACCTGCATATGTCTTGTGAAGATTTTTGTTTTCACAAGTTGGGTAGATGCTTTAGCACTTTTGGAGTAATGTTAGCTCATTTAAAAAGGCATCTAGCAACTTGATACCATAAATGTTATCTGTGTTATATGCTTTACAAATTTTTGAAAATGTCATAAAACCTGTCCCTCATTTCATTTTGAATGCAAAGATATATATGAGTCATATCTTCCTAAGAGTTTTCAATTAATCATGATTCACAGATAAAGAGAGGAAAGTGACTCACTACTTGTACGTATTGGTCCTGAAGAAAAAAATGGCAGTAGCCCAAAGGGCTTTATTCAAAACTAGTCGTGCAAGCTGAAAGAAAACTCATGAAAATGAGTACTTTGCATTAGTTATTTTAGTTTAACTGTTTCCATTTTATCTCTTGAGAAAGCCAGAATTCAAATATCAAATACAGTTAATTTTTGAATGATAGGCTGTCCTAGCTTTGTGGTTGGCTATAGGACTGTTTGGGAATTTACAGTAAAATCATCCAAGCACTTTTACTTTTGAATATGAGACTGGTTCCAGGTAAGGACAAAATTCTATCTGCTCTTTTCATTTCGTAAGAAATATAGTTCTGAAGAAGCTGTTTTAAGTCTGTACTTAGCCACAGTTCCATGAAGCAAACTGTTCATGTTTTTCCAGGATGAAGGTTATGTCTATGTCATACAAGGTTTCCCCTAATTTGACATGTGAACACATGTATGTGTCCAGTTTAAATTCATATTTTTTTTCTTTGTTGCTGAATTTTGAATAATACAGTCACACTATTTCCCCACAAGTATGATGGCAGTGTTGTTAATATGTGTGTTGGATTAACTTGTTCTTAAGGTACTTTTGTCTTTGGCAACAGAAGTTGGTTTTCAGTTCCATTGAGCTTTTCATTTTGATATCAGGTATTCAGAGTTGCTTGTGAAGGTCAGTAAAGGAGGAGGAAAAAATGCAATATTGCGCCACACTCAGAAGAACAAAAAGTTGCTTGTTCGTGAACGCTTAAAGATGCTTCTTGATGATGAAAGTTTCCTTGAGCTCTCCCCTTTTGCAGGCCTTGATATGCCTTATGGTGATGTTCCTGCAGCAGGATGTCTCACTGGTAGGTTTTGCGTAAGGGATTTTTTAAAAGGTAAATCGCAGTATAGTAAATCTGCATGCACTTAATCAGTTCATGCCAATTGATAGTGTGGCCTGCTGCTGTTAATAAATAACAAAATCTATTCCATCTGTGCTATGCCTGTTGGAAGATGCAATAGTGAAGACAGAATGAGAGGGAGACACTAGAGTGCCTTTAAGTTACCTTTTCAACAAGCAGAAGCAAATGTTTGGATCAGGTTTGGTTTGGCACACATCAGATAAGGCTTTCCTAGGTGGGTATTAACGTACAGTAGACTTGTAAATCTGTTTATGGTATCCACCTTACAAGGCAAGAGTCACACTCATAGTTTTTCTTTCATGCTTAAATGTAATGCTTTTTTTCTGCATATAGTAAAGAAAGATTTCTGAGGGGCACATTATATCTGTTAACTAAATTAAAGTAGAAACTTAGGTGCTCTGTAAAAGACAAAATGGCATCCTCATATCTGCATTTAGCCTCTTGCCAGCTCTTTTGCCTACCTGCTCCTTGATCCAGTGCAGCAGTGACACATGATGTCAGCAGTGGAAACCAGTCCTCACTAAGCTACACAGTTGAGAGATTGATGAAGGGCTTATGAGAAAACAATACTTAGAATTTAAGTAGTGGCCTTGAAGTTGGTAGGAAAGCTGTTCATTTGTGTTTTCCCATTGTGGTTACGTGTGTAGTACATATTATGGTGTCATCTATCTGGGATGCGTAAAATTAGCCTCCATTCTTTTGCAGCATGGACACAAGGTTTAATGAGTTAAATTGATAAATTAATCAACTAAAGCCTCAGTCAATTAATTGGTCAGGCTGTGATTTAGAAAACATTTGTTCTGAGGATGTTTTGGATTCTTGTCTGTGGAGCAGGAATGAAAAAAGTATTAAAGCTGGCCTTTAAATCTAATATCTCAAGCTGAAATATTGATAATACTGTATGTACATTTGATAGATTATCATCTGACTTTAACTGATCAGTGCAATCCATACCCAACCTTATATCAGATGTGGGGTTGAATTGAGCAGAGACACCCTTCAGCTCAGTTAACTGGTTGCCAGACATTCAAGTAGATAGAAGGCTTGCTGGTAGTATTCACACTTTCAGAGCCCAACAGAAGACTTCAAAATACAGGGGTTGGGAATCTAGACCTTGAGCTGGCCCAGGGATCAGGCCCAGTTGTCCTGCCTCCCCCGCTTCCATTGCAGCCACCATGAGCAGCTGGGCTGGGAATGCAGTGGTGGCTCCTCTTTTAGCAGTGGGGAGGAATTAGGATTGCAGCCTTTATTTAACTGGTTGAAAGAATTAATTTGTTCAGGACAGAAAGAATCAGTTCTGTGACAACAAACAAAGCAATAAGGAGATTCTACACTGAGCTTATAGGACAGGGGTCAGCAAACTTTTTCAGGAGGTAGCCGGTCCACTGTCCCTCAGACTTTGTCGGGGGCCGGACCCACCACCTCCTGAAAGCACCCCCCTCCCGAAAGGCTTCCCCCGCCTATGCCACTCATGCCATAGCCACCGATGCTGCCTTGTCTTCGGCAGCATCCTCTGTCTTGGCGGGGCACAGAGCCCATGCCGCTGGCCTGGGCGGCGGAGGCAGCCTCCACACCACTGCCACTTCCTTCCTGCTCGGCTGCTTCCTCCCGCTTGGCCACCTTAGCGGGAAGGAAGGGGCGGTACCCAGATTCCACTGGCCTGGGTGGCGGAGGCAGCCTCTGCGCTGCTGCCGCTTCCTTCCCGCTTGGCCGCTTCCTCCTGCTCGGCTACTTCAGCGGGAAGGAAGGGGCGGCGCCCAGAGGTGTCCGCAGCTTCTGATTGGCTGCAGGAGCTTCCTGCAGCCAATCAGAAGCTGTGCCGCATTGCAGAAATCAGTTTCCGCATGGCGAGGCCTCTGCGCTGCGCCTGATTAGCGCAGGGACTGATCGAGTGGGTGGCAGGGTTTGGAAGGTTTGCGGGCCGGATTAAGGAGCCCAGTGGGCCGTATCTGGCCCGTGGGCCTTAGTTTGGCAATCTCTGTTATAGGATCTTTTGATAAACAAGTAATTTTATCTGCATGTATTGAAAAATGTCACCATAGGATACCTTATCAGCTGAGTCACTGCTTAGTTCCACAACTGTTCTCATTCACTACACATGTTCAAACTCTAGCAGCATTGTAAGTAAAAGAGGATAGCTGAAAGTTGAGCTGCATTCTTTCTGAGTTCCTTGGCATTTTAATATGCTACAAAAGATCTCTCTAGAATATTTATGTACTTAATTGCCTTAGTTTATGATCCGGTTACAAAATATTCCAAAGTGGATAATTCATACTGTTTGTAAAATGTAATGACAATAGTCATTGCTGCAGGTATTGGAAAAATCTGTGGAGTCTGGTGTGTCTTCATGGCAAATGATGCAACTGTGAAAGGAGGGACCATTTATCCTATTTCAGTGAAGAAACAACTGAGAGCTCAAGAAATAGCAATTAAAAATAGACTTCCGTCTGTTTACCTTGTGGACAGTGGGGGAGCATTCTTGCCACTTCAGGTAAAAGACATGTTCTATGAAACTGGTTGATTTAATTTGCTTAAAATTATTCCCTTTGACTTGTTTTATCGTTAGCTTTCAAGTCTGTGTCCTAAAAATATTGTATACTCGAAAAATAGTCAAGGTAACAAAGTCAAAGCCAGTTTGTCGTTGAACTGTCAATGAATTAACCATGTCAAAGAAAGATGAGTTACCGGTATGTATAAAATTACTGTACAGAATATACATGGGGTTTTTGGGAGGGAACCCCAAAAAAGAAAATACAGATTTTCGGAAAAATAATGATTCTTTCAGTGTGCTAAAAACCACATTTGAAAAAGAAAGAGGCAGAACAACCGCATAGAACATAGGCTTTGTAACTTTTGAATTTTTACTGTATTTCCTGCCTCTGTATTATTAGGCAGAGTTGTTTCCTGACCAATTCCATGGAGGACGAGTTTTCTACAATGAGGCTGTGATGTCTGCATTGAAAATCCCTCAGGTATAATATTGTGAAGAAATCTGTGCATTAAAAATGCATTTCCAAGTAGTATATAGTTAATAAGTAAAAGAATGCACTGCTGAGGAAAACAGTTCATAGTGTTTCGGAAGAGTCATCCAGCAGTTTAAATTTTGCATTTGTTGCACAAGGAATAGGTCCACTATGATCAGAAACCATTATGGTAGATAATCACTGGCCATTACATTCATATCTTAAATATCTGACCATAGTTAGTCATTAACGTCTTGCATTAAACACCTGTTAGTACTTTCATCTCATTTGATTCAACAGACTAGAGAAAGATAGCCAGTGGGTCACATTCTGAAACATTCCTTCTAAATTCTCTTCACATCATGAACACTGTGGGTCCCTGAATAATCTGAGCTGGTTACCCTTCCCTTTGCAACATGTCACACAGGCATGATACTACTACCTCTTCTCACTTGTGATAACACTGGAGCAGGTTCTGCCCACCTCAAAAAATGTAGGTGTGGAGAAAACTTGCTGTAAAAACCCCCAGCCCTGACAAGCTGTCACAAATCATAATACAGATTTTGTATCTGAGGTATGGCCTGCACATGCTTTCCTTGCTTAAGTAAGGATTATATATTATTGCTGTACAATATAAAATTAAGTCTGCGATATTTGATACTGCTCTCTGAAATAAAACTCCTGACTCCTTTTCCCTGTGGGATTTTCAGCGCAATTTCTCAATATAATCATATGCTTGATAACTTTTCCTGGAAATTTACAACATAAAATTAAATATTTCCTCATCTTTGTTCTTTTTTTCTTACCCAGCTATCTTGGTGTGTCCTCTAGGTGGCAGTTGTGTGTGGTTCTTGTACTGCAGGAGGTGCTTATGTTCCTACCATGGCAGAGGAAACAGCCATTGTAGACAAAATTGGCACAATGTTTCTCGCTGGGCCCCCTTTAGTTAAAGCTGCCACAGGAGAAGATATTCATCCCGAGGCACTGGGAGGAGCCAACCTGCATGCTAAGTAGGTATAATATTTGTTCCTGAGCTCTTAATATTGATTGAATGATACCTTTAGTCCTAGTTTTTCTAGGTATAATGATCTCATTTTTAAAAAATGCCTGCAAATGTCAGAAGCATCCAGAAACAAAAAAGTGCTGCATTATTTGCACTTAGTTGGCCCATATCTATTTCTGGGTCGAAAATCACCCCTCAACATACAACATTTGTTTGTTTATATCCTGTTCTTTCAGTACCTTGCACAAGTACTGCACATTTTACATTAAAATGAGGGAGGAACAAAACCAAATAGCAAACCGTACAACCCACTTCTAGAAAAAGGAAGTACTGGATCTCACCAAGAACACCTCCTTTGTTCTCTTAGAATGGCAGTGGTGCCCACCTGAGAGGCGTGGGACTGAGTTTCTGTGAGTTCTGGCTGGAAAAAAGCCCTGGTACCACCGATTGTTATTTTCACAGCAAGAATCGGAATACAAAAAGCCAGACAGCATCACTGCACTATAGGCCTGATTGGAAAGGTGTGCTTTCACACCACACTAAAATCTCAAGAAGAAAGCCAACCTTATCTCAGAGCGGAGTGGTGGTCCACAGATGGAGTGCTGCAACCAAGAAGACCTTTATTTGCATCACTGCCCCATGCCCTATGCTTGGTAGAGGGATTGTGAGAAGCTGCTAAGATCCTCAGCACATCTAAATCCATAGGCCAGAAAATAATGGGAGAGGTGCTCCTTCAAGTACTTGGGACCCAGTGAAATATGTGGCACCATTCACAGCCCTGGCACCTGCATTCTGCAGTAGCAATAGTTTCTGTCCAGAGCACATTGTGCTACTCTAAACATGAGAATTCATGAAGAAAACTAATAGCACTCCTCCTTCAGTACAGTTAATGCAAATTGATATTACAGTCTCACCAGCTTTAATATATTTTTTGTAAGAAATTATCTTGTCTGAGGCAAATGTTTATTATTTCCAATCACTTGAAAGACAGAAGATAAATATAAGGAATCATTTATTTTACTGTTAGTAGTAATGTTTTCTGATCATGTTTGTTGAATTTTATCTGTTGCCAAATATTTGTAAATTATTTTTCTCAGGGTCAGTGGCTGTGTTGACCATTTTGCATCTTCAGAAAAAGAAGCATATGAATGTGTTAGAAATATTATTTCAACACTCAATTATGAAATTCCTACAGAAGAAACTGTAGAGTATGACAATCCCTTGTACAGTGCTGATGAGCTTCTGGGGCTTGCACCACAAGATTATAGCTACACTCTACATATAAAATTGGTAAGGAAAATGTTTGCTGCAATCTGAAGTTAGGCTACTTGATATAAATCCCATTGATGTTAGTAGGCTTAAAAAATAAACAGTGTGACAGTATAGTTAACAGTGGTTGAACTACAAATCCTGTGGCTCAGTTTTCTTGGATCATTTATGTAAATTGGTGAAAACAAAAAAATCCTGTAAGCATTTTAAGGACTAACAAATTTATTATCAGATAAGCTTTTGAAAGAATCCACTTCATTGCATGAAGTGCGATCCTCAGTTGGCAGCACTGTTAATTATGCTTCATGCATCTGATGAAGTGGATCTTAGTTCATGAAAGCTTATGTTATAATACCTTTGTTAGTCTTTAAGGTGCTTGCAAGACATTTTGTTGTTTACAGCCAACAAACACAGCTACTTCTCTGAAAGTTGTCCATTGCTGCTTGCTTTTAGAAGTACTTCCAGAGATGATACTGTGTTGAGGTGCTGAGTTGAAAAGGTAGATCAAAGGTTAATTTGAGTATTTCAAATGGTCTACTCCTTTATGTGTGCATAGTCAAGGCCATGGTTTGTAGTTGGTTGTTATTTCTCATAAAACTCAGGAAGAGATGTGAGAAGTATTCACCATATTCTTCATGAATCAAAAAGCCTTATTAGTCTGAGTATTTACTTCTACTTAGTTTTTATTAGGAGTAAGGCTGTCCTACTCTTTCCCTACTCCAGCTTAATAGAGATGCCTGATCACAGGGTGTACTTCATTCCAGATCTAGGGTGCTACTGCCAAGAATACCTTATTCTGGATGCCAGTTAACAGAATCTCTCTTGATGTAAGAACAAGTAATAGGACCTGCCCAGCAGATCTCAGGTCATGGTCAAGATAGTATTGAGAGAGGTGTTTTTTCAGGTATTCATGTCCCAAGCTATTTATGACTTTATATGCCATATTGACGATGGCATACAAAGCCATAAATAGCTCGGGGCATAAACTGGGCTCAGTGACAAATAGACTGGCAACGCAACTGCATTGTAAGCAGTGTTGTATGCTCCTGAGTTATCATATTTGTCAGTTTCCGTGCTGCAACATTTTGCTGTAGTCTCTGAGCCATCTTCTAAGGGTAGCCCTACTACTGTAATGGTAGTCAACCTGGGAAGTTACTACAGCCTGGATTACTGTGATCAGGCTAGCTCCATTAGGCTGTAGCTGTTGAACCCACTGGAATAATAGAATCGTAGAGTTGGAAGGGACCATGAGGGTCATCTAGTCTAACCCCCTGCAATGCAGTGATCTTTTGCTCAGTGTGGTGCTCAAACCTATGACCCTGAGATTAAGAGTCTTATGCTCTACCAATACCTACTTAAATCATAAAATTTTAGCTTTGGATGTACGGTCAGTATCTAAAAAAGTAAAACAATTTTGAATGTTAAAGTTTACAATTTTGTGATCTAACAGAGTAGTATACCTGACTCAATCATACTTGAAGCCGACTCATTGAAATCATTGGATTTAATTTCAGTGTGTCTACTCGTAGTATGACTTAGTCAGACATCATCCATTATCTTTGAATATTGAGCCATAATTGGAGACAGAAGACATGAATTTTTTTCCAGCAAGCTACCTAGTATTGATTTTTCATTTCTCTTGACAATATTTTATAGATCCTGAGTCGGATGATAGATGGCAGCAGGTTCCAGGAATTCAAAGCTAATTATGGAACTACCTTAGTAGCAGGATTTGCCTACATAGAAGGGTAAGGGAGAAGTTTAAACCAGCGGGCCACATTATTGCAACACTTTTTAATGATTAGTTGTTCAAGCAAATGGTAATTTGATCCCTGTTAGAGTCACCTGAAATTGCAGAATTGAGCTTAGATTTGTTACAGAGATAGAAATGTAGCCATACTATATTATGGCTCCCAGGTTGTTTGGATCACTTATGCAATTGTTTTTACATTGTTACTCTTTTTTTGGAAGCCAAGGTGTATAACTGGATTTAAATTTTGTTGGATTCATTGTATTCCAAGTGCTTAGTGCTTACATTTTGGGGTTTTAAAGTAATATAGTCTGTACTTAGCCACCTGACTAGACAATCAGCGTTGCTGATTAATAGTAAATTGTACCTGTTGTTGTTTTTTTTTAAATTCATTGTATGTGTTTATAGAATTATTTACAACGGCAGTACTATACCCACATCTGTGAATAAGCCCTGTTGAATTTAGTGGGACTTACTTCTGTGTAGAATGCATATGATTCTACCGTTAGTAATTCTTCTTTTTAAGATTTATCTCTGCTAAATATTTTCATATTTCAACTTAAAAAGCAAAATTTTATTTTGGCATCTCAGAGCTCAGAAGAATTATCAGTATTACACTACTAACAAGCCACCAGCACTTAAGTTCAGCCAAAGACCTGATTACATTAAGCAAATTAGCAGTTTATTTAATAAACATAGAAATGGCTAGCTTTGGGCCAAGACACATACCAATATCTGAAAGACCATGATCAGCTCTAAAAGATACTGATCAGACCTAATTTAATATAATCTAGTTGATGAGTTTTTTCTAGGATCTTTCCAGAATAGTTGTTGTCTTGCACAAATAATTTACAATCGCATTCTTGCATGAGATCCAATCCTTCTCTCATGTAGAACTTTGAGGTGTGGGGAACTTGCATTCCCAACAAACATCAATTTGCTGTTGCTAGAGAAATGTGAGTTCTCAGCTATCATCACCACTCACTAACACCTCATATTCAGTCATACCTCGGGTTGAATGTGCTTCGGGATAAGCGCGTTTGAGTCGTGCTCCGTGGCAACCCGGAAGTAACGGAGCGCGTTACTTCCTTGTTTCGCTGCTTGCACATGCGCAGATGCTCAAAATGACGTCATGCGCAGAAGCACTGAAATGTGACCCGTGCACGCGCAGACGCGGGCTACGTTTGCTTCTAGATGCGAACGGGGCTCTGGGACGGATTCCGTTCGCATCTAGAGGTACCACTGTATGTGCATGTGTGTGCTGGGCACCTGCTAACTAGAGTCCAGCAGCAAAAGCCTCCTTTCACCATTTGTCCGTTTTAAAAAATCAAAATTTTAAGGTGCTATGGTTTGTGTATCCAGTGGGAATAGTTGCATAAAACATTTCAAACTATTTGATGAAGGGGAAGCACTGGCAAGTCTACCCAAGTCCCTCCATAACTTTGTTTAGCAATTTTGTGAGTCCTCCTTAAAATTAATTGCATTGCAACATATACAACGTCTTCAAAACAAAATGTCAGTACGTTGAACAGGCTTTCGCCCAATGTGCAGCTCTCCGTGCAGCAGACCATTGTTCTTATCCATGCTCCTTCTCTGTCCAGTGAGAACTCAATGCCATCCTGTTAGCCTTCCTTGGGCAAGTGCTACACTGTATTTAATATTTTGAAGTAATGGCTTCTTGTGCAGAAAATCCCTTTTTGCACATAGCTGCTTAAGTCAAGTCTAGGATCCAGAAGCTAGTAAGTGCTTGTGGTGCAGCCTGAAAGAGCCTGATGAACTGCCACCTTCTGGGTTGTCAGTTGAATGGTTAAGCAGGCCTTATTCTCTAGGGCTGATAATAAGACTGCTTTCACTGACTCTAAGATCACTCAAAACTTTAAAAAGCTGAAATAAATATTTAAAGTCCGTTTTGTAAGTGAAAGAGAAGCCTCTTGTGGCCTAACCTTTTCCATTAATGTTAAGCTTGTCTCTAAGTAGCTCTAGAAAGTGAATTATTTTGCTAGGATTAATAAAGCATGCGGCAGACTCAAACTCATTGATTTCCTCTGAGATGAAAATATGATAGTTGAGATGGTTTGTCTTTTCATCATAATGGAAAATTACGCCACAGAGAATATGAACTGTATTTTGCTTCCTGCTGTAAGCAGACTTGAGAACATTAACAAATAAGTTCCATATTAACTACTTATGCAGGATCATCTGTTTATGAAAATGTATGCTTTTGTCACTAAAAGTACAAATTTGCATGATTAATTTGAGCTTTTTCAGCCTTGAATGTCCATAACCAGTACATAATAAGTAACCCATTAGATTGTTGCTTCATACTTCGGCATTGGAACCATGTTTGTCCATACATTCTAAGCTAGCCTACAATCTTGTGTGGACTACAACTGCCATCATTCCCAGCCATCATGGCCAATAGTGAACATGCCTTCCCCTCGCATAAGGGGCTCCCTAATAATTTATGACAGATCTCTTGCACAAACATTCCCGCTTTTGAGAGTAAGGGAATTTAGACAAGAATTTAGATAAGTAATTTTCCATGCCTGCACTTCACCCAAACCATATTCTTTTAAATGACTTGTAGCAGCAGATTATTTATTGTAAACACTTCTAAGTATCTTGGGAGTTTTGAAGCAAAAGTAATGCAAATCATTTGTTGCCTATTTAAGGTGATATTATAAAGTTATAGTACTAAACACATGGAGGGTACTTACTGTGTTGATTTCAATGTTTCTACTACCCTTGTACTATAAAAAGTGTTTTATGTTTTTGTTAGACAGCTAGTTGGAATAGTGGCTAACAACGGTGAGCTGACTCATGAAGCTTCTCTGAAGGGTTCCCACTTCATACAGCTTTGTAGCCAACGAAACATTCCAATCCTTTTTCTCCTGAATACAGCTCCATGTGCAGCAGAGCCAACCAGTCTCGCACAGGTAAAGCAGCTAGTACAGAGCACAGTCAAAAGGCTCTGAATTAGGGTATCATGCTTTCAGTTTCAAATGGAAAAAAGTTTTTTCACTGGAAAAGTTTGCTCACTTCGGTTCTTCCCTGCAATAACAAATTCCTCTGCATCCAACAGGGAACGGGTTCTCTGAATGTAAAAAGTTTGAAAAATGATTGAGGGGAAATCTCTCCACTTGGTATTTCCCAGGTTTAAGGTAGCTTGTGGGACACGGGTGGTGCTGTGGTCTAAACCACCGAGCCTAGGGCTTGCTGATCAGAAGGTTGGCGGTTCGAATCTCCGCAATGGGGTGAGCTCCTGTCGCTCAGTCCCTGCTCCTGCCAACATAGGAGTTCAAAAGCACGTCAAAGTCCAAGTAGATAAATAGGTACCGCTCCAGCGGGAAGGTAAATGGCGTTTCCGTGCACTGCTCTGGTTTCGCCAGAAGCGGCTTAGTCATGCTGGCCACATGACCCGAAAAACTGTCTGCGGACAATGTCGGCTCCCTCAGCCAGTAAAGTGAAATGCGCACTGCAACCCCGGAGTCATTCGCGACTGGACTTAACTGTCAGGGGTCCTTAACCTTTTTTTTAAGGTAGCTTGTCAGCCAAATTAGGAGCCCAACAAGTTAACATCTGAACACTGCATAAGAAGTGCTGTTGTATACCTAGAAACTGTAATTTCCTTATAATGCAAGCTTCTTTGTTGGAAATTCAGTAGTAATGATTACAATTAACTAAATTCTTGCTATGTGAAAAAAATCAGAACTAGCAGATTTCACCATATACAATGAAAAATAATGTTCCCTACAGAGCTCAGTATTTCCAAGTAGTATACTTTGTTTTTGTGCCTGGAAAATGATGGACTGGCAGTTTTTGAAACTCCTGTTTCCTTTTAGTCTGCATGTGCATAGACAGAGAGCTTTGGTCTTGTTTTGAAGAGGAACAGATTAGAACAATGAATTTCTAGTGCTGAATCCTGCATTAATTACTACCATCTTCTTCTTTTCCCCCCTTTTACTGTTGGTAGGCAAATTAGTCACTTAAATATTCGTATAAAAGATTTGCAAATCCTGTACATGTTGAGACCAGGAATAAAGGGAACATCTGCATGTAAAAAGTAAAAGAAATAACTCTCACCATTCTTTATTTTAATTCAGGCAGAGGATCACACTAGTAGGCTGAAAGCACAAGCATCCATGATGGCTGCAGTTGCTTGTGCTGCTGTTCCCAAGATAACCCTTGTGATTGGTGGCTGCTATGGAAATGAAAGCTATGCTATGGTAGGTTGTTGAACGTAGGATCAGCTTCTCCTTCCTCACCCACATGCCCCATGTACACAGCTCCTGTCCTAGCTAGTTTCTTAGGGTAAAATTCAACATGGTGCTAAGTCTCTTGTTCCATCAGTGCAAAGATTTCTCCTTGCACAATGGGGCAGATGTTCTTCTCCCTCCTGACCCTGCATCCCCTCCAATACTTGGATTGTTACTTACCCAAGGAGTAGATTTCATCATGCGGTCACTGGGTTGGGACAGATCTGTTCTAGGTGTTCCCCCAACCCTCTGAAGGGAAGGTTGTGGTCGTGGGAAGAAATGGATTTATGTGTAAGCATAAATCCTTGTGCTTACAAGACATGGTAGTTGAATGCCACACTTGAAACTTGATATAACTAAGAATCTCTAGCACGTAGTGAAGAAAATACAGTATTATTGTTGACACAAGTAGACATGGCACCAAAGGATCAGACTGTACTGAAACCAGAAATTGGTGTTTTAAATTAGATGGACACTATATTTCACAGTTCTTTAATGCCTTCTTAATATGTTTCCCTTGAGTCAATGCTTTGTTCAAGCTGGCTTAAATGGTGAGTTTTCATTTCTGAATTTCTCTGGTCTTGTGTTGTCTGTCTTTAGTGTGGAAGATCATTTGATCCAAACTTCCTGTTCCTCTGGCCCAATGCAAGAATAGGCCTTGTGGATTCAAGACATTGCCACACGCTCTCATTTATTTGGGATGCTGATCGACAAGGAGCAGAAGTAGACTTAAAACTATTAAAGGAAAAGTAGGTGCATTCAACAAAAACCTCAGTGTTATGATTAAATTAATGGTATTGATGTTTCTCTTTGGATTTCAGGGTGCTGCTTCTAATTTTTTTAATAGCTAAAAGAATTATAAATTTTTGGAGTTACTTGTTTTCTATACTAGCGATTATTTTACTTTTTGAAGCAGACCGTTGGCTCTTCAGTTTGGGGGTATTAAAAATGTGCTATATTGTCTTAGTATTCCCCAAAGTACAATATATCTTTACAAATGCAGTTGAAAATTGAATTTTTTCTTTTGTCTTTTAAGACTAGAGGAAGAAAGCAGTGCATTCTACTCTTCTGCCAGACTCTGGGATGATGGTGTAATCCTACCGCAGAGTTCAAGGAAGGTAAGCTTCTTTCTCTAAGTGTATGTCTCTATAAGATGTTCAGTATCTCTTCCTTCCCAAGCCTACCTGTTAAAAAATACTGGTTTCTGGTTTTTCCTATTAAAATAGTATATGGAGGGGAGGGGAAGAAGGCACATTTCCTTCCCCTGCCTTCCCCCTGGCTGTGTGCTTGTTTGTTTATTTGTTTGTTAAAAATACGCCCCCCCCCCCTGTTAAAAACCCTTTTTTAAAAACAAAAAACAAAAACTAATTGAATATTAGTGTGACTTCTGAATTATTTTGGACCAGTTGTGGAGCAGGTTGGCCTGATGGAGGCCTTTTAGATTAGAGCCACAGGGCAGTTCAAGGGTAAGGGCGCTTTAGACAGCCCTAGTGATTAGTAAGGGAGTTGGTAGGGCAGACATAATTGAAGGTAAAGGTAAAGGGACCCCTGGCCATTAGGTCCAGTCATGACCGACTCTGGGGTTGTGGTGCTCATCTCGCTTTATTGGCCGAGGGAGCTGGCGTACAGCTTCCGGGTCATGTGGCCAGCATGACTAAGCCACTTCTGGTGAACCAGAGCAGCGCACGGAAACGCCATTTACCTTCCCGCTGGAGCGGTACCTATTTATCTACTTGCACTTTGATGTACTTTTGAACTGCTAGGTTGGCAGGAGCAGGGAGCGAGCAACGGGAGCTCACCCCGTTGCGGGGATTTGAACTGCCGACCTTCTGATCGGCAAGTCCTAGGCTCTGTGGTTTAACCCACAGCGCCACCCGCGACCCTAGACATAATTGAAACAGAACAGTTATTGGTAGCATACTTTAGGGATGTAATTCTCTCTGAAATAATGGGTAGATGATGTTTTTTTCTCTTAATTTACTGCAACAATAAATTGACACAACACATTCACTGCTTGTTTATCTGCTTCCTCCTATATTCCTTTGCTTGCCTTTCCTACAGTTTCTGCTTCACATATTTTTTCATGATAATTGCTTTTAGCATCTTCTCCTTTATCCTTAGAGTGACCTTCTGATACGTTTTATTCAGCTTCTACAGTAATTGTCAGTCTTGTGAAGCACTTTAGAATGTTCCAAATACATTAATTTTTGTTGTTGTATTTGTTGTGTGTTTCTTTTGACAGGTTATTGCACAATGCTTAAGAATTATGAAACAGCAGAAATACCAGATCATGTCCCTGCAACAGTCTCCTCTTCCTGTCATAAGAATGTAAGCAGGAAAGCCTGCTGGTAAAAAATGAATTTGAACATCTGACTCCCTGGATGTTAAATAGAAACAATTAGTATTTTAATATTGTCATCATGATTTCTTAGTATGAAAATGTTTGATTTCTATATATGTTTATATATCAGTCTTCAATCATGCTTCTATTACTGTCCACACCCAATGATAGGATACTTTAAATTGATGTCTTTTGTGCTGAATATAACCAAACAAGTATTATGGAAATCATTTATTAGCTGATATACCAAGGTTTAAGGTGTGTCAAGTTAATAATTTAAAGCAAAACTTAAATAATACAGAAAACAGATTTAACAGCACCAGAAACACCAGAATATACTAACCAGCCAAGCCAAAAGCTACCGTTTTACTGTTTTGTTTTTAATTATTTACTTGTTTTTATCTTGTATTCTGTTAGCCACCCTGAGATCCTATGAGGAAGGCTGGTGTATAAACCTAATAAATTAAATAATTCTTTGCCACCACTTCCAAAAAAACCAAAATGAAGGGGAGCCAACTGATGTAAACACCTTATTTTTATCTCTGGCAGTTTTTACCTCCCACAGAGTTGGCCCCTGAAATTTGACTATATTAGGTGGTTGAAGCTGCAGGACGGTGCACAGAGGTGTGTCTTATAAGTGATGAGGCTCTGATTGTAAAGAGCTTTTCATGAACATTCACAATTTTAATGCAGTTTTTACCTCTGTCTTGAAGACTCTTCAGGTTGGTGCAATAAAGACTTTTGGATTAATTCTTTCTGGATGTAAGATCATGAATGTGTCATTTTTCCTCAGAAGTGGGGGAAAAGCTAAGAGATTTATTGTAATTATTTTTTTAACTTGTTCATAATTGTTAAAAAGTGTTAGAATTCAAGACTATATTAAAGAATGCATTCTCACTTTGTTTCTGAAAATATATTTGCTAAGTGACTAACAGTTACAAAATCTGTCCATAATTAAGTTTTTTTTGGGTGTTAAATTGACTTGAGTCTCTTTACTCCCACCCACCTACACAATCATCCATTTGCTTTAAAAGTTTGTGTGTCAGGCTACCGACTCATGAAAGACTATTTTGCAATTGACAATGCTTCTTTTCAGTTAAATTTATTTGTTGAATGAAAAATACCAAATGCTGACAGTTTCATAAACCATTTGTTTCTCTACAGTACATGAGGATCATAAAAGTATTCTTGAATTCTGTCAGTGTGGAGTTCTTTGAAATGTTAAAATACTTCTACAGGTCCTCGGGGCAGATAGTTGGAAGGGTGTAGTTTTTAAAGTACAGTTCGTAGCTGCATCCGTTACGCTAAAAGTCAGGCTTTAATAATAGGTCTAGTGAAGGTGCAACCATCATGCTCGTTTGAAGAGTCCATGAAAAGTAACTGGGATGTTTATGTCCACTTCTGCCCTGGCGACTTCACTCATGTCCTTTGCACTCAAGATCAAAAGGTAGCCAGGCTTTGGTCCACTTCCAGGACTAATGACAATGCTCAGGACAACACCTGAACCAAAAATAAAAAGGAGTTACCTAGCGGAAGCAGCACCAGATACTTCAACAAATCTCCATTATATCATCCAAGAAAACTGCAACGACCATCAAACCAAAATCTGAACAAGTTTTCCATTATTCTATCAGTGAATATTTGTGTACAAGGTTTCTTTTCTTGCAATTATTGTGTAAGAAGGCTGGCATTCAAAGAAAGCCTTCCTAACTCACTGGAGAAAAAATGTGCATAGACTTGAATAAAGAAATAACATTACCATCATCCTCTTCCAGGGCATCTGGGTGTGAAACAAAGATTGGTTCAGAGGGATAGGCATCTGGTTCTTGCCATACCCATGTCTCTCTTGTTTTGATATTCATCTTGCAAAGCTAGAAAGAGATAAGAGTGGGGGTCGATACTGAAGTTAATTTCTCCCTATTATATAAAGAGTTGTTAGTCAAACACTGACTAACTCTCTAGATATTGCAAAATCACCACAAATTCAGACATACATTTTTACACAATGCGCTTGCTATTAGAATATGGTATGGGGTGTTATCATAAAAATATGAAAAAATGACAAAGTGATGGTCACTTTGCCATATCAAAGCTGTGTTGAAAATTAAGTCTTAGCCCAACAGATGACAGACTTTTTTTAACATGACTATGTTTTATCATGAGGTGTAAAAGAACAGAAATTTTGTGAAGAATGGATTTAGCCCAGTGCACAAGAATAGACAGATATTTGGCTAAATGTTGAAATACAGTGTTCATAAATTAATGTCTGTATTGATGGATTATGTGTCTGTGTTTATAAAGAGCGAAAGAATATATTTAGTACTATGAACACCTTTTAAATGCTGGGCTGAGAATCACTTTAAATATATTTCAGGTTTGAGTGAAACCAGATGACTTTTTGATTGGGCTTGATGTTAATATTAATTTTAATATTAAGAGTCTCTTGAAGATAGTGTTAAAATTGCACTAAACTGTGTTGTCTTGCACATTCCTATCAATGCTGGCCCTGACCATATTAAGGAATCTTAATTTGCACCCATCTTAGCACATAATACTTACCCTGTCTGGAACAAAGTGATTCAATCCAAGTCCATATGCATATGTGTACGGTTTCCCAGAATACTTTGCATAGTTTATTTGTGGAAACTCAAAAGCTATAAAACAAAACACAAGAACATTTACAGGAATTAGTGAGTCATTTTTAGTCATTTATTTATTTAAAGCATTTTTATCCTGCCCTTCGGCCAAAAAATGCTCAGAGAGTGGCTTACAGATCACTTAAAAAACAAAAAAACTACAATTCCTGCTGTCAGGTTTACAACTGAAAAAGAGACAACACAAAAGGAAAATAGATTGGGAGGGAGGAGGAGATTTACTAGGCTGTCTTTGTTATTCTGGTTGAGGATGATCTTACCTTGACGGGGCCCTGAAAAAATAACTTCTGGCTCCAGCCAGATGGTTTCGTCACTGTGCAGAACTGCAGTAGCTGTTGTATTAGGCAATGTGATTAAGTTTTTGCCAGTGTCAGCCTAGGATAAAAAAGGGAAGCTAATGAAAAAAGTTTGCAGGTAGGAGCAAGCTTGATTCACTGAATAATAACAGGCACTGTTCTGTAGTGCTTTCTCATATACAGGCAGCTCCCCATTTGTGTTCAATATGTGTGCAACCATGTAAACGTGCATTGTGCTGAACCCGGAAGTGACCAGGAAACTTCATAAAGATGTCACTGAAACATCACTAAAAGGGCAGAATGGGGACAGGGTGGGGGCAGAATGGGGTGTTCGCATTCTTTTTCAATGGGTTTCAATTATACATGATTTCACAGATGCGTGCAGTGCCTTGGAACCTAACCCCTGTGTAAATGGGACTGCCGGTAATGCAAACACACTGGTCATGCTACCCTAAAACTGCCTCTGCCACAATGAGAGGCTAGGAGGGCGGAAACAAGAGAACAGGCATTTTCTGTAGTGGCCCCCACTTGTGGAATGCTTTCCCCAGGGAGGCTAGCCTGGCCCCTTCACTACATATCTTTAGGCACCAGACAGAAACGTTCTTCTGCAACCAGGCCTTTGGAGTCATTGACAAAATACATGAATGAAACAATAGATTCCATTAAAGGAAAACTGATTCTTCAGCTGTTGTTCAGGCTTTGCAAGTTCAAATACAGAACTCTTTCACTATTGCAGGTACCTTCTCAATATTTAGGGGAAGGACGTATCGACGAACTTCAGGTTGAGGAGCTTTCTGGGCATTTTTCTTCACTTCTTCCCAGTTCTCCCGTAAATTGGCTAAATATAAGTAATTGTAAACGAACTCAAACCTGTAGGAGGATAAAAGTATCAGCATTCAAATGTTGAAAGCAAGCAGTTAATGACATCTAACATGGTTTTGTTGTGACACCCTAGAAGCAAGAGATGGATTAAATTTCCTGAAGAGTCCTGGCCCACAAAATTTGTTTGACAAATTTTTTTTACAGTAATTGCTGCATATAATAAATAGTGCACAACCAGTCTTTCAAAGTAAGTGGCATTTTTTAAAAAAACTAGCAGAATTGAGCATGCAACCCTAAGGATCTAGAAACAGGATCCAGAAATCAGTAAGACTTGGGCTTAAAGTCTTCGATTACTCAGTTGATCCCTTTGTCTCTGCAAAATTACTCCTAAGTATTAGGATATATTCCAGCATGCATATTCTATCACTCTTAAAAAAGAAAGTTGACAAAATCCTTCGGTATTTGACACATGCTGCGTGGATTACTTCAGAGCTCTTTTGAGTGCTATGCAATGCTCAGGCTGTATTCAGGTGACCCTCCAAACCTTTGAATGATAGTTTGCTGCATTATTTGAGTGTTGCAGGAAGCTATGGTTTGATTAAACCACAAATAAACTTGGTAAGACACATGCACCAAAGAGGAGGAAGCATGCGAGCAAAGGGAATATTCCTCAACCTCCAAACTGCGGTTTGGAGAATCACCTGAAAGCAACCTTCTTGTCAATACCCACCCCTTCCATGTGCATAAATCCACAACCAGAAAACCGTGATCTTCATAGGTGTTGATGTGATGAAAAAGGTTAAAAGGTGAAGTCCTGAATTTGATGTTGAGGTACTTCTTTTTTTTCCTATCAGCTACATGCATCCATACCTAAAAAATAAAATAAATCACACTGAACTGTGCGAACCCATAAAATAGCATCTACTGCTTTGTGCCCTTAGATAATATACTTTTAGGCCCTGGGGCACGTAAATTGCAGAGCAGCATCACTTACCCCCATTTTTTCATTTGACTCAAAACAATCCATGTAGTTGGCACCCCAAAGACTCCAGGAAGAAAGAAACTTGAGCAAGTTGATTTTCACTGGCGTTTCCACAAATACGATGTAATTTGGAGTCATTCCAAAGCTGTTCAGAAATATAGTTGTGGGTTTTATTTCAGGCGACGCAGCATTTTGCATAGATGAAAGTGTGCAATATTCAGCTGCATGCTGTTTCTTCCCATTTTTAATTGCTAATTTAATTCAATCTTATCTGTCAATAATAGACAAAGGCTTTGACATATGGGGCAAACAATTTTCTGTTAGAAATGTGTGCTTTCAAATTTGGATTGATTATATGAATGATATATTGGTCAGGGACATCATTAAAAGCTTTTAGAACATCAAAATGAAGAGTATCTACCTGAATACCAACCCTCTCCATGTGCTTATTTGCACTTCCAGAAAATGCCTAATATGTAAGTTAGGCAGTACAAACTTTTGAAGATGCTATTCTCTTTACTTGATCACATTCTCTCTTTAGCAATGCTTTCCATGCTACATGTACTATAGAGGGAAATGAGGCTCGTCAACCTGGGAAGGGAGCCCATTTAAGAGAAGGAAAACTCTGATCCTAAACATCCATTACCTTGTGAGATATCTTCAGGGAAGTAAACCCTACACAAATCCAGAGTTGAGTCCCTAAGACAGTTGGATGGCACCCTGTACGCCTCCTGGCAACTCCTGCTGCCAAGCTGGTGCCAAACGTATTGCTCTGCTTTCCTTTGGACTACATCAGTGAAGCTGGGAGGGGGGTCTTGTCATTTGGGCAGCCCAGGACTTCCATATACACTGCCCTGGCTCGTGCCCCAGAGAGGTCACTTCGGTGCTGCTAATGCAGCAGAAACAATGCAGGAGACAGCAGTTATGCATTACCAGTCTCTGCAGCCATAGTAGGCACTGTGATTCTCCAACCGTTTGACTTCACTCCCACCCAGAGGTGCACTCCATTGTCTCTCTCTCTCTCGAGATGGGTGCTAACAATATTGCTCTTTTATATTAGCAGAAGTCATAATGTTTATTTTGTTGGCTTATATTAGAGGGTGGAATTTACCTGTGCACATAAGATGGCTTGAACCTGTCACTGCAAGGAAACTGAACAATCACCTCGCATTTGGTCATTGGATCTTTCTTATCTAAAACGAATATATATGTATATAAAGACACAATTCATCTGCTGATCTTGTACAAGCCAATGAATGAGAATTCCATACAAGAATAAGAAAACCGGTGTGGTAGATGAAAAAACGAAGGGTATCCAGCATAAATCATACTTGGGAGTAGACCCACTGAAACTAATGGACAGACCTAACTTAGGTCCATTAGTTTAAAGGGGTCTAACTCTTGAGTAGAACTTAGTTACAACTCAATCATTGTCTTCAAACACAAGCACTGCTTCTCTGAAAAAGAGCTCGTCATTAAAAAAACCTTTTGATGCTTTTTTTTGCAAAATACACACACACAGAGCTTCTGACACTTTAGCTACTGTGTAAGAGAAGGAAAAGCGACAGAAAACATAGGAAAAGCGAGAAGTATTGCACTATGTGTAGCGGATAGATTTTACTCATACTGGAAAAGGAACAATGCAGTCATATTCTAAGTACTCAGATGTTTTTTGGAAGTGAACAAACCTGCTTGCAGGGGAGGTATCCGTACAACGTTGTAGGCAAGGGAAAAATTCTTTCCAAAGCAGTTGCCCATATTGTAAACGGTTCCATCATTCTCAACGTGGGGGTGTGCTGTTACTCCATTGACAGAAACATATTTGCTGATATCCACCTGGAGAGCATAATAGAAAGATGCCTTGTTGGTCCATACATTCATCTGGGCTTGACAGATGAATGGCGGCTAACAGATTGAGGTTGAATCCTGACAAGACAGAAGTACTGTTTTGGGGGGACGGGGCGGGCAGGTGTGGGGGACTCCCTGGTCCTGAATTGGGTAACTGTGCCCCTGAAGGACCAGGTACACAGCCTGGGAGTCATCACGGTAGACAGCTGTCCATGGAGGCACAGGTCAATTCTGTGTCCAGAGCAGCTGTCTACCAGTTCCACTTGGTACCTTGTGGCTGAGACTCTACCTGCCTGCAGACTGTCTCACTAGAGTGGTGCATGCTCTGATTATCTCCCGCTTGGACTACTGCAATGCGCTCTACGTGGGGCTACCTTTGAAGGTGACCCGGAAACTACAACTAAGCCAGAATGCGGCACCTAGACTGGTGACTCGGAGTGGCTGTGGGACCATATAACACCGGTCCTAAAGGATCCACCCCCATTGTTCAGCCTGGACACTGAGGTCCAGTGCCGAGGGCCTTCTAGCTGTTTCCTCACTGCGAGAAGTGAGGTTGCAGGGAACCAGGCAGAGGGCCTTCTTGGTAGTGGTGCCTGCCCTGTAGAACGCCCTCCCATCAGATGTCAAGGAAATAAACAGCTAACTTTTAGAAGACATCTGAAGGCAGCACTGTATCAAGAACTTTTTTATGTTTGTTGTTTTAGTATGTTCTGATATATGCGTGAGCTGCCCAGAGTGGCTGGGGAAAGCCAGACAAATGGGTGGGGTATAAATAATAAAATTATTATTATTATGACTTTAGACACAAAAAATCTAAAAAAAACCCAAACCATTTGCTGGGGGGGGGGGGGATTCAAACTGATAAACAAGGAATATGACATTTTAAAAGAGGTTTGATATTGACCAGTTCCCCTGACCTGGTATATAATCCCCCTTCAACTGGGCCTGGATGGGCCTGTTGGAAAGTCAAGGCTTGTACCAACTGCAAATAAGATGAGAAGGTAAGATGACTCCTCCAAATCCACTTTGTGCCTGTGTCTTGAGTCCTTGATTATTCACAGAATGATTTTGAATACTGTAGTAGCCCCTACACACACTGGGCTGGATCCAGAGTTCCTATAAGCGGAGTTCCACTCACAGGACATCCCTGCTACAGGAAGGGGGAAAATACTGTTCTTCCCCAGCCCCCACCAATTCCTCTCTGCACAGTTCCCTGAAAAGGTTGAGTAGTCACCTGAAAAAGTTTCCCCTTCCTCCAGCCGGAGGACACCTTCTGCTAGATTTCAGCCCCACAGAATTTCCTAAACAGAGGCAATCACTGTAGAAAAAAGTTCTACATACTTGGAAATATACGAAGTTATGATGCAATGTTATTTTGCCATAAATGTATGTTTCACATTGACATTGCAACATGTCCTTGCAGCTAATTTTGATAAACACGCTGCTGCTAAGACATAACTATTTATGCAGTTTTTTCATGCACAAAAAACTATCTCTTGCAATGAAAAACAACCCGACTCTAATCTCTTAATGATGGCATTGTCCTGTCCTCTGGTACCACCTATAAGAAGGTCTGCCTGCTCGTACCAGCTGTGATATATTTATAGCAAATTCTGTAAAACTACTGGTCTCTTTATAGCTCTTGCTGAAGCACGACATCTATAAAGCTAACATGGCCACTTTACGATGTCATAAATCCAGTTATGAATGCCCCACAAGTGGTAGTAACCAGCAGAATGTCATTGGAATGTCATTTGGCTCTGGCATAAATACCAAAAATGTCCGTGTTTGCATGATATTTACTAGTGCATTCTGAGAGCACAGACTTTGCAAAATATTTATTGACGTATTCCAATGTCTGGACTAGATTCTAATGGGGAGAGAGGTCTGGCATGTAGGAACTCTGCCACAGACCTCATATACAGTCAGACAGTTCTCTAATCAGGTATTGAGTT